>NC_132915.1:83519447-84125780 GCF_047675955.1 Chlorocebus sabaeus | reverse complement strand
GGGGCTGCCCAGGGCTTCATGGTGATTTGATCACCGTTCTGAGATTAGGAACTTCTGACTGGTGAGGCTGGGGGTCCTCCAATGGGGGGTTGGGGTAGAGGGAGAAGGGCCAAATGCTACTCCTGGAAGAAACCCACAGTTTCAGGGACAGAGCTAGAACCAGGACTTGGTGTCCAGACTCCCATGACAACCAGTATCCTGACCTCCACCGCCCACCAAAAGTTTGCGCTTCCAGACTCAGAGCGCCCTGGAGAACACACAGAGTGGGCTTATTAAAGGTTTGCCACCCTCTCTCTCCCTTCTGTCAGAAATTGGAATCTAACCGCACCCCCGCCCCCTCACGCACCTCCACAGAATCGACAAAAACTCGCTCGGATCCCATACTGGAGCTAAGAGCTGCACACGTTGGCCCCCGAGCAAATTCTCACACCCACAACCCCAGTCCAGCCCTGGGACCACAGCTCCCCCCGCCTCTACCACCTCTTGCCACTCGTTCACGAGCAAAGTTACACTTACACGCCGGTGCACACACACACTTCCACACGTATCCACGCTTTCCCCAAACTCAGACACACGCTCACACCCGGTCACATGCAGGGACAGCCACGCACCCTTCCTAGGTTCACACGAAATGCATCCTCAGGTATCTGGGTTCAGGCGCACGCTGATACTCTACACTCGAAATCGCATGCACATGGATGCTTACACAGGCACAAACGCACACTATCCTGGCCATATCGTCCCCGCACGTGTACACACCCCAGGTGCACACACGCGCGCACACCCTCACTTGCACACAGATCTCCGAGAGTGCCCACCGTACACGTGCACACACGCATTTACTCCTCTCGCGTGTACCCACCTCCCCATACGCGCACACCTTTACGCGCGCACACACACAGGCACAGAACACTTCCCAGTGCTCCAGGAGCCCCCAAGCACTTACTGTGTTCCTAAGTGCGAGCCTGGCCGGTCGGTCCTTCCTCCGGCGCCTAACGGCATTTGTATTCATGGGTCCCCGCAGCCGTGGGCGCGGGGGCGGGGGGGGCGAGGTCCCCTTCCCTAAACGGGGCGCGGGCGCGCGGAGCGCAGCGGCACCGGGAGGGGCATGGGCGCGCGGGACTGCGCCGCCGGCCCGGTCCGCCTGCGCTCGAACTTCGGCCGCTCTGCGTCCACGGGTTCCAGCGCGGGCTGCGAGAGCTGGGGGCGGCTCATAGGTGCTGGGGCCGCGGCGCCCGACGGGCCTTTTGAAGTCTCCGCTGGGGGCGGGGAGGGGGCGCTGAAGGCGGCCTTTTAAACCCTGGCTGCAAGCGGGCTCGGTCGAGCAAGGTGTCTGGTTTCAACAAACTTTAGGAAAAGTCCCAAGCCGAGAGAGGGAAGGTAGGGGGGTGGGGGGAGCTGCATAACTGTGCGCTGCTTCCTGCAGAGGGCAGAGCACCCATGGCTGCCAGGAGGGAGGCCCGTTGTGGGACTGGGGAACTGGCAGGCTCCTGGCCGGCGTGTGGAGACACCCCCGCCACCCCTACACCCCCAGTGTTGAACCAGAGTTCTTAACTTCCATGTGCACGAACCCCAGGGAGTGCGGGAACACCCCCAAACTATGCACAAATTGAGCATGTTTGTGCATTCTTCAGGGGAGAGGGGCCATGGACTTTCCTCTGGTTTTCAGAAGTCCACGGCCCCCTAAGGTTGAAGAACTCCCTCTCCAATCATAACTGATGTTTTTTTAGTTGCATACTTGGCATCATGCAGACCTTGTCTTTATTTACATTTTAGATATTTTGTTCATTGTGGGGTTTTGAATTAATTTTGATGCTTTTAAAAGTATTGCATTAAAATATTATCTTGATACTTAGGGGTTCAGGGGCACTGCTTTGGGCAATTTACCTGCACTGCTGAGTTTTCTTGGCATCTCCTGGTATGCTGCGTCTCTGCATGTGCCACGCCCTAGTCCAGACCCTGACCCACACAGTGCTGGGGTTTAAGGGAGGCCTGCTTTTTTCTCTCCATTTACAGATGGGAAAGCTGACATAAACTGGTAGGTGGTGGAGGTGGGATTTGAACCCAGGTAACCTAACTCCAAACTTCTGCATCTTGTCACGAGGATCCAAATCTTAGTCCTTAAGGGCTCTGTGCAGATCCTCACCAGCCTCCCCAGCTTCAGATCCGGCCTCCTGAGCTCCAGTCTCTCTGATTCCTGCACCCAGGCTCAGGTAAGCTTGGCTACTTCGACGCTTTCTCCATACTGTTTCCTCCCAGGTTCTCCCTCTGCCCCTTTTCTGCCTGTTCACAACCTCGTTGTTCTTCTAGGTGCAGCCCAGAGCTCATGTGACTCTGATGAGCTGCTCTGCCCTACACCCGGATTGCAGCACACATCACATGGCGCTGTCATTGTCAGATCCATTTCTGTGTCCCCGCACCCAGCCTGACACATGGAGCCTGGGATACGATAGATGCTCAAACCATTGGTAATTTAAGTAAGTTATTTGTTTTAACTCCTACAGTATGCAAACCCCTGTACAAGACTCTGGGGGAAAAGGGTCTGCCACTGTGAGGGCAGGGACAAAAATGTCCACATGGTCCTGCCTTCCAGTCATGCACGCATTTGTAATGTGGGCAGGAGACAGGCACAGCAACTTGGGGTAGGGAAGAGAGGCTGGATGGGAGACATCAGATATCACTATGTCATGGAGAACCCCCTGCAACTGCATAAAGATAAGATAATATAAGGAGAGTGTGATAAATGCTGTCAAAGAGATGTAGATCAATTGAATTGTGAAGCTGATTAAGGGGTGGAAAGAAACACAGGAAGGCTCCCAGGAGGAGGTGGCGGCATTTGGATCCTAAAGGGCGTGTTGGATAAATGTGCAGCCACGGAGGAGAAGGACATCTCCAGTGAAATAATTACAAAAAGGGCAGGAGGATAGAGGTGGATTTCAGGCAGGTTTTGGAGGAGGATTGATGAGGTGGGGCTCAGTGAGAAACTAGGGAAACTATCCAGTTCTCCCCACCGTATTGTGTGGGTGATGCCAACACAACTCACTGTCCACAAAGCCATTTTCAGGCAATAGGCTGCATTTCCTGAAAGGTCAGGCAGGCAGCAGGTCAGTGGCTAAGCACCAAGGCCTTTCCAAATTTCACTCACAAATCTGAATAGGCAAGGCTTAGTGCCAGGGAACACTGCCTGCTTCACCCAGGGCAGCCCAAAAGACCGTGAGAATGCCGTGAGAACCCAAAATGATTGAGGGCATCCCCTCTCAGAGCCTCACTCTGCCCATCTGTAAAATAGGTGCAAACATGGTGATCTGTGTGGGCCCTTTGAGCTTGGAGGCATGAGACTGTTATTCAACAAGAAATCCAATTCTGTATGTGAATATTGAGGGCTAATTGCATTTTGCTAGGTGGGGAGGGAAATGAGGCTCAAGGCCTTCCAGAAGCTCATGGGCAGCTGGGAAGAGGAGGCATGGACACTGGGGAGAATTCCAAGGAAGGGGCTTGTATCCTGCCTCTGCTGTCTCCCTACACCCAGTTTTCCTGCCAGGCAGGTTCCTGGCACAGAGCCAGTGACTGGGCATGAACTGTTCTGATGGACGTTGAATCTGGAAGACACCAAGCCATTACACACCCCGCAAAGGGGACAGAACACTCAACAAACAGCCCTAAGGGGCCCATCTCTATGGAGCAGAAGCCAGTAAGCCTGGGAACCAGGTGGACAGGGGCTGCCAGGCCTCTGTAGATGCCTCAGGATGGGAATTCCTGGCCTGGTGGGGACTTTCAGGAACTAGATAGTTTGCTCCCTGCTCAAGGAGCTCAGCCATGGACCCAGCGGTCTCTGTGGCACATCTGCCTTAGGAGAAGCTGTTGGTTGCAATAACTTTAATGGTGGGCACAGAGTAGATGCTCACGAAATGTTTATAAATTAACCACTCTAGATGAAGTCTTTTTTTTTTTTTTTTTTGGTAGCGTCAGGGTCTTACTTTGTTGCCCAGGCTGGTCTTGAACTCCTGGGCTCAAGCGATCCTCCAGCCTCAGTCTCCTAAAGTGCTGGGATTACAGGCACGAACCACCACACCTGGCCCTAGAGGAAGTCTTTTTTTTTTTTTTTTTTGAGATGGAGTCTCACTCTGTCACCCAGGCTGGAGTGCAGTGGCCGGATCTCAGCTCACTGCAAGCTCCGCCTCCTGGGTTCACGCCATTCTCCTGCCTCAGCCTCCCGAGTAGCTGTGACTACAGGCGCCCGCCACCTCGCCCGGCTAGTTTTTTGTATTTTTTAGTAGAGACGGTGTTTCACCGCGTTAGCCAGGATGGTCTCGATCTCCTGACCTCGTGATCCGCCCATCTCGGCCTCCCAAAGTGCTGGGATTACAGGCTTGAGCCACCGCGCCCGGCCTACAGGAAGTCTTAACCCGCAGGACAGAGGTTGCATACTGCCCCAAGTATCAATCCACATCCATTTAACCAAGCTGCTTCTGAAGACCCACTGTGCACCAGGTTGGGTTTTCTGCTCTAGAAGTGCTATGGTCTAAGGAAGGAGGCCAGCAAAGAGAAAGACAAAAAAAAAAAATGCAGATCAGGAAGTCCTGCCTCAAATCAAGCCTGTTTTTGGAGGAGAACTAGGGTCCTCCCACTAGGAGAAGAACTGGAGTCCTCCAGTCTTTCCGATACCTTGCACTGCTGTGGGCATACCAGGCTGGGTCTTTCTTTCATTTGCGGGCCCCACCGTGCATGTAGCAGAGGATACGCACACAATACATGTCTAACCATGGAGTCATTCTTTTCCTGGTAAGGAGATGCTGTCGTGTATCAGGCCCTGAGCTGGCCACTGGCAAATACAAGCTGTGGTCCCTGCTGGATGGGGCTGCCATGTTTAGCTTCTGAAAACAACACAAAGCACAATGCCTGGCACACAGGAAGTTCTCCACAAGTGCCGAGCGAATGATGGAATGAAGGCCTCAATGAAAACATGAAAGAAAGTAAACTCAGCAGATCAGACCAGGTTAACTCCCCCGGCCATCTCCTTCCTCTCCTCCATGATGACCCTCACCCACCAACAGATATTTGTTGGGTACGTGCAGACCCAATGCATACGGAAGACCCGATTTTAGGTGCTATAGATAGATATACTGAAGAACATACACACAAAGCACCTGTCTTAACAGAGGAACAGGAAATACACAAATCTTTTCTATGACGTCAGGTTGTCATGAGTGCTATGAAGACCTCTAAGCAGAGAGTGGAGTGGGAGAATGATGAGTGAGGCCATTTTATTTAAATAGGAGCTATTTTATTTAAATATCACCTTCTCTGAGGAGGTGATGTTTAAGCAGGAAAGAAAGAATGGAGGGAAAGAAACGAGCGAGTGAGTAACGTTCAGTGGAAGAACCGGGGGAAAGCAGGAATGGGTCCCCACTGACTTTTCATTCCTGTAATTCCTTGGTTAAATGTAGACCATGCATTCCCCGAGGGCAGGGGCTGCTCTGCCCTGCTCATGGCTGTATTCCTAGCACCCAGGACAAAGCATTTTGGTAAAATGAATTGAACTGAATTCCAGGCTGGAGAGTGAGGCAGATTCTAATAGCGTCTCCCTTACCCACTCCAGGCAATGCGGGCCCATTTCTCTCCCCAGGACAGGTGGCTGGAGCCAGTGCTGGCTGTCCTCATGGCCCACTGCTCTCTTAGGGCCTGGGCTCTGCCTGCAGGACTACGTCACTCTGGCCTGGTGGCTGCCAAAATTCCAAACACAATCACTCTACCAGAAGGAATAAGGGCAGAGGTCAAAGAAGCTCCCAGGCCACCACTGGGAGGGCAGCACCTTCTAGGCACATGGTCCCACCATCTGGGCCCTTCTGCCTCTTCTCCTTTCTGGGTTTATTTCCCAAGGGCTAGGCCAAGTGGCAAAGGGCTGTGAGATCCAAAGCCCACTTATGGTGGCCAACACTGACCCGGATGTGGGGCCCCATGAGACATTTCAGATCTGGAAGAATCTAAGGAGCTGCCTAGCCCAAATTCCTCATTTTACAGGTGGGGAAACTGAGTCTCAGAGACAGCGTTCATAATTTTCTCAAAGTCACACAAAGTTAATGGCGGGGCTGGTGTGAAGAAGCAGGGCCCCCCACCTTTGTGTCTAACCGCAGAGGGTCAAACCTGTCTCTCCAACCTTCAGCACAGTTAGTCATCCTTGGAAGAATTAGATCCATTTTCCAGATGTGAGCACTGTGGCAAGTTAAGGTCTCTGGCCTCTGCCCGGTAATGTGTCCAGAACCATTGGCTATACCAGACAAGCCATTAGTGATGAGTTCTGGGTCACCCCCAGCAGCCCAGTGTGGGGATGAAAGCAATAGATGATTTCAGGCCTTGGCTCCTGTGGCCACCTCTGCCTAGAAATGCCCTTCCTGCTCTTCTTCACTGGAGTCCTGTCTCGGTGTTCCCTCCGCTCTGCCATGCCGGCCCCCATCCTGCCTGGTACACCACACACCTATACAACAAGGAGCCCTGCAAGGCTATGGCTGTGTCATGTCCATAGAACCCCTCAGTAAATCTTAGATGGACAAAGGAAAGAAGGGAGGGAAGAACCAGGGAAGGAGGGAGGGAGGGAAGAGAGGCAGAGCTGGGAGCGGGTTCACCATCATCCAAGGACATCCCTGCAACAGGGGCGGACACTGTTGTTGTGTCTTTGCTAACAGAGTTTCATCTTCATTCAACCTCTTTGTCCTTCAGTGGAGACTGTGTCCCTCCCAAACCCCAAGGGTTGAACCCTATTTGAACAAAGCCCAGCATGGTGGCCTCCTTCCTCTGGCCAGTGAGTGGCTTGGTCATGGACATAAGATACAGTCGGACCACTGAAATATGAGAAGAATTGCATATGCTGGGGCCTTCTGAGAAAGTTTTCCCCACCTTTTCAAGTGGACACAGACCAGCGACATATCCCTTTATGCCCTTTGGACTTTGTGGGATGAGATTGTACTGTGTGGAGAGGCTGCAGTCATCTTGCCACTGTGAGGTGACAAGCCCTAGTTCCATGGCCAACAGACTGAGGGTGGCCAAGAGGAAAGGCAGAAAGAACAGAATCCTGGGTGCAGTGGCTCCCACCTGTAATCCCAGCACTTTGGGGGGCTGAGGCAGGGGGATCACTTGAGGTCAAAAGTTCGATACCAGCCTGGCCAACATGGTGAACTCCATCTCTACTAAAAATACAAAAATTAGCTGGACGTGGTGGTGCATGCCTGTAATCCTAGCTATCTGGGAGGCTTAGGCAGGAGAATCGCTTGAACTCAGGAGGCAGAGGTTGCAGTGAGATGAGATTGCGCCATTGCACTCCAGCCTGGGCAGCAGAGCGAGACTCCATCCTAAAAAAAAAAAAAAAAAAAAAAAAAAGGGCGCTGTGGCTCAGGCCTGTAATCCCAGCGCTTTGGGAAGCCGAGACGGGCGGATCACGAGGTCAGGAGATGGAGACCATCCTGGCTAACACGGTGAAACCCCGTCTCTACTAAAAAGATACAAAAAACTAGCCGGGCGAGGTGGCGGGCGCCTGTAGTCCCAGCTACTGGGGAGGCTGAGGCAGGAGAATGGCGTGAACCTGGGAGGCGGAGCTTGCAGTGAGCTGAGATCCGGCCACTGCACTCCAGCCTGGGCGACAGAGTGAGACTCCGTCTCAAAAAAAAAAAAAAAAAAGGTGAGACTCCGTCTCAAAAAAAAGAAAAAAAAAAAAAGGTAAGAAAGAACGGGGGGATGCGCTTTATTATTATTATTTTTTTTTTTAGTTTTTTTAGTTTTTGAGACAGAGTCTCGTTCTGTCGCCCAGGCTGGTGTGCAGTGGCGCGATCTCGGCTCACTGCAAGCTCCGCCTCCCGGGTTCACGCCATTCTCCTGCCTCAGCCTCCCGAGTAGCTGTGACTACAGGCGCCTGCCACCACACCTGGCTAATTTTTTGTATTTTTAGCCAGGTTGGACTGACGTTTCTCAAAACAAGTGTCCCTCATTGTTGACGCCACTTTTAGTTGAGTTCCCCCACTGGCAGCTGAAAGCATCCTAGCTTATATATCAATGTAATAAAAACTTTGGTCTGTACCAAACAGACCAGGGGATCCCAATGACAATGACAATAACAATCCCCTCGTCCATTCATGGCCGAAACAATGTCATGTTTAGCATTTTGGATTTTCATGCAACAACCTCATCAGGTTGACATGACAGATATCTGCATCTCTGATTTAGAGATGAATAAACCAAATCCAAATCAAAAAGTCTTGCCCAAGTTCAGTCAGCAGCAAGGTGACAAAACTGGGACTAGAACTGTGGCCCTAAGTCCGTCCAGTGTTCATTACAATATACCAAGACTCGTGTATGTGCGTGTGTGCGTGTGTGCATGTGTGTGAGCGTGCGCGCGTGCAGCGGATGAGTTCCCTTCACAATGCGAGGAGTAGCCAGTCAGCGTCAGCCGGTGATGGAACCACCTGGTGAATTTCAGAGTTGATAATTCATCCAGTCCAGTGCCTGATTGGTTCCATGATGTGATCAGTCAACTCCTATGTGGCAAATCTGCTGTCAGCCACATTGGAGAGTCAATTGTGTTACAGAGACTTCATTCTCCCTCCTCCAGCTGCAATCTGCACTCCAAGATCTTGGCTGCCTCATTACCCCATGCCCAGACCATGCAATGTGATACATTACTGCTTGCGGCTAGTTCCAGGAAAAGTTGGATGCTTCTCCTTGTCACAAAATGAGGACAGAGGAGCCACACACGCGCACGTGCGCGCACACACACACACACACCCCACTATGCCTCCCATCCAAGAAGCCATTTCTGCAAAGAGCTTTTCAGATGCATTTCCAAGTGTCATCATGCTAGAGCTCCTTTTACAGTGACTATTGAGAACTGCAACTCTGGAATCAGCTGAAGCCTGACTGTGTGGCTCAAATCACTCTCTGAAAGTAGCAACCCTGCCTTCCCCACAAGCCCTCCTTTTTCCAGGCCCAGCATTCTCATTTCCTCCAATCACTCCTCATCTGATACCCCTTTCATATCTTCCATCATTGTCTTCTCCAAGGGCATTGCAGTCAGTACCCAACTACTGCCAAGTGACCACAGCAAAGCTCAAGGGTTTGGGTGGCATCTGGCTAGCACAGAGTTGAGCAAGACTATCACCTCCTCCCATATATGATCTATGCTCCTGTTAATGCAACCTGAGTGCATGTTAACTTTTTTGGCAGCCACACCACAACATTCACACTGAGCTGATGACCATTAGAAACTCCTAAGATTTTCTCATGTGCCTCCCTCCTCTGGTGCAGTAAAGTTTTGTCCCCCTGAGTGGAGCCCTTATTAAGTATCATCTATCCTTGGCTGAGCATGGTGGCTCATGCCTGTAATCCCAACACTTTGGGAGGCCGAAGTGGGCAGATCACAAGGTCAGGAGATCGAGGCCATCCTGGCTAACACGGTGAAACCCCATCTCTACTAAAAATACAAAAAATTAGCCAGGCGTGGTTGCAGGCGCCTGTAGTCACAGCTACTCGGGAGGCTGAGGCAGGAGAATGGCATGAACTCAGGAGGCGGGGCTTGCAGTGAGCTGAGACTGCACCACTGCACTCCAGCCTGGGGGACAGAGCAAGACTCCATCAAAAAAAAAAGAAAGTATCATCTATCCTTTTAGCCTATCTGGATTAATGCTTATTGAATATGTTTCCCTTGTCTTTGTGGCTTACGGGCCTGTGACTGCATGACCTTGTTAAGGCATGAAACATGCTGATAAATAGTGTTGCTCTGAGGAGTTTCAGGGTGATTTGTGCCAACTTGTCAGCATTGTTTTCTAATAACAAGGGACTAACAATTTGTACCTGGCTTTCACGAGACCCATGGAGGGAACTGCCACTGGCGCTGGTTTCATAGCAAGAATATACCTAAAATGACCAAACAAGAATGAAAAACTTCAGGTGAGACTCCATTTGGGACTCCTGGGTTGTACGTATTCCATACTCACGTCTGTGGCTTCTGATCCGAGCGAAGAAGTACATATTGGTATGGCCTTTCAAGGGAAGGACAATGGGGGCTCGTGCCTGGCCTCTCCAGACCCCTTGCTATGAGATGGTCTTTAGCTGTGAAGCAGATTCTTACGTTAATGCAGTTGGAATGTTGTGCCCTTTTCCTGAAAGAACTGTAGGTGTGTACACATTGTCGTTTTGAGTCCTACCGGTCTTCTTTCAGTGGAGCCCTGATTGCTATCCTTAGGGCAGGATCCTACCACAGCCTCAGGTGTTTACGCAAGCAAAACGGATATGACAGGCTGAGTGCAGTGGCTCATGCCTGTAATCCCAGCACTTTGGGAGGCTGAGGCAGGTGGATCACTTGAGGTCAGGATTTCGAGACCAGACTGGGTAACCTGGCAAAACCCCATCTCTACTAAAAATACAAAACTTAGCCGGGCAATGGTGGTGCATGCCTGTAATCCCAGCTACTTAGAAGGCTGAGGCAGGAGAATCTCTTGAACCCGGGAGGCGGAGGTTGCAGTGAGCCAAGATCATGCCACTGCACTCCAGCTTGGGTGACAGCACAAGACTCTGTCTCAAAATATTTTTTTAAAAACTTTTTAAAAGGGAGATGGCAATAAATACTCTAACAGGTGATCGGAGATGGGTGATACCACTCCTCTCGCTCTTAGATTGGGTAATGTATTCATTGAGGGGTATTTCACCCCATCTTTTCTGCATTTTTTTCCAACCAGATTCTTATTTGGGGTCTCACCTATCTAGATATCTAGAAAGAGTTATGATTTCATATGAAGCCAGTTGCCTGAGGCTGGTTGCAGGGTGTGGCCAAGTCGACACACAGTGCCACCTTATAGTAGCCATAGCACCTGGAGAGACAGACTCCCTTTACCTCTCTAAGCCTTTTCCTCACCTATGAAATTGGGGAAACTGACATGCACATCCGTGGTAATACTCATTTCTCCCAACTTCACCAGTCCCTGGAAGGTGAGCTATCAGGTCAAATCCAGATGATCTTGGCGCAATATGCCCCTCAAGCTAATGGGATCTTCTCTAGTTGCCTTGGACTGCAAAAGCACTTTCCTTCTCTCTTGCTGCCTTTGTGGTCAATGTGGATAGTAGCTAATAGCAGGCTACCTGGTGCAAATCCCAGTTTCCATCTCTGGCTCTATGGTCTTGGGTGTGTTGTTTAACTCTTTGTATCCAAGTTTCTCCACCTTTTGAATTGTGATAATAATAGCATCCTCATCTTTTACATTGATATCTTAATAATAATATCTACCTTGTGCCTAGGATTTGGCGATTAAGTAAGCTAATGTATATAAAGCACTTAGAACAGCGTCTAGTGCATGGAAAAAGTAAAATAAATATAGGTTGTATTTATTGCTACTTTCATTATTTTTGTTTTCTCAGATGGTTTAGGTGCCAGTGGCTTCTGAATAAAACAGCATTCTTGAAGTGAACAGCTGATGAGGACGTGAACTATTACGCCAAAGCTGGCATCGCACTGTTCTTTTTCCTGGATGAAAATCTCTCTGAGAATCATTTGCTCTTAACTTTGGTATCCTGGGGACTGCTGCCTTATCCCAGGAAGCCACCCAGAGCCTTGGATGTGTGGGATCCTTGGGACTTCATGGTAAATCTGCTCTAGTCCCACAGATTAGGAAAATGAAGCCCAGGACATCTGGGAGCCCCCAGCACTTCCATAGAAATGGACCAAAATGCCTTCTCCAGGGGTAGAAACCTGGTATAAGCTCAAGAGGACAGACGGCTGAATTTTCAAAAATCGTGTGAGCTGCTGTTAAACAAGCCATTATTAACACTTTAATTGTATAAACTTACAATTAGGTGAGTTATATTAAAAGTAAAAGTGATAAAATACCCCAAACTCATCTCTTTCAAGTTATTTTACTGTTTTCTATACGATTGAAGTTATTTACATCTATTGTTAAGTGTGGGGGGTGGAAATTCAATATAATGATATGCTACCAAGCACCTCTTTCTCTACTTGGTGTTTAGTGATATCACCAAGGTAGCTTCAAGCAGGCTGTGACGGGAGTATTTACACCTCAGAAATTAGCAAATGCTATTAATTAGGGCTCTTTTCCCCCAGAGACCCTGGTATTAAACATTTATTAGCAGTCGGGTGCAATGGCTCACGCCTGTAATCCTAGCACTTTGGGAGGCTGAGGTGGGTGGATCACCTGAGGTCAGGAGTTTGAGACCAGCCTGGCCAACATGGAGAATCCCCGTCTGTACCAAAAATACAAAATTAGCCAGGCGTGGTGGCGCATGCCTGTAGTCCTAGCTACTCGGGAGGCTGAGGCAGGAGAATCGCTTGAACCTGGGAGGTGAAGGTTGCTGTGAGTCAAGATTGCGCCACTGCACTCCAGCCTGGGCAACAAGAGCGAAAATCTGTCTAAAAACATTTATTAGCTCATGCTGCCATCTCTTACCTAGCTCAGTACTATGGACAATTCAGAAGCAGCTCCCTTCCTCCTTCTCCACTGGATCTACAGTCGAATCCCTTGAGCATAGACCCAGATCTTTCTCAATTTGGGGTCATCATTTGGTGCTGTGGCCTCCTCAAAACTTCCTTCTTCTACAAAATCACACATTCCAGCTACACTCAGCTCCTTGCAGTTTCTTAAATAAAATACAGGTTGGCTGGGCGCGGTGGCTCAAGCCTGTAATCCCAGCACTTTGGGAGGCCAAGACGGGCGGATCACGAGGTCAGGAGATCAAGACTATCCTGGCTAACCTGGTGAAACCCCGTCTCTAGTAAAAAAAAAAACAAAAAACAAAAAAATAGCCGGGCAAGGTGGCGAGTGTCTGTAGTCCCAGCTACTCGGGAGGCTGAGGCAGGAGAATGGCATAAACCCGGGAGGCGGAGCTTGCAGTGAGCCGAGATCCGGCCGGTGCACTCCAGCCTGGGCGACAGAGCGAGACTCCGTCTCAAAAATAAATAAATAAATAAATAATAAAATAAAATAAAATAAAATAAAATACAGGTTTTCCCATTCTTTTGGTGCTTTGCATATTAAGTTCCTTCTTTGGCCAGGGTAGGGGGGATGTTTTTTCTCTCCTTTTCTAGATCTTTATTCTGCAAGAGTCAGAAAGTATCTCCTCTGAGGAACCTTTCTTAAATCCCCCACACCTGCCTCATCCCACCCCACTGCAGGCTGCGTATAGCCATGTGTTGGTAAATATTTAACAGCCAACTTTCTGAAAAGGGAGGGGGAAAGTCCTGATTTTTAGCATCTGCCAATTTCCATGGTGTAAAGATGTCCATTGTGGCCAGTTTTGAGCTAACAACATGCAGTCTTTGAGTGTAAATTTGGGAAGAGGCATGCCAGCTGGTCTGGGCCAATTCCAACACATCACTGACTGGATCAGATGTCTTTTCTGTCTCACAGCAGCCACACCCCCATACAGCTCCCATAATACAGTGTCATGCCAAGTCATGTTGGAGCCTGAAACAAAAGGAAAAATTAATAACATGGATCCTGTCTTCATTTAAAAGTTTGATCTCAGCTGGGCACGGTGGCTCATGCCTGTAATCCCAGCACTTTTGGAGGACGAGGCAGGTGGATCACCTGAGGTCAGGAGTTTGAGACCAGCCTGTCCAACATGGTGAAACCCTGTCTCTACTGAAAATACAAAAAATTAGCCGGGCGTAGTGGCGGGAACCTGTAATCCCGGCTCCTTGTGAGGCTGAGGCAGGAGAATCGCTTGAACCTGAGAGGCGGAGGCTGCAGTGATCCAAACTCGCACCACTGCACTCCAGTCTGGGAAACAAAAGTGAAACTCCATCTAAAAAAAAATAATAATAATAATAATAATAATAATAATAATTAAAATATTATTTATCCTGTTTACTGAGATTTTGGCACTACACTGAATTTGTCCCCGAGACGAGTGTCTTATTCACCTCTTCTTGTCCTGGCCCTGACCTAATAGCGCATATCACACTGTTACAATTAATTTCAGTGTAGCTATCTCCCCCACCAGCTTGTGAAATTTGAGGACAGGAATCCATTTCTGTGTTCCTAGGACTTGGCACACAGTAGGTGCTTAATAACTATTGTCCAGTGAGAAAGTGGATGAGTAGATGGATGAATCAATCACCCAGTTTCTTTGCCCACAAAATAAGACACACTGATGAAAGTCATCCTTGGCTATTAACCAGGAAGAGGTGTTAGTTTTTGAGGTTTAGCTCTTCCAGTTCAGCAAAGATTACTCCGCTTCTGATCCATGGAAGCCAGCTCCTGTGCTGGGCATTTTGACCAGGGCTGATCTGCAGATGCCTCCAGCCTGGGGAAACAATGAAGGGAGACTGAGTCTGGAAAGTGGAGACTCCACCAGGACCAGGGGTGGGAAATCACAGAGGCAGCCATCCCTGAGCCCCCAGGCCTCAGGAGGTGACAGAGCTCCTGTCTCTAGATGGGTCTTAGGAGATTTCCATTTGGCAGGGGCAATAGAAAGGCCAAGGACTAGAAACTTCAGGATGGCTTCCAAATGTAAAATTTGATGGGTCATCTGCCATCTGAGGGTGCCAGGACTTGTTTCTGTGTGTGGTCACTTCCTCACTCTGAAGACCACCAAAAAAGAGGTTGTCTGGAGATATGGCATCATAGGCTTTGCAGACATCTCACTGGACTCTGGTCTGCATGGGTGTGGACGTTAAGAGGCTCTGTTTACATACGATTGGCCATGACATCTGTTTTTTAAGCACTTGATATCTGTTGGGCCTCCTGTAAAGAGCTTTGCACATATTAGCTCATTGATTACTCACAAAATCCTCAGATGTAGACATTATTCTGCTCCTTTTACAGATGAGAAACAGAGAAACTGGCAACCTGCCCAAGGTCTCACAGCTAGTAACTGATGGAACTGAAACACTAACCTAGAACCATCTGATTCTACAGCCCATGAGGTTAACCACTCTTGCAACGAAAAGGAATTTCGAAGATGGGCCCCTTTCCAGCACTGGTGTCTGTAAACAGCAAAATTACAGGTGGGAGTTGGCAGATGCAGTCATTTTTGCCCTTCTCTGAGCTGGCCTTGTCCGTCACAGAAGCCCCCAGGGTGTCTCTCCCCCCACCACGCACCCACTTCTCCAGCCAGTGTTCACAGGGTAGTTGAATGTCTCTAAAGGGAAATTCTTCCACTCAAAGACACTCTTGGAGGAGTCAGGAGAGAAGGAAGTGAAGAAGCAGTGAGCATCTCTCATCTGCCAGGCTCTATGCACACATTAGGGGTCCTTCTCACCCCAGGATGAGGGGGCAGGTGTTTTTCTCATCCTTATTTTAAAGGCTTGCATTGTTCAATATAGTAGCCACTAGCTACATGTAGCTACTTAAATTTCAATTCCTGAAAATTAAAAAAAAAAAATAGAAATTAAGTTTCCAAGTTGCACTAGCCAGATTATAAGTACTCAATAGTCCTGGTAGCTACCGTGCATACAGTACAGATATAGAACCTTTCCATCCTTGCAGAAAGTTCTACTGGCCAGCCCTGCACTGAGGAAGAAGAGGGCTGTGGGAAGAGGACTCAGAATGACTTGCCTAGAGCCACACAGTGAGTTGTAAACAGACCTGGGATGGGACTCATGTTTCTTTCTTCCAAAGCCTCTACTCCCAGAGCTTGGAATATATTTGCCACCGCCTGGCCCCAGAACAAGGAGGATTGTTTGCCTGGGATGGTAGGTCGGCTTGGGAAACCAAATAAGAGATCAGAAGACTGCGGGTGAATACCAAAGTGGAGGAAAGGAGCCAGCTGTTCTTGAGGATTATTTTTATCCTGCCCAGATATCCTAGGGAGCTTCCCCCCTCCTCCCTTTAAGCTATTTTTATCTCAAGAGCTGGAATTGAAATACTGTCTCCCTTGGATGGACAGAGGGATCCACTAACACATCATCATTCTAGCACCAGGACCCCCCCCACGCGCCCTGACGCTTACTTGACAATTTCCAAGGAGGGTTCATATCCATTCTCGAATGCTATTCTCATGCCAGTTCATGAGGCCACAGGGATAGATGGGGAGTACAAGCCCCATACGGCAGCTGGGAAAACTGAGGCTTAAATGGGTGCAGTGAGCTCTTTCAACAGCTCATATGTGTTAGAGCTGGGATTTAAACTCAGGCTTAGGTAGGTCCCTCCTTTCAGGGTGGGGAGTGAATTTCACAGGATGGGTGTCTGTCTGTCGAGTGATGGAAAATAGCCTGGTTTGTTTGCTGAACCTCACATCACCCCTTTCTGGCTGAGAGGGCAGATTGCTTGACATCCTTGAGCTTCTCTCTCCGGGTCCACAAGGCAGAGAATTCTAATCTTTCTCTTGCCTCCTCCACAGTCTTACTGGAAGTCTGGCCAGTGAAAAAGCTTTTGGTAAATTGAAAAAACACCCAATACCCAGAAAAAGACTTTTACTACTATCATTATCACCCTCATCTTCATTCTAAGCTGTAATCCATAATTGCATATATCTGTACTTGTATGCAGTCTCCATCCCTTTCCCCTCTTTAGGCCTCAGTTTCCCTGCCTGAAACCTGAGTAGTTTGACCCAGAGAATCTCCATGGGGCCTTCCTTCCAGCTCCAGCTTACCATTTCTATGACCCATTCATTCGGTCAACAAGTGTTTATTGAGTTCGAGCAGCTTGACACGGTGGGGAAAGGAAGGACCGGCCTCTCCAGAAGGCTCTCTGTCCAGGCTGTTTCAGCCACATACGCAAATTTCCTTGTGTTTTCAAAAGACAAATTATGGGAAACATGTTATTCACCAAAACACACTCGCCCCATCTCTCAGGGAGAAAAAAAAAATCCCTTCAGTCCCATCAAGAATTAAGCTAACATTGGGTAGAAACTCACCCTTGTTCCTCTGGGCAACTTTCCAGAGGCTCACGTCCGTGTTAAAAAAGGGGAAACTGTACGTGGCCGTGTCTCTCTGGGGCTTCTGTAGACCTGGTAAACAACCTGTGTTTGTCCCAGCTTCTGCCATCCTGAGAGGTCAGCCATAGCCGGGGGGAAAAAAGCCCCGTTCTATGCTCAGCCTGTCCCCAGAGTGAGAAAAATTGTCCATAAATATTTTCATCTTCATGATTACCAAGGGAGTTGAGAGGAAGGCTTTGATTCTCCAAGACCCTGGACCCCTCCCTTCCTCTGGGGAGCCTGTGGTCAAAGCTGACCTGGGTGTCCCATCTCTCACCCCCAAATTACAGGCTGCTGCCCATGCCGCCTGCCCCCAGGCGGTGGTGGGATTAGAGGTAGGACCACACTGTACCACCCTGGCCAGCCTCAGAACTGTTGGAATAGCCTCTCCCAGGCGGCTGGTTTCCTGCCCAGAGCTGGGTGGTCAAGGCAAAGGCAGGGAGGACCCTGAGATGGCCCTTGGGGGTGGGAGATTGTGCTGGGGGCAGGGAGAGGACCCCAGGATAGGGGCTGGGAAGAGGCCTGGCGTTGCCATCTGGATCTTGAGTTGCTCTGCTCATCAAGGCCACGCAGAAGAGGCCCCGAGAGCACTGCTGACCCAGGGAGGGGTTTATGGCCCAGCAGATCCTTGGAGATTAATGGATTTGCAAGATCCAAAGGAAGAACAGCCAACAGAGGAATTTCAGTGATAGCTGCTGACAAAGACATTCAGGGTCAGGAATCTTGACCCAGAAATCCTAAAATCATCCCACACAGACACCTCCTGTGTCCTGTCCTTCCTTGCTATAACCTCCTTGCTCTACCTTCTGGAAATTTCTAAAAGGGAGTGTTGCATCGGGGTGTCGATCCGACTTGAGAATCTTTAAGGGTCATCCAAGTACAAGGTTCTATGGAGTCTGTGGTTCCTAGATCACTTGAGCCATAAAATTTTATGCCAAAAGTGCTAGACTTCTAATGCCTTTTGATGCCAGAGCTCAGAAGCTCAGAAACCCTGGAATCCTGCCTGATACTGATTTTCAGCTTCTATGATCTCGTGCTTCTGAGGCTAGGATTTCTGTGATCCTTCAACTCTGTGACCTATTTCAAGGCAGACAGGGATCTTGCACAAGGGGGCGTTCATTCCCGGCAGGGATTATGTGTGGAGGAGCCCCGTGTGGCCAGCTGACCGCTCCTCCAGCTATCATGGGCAGCATTCCATGGCCCAAGGCTCCCAGAGCCCAGCTCACCTCCTGACGTTTTTTGGCCAGATACTCACTTGGCCCTCACCTAGCCCTGAGCAGCTCCCCCCAGCCCGCATCACCAGGTGTGGGCTGGGATGCTGCAGCAGCTGGCACCAATGCCTTGGCCTCTCTCTCTCGGCGTCCACTCCCATGGGCCAGGAGAAAGGAGGCAGTAAGTATGTCCCCTTGGGCTGTAATGTCCCCCCAGGGGACTCAGAATCCAAGAAAGCAGAGAAGGTGGGCTTGTCCCTGGACCCAGTCCTAACTGCTTTCATCCTGATGGACCCAGTGAGCACCACAATAGCCATATCTGGGTGATTCAGAGGCCCTTTCGGCCTCAAAATTGTCAGTCCATGGCCTACCTCTGTTGGAAATCCCATGTAGAGGAGGTGTTCCTTTAGGTGAAGGTCTCTGGAAAGACCCTAATGTGCTGCAGGGCAGACAGGGACTCTCCATTCTTTTTTCATTATCTTATCCATATATTCAACATGCCTGAGAGCTAAATCTCCGCCCAAAACTCAAGGTACATGAAATATGACCTTCCTTTACTTCCTGCGGATAAACTAGAAATTCCATTTTGAGTTTACTTATCACCATGCTGGCAGGAAATTCATCTTGGTCAGTATGGAGACGCCCTTACAGCCCCTTGCCCTGGTTATGCAAAAGTCCTGGGGTCTTATGCAGCATAGCACATTCTGAGAAGTTTCTCTGTCCTTCTGTCCCCATCTGTGGCGCCTGAGGTGCTCACTGGGCCAGATGTCCCTTTATGTCCAGTGACCTGGTGACATGCCTTGGACATAGGAAGCTCTACTGAAGCTAGAACATCAATATGTTGGGTCTAGCCTGCCTAGGAATGCCATGGAACATCCCCTCCTCTCCCGAGGTTTTATCTGTACCCCACGAATCTAAGGACCTGCCACCTTCCCTCTTCTCCTTGCTTCAGAGGTGCTCTGCCTCTCTTCTTCCCCTCTGGGACCCTCATCCTCTCACTGAGCTCACAAAAGACTTAACATCACACAGCTTTGGCTTTCAGCTCTTTCCAAACTCCAGCAACCAGAACATCTAAAGGGCTGACCACCTGCTGGCATTGGGGATGCAGGAAGCAGCACACAGATGAGCACCCACAGTCATCACCCCATACACAGTGATTTGCGCATTATCTTGGGAGAGTTCTTGGAGCAGCTGCCTGGCTCCCTGCTGACAATGACACAAGTTGGGCCCTGGAGGAATGGGGCACGGCATGTGTGTTATGCCCTTCTTGCATTGCTATAAAGAAATGCCGAAGACCGGGTCATCTAAAAAGAACAGAGGCTTAATTGGCTCACGGTTCTGCAGGCTGTACAGGAATCATGATGCCGGCATCTGCTCGGCTTCCAGGGAGACCTCAGAAAGCTTTTACTCCGGTAGAAGGCAAACCCGGAGCAGGCACATGTCATGGTGAAAGCAGGGGCGAGAGAGAGAGTGGGGGGTGAGGTGCCACATACTTATAAACAACTAGAACTTGTGAGAACTCACTCACTATCGTGAGGACACACTGAGCCATGAAAGATCTTTCCTGTGACCGAAACACCTCCCACGAGGCCCCACCTCCAATGCTGGGGATTACATGAGATTTATGAGATTTGGAGGTGACATCCAAACTGTATCAGCAGGGGGATAGGTTGTGGGGTCAAGAAGGAGGTAATAAGATCTGAGTACTGGGGCCCTTGGGGAAATTAAAGTTGGGTGTAGCCAGGTGCAGTGGCTCATGTCTGTAATCCCAGCACTTTGGGAGGCCAAGGTGGGAGGATTGCTTGAGCCCAGGAGTTTGAGACCAGCCTGGGCAACACAGTGAGACCTTCATCTCTTAAAAAAAAAATTTAGAAATTAGCGATGCATGGTGGGCACGTGTCTGTAGTCCCAGCTACTTGGGAGGCTGAGGTGGGAGGATTTCTTGATCCTGGGAGGTCAAGGCTACAGTAAGCCATGATTGCACCACTACACTCCAGACTGGGTGACAGAGTGAGACCCACCAAAAATAAATAAATAGTTGGGTGTAGCAATACTGGCAAGGTGGGGTCTGGAAAGAAGATGGCATTTGGGGAGATGGCTAGACTTGACTAGCTCAGCCATCCCCAGGGCTCTGCCTGCGGCCTTAGGAAAGGGCCCAACAACTGCTAGGGAGAGAGAAAGCCACACCTTCTGAGGAGTGGGAGGTGAGGGGTGGGAGACAGGGTCTGCCAGCTGTGCAAAACAGAGTTGGGAGCCCTGGTTTCTGGCCCTGGGTTTGCCATAACTCACTATGCAACCTTGAGCAAGTTCTCTCTCTGGGCTTGGCTCCATCTGTGAATAAGTGCATCAGTCGGGATGGTACACAGGCTTTCCCCTCCTGTACAGTTGGGTCCTGAATACCTGATGCCCATTACTGCACATCTATCTCCAACCGGCTGTCTGGTACCATCCTTGACTTTGGTCTTTGTTGAGTCCCTCCTGCCATCTTTAATAGAGTCGACCAAGGGCTGTTAAGTGGAGTTTGGTCTGGAATCACAGCTCCAAGATGGCTGGGGATGGGGTGGAGCACACATCCATTGGAAGTGGCTGCACCTCTTGGCTCTTTTTGTCCCAGCTGCAGGGGCCAGATTGGCAGCCTCTCCCCTCACACACAGAAGCCTCTGACATGCACACACACATGCAAACATAGCTTGGCCCTCTGGAGGAGAATCAGCATTGCCTGGCAAGGAGGGCAGCCAAGGAACCAATGCCACAGAGCCTGGAGGGCTGCTCTCAAGGCCTCCCGTTACCCCATAGCCACAAAGGCCCCTGTGGTCCAGCCCTATCAGACCTTTATAGCCCTATGACTCGTGTCACTAGTCCCTGCCTGAAACTCAAGTCGCCCAGTCACACAGCATCAGGCCCAGCTGTGGGCAATAATGGGAAAGAAGAAAGAGACAGAGCGACTGAGAGATAAAGACAGAGAGAGACAGAATTCGAGAGAGAGATGGAAGCAGAAAGGGAACCAGGAGAGAGAGAGAAGACAGAGATAAGGAGACAGAATCATGGAGAAGAAAAGAGGAAGATGGAGAAAGAGAGAAAGAGGAGTTATATAGAATGGGACTGGGAGAAAGATAGCTTTGAAAGGGAGAAGAGACTGAAGGAGAAATGAAGAGAGGCATGGACAAAGGAGAGAGAGAGAATACACGCGTGTGTGCGCACACACGCTCACACATACATTCTCATACACACACATACATTCTAATACACACACATTCTCATACACACACACTCACACCCACATACATACATTCTCACACACACATGCACACTCACACACTCTAACACCCATATTCTCACATTCACACACACTCACACACTCCAAGCACAGACCCAGAGAGGAGATGGCAGACACTTCTCTAGCCAGGAGTGCCCTTCACACTCAGCCAGACCAGCCATGACCCTCACGGCCCCTCAGAGGCCCTCAGACCCTGAGAGCCTGGTTAGCTCTCACCAGCCAGGGGAACCTGGACATCACACCTGTGAATGAGACTCTTTCCTTTCAGCAGCTAGGGGTGAGGGTGTTCCCAGGCCTTGGAAAAGTCTGTCCAGCTGCCCCTGCCTCTGGCTTCTTGTCCTGACAGCCCCTCCCCATCAGGCACAGTGTCCCGGCCTCACCTCAGGATTCTCATGACAGAGGACTGGGCTATGGCACAGGCAACACAGGGAGAAAGGCTGGAGGCCCAGCAGACTGGAATTGCTTTTTCTGGGGTGCATCCCAGCCAGAGATTCGAAGGTCCCACGCTCTGGGACAAGCAAGACAAAGAGACCCCTTAGGTCAGGACTCCTAGAAAGTTCCAGGCTCCATTCAACAAACATCTCCTGAATACGTGCTAGGATCAGCCTGAGCAAGGCTACCCCCAGCTCTGTCATTTAGGCTTCAGCCCTCCAGAGCTTTGGGAATGTGGGCAGATTCTCTCACTAGGATACTGCTCCCCATACCTGCGTGCACCTGTGCCAAAGCGAATGTGCAGCTGCTAGTCTCCAGGTGATGCCTTGAGAGGCCAGTGCCTAGGGTGGGGATCAGAGGCCTGGCTGTGCCTGCTGTGCAGCTCATGCCACAAACTCACCTCTCCCCTGTCCCCTTCCCTCTCCTGCTCCCCTTTGCTGCTCTCACCCCTCTCAGATTTTGTCAACAAATCTCACACGTGGTGGGTCACGCCTGTAATCCCAGCACTTTGGATCGCTTGAGGCCAGGAGTTCAAGATTAGCCTGGGCAACATGGCAAAACCTCATCTCTACAAAAAACACAAAAATTAGCCAGGTGTGGTGGTGCACACTTGTAGTCCCAGCTACGCAGGTGGCTAAGGTGGAGGATCGCTTGAGCCCAGGAGGTCGAGGCTGCAGTGAGCCATGATTGCACCACTGCACTCCAGCCTGGGCGACAGAGCAAGACCTTAAATCCCACACATCTGAATCTCTCTCTCTCTCTCTCTCTCTCTCCCCCCGCCCCTCCCCGACCCGCCAATTTTGTTTCTAGGAAACTCAGCCAAAGATGACCACCGCTCAGCTTCAGTTCTTTCTGAAAACAGGGGTACTAAGGCTGACTCCTCAGGGCTGTTTTGATCATTAAATGGAAGGTGGCATGCAAACCACTTGATATGGGGCATGTCTGGCACCAAGGAAGCCCTCGATACATGCCAGTTGTCATCACCATCATCATTGTCATTATCACCACCAGCATCACCATTGCCTTCATCACCATTCTTATCATCACCATCATCGTCACCACCACAGATGGACGTGGGGAAGCCAGGATAGTGAGCCCAGGCAGGCCCTTCTTCTGTCCCATGCTCTATCTCTGGCACAGTCATCTCCCATGAGCTTCATGCACCTCCATCCAACTCCCCTTGGTCCTCCACAGCTGTCCTCTGGACACATCAAACTCAACCTGTTCAAGACTAAAACTGTCATGTCCTCATATCCTAAACTTGCTCCCTCTCCAGGGTGTCCCTCCCACCTTCTGGCATAACCATTTTACAAGACAGAAATCTAGAAATCATCCTGGATGTTCTCCTTTGTCATGAAAAGTTACCAGTCACAGTGATCTTCCTGTCCCCAAGGAGAATAAACATTATGCCATTTGTTTACATTTGTAACGACAAGGACAGAGTCTGCAGTAGAGGTGACACTCAAGACATATTTGCTGCATGGATGAATGGGAAGCTTCAACAAGGAAGGACATTACTTGCCTAAAGACACACAAAGCATGGTGGATACAGGACCTCAGACCCAGGGCTCCTCCCCTTGCAGGTTTCTGTGCATAGAGCAGGCAGCAGAGCCGTGGTGAGCCAGCCTGAGGCCCCTTTCTGGACAGTGACTCTCCGGAACCCGGACAAAGGACCTCCATCCTGGGCCCTTTGAGTCTCTGGGAAGAACACCTTCCTCCCAGCCCCGCCTCCTCCACTTGGCCCCCTGCAAATACAGAAGTAATGAGCAGCACCAGGAGAGGCCCGAGGACACTCAGAGACTCTTTTGAGGTGGTGGTGATAGGCCTCTGGGAGCTTCCACACACTTCTGAGTGATCTGTCCGGGTACTAGCCACACGGCAGGCTCCCCAGAGGATAAGGTATCTCCTTCTCTCCTTGGGGCAGATAAGCAGCTGCTGACCTTGCCTCACTGGCTTTCAGGACTGGAGGGACCTGGGCCACTTTCTGTCACCCATATGTGAAGATGGAGGCCCAATGGGCTTGCTCAAGGTCCCCCTGTGGTTTATCAGCCACACCTCCCGAAGTCAGAAATAATAGTCACTGCCATAGTATATTTGCTTAGCCCTTTTTCTAGCCCCAGGCACCATGTTAGGTGCTCTTTTAGCTACGATATGTTATTTGACTGTCACATCAATTCCAAGGCACAGGCCTTATAACCCCCATTATGAACGTAGGGGCAATGTGGCAACAATGTGGCCTAGAAAAGCTGAGCCACTCACTCAAGGTCATGCAGCTTCAAGGCTCTGTTAGAACACCGGCTAGTCTAGCCATCTTGCTATGACACAGGCCCCTCTCCCTGCAGATTTGCCCCTTGTCCTGGGGGCCTGGGCACAGGTACCCAGCCAGTGCTGGGGGCAGAGGCGTCCACAGCTCTCCCCGGCCGGCCCTCAAAGCCCCTTTCACAGTCCTGCTCCACACCCCACTGGGGAGCCAGACAAAACCGCTAGTGTTGGGATTATTTTTCTATTTCCAGATGGATCCGTTAGCTGGCTCCATCCAGGGCCTCCCATCACTGCGTGGGGGCCAGGGGCTCAGCGCCAGGTTAATATTAGGAGGCAGCAGGGAAAAAAAGGCAACCCAGTGTAGCTCCTCAAAGAATTCTGGGCTGTTCTACCAGCACAGCCTCGAAGGAATATTCTTGGGGCATTTAAGGGGGCCTGGCAGCTAGGCAGGCCACCAGGAAAAAAATACTTTTTTTCCCCCAAAGGAAGCTCTTGAGTGTCTCAGTTTGGGCAGGGGGCCAGAACAGAGTCCCTTGGTGATCTGGGGAGCTATCTACTCAATGCTGAGCTGAGGAGGGTGTTGGTTAACTCCTCCAGGCAGTCACTGAACCAAAATTTACTGAGCACCCAGCATTGTCAGATGATGTGCCACACCCCGAGGATACCAAGGCTTCCAGCCTGGTGGAGCCTCATGGCCCAGTAGGAAGAGGGACTTTTGTGGGATAATCAACATATAAATAGAAACTTACAAGTGCTGATAAAGTGCTATGGAAAAGAAGACTCAGGTATAGAGGATATTAGTCAGGCATTGGCTTTTTTTTTTTTTTTTTTAACCACCTAATCTAAAAGTCTCACTTTTTCAAAAGAAGAAAAATAGGTATGACAGTGACTCTCCAGAACCCAGAAAGGGGACCAGAGCCAGAGCTGCACCCACTCCCTTTGACTGGTCCATGGCAGAGCAACACGGACAGTGATGGGATTCTGGTGGTGGGGGAATATGTGAGGAAGATCTGGTGTGGGGAACTCATTGATTACATTGATTGAAGTCAAGTGCATGAGAAAGTTGTCGCCAAAGATCATGAACTCTGTCTAATGGAAACCTGACTCGTTACTATTACCAGAAACTATAGCCCAGATCAAGGGCAAAATTGTCTCATCCACCAATTTTTTTTTTTTTTTCTAAAGCCAGGGTCTTACTTTATAGCCAGGCTGGAGTGCAGTGACATGACCACAGCTCACGCAGCCTCTACCTCCTGGGCTCAAACAATCCTCCCAGCTCAGCCACATGAGTAGTTGGGACTATGGGTGTACATGCCTGGCTAATTAAATTTTTTCTTTTTCTTTTCTTTTTTTTTTTTTGTAGATACAGGATCTCGCTATGTTGTCCAGTATTGTCTTAAACTCTAGGGCTCAAGCAATTCTCCTGCCTCAACCTCCCAAAGTGCTGGGATTACAGGTATGATCCACCGTGCCCAGCCGTCATCCAGCTTTTGATCTCTGCCTGGACCCTTGGATGCCAATGCCCAGGAACAAAATCAGTGGATATGGCCAAATTATTGTAAGTCTAGATAGGAAGTTGGGACTGGCAGAGATGGGAGGTCCAAGGACCAGGTGAAGTCCCAGGGGCATTTGAGCTGAAACCATCCTCTCAGTCGGGGAGTGTTAACCATTACCCCTGTATAAGATAGTCCACAGGATCTGGAGGGCTTTAAGAGGAACCTCTGGAGGGAGATTTCCGTTTATGCTGAGAAAAAGGGCCAAACAACGAAAGAGTGAAAATGGGAGGTGGTAAACAACCAGTACTGGAGGGGGAAGGGGGCAAGGAGAAATCAATGTCCCTGGCAGAGACTGGAGGGGAAACTTCTGGCCTGGTTAGGGAACTGGACCAGAATCCAGGGCCAAATGAGGTCTACAAATGTTTGTCACACTCAGGATTCTGGCAGGAGACAGCATACTCCAAAGGGGTCAGCTGAAAGAGCATTTAATGCTCCTGGAAAAATGACCAAGTAGCTTATAAATAAAGATGCTACTACTATTGATAATAATAAAAACTTTTCAGTGGAAATATTTAAAGCACGGCATCTACAATGGGCGGGGTTATGGGAACCAACCACGGCTGGTAAAGCACCCTGGAGCTAACGACTGTAGCGTGGAGGGACAAGGGAAGGAAATGTGTTACTGGGGCCACGCAAGAGAAAGAGTCATGGAAGGGGGTGCCCGACAGGAGCTGTGGCCTCAGGAGAGCAGTCATTACCAAAGCCACGGCAGGACCTCGCTCTTTTCCTACCTTTGGATTGGTTAGTGTCTCCCATAAGCCAAACCCATTCAGGAATCAGAGGCAAGGAAGCCAAGTCCGGCAGTACCACCTGGAGGGGACAGCCTTCTGGGGCACAGAGAAGGGGAGGAAGGGCAGAGGGTGGATAGAGGGTGTGGTGTTTCAATGTATGTGTCCACTTGATTGGGCCATGGAGTGCCCAGATTAAACTTGCTTTCTGGGTGTGTCTCTGGGGTGTTTCCAGGTGAGATTAGCATTTGAATCAGTGGATTCCATAAAGTATATCACCTTCCCCAATGTAGGTGGGCATCATTCAGTCAGTTGAGGATCTGAATAGAACAAAACCTGTAGGAAGGAGGAATTTCCCACCCGTGCTCCCACCACCTTTTCCTCTCCCTCACTACTTAAGCTGCTCATCTTTTTTGCCTTTGAACTGGGATTTACACCATCACCTCCCCTGGGTCTCCTAATTGCATGAGCCAATGCCACTTAAATTTCTCTCTCTATATATGTGTCTGTGTGCGATACACACATATAGGATATACGTATCCTTTTGGCTCTGTCTCTCTGGAGAACACCAACTAATATGGGGAGACCAAAGAGGAAGAAAAGAATAACCAAAAGAGATGTGTTTTAATTGATTATCCAAACATATCCACCAGTTAGTTGGCCACAGGCCTCTGCACTCCCAAGTGCCTTACAAGGCCACGACCTAGTTTGTACCTATGCTCCTAGCTGACCCCGAGGCATTCAAGTTTGTGACTCCTGGAAAGATGAACTCAGATGTACCTTCCAAGTCCCCCTGAATTCATGATTCTCAGGGAGGTGAGGCTTAAATGAAGATAAGAGAGTCACTTGTTTAACATGTACTGAGTCCCTGTTCGTTGTAGGGACCTGGCCAGTGTTCTGGGGACCCAGAGATTGTTAAGACAGACCTGTTTTTAACCTTGGGAAGCTTACAGCCTGATAGAGGAGACACGAGTATATTCATTGAACAAATATCTGCCAGTCTTGGTGATAGGGTTTGGATTTGTGTCCCTGCTCAAATCTCACAGCGAATTGAAATCCCCAGTGTTGGAGGAGGGGCCTGGTGGGAGATGATTGGATCGTGGGGATTGATTTCCCCCTTGCTGTTTCTTGTGATAGTGAATTCTCATGGGACCTGGTTGTTTAAAAGTGCGTAACACCTCCCTGTTCGCTCTTTCTTGCTCCGGCCATGTAAGATGTGCCTCCTTCCTCTTCGCCTTCCACCATGATTGTAAGTTTCCTGAGGTCTCCCCAGCCATGCTTCCTGTACAACCTGCAGAACCAGGAGCCAATGAAATGGCTTTTCTTTACCCAGTCTCAGGTAGTTCTTTATAGCAATGCAAAAATGGACTAATATACCTGGTTAGAATATAGGAACAAGTGGCTGGGCACAGTAGCTCACCCTGTAATCCCAGCATTTTGGGAGGCCAAGGCAGGTGGATTGCCTGAGCTCAGGATTTCTCGACCAGCCAGGGCAACACAGTGAAACCCAACCTCTACTAAAATACAAAAAATTAGCAGGACGTGGTGGCCTGCACCTGTAGTCCCAGCTATTTGGGAGGCTGAGGCAGGAGAATTGCTTGAACCCCGGAGGCACAGGTTGCAGTGAGCCGAGATTGCACCACTGTACTCCAGCCTGGGCAACGGAGTGTGACTCCATCTAAAAAAAAGAAGAAGAAGAAGAAGAATACAGCAACAAGTATTGATTGCCCTGACCTTACATTCTAGTGGGAGACAGAAAATAAAGGAACCCCATAAATGTGTAATGTAATTTTATAAGTACCATGAAGAAAAACAAAGCAGGCCAAGTGGATTGAATATGAAGAGAAATATGGGGCTTGTTAACATTGTCAATTGCTATATATTAAAAAAAAATTGTAAATTGAGGAGCACAACACAACAGCCAGTTCTATGCTCATGGATTCTATGGGTCAGGAATTTGGGCAGGGCACAGTGGAAGGGCTCATCTCAGCTCCATGATGTATGGGGCCTCAATTGGGCAGACTCAAATGCCTGTGGATGACTGGGACAGCTGGGGCTAGAATCACTTGGAGGTGTCTTCATTCACATGCAGTAAGTAGAATAATGCCCTCCCCACTACACAGATATCCACAATCAAATCCCAGGAACCCGTGAAATATGCTACCTTATGCAGCACAAAGGATTTGCAATATGATTAAATTAAGGATTTTGAGGTGGGGAGATTATCCTGGATCCCCTGTATAGAGCTGAAGTAATCCTGAGAGTCCTTACAAGGGAAAGAAACAGGCAGAAAAAGAGCTGATGACAGAAACAGAGGTCATAGACAGAGAGAAATCAGGAGATGCCACTCTCCTGGCTTTGAAGATGGAGGAAGAGGCTGTGAGCCAAAGAATGCAGGAGGCCTGCAGGAGCTAGAATAGGCAAGGAAATAAATTCTCCCTGCTGGCTCCTTGATTTCAGCCCAGTGAGACTTCTTTTGGACTTCCAACTTTCAGAAGTGTCTGAAAATAAGTTTGTGTTGTTTTAAGTCACTAAGCTTGTGGAAATTTTTTATAGTAGCCCTGGGACGTGAATATGGCATGCATGCTAGTCTGTTGGCTGGGATAACTGATAAATGAGCCCAGCCAGCACAGTGACCACAGCACCTACACATGACCTCTCTGTGTGGCTTGGGCTTCCTCACAACATGGCAGCTTCAGAGTGGTTAGACTTGCCATCGTGGTTCAGAGCTCCGAGAACAAGTGTCCCAGCCAAAACTGCAGATGTTCCATGGCCTTCTATGGCACAGCCTCAGAAGTCCCATAGTGTCCCTTCCATAGCACACTGTCAGAACAGTCACAGCCCACACAGATCCAAAGGGAAGGGACAGAGACCCCACCTCTTGATAGGAGGAAGGTCAGAGAATTCAGAGTCATGTTTTAAAAGTCACCATGAGGTTAATCTAGCTAGGGTGGTCAGGGAAGACTCTGAGGAAATAACATTTGAAGAGCGCCTGGGGAAAGTGAGGGAAAGTAGGCAGAGAGTCCCAAGGAGAGAAAACAGCAAGAGCAGAGCCCAGAGGTGAGAAGGGGGCAGGCAGATTCCAGGCAATTCCAATCCCTGTGACAAGTGATGCAGGCTCTAGGGGCTATGGGAACCCAGCTGAAGGCACAGAACATGGCCTGAGAGGGCTCCTGAAAGAAGGCGGGTCTAAGTAGAGGGCTGGCAACTGATGATCGCTGGAGGACTTGGCAACCCCTCTCCACTCCCCTCCCCACCACCCAAGGACTGGTGCCCACAGCACTTCTCACTCTGGCCCCACCAGGTCTGGGGCCCGGATGCCTGTGTCCCAATCAGGTGCCCACAGCCCGGGCAGACCTTGGTAGTGGCCTCTGCTTCCTGGGAATTGGGTCGGCTCTCCTTCTGCATCCCCTGTCACCAGCCCTTCCTCACAGATGTTCTTTCACTGGCTCCACTAGATGAAGTCTTACCTAATTGCGTGAGGGCTCCACCAGCGCACTTTCGCATTAAGATAAATAGAGCCAGTGGGGAACAGGGAGGCAGTGTTCACAGGGGCGCCTGTCTCCGGAACCGGATACCCGTAGACCTGCCCAGCCGCCCACCATTCGGGGCCCAATCAAAGCTTTCTTGCCTTCGCAGCTACAGCTGAGGAAGTGGGAGGAGGCAGCCCCAGGTTCAGCCAGTCAGGGAGGAGCAGGAGAAAACCTTGCTCTGGTCCTCAGGGTCAGTATGGGGAACTCAGGTCCTTCTAGGGGAGGCCACGGATTCCAGCCCCAGCACAGGGCCTGTTGTGTAGAAGATGCTCAATAAATATTTATAGGAAGAGAGAGAAAGAAAATGAGGGCGAAATAAAAGAAAAAGAGAGAGACAAGGACAGAAAGAGAAGGAAGCAGGAAGGAAGGAAGGAAGGAAGGAAGGAAGGAAGGAAGGAAGGAAGGAAGGAAGGAAGGAAGGAAGGAAAAGAAAGAGAGGGGAAGGAAGGAAGGAGAAGAAAAAAGAAAGAAGGAAGGAAGAAAGAAAAAGTTTTTTCTCTGGTGCACAACGAAAATCATTAAGAATACAAGATCTTGCTTCTGTGGTCTTGGGTTCAAATCTTGGCTCTGCCTTTTACCTGACTCTCAAGTCATTTTACCTTTCTGAGCCTCAGTTCCTCATCTGTGAAATGGGGAATATTGTACCATCCTTAGAGAATTGCTAGGAGAATTCAAGAGATCTCCAAAAAGGGCTGATGAAGACGCCGTGGGTGACTCACCTAAGCCCTCGGCATGGGCCAGGCATAGCTCTAAGACCACTAAGAGTCAGTGCATTTCATTCTCATGACAACTTTAGGAAGCATTTTACAGATGAGGAAATGGAGGCCCAGAGAGGTTAAGTAACTTGCTGAAGTTTACACAGTTGAAAAGCCAGGTACTGCGATTCAAACCCAGGCAGAGCAGTGCCTGAGCCCGCACTTGTGTGCACTCCCCAGAGCCTGACCTGTAGAAGGAGCTCATTAAGGGGTGCATCCTCTGCCCACTGGGTGACTCTCTTCTCTCCCACTGGGTGGTGAGCACCTCTAGGGTCAGGCTGCTGATTCCTGCCTCCCAGTGCCCAGGACTGGGCTGGGTCAACAGGAAGGTTGCCAGGATGGATGTGGCACCAATACCAGTGTCACTCTTGTTACATCCTTTAATGGGATATGAGTGCTCTGAAGTCAGGCTGCCTGGAATTGAATCCTGGCACCACCATTGACTGGCCCTGAGCCTCAGGTTCCCTAACTGTGGGTTGGGGGAAGGGGATCCGTGTACCATCTCACACAGTCTGTTACTGAGATCAGGATGCGCAACGCTAAGCAGAGTGCTTGGGGAGAGTACAGCGGGACGAGCCCAGCCATGGTTATCGTCACCATGGCCATGTCTGTTGCTCTTCCGTACCCCAGCCAGGGTTCGCAATAGGACCCTAGCTTTGCAGGACCAGGCCATCTTCCCAGGCGAAAAACAGTTAACCAGGCTCCCTCTGTTGACAGGTAACTTAACTCCCATCTCCCAGAAGCAGAGGCAGAGGCCAATGCAGAGGTGAAGCTGGAACCCGAGATAGGCCCTGGGCCGTGTGCGCCCTAGCTAAATGGCCAGAGCTTTCACCCTGGCCCTTTCTTCTCCCGCTTTCCAGAGCAGTGGTCATTGATATGGTGAAATGAGATCAGCTTCAAGCACAACTGGGATTGGGAAGGTATTGGGAGGTGGGAGCGGGCAGGTTGAGGGTGTAACACAAGCTTTCTCAATGTCCCTCCCAGACAACACCGAATCTGCCCTTCCACATCCTTAGAGACTCAGAGAGGTTAAGGTCATGGGCCTTATACGGCAGCCATTTGGACTTTCTGAACCTGAAGGTTCGTAATTCTAAATCTCTGTGACTCCTCGCCCCCATTGACCTGGTCCAAATCACTTCTTAGGGGGTGGGGAGACTGATGGGGGAGCCTTGTCTTGGACAAAGAGCCAGGCCAGAGCCTCCAGAGTGGGGAGGGCAGGGAGCCACCAGGAAGCAGGATCGGGTACCAGGCCTTGCTTCCTTGCCCATGGTCTGGGCCCTGGGGAGGATCTATTGCTCAGAGAAGGAGAGGAGGGCTGGCACTCCCAGGATGAGAGGCATTGGAGAGAAATTTCCCTGGGGGAGGTGGAAACTGTCCCAGCCTCAGTCTTCTTTTCTAGCTCTGCCCGAAGCCCACTCTGGCCCTCTCCATTGGCGGTCTCTGTGTTTGCATCCTGATCGTCTCTGGTGGTCTCCCTCTGCCCTCTCCCTGTCTGCCTTTCTGTGCATCTCGCTGTTTTTTTCTGTCTGCATCCCTCCCTAGTTCCCCTTGCCTCTATATCCTGTCTCCCTGTTTCCCCCTCCTCCTCTCATCCTCTTTCCACGCATCTTTTTCTGTTTCTGCCTCTCTGTGGCTCTGACTCTATTTCTCTCTTTTCTGAGGTCCCTCTCTCCCTCCCTGTTTCTGTCTTTTGGCCTCTCCCTTTCTCTTCCTCCTCCCTCTCCTCTGCCCTATCACCCAGATTCCCTGGGAGGAGATAAGGGACCCCAGGGTAAGAGGGTGACGCAAGCAGGGCTGGGAGGTTGGCCAAGTAGCCAGGGGTAGGGTGGGGGTGGGGGCAGCAGAGTGAGTGGACATGAGGCTACCGCGAGGGTCCAGGCAAGAGATAGAAAGGTCTGTGCCCAGTGAAAGCAATGGGATGCTGAAGGGAGGATGGTTGTGAGAAAGACTGCAAACGGGGGGCCTGGATGATGATGTGTGCTTAGAAGAAGGAGAAGCAGTCAGGGAAAACTTCCTGGAGGAGTGAAGGGGAAGGGGGATCAGTGTGAGGAAGTACAAGGGGATCATTTAGGCTGAATCCCAGGTCTGTGAATGGGGTGGGGTGGGGAGAGGCATGAGAAGAGGCAGGTGCTGAGACCAGGAGTCCAGGCTGGGGCCCGCTTGGGGAGGGCCTTGAATGCCAATCAAGACTGTGGACTTCAGCCCATGGGACGGAGGTTTTTCACGTGAATCTGATGAAACCACATAACTCACCCCAGACGAATGTGCATGCCTGATGTTTGGCACCCGAGGCTTCTGGGACCCTCTGCAACACCTCCATAAGTCACAGACACCCAGGATATAAGTTGGTTCCAGGCCCTGGGGAGCCATCAGAGGTTTTAGGGCTGAGGAGATGGCAGACGTGGAGTTGCGCTTTAGGAAGGATCTTATGCAGAGATGCAGGCTTAATTTTGGGTGGAGAGACTGTGACAGCCTGGCCCACAAAACCAGGGCCTTTCCGTGTGTTCCCTTCTTCCTGGAGACCTGACGGGGCTGCTTGGGCCTCACCCAAAGGAGCAAGTCTGACCCCCAAACCAGGGTGGCAGCAGCCCAGGACACCCAGCATTACAGGGAGACGCTGAGGTGGTCTCCTTGCTACTGCAAAAGAGCCTTGGTCCTGAGCACCTGGGCCTTGTCTGAAAGTACTGGATCTTCACTTTGGATAATCAGCCCAGAAGACTGAGGCCGTAGCCCCTGCTCTGCCAGGCCCATCTCAGCCGAGCCAGTTCCTTTCCTCCCACCACCTCCTGCCTGTATGCCCCACTTGGAGTCTCCACCTCCTCCAGCAATGTCTGTTTAGACAGGGAGCAGCCCCAGCATGGGTGCTGTCCTCATTCTACCAGCTGGGCCAACATGAAATTTGCAGTGGCAAGCTCCTCTGTCCCAACACTCCATTGTATAGATGGGGAACCTGAGTCCTGGAGAACTGCAAGACTTGCCCAGTTATTCCCCAGCAAGTTGATGACCCGGGCAGGCCACCTGTTTTTCAGCCCTAGGGCTCTTCTGCCTGTGCCTACAGGATGGTGCTCCAGCTCCTGAAAGGCCTGCATCCTGTCCCAGCCACGCCCTCCACTCAGGCTGCTCTGGCCAGTTAGAGCAGAAGTCCTCGCCATTGCCGTAGCTGCCATTGTGAAGAGCCTACTCTGCCTCAGACACTTGATATCAGGCAATCCTCCCAACAACCCAACATGTATAGGTGATAAGTTACCCCATCGTACAGATGAGAAAGCTGAGGCTCAGGGAGATTAAAGTAACCTGTCCGTGTTTATCCTGTTAGTAACTGACAAGACCCTGTTGTGTCCAACTATAGAGCCAGTTGTGCCCAACTGTAAAGCCCAGTCTTTCTCTTACACCACATCCCTTTCTCTTTCTGTCATACACAAGGGACTTCATTGGCTTGCCTGGAAGCCTGGAAGGCCCAGCAATCTGCCTTGAAGACCAGATGTCCAGGAACTTTGTCTGGTATCCAGAAGACCAGCCTGGGTTTCTTCAGCAGCAGAGCCTTGGGGGAGCATGAGATGTCCATGAAGCTGGTCTCCAGAGTTCTAGCTCTGCTATTGACTTGCTGTGTGACTGTGACCTCATCAACTTCCCTCTCTGGCTGTGTCTCTGTCTCCCGCTCTGAACCTGGGGATCTGGGCTCCAAGCTCCCAGAGGGCCATGCCCAATCGAGTGCCTGCCATTCCTTGGCTGGAAGGAGATGCCTTGGTGCCCTCTGGTCAGAAGCCTTGCCAAGCAAGGGGTTTGGCATGCCATCTTTGCCTGCTCTGTTAGAGGGTGACTGTCTTATTCCAACAAGGAGCCACCCCTAGGGTGGCCCACTCCAAACCCCAGTGAGTCACTTGCAGAGTGAGGGGCAGGCGGGCGGGAGCTCTTTCTGTGGCTCTTGGCGTCCAGCTAAGCCCACGGGCCCACGAGCCCACGCTGGGCGGGAACTTCTGTCAACCACTGGCTCCTGTAAATCGCAGGGGTAGGACAAGGTGGGACTGTCGGCGGCCCCAGAGAGAAAGCTGAGCCTGTGTGCTCTGGGGAGGTGACCCGGGGGGACCCTGGGCTGCTGCTCGGGGGCGTTAATGAGCACTCCATCTGGTGCCATCCTCAACCACTAGCTGACGCTGACACAGCATTTCGACCTGGAGAGAGAAAGCATGTGTGTTCCAAGGCTAGCAAAGGCTCAGTTTTTCCGATCCGGAAAAATCCGTTCAAAGAAGGGAAAATTGAGGATGAGGAGCAGAAGATAGCCTGATTCGTGTTTCCTCAGTCTGTAACTTTAATGGTTCGTGGGAGACTATCTCTGTCAATGTGGAGCTGCGGAGACCCAAGCTCAAAGAAGTGTGGGCCCCAGGAGGAGGCCCATGCCAGCGCCAGCATAGAAATGCAACCTTTCCTCTCCCAGCCCAAGGCTCTGACCATCCTGCCATCCTGCCTCCCTCGGTCAGGGGCCAACTGTGCCCTTGGCCCCAGTAGAATGTGTACCCTGGAGTTCTTTGCCCCGATTTGTATTTAAGATCTTCCTTTCACTGAAACCACAGAATCAACACACATTTTTACTAGGAGGCATAGTAGGCAGGGCACCCAGAGCCCAGAGCCCTGCCTTAAGAGGATTTATTATCTTTTTCAGGAGACAGGAGGGAGCATAGACATGAAACCATAAAAATGATCATTGTGGCCAATGTGTACGTGGGACCTGGTGTGCACCAGGCACAGCTCTGATCTCAGGGGTGTCCATGTATTAACTCATTTAATCCTCACAACAACCTATAAAGCATTGTCAACCTCATTTTTTAGATGAGGAAACTGAGGAACCTTAAGATTAAGTAAATTCCTCTTGATCACACAGCTACGAAGTTGCAGAGTTGGGTCTCAGCCTCCCAGGCAGCCTGATTCTTGAGTCTACTCAACCAAAGAAGACACTCATATGGCAAGTATTAATCCCTCTGTACCAGGCACCATCCTCAGTATTGGGGACCCAGTGGTGGAAAGAATAGACCAGGGCTCTGTCCTCAAGGAACTTGTCATCCTTTTTTCACTCACTTATTCATCTACCTAGCCACCCATCATCCATCCATCCATCCATCCATCCATCCATTCATCCATTTACCCATCTACCCATCTATCCATCATCCATTCATGTATTTTTCTGCCTATCCATCATCTAACCAGCTATCTATCTATGTATCCACCCATCTATTCATCAACCTATCCATTATCCATCCACCATCCATCATCCATCCATCCATCAACCCATCCATCCATCATCTGTCTATCCAGTCAGCCAGCAATCATCCATTCATCTATCCATCCACCCAGCCATTTGTCATCCATCTCTCTATCCATCTACCCACCCATCATCTGACCAGCATCCATCCATCTACCCATCCATCATCCATCCATCTGTGTAGATTTTTATGCACTGTGTATCTCCCATACTTGGCATAGTACCTGGACATAACAAGTCCTCGATCAATATTCACTAAAAGAATGAAGGAATGAAGACAGACTTGGGCCCCGCCCAAGACCACTGGATTCTTGTCCCTTGCCGTTTCCCAGTCACAGTGCCATAAGGTAGTAAATGCTGCCGTGACCACCTTATGGGTTTCTTGGGAGGCTTTAATGGCAAGTAGGTGAATGCTTCACAAACTGTAAAGGGCTCTAGGGCATAGTCAGCGTCAGGCTACTGAGCTGGTGTGCAGGCACTGAGACCTGCAGAGCTGTGTCTCTCTCCAGTCTGGCTGGTGAGACCTGTCAGACACTTCCCCTCAACCTGCCAAGAGGCCCAGAAAGGAAAGGAAATTGACATTTAATGAGCATCCACGATGTGCCAGGGACCTTCACATACTTTAACCCTCTCTTCTCTTTTCTTGTACAAATCAAAGAAATGGAAGCCCAGAGAGGTCCACAATTTGCTCAAGGTCACACAGCCAGAGAATAGCAGAGCCCACATTTGAACCTCATTCTGTGAGCCCCAAAGCCTGTGCTCATGGTCCTACCTACGCTACACCACTTCTTAAAGGGGATGCTGCCAATTTTCCCCTAAGTCCCCACCGTTCAGGGTCACGCAGCAAGCTCCTGGCAGAGTCTTTTAAAATGCATTTCCATTTAGTTTTTGCATTGATTGCTTCCTTTTTGTTTTATAGGACACCCCCCAGCCCAACCACCACCTTTTATTTGCAAAGAAAAGCCAATGTAAATATTCCCTCCCACCCAGGTTAACCCTTGTCTGACAGAGGTGGATTCTGTGCAGCTCTCTGGGAGAGAGGATGAAAGGTCACCCGTGCTTGCCCGGGCTTCCTGCAGGGCCTGCTTGACAGACCCTCGTGATAGTTCACACACACATGTGTCTCTGCTGCCTAGTGCCATGGGTGGCAGAAACCCGTGACTCTCAATATACCAGCTTCTTAGGACCCTCAGCACAGACCAACCTTCTAGCGTCCAAGCGAAAAGGAGACAGTCTTCTTGGAGTCTCTACGCTTGCACTGTGGGCTGGGACAGAAAAAGAAATGCCCTCAGCCACTGTTCCTGGGCCACCCACCAAGGGCCTGGCATAGCGCTGGGCACTTCACCAACATCCTCTCACTGAGTCTTCTGGAAAGGAGGGCTTGGTCTCAATGACCCCATTTTACAAATGGTGAAGCTGAGGCTCAGAGAGGCAAAGTCATCTGTCCAAGACCACACAGCTGGCCAGGGTAAAACTGAGCATAAGACATGGCCCTTGCTTATAAGTTGCTTTAAGTCCAGGGCTAAAAGTAAGACACTGTACATGTGAAATGACAGGACAGCTCCTCAGGCCAGGCACTATCCTCAGTGCCGGAAACAATGACCCAACAAGAAACTGGTTGAAGCAAGTCCTAGTTCTGCTACACACTTGCTGAGTGACCTTGAACTGGTCACTTTCCTTCTGTGGGTCGAACATCTCAGTCTTTTATGCTCTTCCTTATGTAGCATCTGGTAAGAATGTACAAAATAGGACTTCATGAGGGGGTGGGAGAAGATGGCTGAGGTTTGTAGAATAATACAGCATTATAGCTAAGAATTACTACAAAGCCCTGCTCCTACCATACAGAGACCCCCACCACCAGCACCCCAAGAGGCAAATTCTCAGGCAGAAGAGTTAAGGTAGACTGGGTTGGGAGACTGAGCAGAGGAGCTGCAAGCCCTGTGCCAGGCACCAAGGGGAGGAAGGGATGGCACGAGGCATTCCACACCGGTGGACAGGAATTCTCTCTGAGTCGGAACTCCAGTGGCTCCTCCCCAGCCCCTCTTCCCAGGCAGCCTTCACCCCAAGACCCAGCACCCCCAGTGCCCCTAGCCACAGCCCCCCACAGCAGAGGCTCCTCCTGGAGTTGGCTCCAGCTCCAGCAGGCCAGCCATTGAAGGCTCCACCTCACCCCTTTAAATTCTATTTTTTCAAACCACATTCTTGAACTTGGCAGATAACGTGGCAGCCCGACAAGAGCCCTATTTACTCGGAGAGCCGTGAATGGGCCCTTTATAACAAGCTTCATTAATATTTCTACCTATTGGCCAGCTCTCCGTTTCCTCCCCCTATACAAACAGATTCTCCACACAGAAAGACTTTTCAAATGCTCTTGTTGACTTTCCCCAAACAGGGAGGGCAGCCGAGCCGGCAGGGGTGTGTGAGTGTGTGTAAGTGTGTGTGCAGGGGAGGGGGCGGCCGTGGGCTTGTGCCCGCCAGGCCCTTATGCAGGAAGGAAAGAGGCCCGCTATTCATGGGCAGGGGCGGGCAGCTCGGGTGAGTCCAGGTATGCCATGCCTCACAAAGGCACACTCAGCCCAGCCTGCCCAGTGAATTCCAGAGCCCTGGCCAGCGGAGGTAGACCTTCCCTTCTCAGCTCCTGCTGCCTGACCAGTGACCCCAGGCAAGTCCCTGACTTGCTCTAGGCTTCACGTCTTATTTTGTCAGTCGGGTCTCTACCTTGCTACTCAAAGTGTGGTCCATGCACCAGTGGTATCAGCATCCCCCAAGAGCTTAGGAGAAACACAGAACCTCTGCCCAGATTTGCTGTCCCTGAATTTGCACCCTAGGAAGATCCCTGGCTGACATGTGTGCCCTATCAACTTTCAGAAGCATCTGATCCACTCCACATGCCTCCTCCATCACGCCCCTGCCACCACCACTCTAGGGCCCAAAGGCCACAACGGACCTGACACATCATCGAGAAGGCGGCCAGCAAGGCTGTTTTGCTCTCTAGTTCGACACCACAGGCCTGGCCCATGGTTGGGGCTCAGAAAATCAATGAATAAACAGAAAAGTATATTGTCCAAGTCCACAGCCTTGTGCTAATGACAGCAATTCTTCCTCTTCAGCATTTGAGAACATTGTGAAGGACTGCCTGTTCCATTGTTCTGAAGGTCGTAGAGCATTGGAAGAGACTTTCTAATATTGTGGCGGATGGGGTGGGCTCCCTGTCTTTTGGAGATACGCAAACGGAGGTAGGAGGACCTGTGATGGGAAGTTGGAGGAGACACCATGCCCCATGTATAAAGAACGTGCCTTTGGGGCTGAGAAAAAAAATCACTGCAGGGAATATGGTGTCCTCACTGAGCACACCCACGGGTGAAATGGGGGCCTCCTTGAGACAGACAGACCAGAGTTTCAATGTTGGTGATGCCTTCTTTAACAACGAGGACATGGACGAGGTGGACGACAGCCTTCACTTCCCTTCCATCTATTCACTCAATAAATGTTGATTCTATTTATTCGATAAATGTTGATTCCCAGTCACAGTGCCATAAGGTAGTAAATGCTGCCGTGACCACCTTATGGGATTCTTGGAAGGCTTTAATGGCAAGTAGGTGAATGCTTTACAAACTGTAAAGGGTTCTAGAGGCATAGTCAGCGTCAGGCTACTGAGCTGGTGTCGAGCCCTCTGATGGACCTTGGGGACCTGATAGTTCATAAAATAGACTATTTTTATGGAGAGACAGAAAAACAAAAATCAATAAAAAATAAATATGGGCAGGGTGCGGTTGCTCACGCCTTATAATCCCAGCACTTGGGAAGGCCAAGGACAGCAGATCACAAGGTCAAGAGATTGAGACCATCCTGGCCAACATGGTGAAACCCCATTTCTGCTAAAAATACAAAAATTAGCTGGGCGTGGTGGCACGTGTCTGTAATCCCAGCTACTCAGGAGGCTGAGGTGGGAGAATCACTTGATCCTGGGAAGCAGAAGTTGCAGTGAGCTGAGATCACACTGCTGCACTCCAGCCTGGTGACAGAGCGAAACTCCATCTCAATAAATAAATAAATAAATAAATAAATAAATAAATAAATAAGAATGCCTGGGAGAAAGTAGAGGAAGGTGACAGAGACAAGGTGTGCGCATGGGAGTTGGGGGAACCTATGAGGGAGGGGAGCCAGGGAAGATGCCACTGAAAGACGACCTTTCACATTCAGACCTGAAGACAGAGGAGCCAGTCACGTGAGAAGCCAAAGGAAAGGCACCCCCAGCATGGGGACAGCATGTGCAAAAGTCCTGAGTTAGGAAACGCTGGGCGCTTCGAAAGGGAGGCAGCGTGGTGATCGCATTCCACACACAAGTGGGAGAGGAACCCGTGGGAGGTGGGAATTTCCACCTTACAGAGCTGCAGAGGATGGATGGCACCCAATAGGTGCTCAGAGCAGGACGTGTTTGCTCTTCACTGACCCACAGGTCCTGATCAGAACTGCTGTCTGTTTCCGTCTCCCGAGAACAGCAGGGGCAGTGCTCAGCCTGGGGGCCACGGCCCAGGACAGGGCCAAGGAGCTGCAGGGGCTGAATGAGCCGCCTGTGTGCATATTGGCTGCGTACTCCTGCCTTTTTGGGGAGGGAGTGGCCTGCCCTCTCCTGGGACGCCCGCCCAGCTTCGGCTGGCCTGGGTGGCTTGGAGAGGAGTTCCTGACCCCCTGCCCAGGTCTCAGCAGCCAAAGGCCAGACCCTCTTGGGAGCACAGAGCCTGCCAGCCAGCCCACACCCTCCTCCCTCCTCCCTGGCCAGCCCTTAAGTACCAGGCTGGAAATAACCGGTTCTCTCCTTCCCTTGGGGTCGTGGGTTCGCCCACCCTAGGGGCTGAGGTGGCTGGACAGGGAGTGGCAGGGGGACTGTCCCAAGAGAGACTTCTTGGAGTCTTCACTGGGAGGCTCCCACCCTCGGGTTAGTAGGGAGGAGTTGGTTCAATCCTGGATTTGCTGCTGTCTCTCCATGAGCCCTTCCAAAGCTGCCTTAGCATTCTGAATCTGGTTTTCCTTATCATTACAGTTGACCTGATCACCCGCTCTGAGGGCTGTTGTGAGAATTAAATAACAGATGTGTGAGCTTTGCACACTATGACGTACAATGCACACAGAAGACTTTGTGGTCAGGTCGGACAATTCACTTTGCATTCGAGGTCATGAAAGGACTGATTTCTAGCATCTGGTCCCAATTTCACCTCTTAGATAGACCACAGCATTTCTGAAAATCTCAGTCCCCAACTGCAACATCAAGATCCTTGTTCCTACCTCAAAAGGTTATCATTAGAATCCAGTTTATTCAAACAACATGTATTAATCACCTACTATGTACATTGCTCACAGCATTCTAGACATCTGTAGAGGTAGGCCCCCTTTCCTTCTTTGACTTCAAATAATTCTTCCCAAAGGACTGAAGATAAGACAAGGATACACTCATGAAGGCAGACAAAGGACAAAGGAGAAAGGTTCTAGATCTCAGAATTGGTCCCTGTCGTTAGGTTGCTGGTTGAGGTCTTGGTTCAGTCTTTTACTGTCTCTATGAATTTGGGCACGTTACTTAGCCTCTGCAAACCTCAGTTTCCCCATCAATAAAGGAGGGAGGATATTGTCAACCAAAAGTAAAATTCTAAGCCCCCTGCCCTCCAACCAGCTGGACTCCCTCCTCTCAGTCAAGGCACTCCAAAGTTCACCTGAAAGACTGGTTCCATGATGGGAAGCAGAGGTCAGACATGCGTCAGTAGCCCTCCTTCCTTTTGAGATTCAGGAAAAGCCAACCCCCATTTAATATCAACACAGATCTGATAAGAAACACAATGTATTATTTCTGAAGCCTGCTGCCTGGAGGTTTCATGTGCATGATAAAACTTTGGTCTTCACAACCTTTTATCATAACTCAGGCATTCCTTTCTATTGATAATAACTTTCAACCAATTACCAATCAGAACATTTTTTACTCTGCCTATAACCTGGGAGCCCCCACCTGCACTCTGCTTCAAGTTGTCCCACCTTTCTGGCCTGAACCAATGCATAGCTTAATGTGTTTGATGTCTCATGTCTCCCTAAAATGTATAAAACTAAGCTGCACTCAACCACTTTGGGCACAAGTTCTCAGGGCCTTCTGAGTGAGGGCTGTGTCATGGGCCGTGGTCACTCCTATTTGGCTCAGAATAAATCTCTTTTTTAATAATAATTTTCAATTTAATAATAATTTTTAATAAATAAATATTTTACAGTTTGACTCTTTTTGTCAATAATATTATGCCACAGACATCTGTGGCTATGATTTAAATTGTATCAATTGGTACAGGGTGCTTAGCTCAGTCTTTGGCCCACTGTGTGTGATTCATAATGTTTGCTGCTATTAGGAGTAGCTGCAAATAGTATGTAGCCATCATCATAGTAGTAGCAAAGTGGTAGTAGTATAAATACCAAGAGAAGCAATCGTGGTGGATGTACTGCAGTAGAAATACTGGTGGTAGTATAGTAAGAAGTACTATGTTCTAGTCCATTTTCACACTGCTATAAAGAGACTACCTGGGACTGGGTAATTTATAAACAAAAGAGGTTTAATTGATTCACAGTTCCTCATGGCTGGGGAGGACTCAGGAAACTTCCGATCATGTGGAAGGTGAAAGGAAAGCAAGCACCATCTTCATAAGACAGCAGGAGAGAGGGAGAGTGAGCAAAGGGGAAGTGCCACACTTTAAAACCATCAAATCTCATGAGAACTCACTCACTCTCAAGAGAACAGCATTGGGGGAACCGCCCCTATGATCCAATCGACTCCCACCAGGTCCCTCTCTCAACACATGGGGATTACAATTCAAGATGAGACTTGGGTGGGGATGCAGTACAGGCAGTAGAAGCAATAGTAGTAGAAGTGCTGGTTGTGGTGGTCGTAGTAAGAAGCGCTAGCAGTAATAGTAGAAGCATTGGCAGGATCGTAGTAAAGGACTAGAAGGACGATGAGCAAACAGTGACAGCAGTACTAGTAGAAGTCATAGTAATAGTAGTACCAAAGTGGGCATATGTGCCAGGGGAGGGAGGCAAGACTAAGAGAATCCAGCACCCCTTTAATTCTGGGGAGAAAAGAGAGGGTCCAGTTTATGAGAACTGGAAAAGAGAGGGGTCTAGGTAGATGGAGCTGGCAAGAAGAAATAAAGGGTACAAAGCTCTAGAAAGTGGTGCTAATTAATCTACCTAAGCTGGATGAGAGGCTAGGACTCGGTCTTGGGATTGATGAGAGTTTCATCTAGTGTGTGGGGGGCTGTGTCTCCCCCTAGGGAGGCAAAGGCAGCATTTGCTCTCAGAAATCCCAGGTCCCTGGAGCAGGCAGGGCTTTTGACGCCTCTAGCCCACGCTCCTCCCCATGTACCTATGGCGACACTGAGGCTCTGGGCGCATGTTGCAGGGTTCTCTTGGGCAACAGAGCAAGGAATAGTGACTCCAGCTTGGGAGACGTGCTTCCCGCTGCTCCAGAGGGACCAACTTTGAGGACTTGGATGCTGGACTTCTGTGGAAGTCCCAGCTCCACGTTCCAGCTCCTTAGCTGCCAGAGCAGCAAGTCAGCAGCCGGGGCTGGCACCCATCCAGCCCTGGGAACTCGGTGTCCTCCGGGCAGATAAGGCGGGTGGGGCTTCCCAGGAAAAGCCTCAAGGAGGGAGCATCCCCACGTTCTGCTCATCCAGAAGAGGGAGTGGAAATCAGTTTTTAGCCGGGACTGTTCCCCGGGCTTCTGTCCTCTGAAGGCTTGGAGTATGATTCCCCCATTCTTCCCAGCCTTCCATCCCGCTAAACAACACTTCACCCTTTCACTTGTCTCACCTCTACTGTTCCCTTTTGCCTGAAATGCTTCCCTTCTTCTCCTCTGCCTGTCCCAATTCCTGCCCATCTTTTCAAGCCTGTCCCAATGCTACCTCTTCCAGGAAGCTCTCCTGGACTCTCCATCCCTTGCCCTCTGGTCAGAAGTCTAGTTCCTTTCCTGGGCTCCCAGGAAAATTCAGTTCCAGCTGCTGCTGCTGTTGTTCAGTGTCACGGACATGCCTTGAAAACCTATGCAGTTTATCAGATAGCTTAGAGTTATCTGATAGCTTAGAGAGCTATCAGAGAGCTTAGAGTTCTGTGAGGCAGACAGATGTTGACACCTTCTCCCCACCACCAAATGGGTAAAGTCATAGGGCTAGTTGGTGTGGGAGGCTGCAGGTCGTCAGAGGAGGGCTCCCAGCCCCAATCCAGGAGGGCTTCTTGGAAGAGGATGCATCTGTGTTCACAACCGGGCAACACAGTGGGTCGTCAGCATCTGGGTGGAAAAGCCTAGGAGAGAGAAAAGGTCTGGAAAACTCTTAAAGATCCCAAGGGCCCTTCAGGCAGGGTTTGTAGGCAGCTCCACTCTATTTGGCTCAGTCTTTCTCGGTGAATTCCAAGCTAGCAATGAAAAGAGGGATTCCAGGAACCTCAGTGAAATGGCTCATCGGGAAGTTTGGTCCCAAGAGAAGGGTGGACAGACTAGAAGGACACACACAATCCTCAAAATAACCACGGGGCCAGAACAGTGGCTCGCGCCTGTAATCCCAGTACTTCGGGGGGCCGAGGTGGGTAGATCACTTGAGCCCAGGAGTTGCAGACTGGCCTGGGCAAGACAGCAAAACTCCGTTTCTACAAAAAATACAAAAATTAGCTGGGCGTGGTGGCACATGCCTGTAGTCCCAGCTACTTGGGAGGCTGAGGTGGGGGAATCACTTGATCCCAGGAGGTTGAGGCTGTAGTACGCCATGACTGCACCACTGCACTTTAGCCTGGGCATAAGACCGAGACCCTATCTCAAAACAATAAAATAAAATAAATAAATAAAATAAAAAGCCCACAGGACCCAGGAAATTACTCTGTCAGAAACCATTCCAATGCATATGCTGGGTTAATGACTTTGGACTTTAAGAAAAGCAAAAAGCCGAAGTTGTCAACCCTGGCTGTGCATTAGAGTCACCTGGAGTGGGCTGGGCGCGGTGGCTCAAGGTTGTAATCCTAGCATTTTGGGAGGCCGAGGCGGGTGAATTGCCTGAGCTCAGGAGTTCGAGACCAGCCTGGGCAACATGATGAAACCCCGTCTCTACTAAAATACAAAAAAATTAGCCGGGTGTGGCGGTGTATGCCTGTAATCCCAGCTACTCGGGAGGCTGAGGCAGGAGAATTGCTAGAACCTGGGAGGTGGAGGTTGCAGTGAGCCGAGATCATGCCACTGCACTCAAGCCTGGGCGATAGAGTGAGACTCCATCTCAAAAAAAAGAATCACTTGGAGTGGTTACTAAAGTGTCTTTACTAAAAGACAAAACCTGGCTTTAGGGTGTTTCATTTCCTCTTGTTGGACCATCATACTATCATCAAACAGACATTTAGAGGATATGGCTCTGCATCAGGCCCTGTTCTGGGCATTGGAATGTGATCCTCATGCTCAAAAAGCTCATTGGCTCTCACCTGTAACCCCAGCAATTTAAGAGGCTGAGGCGGGTGGATCACCTGAGGTCAGGAGTTCAAGACCAGCCTGACCAACATGATGAAACCCTATCCCTACTAAAAATACAAAAAATTAGCGGGGCATGGTGGTGCATGCCTGTAATCCTGGCTACTTGGGACGCTGAAGCAGGAGAATCACTTGAACCCAAGAGGCGGAGGTTACAGCTAGCCAAGATCGTGCCATTGCACTCCAGCCTGGGCAATAGAGTGAGACTCTGTCAAAAAGAAGAGAGAAAAAGAGAAAAGACAGAAAGAGAGAAAAAGAGGAAGGAAGAAAGGAAGGAAGGAAGGGAGGAAGGAAGGAAGGAAGGAAGGCAGGCAGGCAGGCGGGCGTGGTGGCTCATGCCTGTAATCCCAGCACTTTGGGAGGCTGAGGCGGGTGGATCACGAGGTCAGGAGTTCAAGATCAGCCTGGCCAACATGGTGAAACCCCGTCTCTACTAAAAACTACAAAAATTAGCCGGGCGTGGTGGCATGCACCTGTGGTTCCGGCTACTCAGGAGGCTGAGGCAGAAGAATCGCTTGAACCTGGGAGGTGGAGGTTGCAGTGAGCTGAGATCATGTCACTGCACTCCAGTCTGGGCGACAGGGTGAGACTCCATCAAAAAAAAAAAAAGGGGGGGAAAGAAAGAAGAAACAAAGAGGGAGGGAGGGAGGGAGGGAGGGAGGGAGGAAGGAAGGAAGGAAGGAAGGAAGGAAGGAAGGAAGGAAGGAAGGAGGAAGGAAGGGAGGGAGAGAGGGAGGGAATCAACTGGAGTGGTTAAAAAATACAGATGCCCCCACCCCACCTCAATTAATGAGACTCTGTGGCTGGGGTCTAGGGTATACAGGAGATTCTGATGCCAGGGTGGAGACCAACTGGCTTAAAGCATGGCTCAGGATCTCCCAGAGAAGAAGGCAGGGCAGTGTGCAAGATGGTATGGAAACATGTTTCAACAGAGATGGTTAAACTAAGGCAAGTTGTCTATTTAAAAGTTCAACTTCAGTTATCCAAGAAGTTCAGCTTTGCAAAACAGCTCAAGGAAGCAGGCTGCAGAAAGGAGAGGATGGAAGCTAGGGACTGGCAAGAGAAAGATCCCCACTCTGCCACTTGCCTACCTGCCCAAAGTGGTGCTGGACTTGAGGCAAGTTATTGAACATCTCTGAGCCAATTTCCTCATCTGTAAAACGAGGACAGTCATGGTGTCAGGCCCAGACTTTGACTATTAGTAACAATGAAGTAAAGAAGTGCCCATTGTTCAATAAATATTAATTCCCATCTTCTGACCCAGAAGGTTCCAGATGCATGAAGGCACCATTGTGCAAGAGACGGACTTTAATGCCCCTTGACATTTTTACATAGTGACTTACCATTTTTAGAGGAATATATCCAGTTCATAGGTAAGTCATTGCCCGGTGAATGGTAAGCAGACATTGACTCAGGGGAAAGCTATGTATATTCCTAGAAGAAGAGCCAGATCCTGGAAATGACAAGGAGTTTCAACAACCGTGGAGTCCTTTGATTTCGCAATCACCCATAGAGGCTTGTTTTTACTAAAAGACAAAACCTGGCTTTAGGATGTTTAATTTCTTCTTGTTGGACCATCATGCCATCATCAAACAGATATTTAGAGGATGTGGCTCTGCATCAGACCCTGTTCTGGGCACTGGGATATGATCCTCATGCTCAAAAAGCTTATTGCCTCACCCCTGTAATCCCAGCATTTTAAGAGGCTGAGGTGGGTGGATCACCTGAGGTCAGGAGTTCAAGACCAGCCTGACCAACATGATGAAACCCTGTCTCTACTAAAAATACAAAAAATTAGCGGGGCGTGGTGGTGCATGCCTGTAATCCTGGCTACTTGGGAGGCTGAGGCAGGAGAATCACTTGAACCCAAGAGGTAGAGGTTGCAGCAAGCCAAGATCGTGCCATTGCACTCAAGCCTGGGCAATAGAGTGAGACTTTGTTGAAAGAAAGAAAGATGAAAGAAAGAAAGAAAGAAAGAAAGAAAGAAAGAAAGAAAGAAAGAAAGAAAGAAAGAGAGAGAGAGAGAGAGAAAGGAAGGAAAGAGAGAAAGGGAAGGAAAAGAAAGAGAAAAAGAAGAAAGAAAGAAAGAGAAAGAAAGAAAGAAAGAGAAAGGAAGGAAGGAAGGAGAGAAAGGAAAGGAAAAGAAAGAGAAAAAGAAAGAAAGAAAGAAAGAAAGAAAGAAAAGAAAAGAAAAGAAAAGAAAGAAAGAAAAAAAAAGAAAGGATGAAAGAAAGAAGCTCCTTGTCTAGTGGAAAGCCTGACTTTAGTATCCTCTGAGGTGGGGATGGGAGCAGGCAGTTAGAGGAAAGAGTGGCAGCCCAGGAGCACCAATGGGTTATTATGGCTCTCCATCTCTCCCTAGAGTCTCAGCTCTCCCACGAATGCAACTGCTGCCCCAGCCTGTACTGGCCTCCTTTTGTTTTCCCATCTGTAAAATGCAGTAGGGAGCCAGAGAGAAGTGAATTCAATGATCTCTGTATGGAGAATTTTGGGAAATGTAATGAGTCCTACGGCCTCCACTCGTGTTTTAATTAAAGATGACAGCAAGCTCTGTTGGGAAAAATTTCACAACAGGCCCTGGACCCATCTGGCTTTTCCTCTGTGGGGGGTACAAGTGGAGCAATGATAGATGATTGTCATGTGATACATGGAGAACCTCCTTCCTCGCAGACCTTCTTTCTCATCTCCGCTCCACCTCAATACTGTGCCGCGCTGCCTGTCAGGGTGAGTCCCAGACTGGTCTCGGCCTCTTCCCACCAAGACTTCGGTCTCTGTATCTGAAAAATGACGATAAGCCCTCCTGTGTAATGTGCTGCTGGGGTGCTGGAAAGAGCAGACAGCAGCGACACGGGGGCTCACCTGGGCCTGGCAGAGCCTGGCCTCCACCCTCTGGGGATTCCAGATTTGCATTGAACAGTTTGGTCTGAGAGGCCAGCTTGGCCCGGGCGAGGAGAATGTCACCCTGCTTCTGGGTGCATTTGAGAGCAGCTTTGTGACAGCAGCTGATGATCTCCATGATAAATGAGTCGCTAAATGAATCCTCGCATCACGGAGTTGAGTGTTTTTTGTTAGCCCTCAGAGGAAGGGAGGGAAGAGAGATGGAGGCCGGGGAAGGACACAAAGAAGCACCCAGCAGGCCTCTCACCAGCCCCTCTGCCTCCTTCTGGGCTCCTTTCTTTCCTTCCACCCATGTTTGCTGAGCTCCCAGTGTGTGCTGGGCCCTGTGCTGGCTCATAGAGCTCAGGGCTGAAGCATCCACAGTCTCTGCTGCCCAGCAGACAGGAAGAGAAGCTCAGTGTGATCAGTGCTGCAACGGAGGGGAGCCCGGGAGACTGTGGGGACTCAGAGGTGGGCTCTGACCTGTCCTGGCGGGTAGGGAGTGGCAGGGAAGACATTCTAGGGAAAGCTTGCAGGGCGAGTCCACCCGGTGGAAGACAGCACTCCTGAAAGAGGGAGAACCACCGGCCCAAGCGGAGGAAGCAAAGTTTTGGGGAGTGGAGCGCAGGAGGCAAGGGTGCAGGGTGATGGAGACCACAGCCGGAGGGATCAGCAGGAGCTAGAGCCCGAATGGCCTCGAGTCCCAGGCTGGGAGCTCAGACACTCTTCAGATGCCCGAGGGAGCCAGGGCAGGGTTTTCCCAGGAAAGGATGCCTGGGTTAACTGGAGGAGAGTGGATTGAAGAGGATGGACCAGGGGGCAGGCGGTTGGTGGGAGGGCCCCCTGATTACTCGTGTTGCTTTCTTCACTCTCTCGGAGAGTGCATCTTGAGGGCCTGCTCGTCTCTCACCACGCATCAGCTGGTCAGCCCCTCCGCTGGGCACTGACTCAGGAGCGAGCTGCAAAGCGCAGGCCCGCGCTCCACAAAGCTTCCTTTGTGAGGCGCCCGGGCCGTGGGGGCGTGGTACTCTGCTGCCCTCTAGCGAGGGCTGGGGATGCGCCCTGCGGGGTGCCCAGCCGGCTGCTGAGGTCCCTGCAGGCCTTCCATCTGTCCTATCCTCAACCATGTCAGGGGAAGCCGAGACTTACTGCTCCTGAAGAAGGGATGCAGTCTGCAGACAAAAACAGGGTAAAGAGGAGAGGGGGTACACAGAAGAACTCAGCCCTAGCTGTGGGAACAGGGAGCACCGTGGTCAATGGGGGTGCCACTGGCTGGGAGCCCAGCTAAGCAGCTTTAGTTTCCTGGAATGAATAAGCCCAGACTCCGAAGGATGGAAGCGTAGTAATAGTGATGATGGTGGTGGTTACGGTAGAGATTTTGATGATGGTGGTGACGGTGGTTGCAGTGACTAAATGACTATGGCGCCTGCTGGTTACGTAGGCGTTGGTGGTGATGGTTGAGTTTTGGTGATGGTGGTGATGGGGTTAGGGTGATAGTGGTGGTAATGATGACGATGATGGAAGTAGAAATAGTGGTGGTGGTGACGGAGGAGGTGGCTAAACAGCTACTATGAACAGTCTGATATGTGTCTTTTTTTCTTTTCGTTTTTCTTTTTCTAGACTGGGTCTCACTCTGTTGCCTCTGCTGGAGTGCAGTGGTACGATCTCGGCTCACTGCAGCCTCAACGTCTGGGCTCAAGTGATGCTCCCACTTCAGCCTCCTCACCCTGCTAATTTTTGTAATTTTTGTAGAGATGGGATTTCACCATGTTGCCCAGGTTGGTCTTGAACTCCTGGCTCAAGCGATCCTCCTGCCTCAGCCTCCCAAAGTGCCGGGATTACAGGTGAGAAGCACCATGCCCAGTCTCATATAGGTCTTTTGTTGGATATTTGCACTCATTTCTCTTAGGCAGAGACCTAAGTGGAATTGCTAGATCATGGGATAGGGATATGTTTAGCTTTAGTAGATATTGCAAAATCGTTTTCTGAAAATGGTTCACAAACATTTTCGTTTGAATTGTATTCATTCTGGTATGTGTGTACTTGTATCTCACTATGGTTTTAATTTCATTTCCCTGGTGACTAATTATGTTGGGCAATTTTCATATGTTTATTAAATATTTGGATATCATATTTTGCAAAATGCCAGTTCAAACCTTTTGGTCAGTTTCAAGTTGGGTTGTTATTCTTTTTCTTACTGGCTTGTAGAAGCTCTGTATATATTCTGGATAGAAGTCCTTTGTCAGATATATGTATTGCAAATAACTTTTCTCAGTCTGCGGTTTGCTTTTTTACCTCTTAAATGCAATCTTCTGATGAACAGTTTTTCATTTCAATGTGGTCCAATACATCAATTTTTTTTACGGTTAGTGCCTTTTTGTGACTTGTTTAGGAAACCTTTGTCTCCTCTCAATGTCAGGAAAATATTATCTAGATTTTCTTCTAAATTTAGATCCACCATAAATTTTAAATTAATATTGTGAATGATGTAAAGTATGAAATCAAGGATTTTTTTTTTCTTTCCCTAAATGGATATCCAATTAATCCAGCCCAATTTGTTGAAAAGAACAATATTCTCCCAACTGAGGGCAGCGCTTCCTTTGTCATAAATCAGGTGATGCGTATGGACAGATGTGTTGCTGGAGGCTGTTCTATTTCATTCGCTGGTCTTTGCACCAATGCCACACTGTCTTGATCACTGTAGCTTTACATTAAGTCTTGGGATCTGGTAGATTAAGTCCTCCAACTTTGCTCTTCTCCATTATTATCTTGGCTGTTGTAGTCTTTTGCATTTTCATATACATTTTAGAATCAGCTTGTCAATTTTCATTTTTAAAAGTCCCTGCTGGGATATTGATTGGGATTGCATTGAATCTACATATGTCAGTTTACGGGAAAGTAACATCTTCACAATGCTCTATCTTCTAATTCATAAACATGGTAATTCTCTCCTTTTATTTAGGTCTTCCTAAATATCAGCAATGTTTTGCTATTTTCAACATTTTTATGCCTTTTATTAAATTTATTTCTAAGACATTGTGTTTTTTGATGCTGCTCTGAATGTTAACATTTTAATTTCCAATTGTGTATTTCATATGTAATTCACAAGTATATATAATATATGCATATTGACATTGTATCAGAGACTTTGGAGATTCTTAAGAATTTTCTATATACACATATTTATGTATACTGTGAAAAATGACAGTCTTATTAACTTAATTCTTTCTTTCCAGTTTTTACATACATTTCTGCCTTACTATACTAGGATGATGGTAAGAGAAGCAGAAGTTATTTTTATTATTAAATATGATGTTACCTGTAGGCTTTTTTTGGTAAAGAACCTTTATTCAATTAAGAAATTTCCATCGTGTTTCTAGTTTGTTGAAAGCTTTTATTTTGATCGTGAGCAAGTGTTAAATTTTACCAAATGTCTTTTCTGTATTTATTGAGATGACCATTCGATTTTCTCCTTTATTCTATCAATGTGTTGAATTACACTGATTGACTTTCAAATGTTCAAGCAACTTTTGAGTTACTGGACTAAATCCACATGTATTATGCATTTTTTATATTGCTGAGTTTGATTGGCCAATAATTACTTGGAATCTTAACAATTGTGCTCATGAGAGCTAAAGGCTGGCAGTTTTCTTATTATGTCATTGTAAGGATCAGATATCAAGGTTAGGCTGGCCGAATTTTTTAAAAATGAGTTTGGAAATTCTCCCTCTGGCTCTATTGCTGACATTTTGTCTAAGATTCATTTCATTACTTCCTTAAGTGTTCGGAAGATTCCCCTGTGAAGCCATCTAGGCTAAGTGCTTCCTTTGTGGGGAGGTTTTTAATTACAAATTCAACTTGTTTAACAGATATAAAATGATTCAGATATCCTACTCTTTTCTCTTATCCATTTTAGGAAATTGAGATTTTTAAGTGATTTGTTCATGAATTCACAAACATGGTCATGTTCAGATTTATTGACATAAAGTTACTCATAATATCCTCTATTACTCTTTTAGTATCTGTAGGATCTGTAGTAAACTCCCTTTTTTATTTCTGATATTTGTACTTGGCCTTTTCTCTTTTTATTTTCTTTCTTAGTTTGTTAAGCATTTATACAAGTTACTGATCTCATCAAAGAAACAAGTGTTGGCTATTGTACGTCAGCTACGGGTTTCACTGATTTCCACTATTAACTGCATAATTTCTTTCCCTCTTTGTTTGGGTTTAATGTGCTATTCTTTTTCTGGTTTCCTAAGATGAAAACTTCAATGACTGATTTTTCAATCGTTTTTTCTTTTCTAATATAAGCAGAGCTTATACATTTCTTCTCAGCATTGCCTTACTACATAGTTTACTTCCCTTATTGTTAATTTCAAAATATTCTCTAATCACCATCATGATTTATTCTTTGATCCAGAGGTCATTTAGAAGTATTTCCGTGTGATTTCCAATTATTTGGCAGCGGGGGAGGGAGGGCGGATTTTCTAGTTACCTTTCCCTTACTGATTCTAGGTTGATTCCTCTATGGTCAGATAACACACTCAATATTCTTTTAATCACTCAAAATTGTTGAGGCTGGCTTTACAGCCCAACCTCTATTTTGGAAAATGTTTCATGTGCATTTGAAGATAATGTGTATTCTGCACATTATTGGGTATAGTGTTTTGTGTATATCATTTAGATCAAGTTGGGTAACAGTGTTGTTCAAATCTTCTACATTTTTACTGAATTTCTACCTGTTGTTCTTTAGTTACTGAGAAAGTTCGGTTAAGATTAGCATCTGTGGTGGTGAATTTGTCTATTCCTTTTTTTAGTTCTGTTATTAGATGGATACAATTTAAGATTATTATGTCTTCCTGTTGAATCATATAATATAATAAAATGCTTCTCACCGTCTCTATTGATGCTTCTTGCATTAGAGTCCATTTCGTCTGGTGTTAATATGGTTGTACTGCTTTCTTTTGGTTAGGGCTGGTGTGATACAACTTTTTCAATTCTTTCATTTTCAATTATTTCTTTTCTTATATTTGAAGTTGGCTTTCCTTTTTTTCAACATGGAAACATTTTGTTTCTTGTATCCAGCCTGACAATTTGTCTTTTATTTGAAGTGTTCAGCCCATGTACAATTAATATACTTGCTGATGTAATTGGGTTTAATTGTATCTTGTTATTTGTTTCTTATTTGTTCCATTTATTCTTCGTGACTTTCTTTCTTTTCCTTCCTTCCTTCCTTCCTTCCTTCCTTCCTTCCTTCCTTCCTTCCTTCCTTCCTTCCTTTCTTCCTTTCTTTTTTTGAGATGGGATCTTACTGTGTTGCTCAGGCTGGAGTGCAGTGGCATGATCATGGCACACTGCAGCCTTGACCTGAGCTCAGGCAATCCTCCTACCTCAGACTCTCAAGTAGCTGGGACTACAGGCATGTGCCACCATACTCAGCTACTTTTTGTATTTTTTGTAGAAATGGCTTTTTTCCATGTTGCCCAGGCTGGTCTTGAACTCCTGGGCTCAAGCAATCCAGCTGCCTCAACCTCCCAAACTGCTAGGATTACAGGGGTGAGCTACCACACCCAACATCGTTGTGACTTTATATCTCATTTTTTGTCTTCTTTTGAATCAATCAGGTAGTTTTAGTTCATTTTTCTCTATTAGCTTCGTGGTTTTAACTCTTATTTTTACAGTACTTACCTTAAAGATGTCACTATACATCCCTGAACTACTACAGTCTACCTTAAGTTAGTACTTTTATCACTTCCCAAACAATTGAAGAACCAATGCTACAATTCTATGGTTTAACTCCATTCACTCCACTTATCCTTTATTCTAGTGTAATGTCTGTTTGCTTCTATATATATTATAATGGTAGCAAAAAGTTAGTGTTACTTTCTTTTAAGCAGTCAAAATGATTCTCTTCTTCTTCTTTTTTTTTTTTTTTTTTTTGAGATGAAGTCTCACTCTGTCACCCAGACTGGAGTGCAGTGGCACGATCTCAGCCAACTGCAACCTCCACCTCCCGGGTTCAAGCAATTCTCCTGCCTCTGCCTCCTGAGTAGCTGGGATTGCAGGCGCCCACCACCGTGCCCAGCTAATTTTTGTATTTTTAGTAGAGACAGGGTTTCACCATGTTGGCCAGACTGGTCTTGAACTCCTGACACCAGGTGATCCACTCACCTGGGCCTCCCAAAGTGTTGGGATTACAGGGGTGAGCCACCATGCCTGGCCTCAAAATAAATATACATCCCATATTTATTCTTTCTGGTGCTCTTTATTTTTTCCTTTAGTTCTCATTCAACATGTAAAAAGTTTCCTTTAGTATTTCTTGTAGTGATGATCAACCAGAGGTGAATTTCTCAGCTTCTGTTTGTTAAAAATGTCTATTTTACCTACATTTGTGAAGGATACTTTTGCTAGGCATATAATTCCAGTTTGATTTTTGTTTTTTAATCCCAGCATTTTAAAGATGCACTGTCTATTGTCTGTTGGCATCCATAGTTTCTACTCAAAAGTAGTTGTCAGTCTTATTATTGCTACTTTGAAGGTTATGCATTTTTCCCTAGGGCTGCTTTTATGGTTTCTTCTTTGTCTTTGTTTTTCAGCAGCTTAAGATGTGCTAGATATTTTTGTCTTTAAAGTGGGCTACAAGGTTGCATATAACCAGGCTCCTATTACCTTTATAATCTTTTTTTTTTTTTTTTTTTTTGAGATGGAGTCTTACTGTGTCACCCAGGCTGGAGTGCAGTGGTGTCATCTTGGCTCACTGCAACCTCTGCCTCCCGGATTCAAGTGATTCTTACTCAGCCTCTTGAGTAGCTGGGATTACAAGCCTGTGCCACCATGCCTGGATAATTTTGTATTTTTAGTAAAGACGAGATTTCACCACGTTGGTCAGGCTGGTCTCAAACTCCTGACCTTGTGATTTGCCCGCCTTGGCCTCCCAAAGTGCTAGGATTACAGGGGTGTGCCACTGCACCCAGCCACCTTTATGATCTTTTGTCTCCCACTCTTCCCTTGCTAACTGTGTTCCAACCACCCAGGTTCTTCCATTCCTTGAACACACACTGGTCATACTCCACCTCAGGACCTTTGCATTGGACATTTCTTCTGCCTAGGATAATCTTCTCCCAAATATTTGCATGACTAACTCACATTCCTCCTTGAAGTCTTTCCTCAAAAGTCACTTTCTCAATGAGGTATTCCATGACTATACTATCTAAACAACAACCTGTTCCCCATCGCCAACACTGACTGATATTATTTCCATAGCACTTTTCAGCTTTTAACATGCTATGTAAGTTATTTATATGCTTATTTTTATTATCTTCTTTTCCGACCTCACTAGAGGGTAAATTCCACAAGGGCAGGAATTTTTATCTGTTTTGTTCACTAATGTATGCATCTCAAGTGCCTAGAAACCTGCCTGACACCTGGAGGAGGCTTAATAAAAGCATGCTCATGACTGTTCAATTAAAGGGTAGCAGATGTTTGCACTCACTGTTAGAGAAAAGAACCTGGACTTTGCTCCTGCATTTGTGATTCAAAGGACATCAAATCATGTACACATTCTGACCCAGGATGGTAAGCCTGGTGCACAAGTCCCCACTGACCAGCTTGAAACATATCCCCTGTTTCTGCACTTTTATCCAAATCCCTTCAAGGCTGGGTGTGGTGGCTCATGCTTGTAATCCCAGCACTTTGGGAGGCTGAGGTGGGTGGATCACCTGAGGTCAAGAGTTTGAGACCAGCCTGGCCAACATGGTGAAACCCCATCTTTACTAAAAATACAGAAGTTAGCTGGGCGTGGTGGTGAGCACCTGTAATCTGAGCTACTTGGGAGGCTGAGGCAGGAGAATCACTTGAACCCAAAGGTGGAGGTTGCAGTGAGCCAGGATTGCAACACTGCATTCAAGCCTGGGTGATGAAAGATAAACTGCATCTCAAAAAAAAAAAAAAAAAAAAAAAAAAAAAAAAAAAAAAAAAAATCCCTGCAGCGTGGCTCATCTCAGTCCAGCCTGAAGAGGGACAACAATCTGACTAAACCAATGCACACTAAGATGCTAGTGACTGATAGTCTTTAACACTTTCAAGGACTTTTAAAGGAGCACCTTGTTCATTTACTGGGTTTACTCCTGACAAAAGCAACTTGCCATAGCAAGCAGCATCAGGATGTACAGCTCATAGTTCTGGGTTGAAACTCTCAGTTCTGCCATTTGTTGCTTTCTCCTTAGGTAACCTCCCCTGCTTTTCACTGTTTTGTTCAGGTTTTTTTTTCCTCTGAAAAACAGGGATAGTAATTTTTGTCTTATCCACCTCAAGGACTCAAAAATATAATAGATTAAGGAACTTCAAAGTTGAAAGGGAACTTAGAGATCATCTAGGAATTTTTATTTTTGTTTTTAGGTAATTCTTTACAACTTTCACTTTCAATAACACTGTCTCATTGAAATCTCAGAACAACCATGTCAAATAGGAGAGAAGTCATTAATCCCTTTTTACAGGAAGGAAACAAGTTAAGAGAGGCCAAGACTCTGTGGCAAGTTAGTGTCACAGCTGGGAGCAGTGGTTCTTTGTTCTACAGAACTTTCCCTGTAGTCCCTGCTAGAGGGTCCTAAACCAAAAGGTCAGCTGACTCTTTCTTATACATCTCCATTGCCTGGGGAGCTCACTGCCATCCAAGACAGCCCATTCTCCAGTAGGGTGGCTTTGATAGCTGGCTGTCATTTGTGGTGGTATAGAACGTGTTACATTGAGAAAAAGTGATGTTTAGGGCTTTCACCCTAATGTGTGTTTGGGGGCCAGAGAGTTTGCAGAAATATTCAGAGAACATACAAAGACAGCCAGGATGACAATAATAATAACAATGCCAATCTGATGGTGTCACATCCCTGTTGGTAATCCTTTAATAGCTTCCTGGTTCCCTGAAGGGTGAGTCCAGACTCCTTGATGTGCCCGCCATAAGCTAGGTCCAGCCTCAAACTACTTCTCCATGCCACACTCATCTCCCCCACCCCACCCTGGCCATCCTGACTTCTGTTTGCTTTGCCTGGAAAACCTTCACCTCCTCCTCACCCCCACTGCTCCTACAGGCCTCTGTACTCCCCCTAAAGGCCCTACACACTGCTGGGTTGTACTTATCCATCTCTCCAGACACACTGTGAGCTGGGAAGGGTCAGAGGCTGCATGGGGTTCCTCTGCCCTGGTGCCCAGCATGGAGACTGGCACAGAATAAGTGATTGCCCCATCTCTGCACACTCACAGACATCTCTGCTATTCTCATAAGCCAGACCAGGAGAGGGTTAAACAATCATGCTGGCCTAGGATTAACTTTGGCATTAGAGAGGCAGGTGCCCCAGTGTTTTACCAGGTGCTTGGAAACCTGCTCTCAGGTCAGCTCAGAGACTCAATCCAGCCAGGTCATCCCTAGAGCTGACTGAGACCTGTGCCGTTCCTTGGGCCCTGAGCTGCGCTGCTGGGGGTGGGCGTGGGTGTGTGGAAAGAGTGGGTAGAGCCTGGTCCTGTGCAGGCTAGCTCTGTGGCCTTGGTTGAGTTCTTCCTACCTGCTTAGGTTTCCCCATCTGGGCACAAAGGAGGCGGGTCCGAGTGGTCCCACGGGTCCCTCTTGTGAGGACTGGCCAAGAGCAAGGGATCCTCAGACTCCAGAACCCCCTAGCTAGGGGTCCCCTCGCTTGGGAGAGACTTTCTCCACCGCAGGGGTGAGGAAGGGTAAATCTTTAACGAGCCAGCCCTGGGCAGGCTGGAGCCTTTCCGGATGGATGGCTGCCTGGGATGGGGGATGGGGTGGGAATGCAAGAAGTGTGTAGACAGTCCCAGTGTTGTGGAGAAGGGAGAGTATTGGGGGGAGTAAATAAAGGAGACGCGGGCGGAGCTAACTGCGTGTGCAGAGCAGGACATGGAGGAACGCGGGTCACCCGACGGGTAAGCAGATCTTCTGAGAGGTTCGAGGAGTCCTGAGCAGCCGCTGGGTGCAGGTATGGTAACTCGCATTGCTGCCCACAGGGATCTCGCGCGAAGCCTGGAGCAAGGGCCAGAGGGGCCGGAAACGCCCATCCAGGTGGTGCTCAGGTGGGTATAAGTTGGCTAGGAGGCACCTGGGCGAGGCAGGGATCGATGAAGACATCAGGATGTACCATCTGCCCTTCTGTCGGACCCCAGGGTACGTCCCATGAGCGCGGCCGAGCTACGTCGAGGGCAGCAGAGCGTGCTGCACTGCTCAGGGACCCGGACTCTGCAGGTGAGGAACCCGTCTCTCTGTCTCCCCAGCAAACCCCGGGGACGCCAGGTCCCTTCCCCCAGGCAACTTTGCCCTAGGCCCTACCCTCCCCCGGAGTGTTCCTCTCCCAGGTGCCCCACCCTCCCCAGAGTGCCCCTCCCTTCCAGGATGCCCAGCCCTCCGCCATGGTGCGCCGCGCCAACCCCTCCGAGTGCCCTGCCCCTTCTGAGGGCCCGCGCACCCAAGGTGCCCGCCCTCACCCAGAATGCCCCGCCCCTCCAGGGTGTCCCACCCTCCCCAGAATGCCCCGCCCCTACTGAGTGTCCCCCTTACCCCCAGTGCAGGGTGCTCGCCCACCGAGGGCCTCATCGAGAGTCCTACCCTCCTCCAGGGTGCCCCGCCCTCCTCCAGAGTGCCCCGCTCCTCCAGAGTGCCCCGCCCTCCAGGGTGCCCCGCCCCTCCAGGGTGCCCAGCCCTCCTCCAGAGATCTCCGCTCCTCCGCCCTACCCGCGCCAGGTGAGCCCTCCAGGCGGGGGTCCCGAAGTGGCGTTCCGTTTCGGTGCGGTGCTAGACGCGGCGTGCACGCAGGAGGACGTGTTCCGGGCGTGCGGTGTGCGGCGCCTGGGGGAGCTGGCGCTGCGCGGGTGAGTGAAGCTTCGCCTCCGCTCCGCGCCGGGCCTGGCGGGGGCCCGAAGCACCCCCAACCCTCACCCGGGGTAGCCGCCCGAGTACAGCTACACCCTTGCCGCCCGCAGCTTCTCCTGCACTGTCTTCACCTTTGGCCAGACGGGCTCCGGGAAGACCTACACCCTGACTGGACCCCCTCCCCAGGTGGGCGAGCGCCGGCGGAGCCCTCACGGGGCGGGGCTAAGTGGGCTGGAAACCCTGGGGAGTCGCAGGCGACGCAGACTCCCAGAGGAAAGGGACTGGGACGATGCAGCCTGACCCATTTGTTTGCAGACGAGGACGCTGAGGACCAAAGAGAAGGGACTTGCCCAATTTGGAGCATTTGGGCTTCAGCTTTGGCCCCTTCCTAGCTCTCAGTTTTCTCATCTGTAAAATGGAAGTGACAGTACCGACTATGAGTTAAATGAGCCATTGCTTGGGAACTTGGCACGTTTCCCGGCGCACGGTATCATACATGCGCTACAGAGGGTAGTCATTACTGTGGAGATGACGGTGGCTCAGTTGGTTTTGCCCCCAGGGAGAGGGGGTGCCCGTACCCCCTAGCCTGGCTGGCATCATGCAGAGGACCTTCGCCTGGCTGTTAGACCGCGTGCAGCACCTGGGTGCCCCTGTCACCCTTCGCGCCTCTTATCTGGAGATCTACAATGAGCAGGTAAGGGAATGCGAGGAATAGAAAGACAGCCCATGAGGAAACGGAGCGCTTCTTTCCAGGGAGCCTGGATCAAAGGGCAGAAGGGGCGGTGGGGGACTCTGTTGTCAGTAAGATCTGGGGGTGGGTGGACTCGGAAAGATCCCCTTTCCTCACCCTCCTCCCTCCCCTCCCAGGTTCGGGACTTGCTGAGCCTGGGGTCTCCCCGGCCCCTCCCTGTTCGATGGAACAAGACTCAGGGCTTCTACGTGGAGCAGCTGCGGGTGGTGGAATTTAGGAGTCTGGAGGCCCTGATGGAACTTTTGCAAATGGGTGTGTGCTGACCGCGGGGAGTTTTGCGGGTAGGGGTGCCCATTCCTCAATTGTTCACTGAGTGTGGACTTGGGACCCAGACTGCAGCTGCAGCTTCAGCTTCAGAAATGACTCCTGGGAGAGGTGGGGAAGGACCAGTAAACTACAATTCAAAGACATGGCCCAAGGGTACCCCCTGCACCCACTGCCAACAAGGCCTGCAAATTCTGCCTTCCAAACTCCTTTCACGCTCTCTCTTTAGCCCAGGGCCTTGGCCTCAGCCAGGACTCATTCTTGCTCCCTGGTGGTCTCTGCACCTCAAGGCTCTCCCTTGCCAATCCATTCTACTCTATGCTGCAGACCCCATCTCTCTTTGCCTCCAGACCCTCCACCCTTCCAGGGCCCTGAGGATCAAGGTCATACCTCTTAGCTTAGCCTAAAGGCCGTTCCCTTTTAGCCTCATTCTTTTTTTTAAATCAAGTATTTATTGGACACCCCTCCTTTGGCAGGGACTGGAGATGCTAACTGTAGATTCTGGCCCCAGCACTGTGCCACACCTCTCAGCTGATCTTGCTGCCTCAGTTTCTCCCCCTTCTTTCACGAAGCAGTGGGAAAGATGTTTATAAAATGCAAATCTGACTGTCATTCTTCTGCTCAGTTTTCTCTATCCTCTATTCACCCATCTCTGCTACAGCAGGACCCAGCCTCCCATCGTTCCCTGAACAACACCCACTTTGTTGCCTCCCTGCCTTTGCATGAGGCTTGCTCCTCCACCAGGATTCCTTTGCTCCTTTTTCTTCATTGGTGATGACCTGTTCTTCCTACCAGGTCCAGCTCCTGATGTTTTTCCCTTCCAGGTCTCAGCCGTCGAAGGAGCTCAGCACACACCCTGAACCAGGCCTCCAGCCGAAGCCATGCCCTGCTCACCCTTTACATCAGCCATCAAACTGTGAGTGCCCCAGCCTGGGAAGGTGCTTGCCCAGGGCCACCAGCAAAAGTCTGTCTGGACATACAAACCAACTTGGGTGTGCATGGGGGGTACTAGTGGAAACCCTTGGCCCCATAACTTTGTGGCTTTGGTGGGGACAGTCCCTCCAAAGTCGCCATGAAACTCTGACCCCTCAGGCCCAGCAGATGCCTCCTGTGGACCCCGGGGCACCCTGTGTTGGTGGGAAGCTGTGCTTTGTGGACCTGGCAGGCAGCGAGAAGGTTGCAGCCACGGGATCCCGTGGGGAGCTGATGCTTGAGGCCAACAGCATAAACCGAAGCCTGCTGGCCCTGGGTGAGACCTGGGGACCACCAGTGTGATTTCCTGTCTCTCCTCTGCACCTGGCTCACAGCTGTCCACAATAGGGGATACCAGAGGAGTTGTAGTGCATAGAAGAGGGTTAAAGAGCTGCGATCCAGGAACCAGAGGCCTCATTCTGGCCCCAGCTCTGCTGTTGACTTCTCCCTTCGTAAAACACTGCTTATGAATCTATAAACTCTAACGGTGTATGAAGTTACGTGCTAATTTGGGAAATAGAACCACTCAACTGCAGAAGATGAGCCCTCAGAGATATTTGGCATGTCCCTTGTGCAGCTGGGAAGACTGAGGCCCAGTAAAGGGAAGGGACTTGACCTTTCTCCCCATCCCCACCCCAGGATATCGAACCTGGAGATCCTCAGGGACTGGGCCCTCAGGATTCCTCTGTGGCATGCATGCGAGATGCCCACGAAACTCCTTTGTGTTCAATCCATTTGTTCGAAGTTTCCTGCTGAGTGCCTGAGTACTAGGCCCTTTGCTGGGCACTGAGGGTCAGGGTATACAGAGCCTTCTCTGCCCTCGAAGAGTCCCAGTCTGGCGGTGGGGACCAATCTGACTGAGTCATGAGATCATGTGGGAAGATGGGTTTTTAGGGCAACGCAGGCCTGGGTGGAGAGCCCAGCTCTGCAGCCTGCCAGCCTGATGGCCCTGGGCAAGCAATGCAACCTTCCCGACTCTTGATGTCTCTCCCCAGGTCACTGCATCTCCCTGCTGCTGGACCCACAGCGGAAGCAGAGCCACATCCCTTTCCGGGACAGCAAGCTCACCAAGTTGCTGGCAGACTCACTGGGAGGGCGTGGGGTCACCCTCATGGTACTTAAGCGGGGCCTGGCAGGGAGGGTTGGGTCTTGAGGAGGGGGCCCCCAGAGAGGAGCACTCAGTGGGAGTGCACTCCCCAGGTGGCCTGCGTGTCCCCCTCAGCCCAATGCCTTCCTGAGACTCTCAGCACTCTGCGATATGCAAGCCGAGCTCAGCGGGTCACCACCCGGCCGCAGGCCCCCAAGGTGAGTATAGGCAGGCACAGGCTGAGGGACAGGCGTGGAGATGCTGGGGGATCAGGCAGGAGTTGGAGCCTAAGTCCCTTGATTGAGGTCTTGGACTGGGTCAAAGCTGAGATTAGGATTGGAATCCTGGAAATGGTGTTGTGGCTGTGTAGGGTGAGGTCAGGGTCCCAGCCAGGGTCATGCCAGGTTTAGGGCAGGTCTAGGGTTGGAGTTTGAGTTGGGATCTGATTCAGGGTCTAGCTCAGTTGGTATCATGGTTAAGTGGGAATTGATCTGGGGTCTAATAAGGGGTCTCGTCTGGAATCATCTGGCCCAAGGTTTGGACAGAACTGAGTTTGGGATTGGACTCAGAGCTGAGTCCAGCTCAGAGTGGGGCCCTCCAGGACAGTGCAGTTAGGACAAGGTAACCCCTCCAGGCAGATGCAGCCTTGTGCCAAGATGCAAGGCTGACGAGTGAAGCATGGGCTGGATTTTAGGCCCCAGTTACTTCCCACACCTGGAAGTCCTTGTGCAGTGCACAACTTATACAACCGTAAAGGTGGCCCTGGGCCTCTTTCGCTACAGTCTCCTGTGGCAAAGCAGCCCCAGCGTTTGGAGACAGAGATGCTGCAGCTCCAGGAGGAGAACCGTCGCCTGCAGTTCCAGCTGGACCAAATGGACTGCAAGGGTATGAGCTCCCTGGAGGCAGAGTAGGATTGGGATAGGGTCTGGGGCTGCTGTGGATCCACCACCTCCTGCTTCCCTGCAGCGTCAGGGCTCAGTGGGGCCCGGGTGGCCTGGGCCCAGCGGAACCTGTACGGGATGCTACAGGAGTTCATGCTGGAGAATGAGAGGCTCAGGTAGGGTCCAGCCCACAGCCAGAGGGATGCTGCCCCCCCACCCATCACTGTTAAGCTGCTTCTGCCAAACTGCCCCCTCTCCCTGTCCCTGGCTCCCCTATGTCCCACCTGCTTCCTGAGCTGGTGCTATGCTGCAATGAAGAGGAGCTGACTGATGCCCCTGCAAGCCCCATTTCCTACCCCTTTCTGGCTTGTGCTCTACCCTAGGAAAGAAAAGAGCCAGCTGCAGAATAGCCAAGACCTGGTCCGGAATGAGCAGCGCATCCTGGCCCAGCAGGTCCATGCACTAGAGAGGTAAGCAGAGCCACCAACTTGGAGCCAGGCCTCCGGACAGAGGGCAGCTGGAAAAAGGGATGAAATGCTTGAGGCTTAATGAAATGCTTGAGGCTGGCCTCTGGATTCAGACCAACTAGGTTCAGTTTCCAGCTCTGCCGCCGACTAGCTGTGTCACCTGGGGCAAGTCATTTAACTTCTCACTGCCTGGGTTTCCTCTTCTGTAAAATGGGGGTCATCATCATGCTTACTTTATAGGCTTGTTTTAAAGATCAGAGAGAATGAGTTAACATGTAAAACCTTGAGAACAGGGCCTGGTACCTGGTACGGGATCCAGGAGTATTAGCTGGGAAGGGGATTTGAAAGCCAGCTTGGTGGTAGGGTTGGAGGCTGCAGGCATAGACCCTACTGTTCTTTTTAGGCGCCTCCTTTCTGCCAGCTACCGTCACCAGCAGGGCCCTGGCCTGACCCCGTGTCCCTGTTTGATGGCCCCAGCTCCCCCTTGTCACGTGAGTCTCACTGCCCAGCCTGGAGGGGTGACAAGTAGGGACATCATGGAGCCTCTGACGCAGCCTTTTGCAGGCACTGCCACCCGTCTACTCCTGCCCCTGCTGCCACATCTGCCCACTGTGTCGAGTGCCCCTGGCCCACTGGGCCTGCCTGCCAAGGGAGCGCCACCTGCCCCAGGTAGGAAAGGCCAAGGTGGGAGTGAGGGAAGGCTGGGAGAACCGGAGCCCTTGATCTAGGAGTCATCAGTCCAGAGCCCCAGGGATTCCTGGGCTCCATGCTAGATCATGGGGAGTGAATGGCTGGCTTAGGGCTCCCTCTGCCTGGGTTTAAAATAGCTGTTTACCCTCCCTCCTCTCCACCCTGCCCTCTTTTAGGAATTCATCCTGTCATTCACTTATTCAATCACTCACATATTTACTCACTTATGGATTTACTGAATTGTACATTCACTCACTCCTTCAGTAACTCCCCAAGCTCCTTGCTTTATACCAACCTCTCTTCTGGGCTCTGAGGATTCGGAAATAGACTAGACATGGTTCCTGCTCTCAGGAGGCTTCTAGTCTCAGGAGAGGTTGGGAGAAGAGCACATAGAAGAAGGCGACCAGGACCCCACCTCTTTATGCCATCCTGACATTCTTGATACCTTGTGGGGTAGGCATAGTGGGGTTTCATGGCTAGCACCAGGTAAGTGGGACACAGAGAGGCAGGACTGAGGTCACCCAGAGTGGGCTCTGGTCTTTCCTACAGGTGTTGGACCCTGAGGCCTCAGGTGGCAGGCCCCCATCTGCCCGGCCCCCACCCTGGGCACCCCCATGCAGCCCTGGCTCTGCCAAGTGCCCAAGAGAGAGGTGGGTCCCTCCCTGGGACACTGAGGTCAGAGGGGGGTGGTCTGGGGAACTCAAAGGCTCACCTCCCATCTCCCAACTCACCCTGTCCCAGGAGTCACAGTGACTGGACTCAGACTCGAGTCCTGGCAGAGATGTTGATGGAGGAGGAGGTGGTACCTTCTGCACCCCCCATGCCCGTGAGGCCCCCAAAGACATCACCAGGTCTGAGAGGTGAAGAAGGGAGAAAGGGAGGGGCCCCTAATGTTCTCTGTGGTCTTGGGGTAGAACCCACCCTCTCCAGGCCTCATCTCTGAAATGGGGTGGGTATTGAGAAGTGGCTTCTAAGATCTTTCTACTTCCAAACTTGGAATTCTCTTTTTAGGAGCACCTGCATGCCCAGATGTATGCTGGAGCTCATGGTGTATGGGGGTGGGGCGGGGGGAAGGGTGGAGGGCACCTACCCCCTGAGGCTTCTCTAGAGGATGTTGGGACCCAGATGGACCTGGGCGAGGAGGGGCCCAGGAGAGGGCAGGCCTTGAGTCTCACTGCTCCTTAGGTGGGGCTGGGGTTCCAAACCTGGCCCAGAGACTGGAGGCCCTCAGAGACCAGATTGGCAGCTCCCTGCGACGTGGCCGCAGCCAGCCACCCTGCAGTGAGGGTGCACGGAGCCCAGGCCAAGTCCTCTCTCCCCGTTGAAGGCCAAATGGGAACCCAGGAGACTGCTGTGTGACCTCGGACTGGGCTCTGTGCTCTTGGGCCTCAGTCTCCCCATCTGCCGAATGGAGACACAGCAGCTACTCCACCTGAAGCTGGGCTGGGGCGGGGCCTGGGGGTGCTATTTAGGGGAGCAAGGGGATTCAGGAGAAACCAGGCAGCAGGGGATGAAGTACATGAATAAAGAGAGGCATCAGCTCCAAGTCTGGTCGGTTCTGTCCTCTGGGATTGTCAGTCACTTCCCCGTGGGGAGTTAGAGAGAGGAAGGGCTAGGACTCTTGGCACAGATGTGTGTCCCCTTCCAGTCTGGAATATCCCAAGCTCCCATCTCCTTTCATGTATTTTTTTTTGAGACGGAGTCTAGCTTTGTCGCCAGGCTGGAGTGCAGTGACACAATCTCAGCTCACTGCAACCTCCGCCTCCCGGGTTCAAGCGATTCTGCTGCCTCAGCCTCTCGAGTAGCTGGGATTACAGACACGTGCCACCACACCCAGCTAATTTTTGTAATTGTTGTTGTTGTTGTTGTTAGAGACAGGGTTTCACTATATTACCCAGGATGGTCTCGATCTCCTGACCTCGTGATCTGCCTGCCTCGGCCTTCTAAAGTGCTGGCATTACAGGCGTGAGCCACCGCGCCCGGCCTCCCTTCATGTATTATACAAGTTTTGATTAAGCAACTGCTACATGCCATTGGGTAGGCGGGGGGCAATTGAATGGCAAGCATCTCCATGATGGAGGCATGAGGGAAACTGATTTGGCCTGGCGCACAGGGAGATGGGTGGTCAAAGGGCTCACTCTGTGTCACCGTGGGTCCTGGTGCTGGTGGGGATCAGGAGGCCTGGCTTCTTGTGCCATAGAGCTGTGCTGGGACTCTGGGCAAGCCCTGTTCCCTCTCTGGACACTCTGATTTTCAGTCAATTAAGTGGGGGACACAGCTTCCTTCCCATTGAGTTCTAGTGAGGGTCAAGGCTGTGAGCAATATCTCATTCGTGACATTAATGCCCTGTAAAATGCTATATTCGTTTGTTCTCAGCACTGCTGTAAAGAGCTACCTGAGGCTGGGTCATTTATGAAGAAACGCGATTTGACTCACAGCTCTGCAGGCTGTACAGGAAGCATGACTGGGAGGCCTCAGGAAACTTATCATGGCAAAAGGGCGAAGGGGAAGCAAGCACATCTTACCATGGCGGAGCAGGAGAGAGAGAGAATGAAGGGGGAAGTGCTACACACTTTCAAACAACCAGATCTCGTGGGGACTCACTGTCATAAGAACAGCAAGGGGGAATCTGCCCCCATGATCCAATCACCTCCCACCAGGTCCCTCCCCCAATATTAGAGATTGTAATTCAACATGAGATTTCGGTAGGGGCACAGAGCCAAACCATATACAGTGGGTCTGTGGTTACGGAGAAGTCCAGGTATGACATGAGGAATTGTGGGGAAGAAAGAGAGGGCCCATTACAGAAAGAGCTATGAGGCTAACCTAACTCTCCCGCTTACCGTTAGGGCAACAGACCCACATGGTTCCTTCATTTGTTCATTCATTCATTTAACAAACAACACTGATGGCTGGGTGCCTGTAATCCCAACACTTTGGGAGGCCAAGGTAGGAGGATTGCTTGAGCCCAGGGGTTTGGGACCAGGCTGGGCAACATAGTAAGACCCTATGTGTACAAAAAATAAAAAATCAGCTGGGCATGGCGGCACACACCTATAGTCCCAGCTACTCAGGGGGCTGAGGCAGGAGATCACTTGAAAACAAGTGGATGAGACTGCAGTGAGCCATGATCATACCACTGCACTCCAGCCTTGAAAAACAACAAAACAAAACACCACTGGCATCAACTGCAAATCAAGCTATAAGGTGACAAGACAAAAAAGGACCAAGGTGGCTTTTCCAGGGAGCTCACAGTGTGCTGGGGGACAGACAGACATTTACCACCTCACATGGGCTGGGGGAAGCCCAAGGGACTGTGGAGGCACAAAGGAAAGTTACTTGATCAGTGACCATTGAGGGGGTCAGGGAAGGTTTCCCAAGGAGGCCATGACTAAGGCTTGGAGGGTAGACAGCATTTCATTCAAGGGAAGGTGGAGGGGCTGTGAACGCAAAGGTTACAGACCTCTGAGGTTCCAAAGGTGGTCAGGGCCAGGAAGTGCGGGGCCTCCCAGGCCACAACCAGAGTTTGGGCTTGTGCCAAGGGCAGAGGGGAGCCATGGAAGGGTCTTGAGGCATCCCCAGCCTAAATTTGTATTTAGGTCACGCTGGCCACCTGTGGGAGGTAGCCTGACTGGAGACGGGGTACTATAAAGAGACCAACACAGAGGAGATGAGACACCTCAGCCAGTAGTAGCTTAGCTGGGGCTCGGGCTGGGCATCCCCTCAGACCCATGACCTGGATTTAGGCAAGGTCCGGGCAGGATGGCCTTAGCCACAGGCTTGGGGAGCCCTTGGGAGGCAGCAGGCTGAGACCAGAGGACCAGCCAGGGAGCAGCTGGGGTTGCTGGAGGGAAGTCACAGCCACCACCTGGAACAGAACTCAGACTGGCCACTATGCTCCTCAGACTGGCCACTGTGCTCCTCAGACCTGGCCTGAGGAAATCAGGATCGCTTTACCCCACCACACTCCCCAGTGCAGGACCAAGCAAAGAAAGACTCAGTGCTCTCCCACCCATCATTCTGGAAACTAGCTTTGGGAATGTACCCCCTTTTTCCTAGCGGAATGGGGACCCAGAGATAAGAGCAAGCTGTCTCAAGGATACTTGAGTGTGCTGTGTGACTTGGGGCAGGCTGCTGGGCCTCTCTGGGTCTCCCCCACTGCAGGCCCTTGGCTCCTGAGTCTATGCAAGGCTGGTCCCTGAAGCTGGGACTGGTGGAGTCCATTTGGGTTGGAGCCCCCGTGGCCAGGAATTGGTAGACAACACTTGTGACTGGGCATTAGAGGTTTTCTACAGTGGTGGCTTCCTGGAAGGCCAGAATCTGTGGAGGCAGAGCCCAGGGACAGAAGGTGACAGCCAGATACCACGGGCAGCCGGACCAGGCAGAGCAGTCTGTCGTTAAGCCCACAGATGGAACCACCCAAGCTCAAACCCATGAGTGATCCTAGGCTAGTGACTCAACTGCTCTGAGCCCAAGTCACTTATCCCCAGAAGGAACACAATAACAGTACTTCTTTACAAAACTGTCTTGCGAATGAAATTCCCTGGCATGTGGAAAGAGTGGATCATGTAGCTTTGCCAGTTGCAGACAGTTTCGCCAAAAGCAACCTTTAGTCAACATGGCAATTTGATGGAATTGATGATCAGGTTAAAACAAATTCATTCAATATATGTTGACAGAACTGTTTAGAACAGAGCCTGGCATGTGGTCAGTGCTAAATACATGCTAGTTGTCTTTGCTGTCGTTATTTTTCATGGATGCTTTCAGTGCAAACATTCTATAAGAACCTGCTTTCTATGGGCTAGCACTGAATAAAGCATAGGACTTTTACCCTCATGGAACATAGACAACAAACAAGAAAGAGGGCAAAATACATGGCATGTCAGATGGTGATAAATGCTACGGAGTAAAATAGAGCAGGAGAGTGGAGCTCTGTTGGGGCAGGGGTGCAGTCCTAAGCAGGGAGTTCCGCTGGAGGTGATGTTTGTACAGAAACCTGAACAGGGAGGTTGAGCCTGATGAGTGCCCTAAAGCCTTTATTTTCTAATGTTGGTAATTTCGATGCCACGTTAGCTTGGGTGGCTCTGCAGGTTTGTGCCTGGGCTCCTCCCCACTCCCCAGAACCCTTATCTCACTGCATTGTGGGCCTGCTTGCTGGGAGGTCCTCAGCCCCAGGCAGGGGAGGCCCTGGCACCAAGCGTGAGAGTGTGAGAGCTTTCCTTAATCGCCTTGGGAGGATGGAGGGGGACCACCCAGGGGGACCCTGGCCTCACTGGTTCATTCCTGTTTGGACGATTCCTGCTGGAGCCAGCCATGATTTTCCAGTTTCCCGGTTCCAGTTCACACTCCAGCTCAGCAAAACCCCACATCCTTTTCCAGAAAGAGACATAGGACTCAAGGAGACTGGCCTTCACTACCCTTGTCTCATAAGTCATGTATCCATCTCTCAGTCAGTGACATAGTTTGGCTGTGTCCCCACCCAAATCTCATCTTGAATCGTAGCTCCCGTAATTCCTATGTATTGTGGGAGGGACCCGGTGGGAGGAAATTGAATCATGGGGCTAGGTTTTCCCGTGTTGTTCTTGTGATAGTGAGTAAGTCTCACAAGATCTGATGGTTTTATAAAGGGCAGGTTCCCTGCACATGCTCTCTTGCCTGTCACCACATAAGATGGGACTTTGCTCCTCATTCACCTTCTGCCATGATTGTGAGACCTCCCCAGTCGTGTGGAACTGTGAGTCCATTAAACCTCTTTTTCTTTATAAATCACTCAGTCTTGGGTATGTCTTTATTAGCAGCATGAGAACAGACAAATACAGTCAGCATCCTCTCTCTAGAACTGCCATACTTCTAGGATCCCTAAACCCTGGGGGAATTCCACAGGATCCCAGTAATGTATCAAGACCCTTCCAATTCATTTGGTGCTTATCGAGAACTTGTGGACTCAGAAGAACACTTCTTGAGCCCTGCAAGCTACTTCAACACTTCTTGAGCCCTTCTGCAGATTGCTAGAAGTAGGGGACAGTTCTCTGGACCCCGAAACATGGTAGAGTTCTCAAGAACTGTCAAAAGAAGGTCTCCACTACTTCGGAACATTAGAATTGGGGGAAGCTCTTGGAAATCCTGAGACACTACAGAAATGTTCCAGGATTCCAAACCCCTAGAAGATCTTTCTGAAATGTTAAAACACTGTAGACAAGTTGGGAGGGATTCTCTGGAATCTTTGGCTGGGCGGGGATGTAGTGGGGAAGGGACGTTCACCAGAGTTCTGAAGGCCATCCATGGGTTTCTAGAATGCTGGCTGCCCAGATCCTTGGTTGAATTTTCCAGATCCTTGGGGATCCCAACTCTTAGCCCCTTTTCATTGCACAATGAGGAGCATGGCAGAAAGCATTGCAGTCGGATGGCACAAGCTTCTGGAAGAGCACTCCTGTGGACACTTGTACTTAAAAGGCTATGAGGTCTTGTCTGGGGGGCCAACTCCCAGATAGACCCCAAAACTGGGAGTCATTGTGAGAGTTTGTGAAGACCCTCCTGCCAAGAACATCTTGCTGCTTCAGCCACACCAGCTTTCTCTCAGCATCCCAAATGGGTCTCCCTCCCTCAATCAAGGTCTTTCTTCTCTTTGCCTAATGACACATTTGCTCCAAATTCATATTCATTTCCAGCCCCTTCATGATAGGATTCAGCCCCTTCATGGCATATTCTTGTCCTCCTCAATGTCCTTTTTCCATTTCTGTCTTCTTGTTTAGCTTCCAGCGGCTCATCTTCCTGTATTTTAGGCAAACAAAACAAGCATGGCAGCGCAGGTTGGGCAAGTAGGGGCAGTCTTGTTTTGAACCACAGACTGGAAGCTACCGGAACTCGTATATGGGTTAGTGCTGGGGTTGGAGACCAGGACTGGAATCTGGAGACCTGTGTTCAAAGCCTGCCTTGGCACAGACCTCCTGTGTATGTCAGACAAGTCCCTGGCTATCACTGGCATCTGCATGGGCTGGCAAAGACCTTTGAGAGGACTTTTTTGAAAGTTGGGCAGACGTGTCTTTCTCAAGAAACTTCATCCAGTGTGTGGCTCCCCTGCTTATCACATGTTTACTAAGCCCCCACTTGAAGGCCAGGCCACCTCTGCTGGATACAAGTGACACCAACCTGACCCTGCACCAATGACCTCTTCTCAAGAAGCTTCCAACCAAGTGGGGGAAAGGACAAGCAAAGCGACAATCAGGAGGCAAAAGGATAAATAATAGCAATTAGCAAATTTATCTGGTGCCAGGCACTGCTCCCAGCACTTGCCATGTGTTAACTCGCTCATTTCTCACAACTCTGAGATGTAGGTACTGTCAGTATTCTCATGTTGCAGTGAGGAAGCCAAGGCAGGAAGGGCTCAGAACTTGCCCAAGGTCACGCAGCCAGTAGGTGGCAGAAGCAGGATTTGAACTTGGCTGGCCTTAACCACCAAGCCAGGTGCCACCCAGTGGGACCACAGAGGAAGTACAGGTAGAGGATCAGCTTCTATCCAACTTAGGAACCCCCAGGATATTTGGGGTGCCTTCCTGGAGACATTGTTCTCCACCAAAGCCTGGCACAATCCAGCAAGGCCAGACCACGCAGAGGCACTTTGATGAAGCAGAGGAAGGGACTTTCTAAACCTCCTCGCTGGTGGTGGATCCTTCATCACCCCAACACGAAAGGGATTCTTTAAAAACCACCCAATGCCTGAGCTGGAATCTAGACAATTAGAAGTGCAGCCCTGCAGCCCAGCCTTTGTCCACGGGACAGGGCCCTGGGTGGACGCAGGACATCTCCGTGGTCTCCAGGCTACAGAACTTTGGGCAAACCCTCTCCCTTTCTCACCCTCTATCTGCCCAACATACCAGCTGTGGGAGGCTGGACAAAAGAGTGAATCTCTTTGAACCCCAGTTTCCTCCTCTGTAAAGTGGGGATAAAATTGGTTTACCCTATGAGGAGTTAATATATGCTCACAGCGGATGATGTGAGAACTAGAAGTGAATTCGTATAAACTGTTTAGAACAGAGCCTGGCACATGGTTAGTGCTAAATAAATGCTAGTTGTTATTGCTGTCATTATTACCAATGGATGCTTTCAGCGCAAGCATTCTATCATTTCTGTACTTGTGGGGGAGGAATTGTGTCAATTTCTGGACTCCCATTATTACAGACTCATGAACTTGTTGACATCCAGTTGGGCTGGCTCCTTCCTCCAGGGAGACCCTCCTAACACAGATTCTTCCAGGGAAAGAAGTGGAAAGAAGGACTTTGTCGCCCAAGGGCAAGAGCCAGGGAAGAGTTCCCACTGCCCTTCCAAGGCAACTGATTCAAAGAAATCCATTTGTCTTCACTGAAGAAAGGCCGGTGGGAATTTCCAGAGAGCTCAGCTTGCCTTGTGGTTTCAGGAAAGAACAATTTTAGTCCTTTCAGAGATGCTGGGTTGCATCAACTCAGTCAGCCAGGAGTTGGAGCAGGTCCCTGGAGGTCCTGCTTCAATGGACAATAAAATCGGCCTGCAACAAGCAGGAATATGCCTGTGTCCCCTTCCTGGACACAGACAAGGCCTTTGGAAGTTTATTCTTTAGTAACCATTTCCTCAGGGGTGCAAAAGGAGCTAGATCCTGGGCCACAAGCTCTGTCCCCAAGGCGCTCTGATCTCAAAGACAATCTGAGCTCCACATATTATAAGGGCAGGAGTGCTTCTCCAGGCTAAGCCACCCACTCCTGCAATCAGGAACCTGGATTGACAACATCTAAGGACACCCCTGACCCAGGGCCAATGTTTATTATTGACTAAGCTCTCTCCAAGGGGCAAAGACATGACATGCTTCTAATCATTTAATTCTCATACACCCCTATAAGCTCTTATTAACCCCATTTAACAGAAGAGAAAGAAAAGTGAAGTCACTTAGCTAAGATCAAACAGGTAGGAAAGCGTCACAGTCATGACTGGAACTCAGGTCTGTCTGGATATAAAGTTCAGCTGCATAATCACCACAGCATGCTGGACAATGCCTTGGGAGTATTCCAGGCCATAACACACAGACAAACTCAAATTTGATGACTCAAGGACAAGCCACCACAGAACAAGGGGGTCTTTGCTTTATAAATTTTGCCATTGAGTAGCCCAGTCATTCCTTCCTTTGCTCATTCACTGAACATAAGGTTAAGGGATTTTGGATGTGGTGAGTCCAATTTCCCAGTATCCCTCAGCTGTCTGCTTGGGTGGTCCTTCTTGGGACCTGACCTAAATCTCCCCCATGGTTCTGAGTAAGTCAATTAGCACTGTTGGCTGAGCACCTATTATGCACCCAGCACAGTGCTGGGCCCCAAGGAGGGAGAGAGGATCTGGACTTGGTATAGCAGACACTGAGATGACCCTTGGCTGGGGAAGGGAGAAATAGGCCTGACTTTGGCTATAAAGAGTCCAATGAAGGGACACTCATCAATTCCAAGTGTCTAAAGAACAGGGCCTGAGTTCTAGCCAAGAGACAACAGATAGGGTCAGCAGAATGCCTTAAGTGTAACAGAGACAGATCTTGGTTTGAATTTAATGTCTGGGTGACCTTCAACACATGATCACCTGATCTCTTAGCTTCAGTTTCCCTGCCTACAAAATAGGGCTACCAGCAAAATAAGATTCTTTTTTTTTTCTTCAACTTTTATTTGAAGTTCTGAGGTATATGTGCAGGTCTGCAGGTTTGCCACATAGGTAAACAGGTACCATGGTGGTTTGCTGCACAGATATACCCATCACCTAGGTATTAAGCCCAGCAACCATTAGCTATTCTTCCTGATGCTCTCCCTCCCCACCACCCCACAAAAAGATTCTTTTTTTTCTTTTTCTTTTTTTTTTTGAGATGGAATTTCACTCTTGTTGCCCAGGCTGTAGTGCAATGGAGTGATCTCAGCTCACTGCAACCTCTGCCTCCTGGGTTCAAATGATTCTTCTGCCTGAGGCTCCCAAGTAGCTGGGATTACAGGCGTGTACCACCATGCCCAGCTAATTTTGTATTTTTAGTAGAGGTAGGAGTTTCACCATGTTGGCCAGGCTGGTTTCCAACTCCTGACCTCAGGTGATCCACCCGCCTTGGCCTCCCAAAATGTTAGGATTACAGGCCTGAGCCACTCCACCCGGCCTCCAAAAAGATTCTTAATCGAGGATTTAGAATGACATGCTCTTGCAGTGCTCTGCATGGACTTGGCAGGCAGTTAGAACTTAGTAAAATTATTGTAGCCTTTGTGGTCTGCATCAACTGCACCCAATTCTAGTTCCCCAGCAAAACTATTTTTTTTGAAGGGCCCCAACCAAGCATCAAGCTCTCTAGCAGGGTAGGGATGGGCAAGGTAGAAGCTAAATGTTTTATACTCACCAGGGGATTTTAAGTAGGCTTGGGGCAAGGAAGCCTGGGTGCGAGCCCGCGTTGTACCTCTTTGAGCCTTTGCTCCTGGCCTGTCTCCATCTGTACAGAATAATCTGTGAACAAACCCTGGTAGGTCTTTCTGGAAGTTCTCTGCTGCCCCCTGGTGGACAAGGGAAGTTCACACCTTAGTGCAGTTCCAGCTATGTGTGGAGTCCTTAGCTGGACCAAACACGGTACCAAGTGCCTATGATGACAGGGGTCCTACAAATCTACACACTTGGGGTGCATTTTCACAAGTGACCCTCATTCAGTTATTATTTCAACTCTGAAGCCATGAAGGGAAAGGACTGCCCTATTGTCCCCCAGTAAGCCACAGGACTAGGACTCAAGTCTCTGGGTGGACTTGCTCTTTGGGACGGAGGTGTAGGGATGAGTAGCGATGCCTAGAAATCACAGGGCAGTGAGAACACCCCTCCACGCCACTGGTCATGGAGTTATGGGTGGTGTGCACCTCCTGCCACGCCATGGGGACCCTGAGTGGACAGGCTGTGACACGAGGCTGTGGAAACTGAACAAGGTCAGACATTGGAGGCAAGGCCTCCTGTCACGGAGGAAGTCACCTTATCATTCCACCATTGGCAGAGGAGGACTCAAACCTTGACCACATCCTCTGGTCTGAGTCCCAGTCAATGTCCCCGATGTCCCTGCGGGTCCAGTCACCGGGTCCTAGTGCCCTGGCCTGGCCCCTTCCTTCTTCCTGGAAAACCTCCTAAGGAGTTACTTTCCTGGGTCTCCAGCTTACGCTACCTCCTGATGGATCTCTCCCGATTACTTATGTGGTTGGCCTTGACTTCTGAAAACTCGCCAGCGCCCCCTGTGTACTCCCAAACAACACCCCTTGGCCCGGCAACAAGGTCCCACCTACTGGACCTCAGCCACCTCCCCAGCCCCACTCTCACCACTCCCTTCTGTCCCCAAGCTCCAGACCTGTGGATTTATTTTTATTTTCTGGATTCCAAATGCATTTCTCTTTCTCTGTTTTCTTCCTCTAAGCCTTTGCAATTGCTGTTCCCTGTGCCTGAAACCCACTCCCCTCCCCCTGCACCCACTCCCCCTGCACTGTTGTCTGGCTCACTCCTACTCTTGGGTTCTGACTCCCTTGTCCTGGCCTCTGCTTCCCGGATCACTGAAGCAAACATCCTGTCTCATCATCTTCTCACCTTGTCTGTTTCCCAATCCCAGGCCTTGAGGAAGCTCCGGGAGGCCTGTCATATGTCCATCCTTTCCCTAGCACCAAACAAGGAGTGCATATTTGGCAAAAGAATGAGTAGACACAAGAATAAATGATGAGGGGAGAGCCTGGGTGCTACAGTCAGACCTGTCTGGCCCCAACTCAGCCACACAGTGGGTGACCTTGACCAAGTCCCATCCCCTCCCTGAGTCCCAGTATGTGCATCTGAAAATTGAGGCCTCTATTCCGTATTGCACTGGGCACCCCTGAGGCTCTGAGGTCTCCTGCGAGGGGCGAGACCCTCCCCCACAACCAAATGGTTTCAGAACCTAGCAATTCCCATGGACTCTTAGACCCCTGGGCCCCCTAGGAGGGCAGGGACCCCACAGGCTCCATCCTCCCACCCCAGCAGCCAGAAGGGGAAGAGGGGGCAGAAGCTCTCTGACCACTGTTGGTCACAACCTCGTGTCCCAAGGTTAATTTTTAAAAAGCAGTCAAAAGTCCAAGTGGCCCTTGGCAGCATTTACTCTCTTAGTTTGCTCTGGTTAATAATCTCAGGAGCACAAACATTTCTGGAGGCAGGAGAAGAGATCAACGTCCTGGATTTCTCCTCTGGGCCGCTCCCCACCCCCAGGAGAGGCTGTGCAACTGAATGAACAGCCCTGTCCAAGAGAGGCTAGGACTGGGGCTCTGAACACCCCTGTGCATCTCAGGCTTCCCACCTCGACGATGGGGCTGATAACCCTAGTCATGCAGGCCCAACATGAAGGTCAGCGAGCCATCTTCATGCACTGTAAGCAGGCTTAGTAGAATGACTTTATTCCTATTAGTGGTTCATTGTTATTTATTCTTATACCAGGCCTGCCTCCTCCAAAGACAGACACCCTGAGCCACCACACAGGTAAGGCAGTGGACAGTTTATAGAACACTTCCTCACACATTGTCTCTCTTGGCCTCTTGACAGAACAAGAACTGTTTTCTTCAGTTCACAGATTAGGAAAGTGGTCTTTAGCGAGGGAACGCCACCCCCAATGTCACGCAGAAAGAGGAGAAGTCGGGGATTTACCACCTCCTTGCTACCATCATTAACCAAAACCTCAAAGACTGAGAAACTTTGTGAACACAAGGAACAGGAAGATAACTGTCCCAGAAAGCTAAACCAAGACAGTAACTGTGCTTAAACTTACATCATGGCTTTGAGCTTCCTAGCAGCCAAAGCAAGAAGGGAATGCAATCACTGGCCAAGGTTAGGGTGACGGAGCAAAGGAAACACATTTATGAATAGAAGCACGCTTGTTCTGGATACCAGTGAAAGAGGGATGTACTGACTGAACGTTACAGAAGAGACATGATGCACCATTTGTTTCTGCACTGACTACATGGGGGAATCCTTCGATTCTCACATAAGCAGGGGTCTTATTCTTGGGACTGCCTGCCTGAAGGGGTCATTCCCAGATCTAGCAGAGAGGTGGCTGAGAGTATGGAATGTTCCAGGCCAAGAGCAGGGAGGAAGTAAGAACAGTAGCTTTGACCACTGGAGAAGGGAAATTAATAGAGAGGCCTGTGGTATTGCTGGCAAGAGTGTGAGCACACAGACAACTGACCTGGGTTTTAAAAAGTTCTCATTTAAAATCTTAAATGTAGGCTGGGAGCAGTGGCTCACGCCTGTAATCCCAGCACTTTGGGAGGCTGAGGAGAGCGGATTACCCAAGGTCAGGAGTTAAAGACATCCTGGCCAGCATGATGAAACCCTGTCTGTACTAAAAATACAAAAATTAGCCGGGTGTGGTGGCGGGCACCTGTAATCTCAGCTACTTGGAAGGCTGAGGCACAAGAATTGCTTGAGTCCAGAAGGCGGAGGTTGCAGTAAGCTGAGATCGCACCACTGCACTCCAGCCTGGACGACAAGAGTGAAACTCCGTCTCAAAAAAATAATAATAAAAATAAATAAATAAATAAATAAAACCTTAAGTTTAATAACTACCATATTAGTTTCCTAGGGCTGCTATGAAATATGTCTTCTCCCAGCACTGGAGGTCAGACACCTGAGTCCAAGTTTTCAGCAAAGCCACGTTCCCTTTGAAGGCTCTGGGGAAAAGTCCTTCCTTGCCTTTTGCTAGCTTTTGGTGGCTGCCATCAATCCGTGGTGATCTTTGACTTGTATCTGCATCCCTCCCATCTCTGCCTCCGGCTTCACGGCACATCTTCCTCGTGCTTCTCTCTGTGCCCCTGTGTCTGAGTCTCCCTTGCCATTCTTTTATAAAGATACCGGTCATTGGATTTAGAACCCCTGTCATCCAGTTCAATCTCATCTAACTAATCACATCTGCGAATCAGGTTCCTTCTGCGGTTCGGGATGCACATGGATTTTGGAGGGGGTACTGCTCAACCCGCCACAAACACTCAGCTCTTATTCTATGCTGGGTACTGTCCTAGCGCATTGCAGGTGCCCACTCAACAATGCTAGGAGCTAGGAGCTATTATTATCTCCATTTACAGATGAGGAAACCAAGGCACTGAGAGGCAAAGTGACTTGCCCAAGGTCACACAGCAGTGACTGCCACTGTAGGCTGCTTGGCTCCCACGTCCATGGTCTCAACCGTGCCTTTCCCAGCTACTCCACTCCCGGCTGAGGGATTCTGGGCAAGTCGCTTCACTCTCGGAGACTCAACTCCTCTGTCTGTAAAGGGGACAAATAGCGCCTACTTCATAAGCTTGTTGTGGGGATTCACTGGAAGCCCGTGGCACGTGTAAAGTGCCTGGTACACAGCCAGCACAGAGCAGGTGCTTAGTGAATGGAAGCTCATAACAGTCATCATTCTTAATGTCTCTATTATTTGCAAAGGCTAGGGCAAGCCTGGGGGCTGGAGAAGGAAATCTGGGGACAGGATACCTGGATCCTGGGCTTGGCTCTGCCCATAGACTTCCCTGAGGTCTCTGGCAAGCCACTTCCTCTCCTTGGGCCTCAGTTTTTTCCTGTGAGAAATGGGCCCAATCAGCCTTGACCTGCTGGCTCACAGGGCTGTGAGGTCCCGGTGGTATGACTCAGCAGAAAGGCCAGGTCACTCCCCATCCTCGCATGACCCCAGTGACAGGTAGGGAATCTGAGGGGGACTTCTGGGGGGGCGGAGCCCAACCCTGGTGCCCCAGGGCCCTATTGCTTGGCCAATGCCTCTTCTGAAGCAGCCATCCCGGTCTCTTGGTACTGTTGACCCCAGCCAGGCTACAGGGATCGATCAGAGCTGGCCTTGGGGCTGTAATTGGCCCCAGCCGAGCAGGGCAAACACTGAGGTCACCGACAAGCCACAGGCCCCTTCCCCAGCCTCAGTTCACAGCTACCCTGGGCAGGGAGGCAGTGGCCCTTCTGTTGCTAGACCGAGCCTGTGGGATACACCAAGGCAGAGGAGCCTAGAGCCATGAGGAGCCTCGGGGCCCTGCTCTTGCTGCTGAGTGCCTGCCTGGCAGTGAGCGCCGGCCCTGTGCCAACGCCGCCCGACGACATCCAAGTGCAGGAAAACTTCAATGTCTCTCGGGTGAGGCTGCCGCTGTCTGTGGTGGGGTGTCTGTGGTGGGGTGGCTGTGGTGGGGTGGCTGTGGTGGGGTGTCTGTGGTGATGGGGACTCCAGGCAGATGGGCCCTGCTGAGCAAGTGCTGCCTGTCTCGGGGTCTCAGGCTTCTACTTAGATCATCTGGGATTATGGGATCCTTTGAAGGTACAACTCTATCCACTGCCATTCTGTGGGCCTCTTGGCTGACATTCTATGAGTCAAACATCCTCACCTTCTGCACTGTCCTCGTGGGCTCCAAAGGAAATCCTTGTGTTAATGGGAACCCACTCCAGAGAAGGCTTTGTCCTGCCTGCCACTACTCTGCAGCCCCTGTGCAGGCACCCAGCTTTGCCCAGACCTCTCTGCCCACCCCACTCCCAGCCCTTCCTTCTCTAGTGACTCCCCTCTCCCTGTGGCATCTTTCCCTTAGCTCTTCCTGCATCCCCTGCCACATCCTGCCTGACTGCGGACAGACACCTGGGGTGACACAGGGCGGACATGTGGCCAGCAGCTTTCGGGTTGGGCATGTGGGGCTTATGGGAAGAGGTGGAGCAGGACAGAGAATGGGATTGGGGGACATTCAGAGGCTTGGGCACACAGAGAGACCTGGACTGGGGCAGGACACTCTCCTGTGAGTGCGGAGTGCCAGAGCTGCCTTCCAACCCCCACTCTACCCTAAATCCCGGGGTGGCTTTGAGCAGACCCTTGCCCACCTGGGGTTCAGTCTCCATGTCTGTATAAAGGGTGTCAGAACCTTCTAGCTGTGGTGTCGTGTGGGTTTTGTTTACTTTTAGGGATAAGGAAAGGTCGTGGCAGAGGGGCAATGAGAAGCAGGTCCCTGTGGCAGTCTGGGACACAAAGGACATGGGGCACATTGACCTGTTCTGCAGGAGCCTGAGGGCTCCTTCAGCTGTCCTGTGCACTTTCAGGAGGAAGAGGCAGCAGGCCTGTCCTGAATGACCCCATCACGTTCATTACACTTCTGAAATACTTCCTAACGTGGGGTTGTGGGCTGCCTTGTGAGGTGGGGCTACCCCGTCACTGGAGGAGTAAAAGACAGGACTCCAGCTCTTGGGGAGCAGTGGTTGATGAAGCTATGGACAGATCCCACATCTCGATAAAGTAAGCCCTTCTGCAGGGCAGGTTGGGACCCCAGTTGCACACCTGCTTCTCTGGGCTCGCTGTGATGCCTGGAACTCCACTCTTAGGGATCTGTCCTCCCTTGAAGGTGTGTGGCCTCTGATTAGTCATAAGACATTCTCCCTTAAAAGGATAAGTCATCTCGAGGAGAAGGAGGAGGAGGAGGAGGAGGGGGAAGAGGAGGAGGAGGGGGAAGAGGAGGAGGTGGTGGAGGGCAGGGAGCAGCTGTCAGCTAGGTCTGCTTTGAGGTCTGAGACTGGTGCAGACCCCCAGAGCTTGCCTGTCTCCTAGATCTATGGGAAGTGGTACAACCTGGCAATCGGTTCCACCTGCCCCTGGCTGAAGAAGATCATGGACAGGATGACAGTGAGCACACTGGTGCTGGGAGAAGGCGCTACAGAGGCGGAGATCAGCATGACCAGCACTCATTGGCGGTGAGCACTGGGGTGGGGCCAGAAAGCTGAGAGAGACCAAGAGACCCACAACCTTCCCAGCCCCGTCCATCCTGGGAAGTTGCAGATGTCTGCTTCCAGCCAGGACCTTCCCGCTGAACCCCAGATCCCTCTACTCTCCTCCACCAGGACCGCCCTTTTCAGGTGTCCTATCTATTCCTCGAGAGCAGTGTCCCAGCACTGTGCCTGTTCTGCAAACTGCTCCTCCCCCTTGGGCATTCCTTAGCCCAGTGTGGGCACTTCAACCCCACAGGGACCCAACCCGGGAACTGGGCTCCTCTCTCCCCTGTCACCCATCATCAAGTCGTGCCCATTGTCCTCCTAAATCCCCCCAACCTGCTCACTTCTCCCCTCTCCACTGCCACCACCCTGGTCCAAGCCACCTCTCTTTCTTTCCTGGCTGTCTGCCACAACCTCTCTACTCTTTCCCCACCTCTGATCTCCACCCTTCCACCCCATCCACTCTTCACCCGGTAGCCAGAAAGACCCTTTGAAAACTCAAATCTGCTCGAGACCCTTTCATGACTCCCCACTGCCCTGGGATTAAGATTCAAACCCTTGATGTGGGGCCAGGGCCCTCCCAGAACCCAGAACGCCCTGCCACACACTCTGCTGTGTACTCTGAGTCTACCCATGTGGACCTTCTTTCGGTTCTGGAACTCTCACGCCTCCAGGTCCTTGCACCTGATGTTCCTTTTACTGGGAGCACTTCTCCTCACTTCCCTGGGCTAATTAATTCCTGTGGATTCTTCGGAACTCAGGTTTCATGTCACCTCCTCCAGGAAACCCTCCCAGACACCCAGGTTCAGGTTACCTGCCCTTCTTTGTGCCGGAAGAGCACCTCACACTTCCCCCCATGTGGTACTTCTCCCACTGACTGCATCTGCCTCTCGCCTGCCTGCCTGACCCACTCAACTGCAAGCTCCGGGAACCCCAGGGAATGGGGTCTGTTTTGCTGTCTTATGTATCCCTGGCATGTAGCACAGGGCTTGCCACATAGGTGCTGCCCAGTAAGTGTCCATTGGATAAATAGTGCTCATTGTAGCAATAATAGCTAATACATATATAGTGCTTCCTCCAAGTTCTTTACATATGTGTCAGTTGATCCTCACACTAACCATGTGAGGTAGAAACTATCATGATCCCCATTTTGTAAATGAGAAAACTGGGGCAAGAGAGACACAGAACAATACATGGATGAGTGCAGGAATTGACCACTCCAGCTCCTCCTGCATCAGTATAATGTGTAGATTTGATTAAGGAAGGCGGTTTCAGTGCTGGCTTTGCCAGGAGGATGGCACGGATTGGTTTCTTCTTCTCTGTCCCTCCGTCATATGGAAAATGGGAGTCTCTCGGGGCTAGTGTGAGCATTAAATAAGACATTTGGAGATGTTCATTTCCAAATTAGAAAGCAAACAAAACCACACAAACAAAAAGACTCCCCAAAACCGAGGCATTTGGAAAGAGCCCTGCAGGAGGGTTGAGTGTCAGGACGATGATCTCTACCAGGAGTGACCTTCCTTTTGATTTGTTCCTTTCTAGGAAAGGTGTTTGTGAGGAGATGTCTGGAGCTTATGAGAAAACAGATACTGACGGGAAGTTTCTCTATCACAAATCCAGTAAGTGGAGTGGAAGACACGCACACTCTCTCCTTTGCTTGAAAATACCTTGATGTCCTCAGCTCCCTCTGCCTCTGTAACCTTTCCTCCCATTCAGCTGAGATGTCATCTAGCCTTCCCCCAAACAACTCCTCCTTCTCCTCCTCTCCTCCTCCCCTTCCCTCTCTCCTTCCCTGCCCCCCTGGTGCCCATGCCCGGAGTAGGGTGATGGTGCTGATTTCACCAGCCTTCATGTTTTCTTAGGCACCTCCTATCAGTTGATAAAAATTTAGTAAGCATCTACCATGTACAGTGGGCATGATGCAAAGTGAGAGAGGTATTTGGACATGAATTTATTTGTTAGTTCAGACAATGTTTATTGAATATGCTCTATGTGCCAAACAATTGTGTTAGGGCTGAACTTAGGAATGTTTGGCTGGATAGATGGATGAAAGAAGAAATGATTGGTAACTGAATATATGTAAAGGATAAATGAGTCAATCAGTCAGTTGCCTAATAGGTAAATTGATGGAGTGATAAGGGAAAGAAGGAAGGAAGGAAAGAAGGAAGGAAGGGAGATAGATTGATGTATGGAGAGAATAGATGGATTGAGTGATGGTGGATGAATTAATATGAGTACATGGAGAATATAGATGGGTGAATAGGGAGAGACTGAATATGGATGAATTGATAAATGGAGATATGGAAGGCACGGGTGGATAGATGGATGGATGAGGAGATGATGTGTGAGTAAACAGGTGACACACCTCCAGCTAGAATAGTCTTCTGACTACTGATCCCTTTGGTCTGCCTGCACCTCCCATGCAGAATGGAACATAACCATGGAGTCCTATGTGGTCCACACCAACTATGATGAGTATGCCATTTTCCTGACCAAGAAATTCAGCCGCCGTCATGGACCCACCATTACTGCCAAGCTCTACGGTAATGGCTTATTACTAGATGTGCCCATTGGAGTTAAGGGTGGGAGGACATTGATTTATGGACAGTGGAGTGGGTAAGGGCAGGGAGTTTTGCTTTTTCTTCCTGACAAAACTCCAGTTTGGAGAAAGGTACAATCATTGAGTCTTTTTTGATCTCTAAAATTCCAGGCCCAGAGAATTACACAGCCTCCAGGCCCTTAAAAGAACCAGTGGGGGCTGGGTGCTGTGACTCACACCTGTAATCCCAACACTTTGAGAGGCCAGGCAAGAGGATTGCTTGAGGCCAGGAGTTTGAGACCACCTTGGGCAATATACTGAGACTGCATCTCTACGAAAAATTAAAGAATTAGCTGGGCATAGTGCATGTGCCTGCAGTTCCAGCTACTCAGGAGGCTTAGGCAGAAGGGTCACTTGAGCCCAGGAATTTGAGGCTGCAGTGAGCCATGATTGGGCCACTGCATTTCAGCCTGGGCAACAGAGCAAGACCCTGTCTCAAAAAAAAAAAAAAAAAAAAGGGATCGAGGTCGAGACCATCCTGGCCAACACGATAAAATCCCGTCTCTACTAAAAATACAAAAGAACTAGCTGGGCATGGTGGCGGGCGCCTGTGGTCCCAGCTATTTGGGACGCTGAGGCAGGAGAATGGCGTCAACACGGGAGGCGGAACTTGCAGTGAGCCAAGATCGCGCCACTGCACTCCAGCCTGGGTGGCAGAGGGAGACTCCATCTCAAAAAAAAAAAAAAAAAAAAAGGGGGGGGGGAAGAGTCCTCCGTGGGGACTCAGGAGACCTGGGTGGGAACCTAGGCAGGCCCTTCTTCCTCTTGGGAGCCTGTCTTTCCCTAAGTGTATCAAATAGATTAAACTGCATCAATAGTTTTCAAATTTTCCATAAGGGAAAATCACTGGGCAAAATCATTTCAGGCCCTTCCACTCTAGGCACCTGGTGGTTCTAGGTGTCTCCTCTGCTTCCTTCTTGCAGGGCGGAAGCCGCAGCTGAGGGAAACCCTCCTGCAGGACTTCAGAGTGGTTGCCCAGGGTGTGGGCATCCCTGAGGACTCCATCTTCACCATGGCTGACCGAGGTACATAGCAACCCCCCACCTCAATATCCTGTCCCCTCTTCATCCCTTGTGGGCCCCAGAGACCATCCCAGCCCCTGAGTCCTTACTATAATCCTCTGAGATAAAGAGGGGCCACAGCCTCCCCTCTGTAGTGAATCGGGAAGCCAATGGATTTGCTCCAAGTCTCACAGCTTATTCCTAGCAGAGCTTAGACTAGAACCCATTCAGTGTTCATTCTACTGCCATGTGTCTCAGGGAGGTTGTAGCCAGAATCCATAGATACCTCTTAGGAGGCAAATAGTTTTGGGACTAAGAGGATGGACTCAGGAATCAGAGTGTTACAGGATCTTTGGGGCATTGCTTTTCTGGCTGTAAACCTCTGTGGCTGGTGGTGCCTTTGCCTGAGTTTTGCTTGGGTCTGCTGGGCTTGTTCCACCCACTTGGCCTGGTAGATTATGCTATGCTTGGCTCATGCTACTGGCCTGGATCCCACACCTCCAAGGGAGACTGCGACTCAGGCATGAAGCGACAAGGTGTGTATGAGTGAGCGTGGGGTCCAGCCACTGTAGTCAGACATGCTGGCTGCTGCCATGGGGTGGGCAGCTCCAGGTGCTGGCATGGGTGCCAGCACTCTGTAAGGGTGTGGCTGGACCACGTGCACCACAAGCAGATTTCTCAGCTGGCACCAGGGAATGGAGTGGTGCCTGGAAGCTTGGAGATGCCAGGAAATGCAGGGCCCCAAAGAGGGGGTCAGAGTTCTGGCTCGGGGAGCTCCCAGGTCTGGGCTCCCCAAAGGACCACAGCTTTTCTCTCCTTCTCTTCACCACTTACAATGTGGTGAGCAAGGGGCATGTTTCAGCCCTGTTTGTGTTACAGTTAGCCTTGCCATTTGATGGGTCCTAAGTTCTTGTCCTGTGATCAGAAAGAATGAGGTATGCAGACAAACGTAGGCCAAGCGAGATGAAGGGGAGCTTTACTGAGCAATAGAACAGTTTGGAGGGGACCTGCGTGGGCAGCTCCTGTCTGCAGCCAGGGTGTTCTGACGAGTGTTCAGCTCCTAGCAGAGAGGAGACCCGGGAATGGGAAGCTCCTCTCTGCAGGCAGGCCATCCCGTTGTCTCCCCTTGTCTCTCTGTCTTCTCTTTGAATCTAGCTGAGCCTGGGGTTTTCATCTCTGTCCTTTCCTCAAGTCTGGCTGAGTCTGGGATTTTTATGGGCACTCTGTGTGCAAGTTTGTACTGACTGGCCCATGGGCAGCCATGGGTAGGCCCAGGGAAAAGCACCACAAGTTCCCCATCTGGTTCACGGGACTGGTGGCCCAGCCCCCCAGGCTTCAGGCCCTTCCCGGCTTGAAGGTGGGGCTTCACTGGGCACCAGCCTCCTTCCACTCAGGAGCCTGTCTGCCTTCTGCTGCTATTCATGGCACCCAGGCTATTCATACCAAGGGGCGCCTCCAGGCCAGTGCCAGCTGCCATCAGCCCCCACTTGGCCTCCCTCTCATGCTTGTTGACACCCAAAGTCTGGAGGGGGCTGAGGCAACCGGGAGCTGGCATGTCAGCACTGCCCTGAGCGTGTGCACACCTGTCCAGGCTTCAGCAGCACCCTGGCTCAGACCTGATCTTGCTCCAAGATAAAGCAGGCACCAACAGCAGGGAGAAGCCAGGCAGTGGGAGCAGTCATCCTAGAGTCTGCGGTGGGCAGGGGACCTTCCTGGGCCTCTGAGAGTGCAGAAATGCCTGGGTCCACAGCCACAGCAGCACAGCTGCTGCTGCACCCGGGGAGCTCCTGCCCCACCAACTCAGAAGGGGCAGGCCTCCCACTTGTGCCCAGCTCCCACCAGCTCAATGGGGTGTGCAGCCCCAGCTGCACCCCCTTGCAGCCTGGGGCAGGGGCTGTTGGTGGGCCCAGACCGGTGTCTAGGGCTGGGGTGACATCGTGACAAGCTCCCTCCATGGCCGCAGCACTCAGGGGTGGCCTGAGGCTTCCCTTGCCTGGCACGCAGCCCTGCCCAAAGGATGCCTCCAGGAGTGGATTGTAGGCCCCAGGCCCAGCCATCCAGAGTGTCAGGCTTGGCGGTCACCCCAATGTGGGGTGGACCCTGGGGACATGGCCCCCGGTGGCTTCACACAGAGCCTCCTCGCGAGGCACAGGAACCCAGTGGCTGCACCACTGGCTGGGTCCCTGAAGTGGGCACCACTCCCATTTCCTGCCCCAGGACCCCGAAGCATAGCCCCAGCTCCACACCCCAGGACCAGCCCTGTGCTCTGTGTGCAAGTGCAGCAATGCCCTGGGCCCAGCTCTGCCCCGGGGGCCCTCTCTGCCCAATTGTATTGCTCCCCTGCTGGCAGGTGACTCAGCCTAGCCCCACTGTGACGGCCCCCAGGGTGGCAGGCTCCAGGGGCTCCCAGAGGTGGGATCCGGGGACTGTCAGCCTCCTCCCCACGACCTCTCTGCAATAATGGTGGGCGAGAAAGGCAACATGGGTCCAGGGTCTGGAGCCACAGACCCTCGTGTCTCCCTGCTGCAGCCGGTGTGATGGCAGCGGACACTCCGGATGGCCCACTGCTGCCATCAAGAGCACATGGATTCAAACTTCGCTCTGTGGCCTCTGGCTAGTCAACCTCTCAGGGCCTCATTTCCCTCATCTGTATATTAGGCATAATAACACCTTCCTTAGAAGTTGCTGTAAAAGGCAATGCAATATAAGCACAATAGCACTGTGCTCATAAATGCTGTGTTAGCTCTTGCTATTCTTGCCATGATGCCGACACAATGACGCTAGTTGGGTGGGGTGGGGCGGACAGATGGTAATGACGGTTCAGTCACCAGTCCGTTGATTTTCCAGTGAATGGCCTTGAGCAAGCCACGCAGGCAGGACCATTCATGAAGTGGACTAAGGCATGACAAGTTCCCAGCATGATGCTCACCAAAGAAACAAATCTGGGTCTAGGATGGCCCCTGAGCCTGGTCCTGTTATTCACTCCTCTCTCCTGCTCTGTGGCCTAGGTGAATGTGTCCCTGGGGAGCAGCAACCAGAGCCAGTCTTAATCCCGGTGAGTGCCTGATCCCCCGACCCCATCCCACGCCTTCCCACCCCACTCTGCCCCAGGCATGCTGCACACTTGATCCTGCTGCAGAGGGAGGCAGAGTCATGGGGAAGGGTTGAGAGAAGTCAGTGATGGGCATGAGTGTTGAAGTCAGACTCACTGGGGCTCCATCTTGATTTTGCCACCTGGGCTAGTTGCCAATCCATCTGGACCTCACTTTTCTCATCTTCGAAACGGGATGATTACACTTACCTTCCAGGCTTGTGGTAGAATTTAATGACATATAGAAAAGTCCTTAGCACAGTGCCTAAAACTGTCTAAAAGAAGTAAAACACTCAATAACGAAATAGTAATACTCAATAATGAAATAATGATATTCAGTCCATGAAAAGAAATCAATTGATGTCCCTAAAAATCAGCAAACCTGAGAACAAGCAGCTTCTCAAACCATCTCTTTTCCTATGTTGCCGTCTGATTTTGGGGGCTTTCTTACGCTTCCCTTTTATTTTCCTGCATTTTGCCATATTGATTACGCTTTCTTCATTCTCTTTTTTCTGATTATTTGGAAAATTATATATCCTATTCTACCAATGTATGTATGTACATGGGTATATATCTATGTGTGTATATATATGAATATATATATTTATTTAGAAAAATATTCTTGAAAATTGTAAAACTATAAACCCCCCACAAAAAGACCAAATGTGCTTGTTCCTATGTGGAATTAACAGTTAACACATTAGGTATTTGTTCCTATATTTTAAAAGAAAATGACCATTGATCTTACAAAACTAATAAATGGTCATTATGAAGAATTAAAGGAATGTAGAAAAGTATGAAGATAAGTAAAAGTTTTTTTTTAAAATCTCACCACCTCAAAACTATCAGCAGTCACACAGTTTCTGGAATCTTGCCACACATATGGATAAAAGGACTTATAGAAAAAAGGACAAATGGATGATCAAATTTAGATATACTGTTATTAAGTGGGATTATGTTACAAGTGCTATTTCTAATTTTTGAAAGCATTAATTGTGGTTTTACTTGAATTTTTTTTTAATTGAGACGGAGTCCCACTCTGTCACCTAGGCTGGAGTGCAGTGGCATGATCTTGGCTCACTTCAACCTCTGCCTCCTAGGTTCAAGTGATTCTCTTGCCTCAGCCTCCTGAGTAGCTGGGATTACAGGTGCCCACCACCATGCCCGGCTAATTTTTATTTTATTTTTTTAGTAGAGACAGGGTTTTGCCATGTTGGCCAGGCTGGTCTCGAACTCCTGACCTCAGGAAATCCACCCACTTTTGTCTCCCGAAGTGCTGGGATTACAGGCGTGAGCTACTGTGCCTGGCCTTTTGAATTTTTTCTTAAGGAAACTGAAGTGGAGATCTTGAACTTCAAATAAATATTTATTCACAAGAGGATTTATGTCCTAAAGATTCTTCTAAAGTCAAGGTGGTGAAAAGACATTTAAGAGGCTGCCATCACTGTATATTTTTAAAGAGTATATTTATTGTTTCTGTGATTTGAAAGACAGACAGGAGCACTCTCTTTGAGAATGAAACTCTGTGGCAACTCTTCTTTCTTCTGTCTTTTTCATTGTCTAGATCGATACCATTCCCGTCTTCTCTGTCTCCATAATCCCATCTTTTAGGAGTAGTTCTCTATTTTAGTGGATTCTGTTCTTACCTTTAGTGAATATAACCACAACTTCTCTGTTCCTGAGTTATTTATTCCTATTATTCTCTTACTTAGTGCCATTTCTTTGCCAGGTGGTGTTTTTGAGGAGGGTTCATGAGTGTTTCAGTCCATGAATTCTCCCATGTTTGAGAAGGTCTCTCAGTTTCCTTCATACTTGATGCCATTTTGCTTGTTTGCAACAATCTCGGGTCGTGTGTTTCTTCCCTTAGAACTTTGCATGTGTTACTCCATTGTTCTCAAGCGCTGATTATTGCTATGAAAAAGCCGGAGACCCATGTGATATTTCTTCTCTTTGTAGGCAATTTGTTTCTTCTGTTCAGATGCCTGGGAAAACTTTATCATTAAAATCAACATCTTAACAAAACCTATCTTGATGTTGAAAATTTGGTATAAAAATTTATTGGGGGTTGGGCACAGTGGCTCATTCCTGTAATCTCATCTCTTTGGGAAGCTGAGGCAGGAGGATCACTTGAGGTCCGGAGTTTGAGACCGAGCAACATAGTGAGATTCCGAGCAACATAGTGAGATTCCATCTCTACAAAAAGTGTTTGTTTTTTTATTTGTTTTTTAAATTAGCCAGCTCGGTGGGTGGCACTTGAAGTCCCAGCAACTCGGGAGGCTAAGGAGGGAGTATTGCTTGAGCCCAGCAGGAGTTCGAGGTTACAGTGAGCTATGATTGTGCCACTGCACTCTAGCCTGGGCAACAGTGAGATCTTGTCTCTATTTAAAAAAATACATCCAGGGCCAGGTGTGGTGGGTCACACCTGTATAAAAATGCAAAAATTAGCCGGGTGTGGTGGTGCATGTCTGTAGTCCCAGCTACTCGGAAGGCTGAGGCAGGAGAATCGCTTGAACCGGGGAGGCAGAGGTTGCAGTGAGCCGACATTGCACCACTGCACTCCAGCCTGGGTGACAGAGCAAAACTCTGTCTCAAAATAATAATAATAATAATAATACGTCCTGGAATTCAATGTTCTCTTTTCATGTACAGATTATATTTCTTCTGTGTTTGAGGGATATCTCTCTTGATATCATTGAGTTTATGTTCCATTCCCTTTGTTGGGTTTTGCTACCTCGGGAACGCTTGTTCTAGCATCTGGGAGCATCTTTGCCTTCCACATCTACTAGTTTCTCCCCAGTTGCTTTCATGTCTTTGTCTTTTCCATCTGCATTCACTGGGATTATTACCAGTCTCTCTTCTATGACATTCATTGCATTTTTAGCAGTCATTTCCTTCTGCAGACAGTCATTTCATTCTGTTCCTTGTTATTTCTATTTCTAATTTATTCACTGGCTCTGAATTTATGTTGTTTTGGTTCTCAATTTGTTTCTGTAGGCTCGGATTTCTTCTTTTCATCTTATTCTGTTGTTTTGGCTCATGCCTGTAATCCTAGCACTCTGGGAGGCTGAGGCAGGAGGATTGCTTGAGGCCAGGAGTTCAAGACCAGCCTGGGAAACATAGCAAGACCCCATCTCTACACACACACACACACACACACACAAATATGTGCGCATAAATGCATGTTCTAATTAAGTAATTCTATAGCTTGAAGGCATTGAGGAATTTCCTTCTGTTTCTTGAGTTCTGTTTTCTTCTGGTGTCACAGGTTGGGTTCCCCAGGACCAACACCTGTAGGGGAGAAGGCATGAAGGCAGGATTGGGCAGAGGAAGCAGTCCAGCTGCGATGCAGTTACAATGCCTCAGCCAACACCACAGGGACCTCTGAGACTTCAGAGATGTCCCAAGATGCTGCAAAGGGGCTGAGTCCTAATAACCCTGTGTTGATCAGTCTGGGAGGTGGGCATGACCTTGGGTGAGATGACTCCTTTAGCTGCCACAGTCCCCAGGCTGACCCCTGGGAGCCGTCTGACAGCAGCACTGTCGGCGACTGAGGAAGTACATCCATTGCTGAGGGGAATCCAAGCAGTTTATGAAGGTGTCCACCACAGCCGGGCTCTTTCTCTTATTCAGGTTATTTATTTTTTCATTCACTTCTGAAGTGGGTTTGGGTAGTTTCTGTACCATTTCTCTTCATCTTGCTCCTTCTTAGTCAGCTTTATACAGATTTTCTGTTTGTTCTGGTACAGTGGGAAGTGCCATTTACTCCTTGGCCCTCTTCCCAATAAATTTGAGCCCAATCCCACCTCCCCCCAGCCCCATCCGACTTTAGTGTAAGATCTGGGTATTTTATGTTTCATCAACTTTTGTAAAGTCCAAGGAAATGGTGGGGGTGGCGGTGGGGTGAGAAGCTGCCTTGAGGTGCACGTGCATGTCTGAATACCATCTGTGTGTTTCCTGGGGCTGCTATAACAGAGAACCACAAATGGGGAGTTAAACAACACAGATGCGCCGTCTCACAGTTCTGGAGGCCAGAAATACAAGATCAAGTTGCTGGTAGGGTTGGTTCCTTCTGCGGGATTCGAGAAAGACTCTGTGCCGTGCCTCTCCCACGGCCTCTGGTGGTTTGCTGGCAGTCTTTGGTGTTGCTTGGCTTGTTAAAAGCATCATCCCAATTCCTGCCTTTATCTTCACAGGGAGTTCTCTATGTGTGCGAATCGCCCCTGTTTATAAGGACACCACTCATATCGGATTAGGGTCCACCCTAATAATCTCATCTTAATTTGTTGCATCTGAACAATCCGATTTCCAAATAAGGTTACATTCTGAGGTTCTGGGGGGTTAGGACCCCAGTATATGAATTTTGGGGGACACAGTTCAATCCATAACATCCTTCCTCTGCTTCTCTTTGGAAGGACTGCTGAATGTTCTGGATGGGGCCCATTATCCCTGGAGGCAGGGGACTGGTGTGATATAATCCATCCCACAGCAACGTGTCCTGGAGCACTCAATTGCACAGCCCTGGAACTTTTACTACTATTCCTCCCATTCCATGAACTCCGTTTTTGCTTTTTACTCCTTTCTCTCCAAAAGGCATTTTCACTACTCCTCTGTCAGGAAAGGAAAGGGATGGAGTGCCCCTCAGTTTTCTCCTTCTGAATTTAGAAGTATTAGGAAAAATTATAAATCCGATGACATACCAGGCCTGGAGGTTGGAGGGCACAGCTGAGCCATTCTATTCAGTTCCAAAATGTCTTGTGTTTTTTTCCTTGGCTGCCAGTTTTAAAGTTTTTGGCTTTAAGTGGGACTCCTTTCTTTGTCTGAGTGATACGGATGACAGTTTGGGGGCTGGGGTTATGCTTTCAAACTCATTTTTTTGGCTAAATATTAGGTTTTGGGGGGAGAACTCTAGAGGAGAGTTTCAATTTGCTATTTTAATTCAGATGTCAAGTAAATCTGTATTTCTTTATCAATGTCAAGAATGAAACCACAGCTAATGACTCCCCTTGCAAAAGAGTGAAATACAGCACACTTCTATTTCCCCTGTTTCTCACCATGATTATCCTTTCAGATTTTTCCCCATACCTGTTTTTGTGGATATGATCGGAAATTGTTTACATTTTCTACCTATATTTTTTTAAAAGAATTGTTTCTAAATATTTCCAGTAAATCACGTAACCATGTTAGCAATTATTTATTATTTAACTCTATATTTTATTGGCTTTATACCTTATCATTATTTCTTTGCCATTACATCTTTAATTTCTGGCATTTAGATTCCCTTCTCAATTGGTGGGAGTATGTCTACAAGTAATTTTTTCAGGAAAGATATATGGGTGGCAAATGTCTAAATCCTTGCAAGGCTGAGAATGTCTTTCTGTGGTTTTATCATACGGCCAGTGGTTTGGATGAGTGCAGGATCCCAGGGTTACAATCTTTTCCCTCTTAAAACCCTCAGATATTGCTCTGGGGCTTCTGTCATTAAATGCTGTCATTTACTCTGAAGGCCACCAGGCTCTTTATTCTTTGTCCCTAGGAATGTCCAAGAAGGAGCTCTTCACTAATTTTGCCAGATTCCCCTTTTCCCTATAATTGGGCAACTGGAATCTTTCTTCAACTCAAAAAAAGTTTTCTTTTATTATTTCTGTATTGATTTTCTCTCCTGGAAATCCTATTATGTGGGTTTATTTCCCATAGCATAGAAACTGCACTTCATCATCTCTATGGTGTGGTTAAATTCAACATCATTTTAATGTTCAACAATTTTCTACTTTCACATACTCATTTCCATCACTGTTGGCTCCTGTTATACGAATGTATGCCATCTTTTTTTGTTTGTTTGGTTTTGTTTTTTGGATGCATATCATCTTGAATTTCAGGGAAGGTTTAAGTGTTCTTCTGTTTCTTACTGCCATCAACCTGAATTCCAGAAGATCCAGAATATCTCCCATTTAGTGAGGGTATTTCTTCAGCCCAACCCAATTCTGGCAGCTGCAGTTTTTAACTTGTCCCACGACTTTTCTCCATTTCTCTATCCTCATCAAGGAAAGCCCATATGCCACCAGCTTAAGACTGGTCTGGAAGACAGAGAAAGTCCCTGACAGTTTTCACAGTGTTCTGTTGCCCCTGAAAAGGAGATGAGAAATTTTGAGATTACTACAGCTACCTTCTCAAGTTCCAGGTCTCACCTGTGGGCAGGGCTACTGCCTACTGGCCAGCAGTTTCCTGCTCGTCTCTTCTATAATTGCCTTGGGATCCTGCCTCAGGGACTCTACACCCAGAGGCCCTCTTGACAGTTTTGGCAACCTGCCCTGCTCTGCAGTCCCCACCACCACCACAAGGAGTTAGGATCAGTTCCAGGGTCCCTTCTTTCTCTCTGGATTTTTTTTTTTTTTTTTTCCTGCAAGCAGCTGATGATGATCTGGTCAGCACTTCCTGTAAACCAGTTGCACCTGTGCTCTGTTGTGCACCAATGCCTTCACATCTTTAGTGTGAGGGTGCTGCTCTCCCCTGGTTTCCAACTCTGGGAGATACCCTTTCTTCATTACTATATTCCTTTAGGCACTTCAACTGGAAGTTGGATATGGGGCTGTTGTCATTCCTCATGGTTTTGAATTTCACTTCAGATCAGAAATCTGTCCTCTGATGCCCATTCAGGAATTCAGGTTGATACTTTTGGGAAAGCGGTCCTTTAACCAGTCTAGGAGCTGTGTTCCTACCTACACCCTGATTCCCAAAGCAAGTTGTTCATGTATATATTCCAGGGTTACAGGAGAGCAATGGTAAGGGGTCTGCAACTACTTCTTCTCTTTCTCTCCCCTGCAGAGAGCCCGGAGGGCTGTGCTACCCCAAGAAGAGGAAGGATCAGGGGGTGGGAAACTGGTAACTGATGTCACCAAGAAAGAAGGTAATGAGCACCTGCCTTTTCACCGCTCCCCACCCCACCCCCGCCATACTCCAGAAAGGAAGGGCCGACAGTTGACTCACGATGGCTGCTCTTATCACTGCAGTCTCTTTATCTGTTAGAGACTCAAGGGCTAGACTGAGAAAAGGCAAATCAAGTACTCTGCACTCTGCCAGGGGTTGTGGAGGCAGAGAGAGGAGCAAGAAGCGTGGTCCTGAGCTTGAGATCTGTCAGCTCCATGATGAGAAGCTGGTTCTTGCCCTGTCTGTAGGACTGTGTGGCCTCCTAGCCTTGGTTTCCTCATCTATATTATGGGATAATAGCCTGTGGGGCTGAACATCAGGGCTTTTATAGAAGCAAGTTGGGGAGGGACATGGGAATGCTTTGTGTATTGACAGTGTTCATGAACAACTTCCTCTCCAACTCGATCAGCAAACACTGAACCCTGCTCTGCCCCAGCCCCCATGCTGGGGACTGGGATCATATAGACCACTTGTGTCATTTTGGAACTTCTGGTCTAGTGGGGGAGGCATCCAAGGGAGAAGGTGATGGACCCAAAAGGAAGGGTCAGCTAAAGGGCTGGGGGAGCTGAGAGGCTGGTGGGGTGAAGGGATCAGGACTTCATGGATAAAGGGGAATGCACGCAGTGTCCAGGCATCCAGGTAAAGTTTTATGGAGGATGGCATTCCAGGGGGCAAGGAACAATGGGAGCAAAAGCAGGGTGGGTGGGACTTGGTGAAAAGGTCAGGCTGGCCAGTGTGGGTGCTGGTGAATATGTTATCAACTACTATTACAGAGTTTGGGGGCAGACAAGACCAATACAGGGGGACAGTGGGCCTGTGGTTCCCTGGTAACTCCCTATGACATGGAGTGGAACGGGCATTGGTTTTGGAGACAGGGTTTTGAATCTTAGCTCTGTGTGACCCTGGGCAAGTTACTTCACCTCTCTGAGAGTCAGTTTGCTTATCTAAAAAGAGTTGATAATCCTTTTAGTGAAAATTAAATAAGATGGCACATATCAAGTGCCCAGCCTGATAATGGGTACACAGTCAACACTTGGTCAGTGCTGCTGGTCTGCCCCTCCCTAGATTCCTGCCAGCTGGGCCACTCAGCCGGTCCCTGCATGGGAATGACCAGCAGGTATTTCTATAATGGCACGTCCATGGCCTGTGAGACTTTCCAGTATGGCGGCTGCATGGGCAACGGTAACAACTTCATGACAGAGAAGGAGTGTCTGCAGACCTGCCGAACTGTGGGTGAGTGCGGGCCCCCACCCCTGTGCACTCTGCACCCTCAAGACCCTGTCCCTTCAGTAAACCACCTGTGAATTGAAAAGGTAGCTAAGATAGGGCATTCCAGTGGCAGAACTCCAGGCAGTTTCCTGAAATCATAGGAATTCCACCTTTGGATGTGGAGGACCTCGGGCAAATCATTTTCTTTCTGTGGGCTTCAGTTTCCCCATCTGTCAAAGAGGGATGAGGTGTTCTAGATGAGCAGGGCCCTCTGGCTCAGCAGTCTCATGTATGTCTGATCAGTAGTCACAGGGTTTCTCATGTTCCATGCCTCTCTCCACTCCACAGCGGCCTGCAATCTCCCCATAGTCCGGGGCCCCTGCCGAGCCTTCATCCAACTCTGGGCATTTGATGCTGTCAAGGGGAAGTGCGTCCTCTTCACCTACGGGGGCTGCCAGGGCAACGGGAACAAGTTCTACTCTGAGAAGGAGTGCAGAGAGTACTGCGGTGTCCCTGGTGATGGTAGGCAGCCCTGCAGGGTGCCAGGCTGGGCGGAGGGGCTGTTGGAGTCGAGGTGGGAGAGCCCTGGGAGGAGTAGGGGTCTGGAGAGCTGAGTTCTGGACTCTGTTGTGCAGCCCATCTACTCTCTGAAATGGGGCCGAGCCTGGGGCCTTACCCCAGCTGGATTTGGGCCTTGGGGAGGTACTAGCCAGGCACTGGCAGACGGTATGCAGGGCTGACTGAGGAGTGGTGCAGAGCTGGGTTCTAATTCTGCGCCTGCAACGTTGAGCAAGTGCCAATCTGAGTGTCAGTATTCTCTTGTAAAATGGGACAAAGCACCTGCCCCCCAGCCTTCCCAGTACCTGATGCGGAGTTAGTACTCAGCTAACAGCAACTGCTACTACTAACGACGACAACGATACAATGATGACAGTAATAGCATTCCAGGGAACAGCAACCATTCAAGATGCTGGTGCCTTGATTTTCCCACTGGAAAATGGCACCTGCGGTAAACCAGAAGAGGAAAAAAAAGCTGATCATTTCGTGGAATGCCCTTTGGAGATAAATCATTCAGCAAGCAGAGGTTACTGGCCCCAGGCAACAGCTGCCTTCCCTCCGCTGAGTGTCCCTGCCCACAGACCCCTCCCTGAGTCTCTCTGTGTCCACAGGGGATGAGGAGCTGCTGCGCTTCTCCAACTGACAACTGGCCGGTCTGCAAGTCAGAGGATGGCCAGTGTCTGTCCAGGGGTCCTGTAGCAGGCAGCGCCAAGCAACCTGGGTTCAAATAAAAACTAAATTGTGAACTCCCGAAATTCTGTGTCCTCATTGTTCACTGTCATCACAAATGTAACAGGGTGGCGGAGGGGAGAAAAAGCCAGGGTGGGTCCATATGCAACCCCAGCTTTCCCCAGAAGTGAAAACTGCGTTGGAAACATAATAGAACTATCTTCAGTACATGACACTGGCTATGCAAATTATGAAGCAAATCACAGTTCTATTTACAATAGTGTAAAATGGGATTATTTTGTTTTGTTTTAATAAGGCTAGGAAAGAAAGGAGGAAGCAGCTCTGGGGACTTGTTTCTGCGAGAGGTTTGGTGGGTCATCAGTGACCCAGGCTCAGAAGAAATAATTGTGCCCTGCTGTGCCCAGGGAGCTCAGGGCAGACAGCCCACAAATGCCTGAAATAATTCCCCTGTCCTTTGCTGCACCAAACACCTCCCCAAGGTTTCACTTCGGCTGCAGCCACATCCCCAGAACCAGCTGCCTGGAGCTGGAAAGCCTCAGCTGTTTCTCTGCATGGCCCTGGAGAGCCCATCCCCTGGGACCTTTCCCTGGAAGGAAAGTGCTCACTGGCCTTCACCTTGTGTCCAGTGCAACTGCTGGGCCCCTGCCCAGGGCCAGAAGCCCTCGGTCTGGGCTGGCTTCTCCTCACCCTTGGGAAAGGGAGTAGATGGGCTGTCTAGAGCAGCCCAGGACAAACTTGGCCCAAGAACACGACTCCAGGAGGCTCCAGTGTAGACACATGGGCTTTACAAACATCTGATTTATAAATATCTCTTGCTAACTGCATCCGCCCAGAGCCCCGATGGCTGCGTGGCTGTAGAGGGATTGGAGGCCCCAGCTTTATGTGTTCTGAAGTGGAGAGCTGACCCTGGCAGAAGAAACCCAGGCAGGGCCCTACCTCCTCCTCTCTGTGGGTGACCAGCATCCTAAAGGCCGGTGGCTAGTTCTGTCCTGGGTTCGCCCCTTGTGCCCTTAGCCCGTTGGCTTGAGGGACCAGGAAGGAAGGAAGGAGGAATTCCACAGTTCTGGTTAAGCGGAGGAACCTGGAGACAAGGATTTGGGGACAAAAGCTTTGCAGTCCCCTGGGTTAGACACGTCAAGACCCTCCCTTTGTCTCCCCCAACATCCAGAGTGTGGGGCTTACAGGTTCCAACAGAGAAGACTGCCTTGAGGGGCAGCATCTGTGGTCACCGCCCAGACTTCCTGGGCAGAAGCAGGTCGGGTCAGGTGCAGGGAGACAGGCAACTGTCCAGGAGAAGTGAGAGGCCTCTGGCCTGGGACCAACAGAGGTCCTCCCATCCTGTGTCCACATCCTGTTCCTTCCACACGTGCCTCCCATGCCAGGGCCCACCAGCCACAGCAGTTTGAAGGGGCCATGTTGAAGAGTGATATTTTGAAGAGACTTGAACTGAAAGATAAAAATGTTTGAATTGGAGGGTGTGAGGTGCAGGTGCACAGGCCAGCGTCAGCTGGTGGATGGACACGTTGCTCACAAGATTTTTTTTTATTTTTTTGAGACAGGGTCTCGCTCTGTCACCTAGACTGGAGTGCAGTGCCGTGATCTTGGCTCACTGAATCCTTGACTTCCTGGGCTCAGGCGATCCTCCCACCTCAGCCTCCTGAGGAGCTGGGACTACAGGCGCGTGCCACCATGCCTGGCTAATTTTTGTATTTTTGTTTTTGAGACACGGTTTCACCATGTTGCCCTGGCTAGTCTTGAACTCCTGAGCTTAAGCGATCCTCCCATCTTGGCTTCAAAAGTCTTGGGATTACAGACATGAGCCACCACGCGAGGTATTTTTTCACAGCTCTGAATTCGTCACTTGAAAACCGAGTTGCCACATAAAAATCTGACTTTCTCAGTTCTCTTAAAAACAATTGGCATCCTGATGCCAACCATGAGCTGGGGCTTAGCAGAGATGTCCCCCGGAAGGGCCTCACCTCGTGAAACTAGCTCTGCTCGCCAACCTGCCTTGCCCAGGGGCATCTGACTCTGTGACACTTACTACAACTTTTCACTAAAAATAAATGAAAAAATCAATGTCCCCTAGCTTTTAACCCTCAGGGGTGGGATGGGGGAGCAGCACCTTGTGACCCTGAGTCTGAAGAATTCACAATGCTCATCTCAGAAGGCGCCAGGAATCTTTCTCAGCACAGTGGACACCCCTACTGTGAAGATTCACTCCATTCTTAAATAGTCTCACCTCAAATTTCTCTTTCAAAGGTGCTGGGCACACTCAATTATTTCCATTACAAAATAAATGTAGCTGCAGCTGCTTAATAAAGAAACGTCTTTTTTCCCCCTCCTTTTTAAAGCATTTTTTTTTTTTTTTTTCAATCGAGGCTGCTGCTTCAGCTGTGAGGGTTTCCGGGCCATGCCCTGGCCTTATTTGACTGCGATGTTCAAGAGCGTGGAGGAGGATTCCTTCGGCCACAGCAGGACTCCTGACTTTTCATTGTAGGCTACATAGAAACTCCTCTATTAAACTTCAATCGTCGGCTCAGAATGTCCACATCAGCATGAAACTCCTAAAGCAGGATGGTTTTGAGGGCAGGGCTGGTGCTCCAATAGCCACTTCATGCTGTTACATGTGCGGTTTGATGAAAGTTTTTCAGGTGATCAAGCAACACATCCTCTACTTTGAAGCAGAGTTGCCCACACCTGGTAAAGATGGTGTCAAGCCTGGGGTGTCTGTCACTCACTCACCTGGATGGCAGGATGGCAGTTTCACCTCTTAAAGGGCTGTTCTAGTGGTGGGCCCACTAGGAGGAGTGTCACTCCCTTCTGCTCAGGCCCCAGTTTGCCTGCTGGTCTCTCTTCTCCCTTGACTTGCCTTTGGTTTGCTTCTATTCCAGAAGAGCATTGGTGTCCGCACATCTGAATGGCATCAGGCTTGGTGAGCCCACCAGGGCTGGTCTCTAGGAGCTCATGGTGGAGGGCACTGATTCCTAATTTGTTCAGAGTCCCTCTCGCCATCAGGAATTTGGCAAAACCCACAGACTCTTCCCCAGCACATGGACGATACACACAACAGTTATAACATCACACGCACCGTTTAGGTGGCCAAAGCCACTAGGTAAAGGGGCACAGGAGCCTCGCAGATGACCGTAGGGCAGGGCCAACCTGCACATGTGCCTGAGGCACTAGACCTGGAGAATGGAGACTAAATCCATCCCTTCTTCCATGGGACAATGTTCCACAAGCCCAGGAGGGTCTCATCTTCCTCGACCATGTCCCTCCCTCATTTATCAAACACTGGCTGGGCCAGGTCTGGTGCAAGAGATAAGCTGTGAGCTCACAGGTAAGTCACTGATACCAGCATCACCACAGGTAAGTCAACAGTGTCCCGCTGGGACGGATGTGTGCTGTCACCCCAGGTGCCCTGTCTCTGGCCCATCTCCACTCACCAGTGCCCTGCAGGTGCTCTGCTCCTAACTGGACAGTATGGCCCAACCTTGAACCCAAGAAAAAAACACCACACGCTGCATCTTCCTAAAGGTTGTTTTATTGTAAAACCATAAATACAACACTGACATGAAATCATTTAAGCAACTGATCCTCTCACCGTTAAAAGGTATCTTTTTGCCTTGGCATCAACCAACTAGGAAATAGTGCTGCAAGAATTCGGGGGGCAGGGGAGGTACTGAATCCTGGGCTGGGGCTTTTGGCGACTTAAGGAACCGAGTGGAACCTTCCTCTTCTCCCTGGGAATGTTCCACTTTTGGACAAGAACAGACAGGTAAAAACAGCAACATTAAACAGCTCAGTTTTAAATTTTATTACTTTGTAAAAATCTTTTTTTCTGTTCCTTTCCTCCATTTGACATCAGTAAAAGTTTTGAACATCATGAAACTGATTTGGCTGTAAATGGAGAAACGGTACCAAAACGAAGTGAAACAAAAACCCAAAAGGACAAACAGAAAACCCTAAATAAACCCTCAAGTTTGGTCTCGGGGGTTTACATATCACAACAAGAACCGTCAACTCAACCCCCATGCAATGTGACTCCCTGGAGAGCTGCTGGATCCACACCGATACAGGAGACCGCACATAACGTCTTTTGTTAATTAACACAGCAAGTGTGACACTAGGTAACTTTTTTTTTTTTTTTTAAATACAGTACATGGTACACAGGGTCCCCAAGATGGCCCTGCATAAACCCCTCGTGAAGACTTGAGCCAAGCACCGGCTGTTTATAAAAATATTGTGTTGCTACAAAAGTATAAATTAATGCTACCGGTATTAAGAAATATTAAACACATAAAACTTATAAGGATTAAGAAAAATATTCATTAATACCTGTAGAAAACTCTGGCCTAAAAAAGATATTTTTTTTGTGTTTGTTTTTTTGTAAATTTTTTTTTGTATTTTTTTTTTTTTAAGATGACTTAAGTTTCTTGCACTCGAAGAGAGAGACACAGTCAGATGTGTCTGTGGTATTGCCTAGAACGTCTTAACTACTGAGAAAGGATGCGGGGGTACACGCACGTGGTTACTGAGTGGGGGTGGGGAGGAGGGCACCAAGGCTTTCTCAAGATTTACCTGATGTGAACGAATCACTGGCGTGAAGTTGTGGGGAAAAGAAAAAGGCTGGATCAGAAAACAACTGAAAATAATTTACGCTTCTTAAAAAATATCTCTGCTTCGGGTGGTTGTACAAAATGATTTCCTGATGCTTGGGATCTGAATGGCCCTGGACAAGCTGCCTGGGCCAGCCCCGCCATGCGGCCCTCGATCTCTCCTGGCTGGCGAGGCCCAGCCCCGGGTCAGTCCACGAGCTCGTTTCACCGCGTGGGATGCCGCCCACCCTGGCTGGGTGGGAGGGAAGGTCCTAGGCGGAGACTGGCTGGCACCTGGGTTGTGGGAGGAGCCCCTCCTTCCGGCTGGTCTCAGACTTCATCATCTGTGCCAACCTGGAATTCAGGAAGCGCCACAGGAATCCCAGGCCCCTGAGGTTGCGGACAAGGCTGGGCTGTGCCCCTTTAAGGAATTTTGGTTAGAAGAGTCAAGGTGCCCCCATGGGACGCACGGTTGGGCAGGGCCCTTGTGGGTCATGATGCTAACGCCCAAATGCAAACCTAGCAAATCCTTCTCTGTACAAGAGTTGACTCTTTAAAGCGACACCCGTCGGGGGCGGGGGAATGAATATGTCAAACAGTGACCTGACAATCTTCACCCTCATTAAAGTGGGAGTGGGCGCATCTTCCACAGAAACCACTGGGCTCCTTTGGTGAAAGCCAGGGCTCCCCCGACCACAACCCTCAAACCCAAATGAGAGAGGAAGAAAAACAACTAGTACAACAAAATCCCCCAGAAAACCCTGAAAAGGCAAAACTAGGAAGGGAACGTTAAGAGGGAAAACACTGTATCATTGGTTCACCATAACTGGCCTAGCAAACATTAGCCACAGTGAAAGGGAGGGGCCGCCTCCTTCCCAGTTCTTCCACTGGCCCAGCTGGACACAGGGGCTGGAGCAGGGCTGGCGGGGATAGGAGCTCCCACCTACTGGCTCCAGCGGATGGCTGGACCTTACTTAGTCTCTTGTTCTGTCTAAATCATCGGCCTTGTTAGGAGCCCTCCTTAAGATGCATCCCAGAGATAGAGGCATTGCCGCTGTTCCCAAGGCGAGGGCAAAGCTATGAACTTGGGGTAGCTCACTGAGACACCTCCTCTTCCAGCATATCCATCACGATGACAAGACGAGGGGAGTGTCCCCAATGGAGCCATCTCAGCCTGCTCCAGCCACATCCCATCTTCATTTCAAACCTTCCCGATGACCCTGTGGCCCCCAGAGAGCATGTGCTATATCCCTAATGTCTTTCCAGGAGCCCACCTTCAAGGAGTCCAGCTCAAGTTCAGGCGAAGCAGGTGGCCTTGCTCAAAAATAGGGGACTCCTAAAGGCAGAGGTTCAGCTTCACAGTGGAAACACGCCTTGTAGATTTTTGCTCTGGTGTTTCTTTGAAAGTGCAGGAGATAAAGGGTCAAACTGAAAGAGAGGACTCTTACTAGCCTACACACCTGGTGGCTTCCTCGAATCCTGGAGACTCACGGCTTGTCATCTGTGTCACTGCACTGCCCTCCTGTCCTTGCCAGGAACCCTGGTACCCTTTTCCCAGCCAAAAACCAATCCCCAGACGTCAAGTGTGAAGCTGCCAAGCACGATGGTGGCGAAGCTTCCTCACTGGTGATTCGGCAGGTGGCCTCTGTGCGGCGAACCCCCAGAGATGAAGTGCGGGCAGTTTTGCTCAGGTGGCATGCGTTTTGTTTCCTGGTTACTAAATGCCATTAGAAGGAGGCCTGGCTGGCTGAGCCAGGCGTCGGGAAGTGGAGAACTGTGCCAGAACAAGGGCATCCACCCATGGCCTGGATGGTACCACTGCTCTCGATGGACCTGAGATTCCTTGGGTTACTCCACTCCGAGGCACCACCCACAACGCTGCGGTTCTTGGCTTGGGCTTTGTTGGTGAAGCAAACTGACCTCAGATGAGGGGGAAAAACTTGCCAGGTGGAGGTGTGTTTTCTCTACCTCCCCCCTTGGGTCCATGTATGTCAAAACAAAGGCCATTTCTGTCCTGGGGACCACATGACTCGAGGCGAGTTGTCTCCACATCAGCAGGCCGCCACCTTAGGCTGCTAAGAATATGGTAGAAAGGGCCCAACTTCCTGGTCCCAGATCCCCCCAAAGGCCTGTGATGGAAAACCTACAGTGGCACCAGAACTGGGAGGCAGATGACAAAATCCTTCCCAAAGTGAAGGTCAGGCTGGACACTGGGAGATGAACTGGAAGAGCCTGTCTCAGTCCTTTGGCTGAACTAGAATTTGGTGAGGTGGATATTGCTGGAGATAAAGGGGCCAGTGGCTGGATCAGTGAGATCTTTGGGTTTTATTAAGCTGTTAGTTTCAGCAGGATGTGCACTCTGAGAACAGCCTGTCTGAGAAGAGGGCACCTTGGTACAGCCTTTCCTGTTGGTGACACCAGTTTCCGGAGGGAACCAGAGGTTGCAAGAGATAAATGATCATCTGCTATCTTGTTATCTAACTGGACAAGGCAGCCCAGAGGACAGCTTTCTGAGTACCTAGTGGCATTCACATCAAACCTGCAGAGGCAAGCCAGCCCCCAAGTATTGAATTGAGGTGAAAAAGAAGGGAAAGGGAGGTAACAACCTATGATCAAATCTCTTCCTGGAGGACAGACATCCCATGCTTCAAAGAGGAGAATGCTGAGTCCTCTAAATGCACATCTGGGCATAGTCCGATGGCTTTCTGAGAAAGCAAAATGCCTATTTTATAATCAACTGGCCCAATAATGGGGCACCACCAGCACATCTTTGCTCCAGGTAGAGGGAGGATGGGTTCCCAGGCTCTGCTCTCACCTACCACACAAACTGGGCAGCTCCTATCCTTGTGGGGGTCAAAGTGCTGGTCACGGTCCCTTCCCAAGCAGCCAAGCAAGGCTAGGGGCACCTTTTGCTGTAGGCATCTGTCGATCATCAGCGATGCTGAGCCACCTTCCAGAACACCTCCAAAGGCCCAAATGAGAAGTCTGCTATGTTTCTTTCCATATTCCCTAGGAAGTGACATGAGGTTCCTGTCTGGATTTCTCTCTGTTCCTGCTCCAGTGTGGATGGCAGCTCTTCTCTGATAGTGGGTTCAGCCCCCCAGCTGGAAATGTTGTGGAGGGAATACCTAGAAATTCTCCAGGAAAGGAAATGGCACGGTAGTTCCTGAGAACACGGCTTGCTGGAGCAAATGTGGAAATGGCCCACTTTGATCCATTTCAGTGTGTCCAAGACTCGAGGGGAGAGCTGGGTGAGTTCTCATGAGGCAAAGTGTGCAGGCTTGGCTCCCAAACACTACGCTCCAGGTCCATGATCCTAAGCCTTCATGAGGTTTGCAATCAACTTTACTCCCTGCTCCCGTCACGGACCCAGGGGGAGAGGGCTGTGGTACAGTGCTTTTTGTAGTCGAGGTATCTCACAGTTGAGTAATGCTTTATTATCGGGAAGGGGTGGAGTTGACTTAGCCAACCCCAGGATGATACAAGGTGCCTCTGCAAACAGCCTCCCGCCATGATGGTCATTCTCAGTCTGAAGCCTTAGTGTAACCACCCCATCCCATGGCTAAGGGTCACCAGGGGAGTGAGACCACCAGCACGTTATTCACTGAGAGGTGCGGTGGGGGTGCAGCGCTGATTTGTGACAGAACCACCTCTTGTGAAGGGAAGGGGGTGTCACCCTTGTCATCTGAACTGTGTGTGTAGAACCTAATTTGCTCACGGCTAGGGGAACAGGAGAGAAAAGCCTGAAGACATCTTTCACAGCATCGAGTCGAACATGGCCGAAGGCCATCCACCCTCGGAACATCAACTGTTGGGGCCACAAGGCACCATGCTCACCGCCGTCCGGGAAGGAAGTCGGAGGTGTGAGTGGGGACCCCGGCTTCCGGGAGCCTCAGGGTCCTGGGAAGTGAGGAGAGGCTGTGGCAGGTCTGAGGTGTGGTAGATGTGACTATGGGTTGACTTCGGAGTCCCTGTGGACTGCCAGGGTCGGGGAGGGGGTGAGTAGTGTGATGCACACTGGGTACCACGCACACTGACACTCTCAGTCCCACACAAAGCGGACCAGGAGGGCAGCTCTGGCGCTTACATTCAGAACTCCCAAACCACTGCTTCCCCTACGGCCACCAAACCCCGCAGCTGTGGAACCTGTGACTCTTCCCCAACCCCTGGTCTCCAAACTGCACAGCCAAGAATCTGGTCTTGGCCATTTGAATATGTGAAAACTGAACTGTACAGGGAAGGCCAAGAAAGACCGTAGGATACTGAGTATACCACTGAGATGAGCTAGTTTACAGTGTGACTTGAGGAATAAAAGGGGCAAGTAAAAAAACAAAACTCCAAAACATAAGTTATAGACATTCAGTGCCTCCTAGCAGAGTCTAAATCAAATCTGAAGAAACAAAATGAACCCCCAAACAAGGTAAAAATTGCTAAAATGTTAGGGAGAGAAATTATTAGGGAGTGGAGACAGTATCTATACTTCTCTGAAAAATGTCTTTTTCTTCTCTCTTATATTAAAAAGCAAAACGTCAGCTTTATACTCTTTAAGTCTCCTTTCCTGATTTGGGGAGATAGATAGGTGTGTTTCTAAGGCGGCTGCCCCGGGACACCCAAGGGGTATCTCAAAGGCAGCAGCTCAATGCCCTGAAGGTGAACGAGAAACAAAGTCCAGTGCAGAAACCGTCCATCTGATGCAGTGTGGAGAGTCCACAGCAGAGCAGCCGAGGGTGTGTGGGGGGTGCACAATGGGATCAGGAGGGTGGGAGGGCTGGGAGAGGGTCAAGGAGGGAAAAGGGGGACCGGGGTGAAGGACAGAGAGCGTCAAGTCACTTCAGATCTCAGCTGCCTGAACATTTCACAACATCAGCTTTCTGCCAATCTGCACACCTGAAAGCGGAGTCTTCTAAAGCCCCCTTACTGAGAAAAGGAGGTGAAACATCTCCCTCTTTCCCAATCGCTCAGCTTTCCTGACACGCCCAGTTCAACACACACCTGTCCGAGAACAGGCATGTGTACACGCACCAGGGTCGTGTGTGTGTGTGTGTGCGCGTGTGTGTGCGAAGTTTCTCTGCCCATGCAGATGAGCAGACACCCCTACACCCCCACAACCACTGAACACAAGCACGTGTGTTCAGACACGTGCACACACTTGTGGCTGTGTACACACACGCACACACACACATATAAAAAAAAGCACTTAAGTTTCCAGGGGGCATTTATAATGAGGTCCACAGTGTTTAGAACTTAAATTCCTTTTCTTTGTTTGTGACAGTGTTGTGTGGTTTTTTTCTAATGTTATCTTCTCTTTTTCTTTTTTTTTTTTTCCCCGAAGTCAAGTCTTAAAGCATGTTGGATTTCAGAAACATGAGTTTATTCATATCTTCTGGACTGAGCAGCCGCCTCCGTTTGATTAGAAGCGCTTGTTCACACATATTTACACACCCGCTTCTGGCGCCCACGGCCGGAACCGCCAGGAGCCAGAAGGCAAGCTTGGCGAGTTTTGTGTGCTTTTGGGTAACGCACGACCAGTACTGGAAGAGATCAGGGGTAGCCTGGAACAGGGGCTCCTGCAGGTAATCGTACACTTCATTTTTGCCCAGCCGATCATCTTCCTGAGCTGCGGGGTTCTCGCCGGCGGCAGAGCGGGGTTTCTTGGCAGCGGGCTCGAAGTCGGCCTCCTCGGCCCAGGACTCCTTCACCTCGTTGATGAGCTCACAGACCTTGCCGATGATCTCCTCGTGCTGGTAGGGCGGCACAGGCCGCAGCTTCTGCTGCGGGTCCAGGATCATGGCCACCTTGTGGGCCGGGTGCACCTTGAAGTTCTCTTTGAGCGCCTCCAGGAAGAGGTGGCAGAGCTTGCTGACGGTGCCTGCGTCGTTGGCCTTGGCCGTGAACAGCTTCTCCAGCCTGACGTAGGTGGGCAGCACGAGCTGCAGGGTGGGCTGGCTCTCGTTGCTCAGCTCGATGACTGCCTGCTTCACCGGCGTCAGGATGGCCGCCAGGTTGCTGAGCAGGTGCTTGTTGAGGCTCTGGATGAGGTTCATCTTCTTGGCCCGGCTGTAGAACTCGCAGATCTGCTCGTAGCGCTCGTGCACCAGTAACAGTGAGTCCGTCACCGAGTTCCAGCAGGGCGGTGGCGACATCTCCTCCAGCGACCCGAAGGTCTCCTTGGCCAGGCCCGTGGAGCCCGCCAGGTCCTCACACACGTTGAGTAGCTCGATGACCTCGTGCATGCTGCGGGCCTGCAGCGTCCGCTTGCTCAGCACGCTCTGCACCACCGAGTTCAAGGCACAGGCTGAGCAGCGAAGGCACATACCGGCCTTGGAGAAGGCGGACGTGCTCACCCGGCAATCCGTCACATACACTGTCCTGATCTCCGACATCACAAACTCCGATAGCACGTTCTGCACCCAGTGGTGCACAAGGTCGCCACTGTCGCGAATGTCCGCACCCTTCACACCCAGCACGTAGCTCTTGATGTGGTTGCCCTCGGCCTGGTAGGCCGTGAGGATGTAGCAGGAGTCAGGGCCGACACTCTGGGAGTGGCAGGTGACACCGATGCCTAGGCAGGCATTGCTGCCCAAGGCACAGGTCACTTTCACCTTCACCTGGTTGTACATGCGTGGCAGGTGCTTCAGCGCCAGTGTGTTGAAGTTGCCCAGGATTTCAGTGACTGAGAAGGCCCCATAGCGGGCACCACTGTCTACTAAGGTCTGGGCCAACTTCAGGAACTCCTTCCCACTGACCACGCTCAGTGCACCCAGGTCAGCACACATGACCCTCAACAGCCGCTCTGCAATGTTCTGCCGCTCCTTTTCGGGGATCATGCTGTTGGGTGTTAAACCACTGGTAGTGGCTGGCAGAGGACACAAAGAGAGATGGGATTAATTCTGGCATTCAAGGCTGCTTGGAGTGGCAGTAGCCTAATAACTCTAAACATCTAGTACTGGGAATGGCAAATAGATTTCCTCTTGCACACACACTGGTGGTGCTGGCTGCTTTTAATATGTGATGTTCTCACAGGGATAAAGTTCTATGATTGATTAGTAAGGCCTGCCATGGGCATGGGAATAGAATATACTGGTATGTATGCAACGTAATTGTGTTCTATGTCATTCACCTAGACCTTTGAAGCCAACTAGTCTGATTTCTTCCTCAATATAGGAATCTCTAATGTGGGAATCTTCAGGGAATAAAATACATGAGATCATGATGTCAGGAAACAGCAACCAGCAGAAATTGTGGAGAGATGGGTTCTAGTTCTGATTCTGGCACAAACTGGTGCTTTCTGATCACACACAAAAGTCACCTCCTCTCCCTGGGCCTCCTTCTGCCCATCCCCTGAGTTAAGAACTCCTGCAAACAAGGTCTTAGGTGTAAAAGTGCTTTGGAAACTATCATGCACCATCTTACAACATCACAGGAAGCACAAATGGTGGGAATGGGGGGCAGAGAGGAACAACGGGAGCATAAGGGGACCCTCAGGTCCAGCCCTGCTTGGGGAGACCTACTGTTATTGGCGCTGTTCCTCTGGACCTGAGGTTTCCACTTCTCTTCTACAACAGCAGGCGGCGATCGGGACTGGTTGGAGGCGATGTTGTTTTCATTGTCAGCTGTGGGCACAAAGGGGACAGTGTGTAACCTGGAAGGGTAAGAGGCCTGTTGATGAAGAAGACAAGAACTAGAGTGTGGTGGGTAACAGCAGAATGTGGCCACTGGGACTCAGGCTTGTTTTAAAATCCTGGCTCCTCCTTAGACAACTATCTATGCTTGCAAAGCCTCATTTTCATCATTTGGAAAAACTAAGGTAATCATATGGACATTACACTATGGCTGATAGGACTAACAAGAGCGAATCCAGGAAGAGCTGAGCACAGTGTGTGGTATGGAGCAAACTCTCGGGAAATGGGAAGCACTGGATCCCAAGCCTGGCTGGGAACCCCACACCTACTCCCTGCACACAACCTCAGAGTTCTAGCTGATATGGAGAGAAGGGAGTACCGGTCACACCCTGCAAGTGGCCAAAAACTCCTCACGCTCTCTCACTTCCTCAAAGTTTGCATTTTTAAAGTATTTTTACTAGAAATGTTATTAAATGAACAAAACAAAACCAAAGCCATGTGTGACACAAAGTACCAAATTCCCAACCCCCTCACTGTGAGACATGGAAACTGAAGCTCGGATATAAGAAAAGATCACAGAGAAGGCAGCAGCAGGGCTGGGACATAATCCCAGGTTCCCAGTTCCTGGATGTGTCCTCCACATACTTCTCCAGTTTTTGTTAATTGTACATATGCAGTTGTATCCAGTTATAAGTCATTGGTATATGCCTATTCTCCTGGATGCATGGTTACTCCTTGACATGTTCATGGGATCAATTCTGAATAGGACATGGTCTGAGTCACATTCTTGTCACTACACACGGCCATATGTACTTCTATCATATACGATATACCACAGCTTGCTTAACCGCACTCCCAAGTCCTAGGTTTCTGGCTCTGCTGTTTTCAATATTACTGTTCTGCTATGAACCTGGCTGCCTAATTGTGACCCTGTGATGTAATAATCCAGCAACATAAAGGATTCCATACCATGACCAAGTGGGATTTACTCCAGGAATATAGTTGATTAAACAGACAAATATAAATGTAATACACCATGCTCATGGAGTAAAGGACAAAAATCACAGGGTCATCTTAATAGATGCAGAAAAAGCATTTGACAAAATCTAACACCCTTTTCATAATAAAAACACTCAATGAACTAGGAATCGAAGAGAAGTTTTCCAACCTAATAAAGAGCATCTACCAAAACCCCACAGCTAACATCATGCTTACTGAGGAAACACTGAAAGTTTTCTCCGTAAGATCAGGAACAAGGTAAGAACATTCACTCTCACTCTCATTTCTTCTATTCAACATGTAGAGTCATGTTGGACATATATTCTGAGAAATGTGTTGTTAGGAGATTTTGTCATTGTGCAAACATCATAAAGTGTACTTACGCAAACCTAGATGGTATATCCTATTATACACCTAGGTTATACGGTATAGCGTACTGCTTCTAGGCTACGAACCTGTACAGTGTGTTACTGTACTGAATACTTCAGGCAACTGTACCACAATGGTAAATATTTGTGTATCTGAACATAAAAAAGGTATAGTAAAGATAGGATATTATAGTTTCATGGGACCACTGTCACATATGCAATCCATTATGTACATCACGTGGTGCATGACTGTATTAGAAATTCTAGCTAGAACAATTAGGTAAAAAAAAAAAAAATCCAGATTGGAATGGAAGAAGTAAAATGATCTCTAACTGCAGATGACATGATTGTGTATATAGAAAATCTTATGGAATCCACATACGTACAAAACAATTAGAACTAATAAACGATTTCAGCAAGGGTGCAGGATACAAGATCAATATATAAAACAAAATGACAGTTTTCTGTACTAGTGATAAACATTCCAAAAGCTGAGTTAAGAAAACAATTCCATTTATAATAGCTTTGAAAATAATTACTTAAGATTAAATTTTTAAAAGTATAAGAATTGAACACTGAAAACTAAAACACTGTTGAAATAACTCAAGTAAGACCTAAGTAAATGAAAAGATATTCCATGTTCATGGACTGGAAGACTTACAGTTAAAATATTAACTCTTTCAGTCCATGAACATGGAATGTCCCAACTCATCTAGATTAAACACAATCCTTATCAAAATCCATATTGTTGCTGTTTTTCTGCAAAAACTGACAAGCTGATCCTGAAATTCATACGGAAACGCAAGAGATACAGAATAGCCAAAACAATTTAGAAAAAGGACAAAAGTATACTGGAGGAATATACTTCCTGATTTCCAAACTACTACAATGCTATGGTAATTAAGACAGTATAATACTGGCACAGGATAGACATACAGATCAATGGAATATAACTGGAAACACAGAAATAAACACCTACATCTATGGTCAACTGAGTTTTGACAAGGTTATCAGGATAATTCAATGGGGGAAAATAATGGTCTTTTCAACAAATGGTGCTGGGACAACTAGATACCCACATGAAAAAGAATGAAATTGGACTCCCGCCTCACACACATATAAAAATAAACTCAAAACGAAATACAGACCTAAATGTAAGAGCTAAAACTATAAAATTCTTAGAGGTTTATAAGGGAACATATGAACTGATTAAGTCTTTGTGACCTTAGGTTAGGTAGTGGTTTCTTGATACTACTGCCTGGATATGGCACCAAAAGCACAGAGAAAAACAGATGAAAGGACTTCAAAATTAAAAACTTTTACACTTTGAAGGACATCAAGAAAGTAAAAAGACAAGACACAGAATGGGAAAGATATTTGCAAATAATCTATAGGGACCTTGTATCTAGAATATATAAAGAACTCTCACAATTCAATAATAAAAGGATACAAAAAAACAATTAAAAATGGACAAAGGCTGTTCACTGATATCATATACCTAGAAAACCCTAAAGACTTGTCCAAAAAGCTCCTAGAACTGATAAATGAATTCAGTAAAGTTTCAGGATACAAAATCAATGTACACAAATCAGTAGCACTGCTATATACCAGCAGTGACCAAGTTGAGAACTAAATCAAGAATTCAACCCCTTTTACAAAAGCTGCCAAACAAAACAAAACAAAACAAAAAAACAACTTAGGAATACAGTTAACCAAGGAGGTGAAAGACCTCTACAGGGAAAACTACAAAACACTGTGGAAAGAAATCACAGATGACACAGACAAATAGAACCACATCCCGTGCTCATGGATGGGTAGAGTCAATATTGTGAAAATGACCATACTGCCAAAAGCATCTACAAATTCAGTGTGATTCCCATCAAAACAACATCATTATTCTTCACAGAACTAGAAAAAACAATCCTAAAATTTAAATGGAACCAAAAAAGAGCTCGCACAGCCAAAGCAAAGCTAAGAAAAAAGAACGAATCTGGGGACAACACATTACCGGACTTCAAACTAAACTACAAGCTATAGTCACCAAAACAGCATAGTACTGGCATAAAGATAGGCACATAGACCAGTAGAACAGAATAGAGAATCCAGAAATAAAGCCAAATACAGCCAACTGATCTTCGACAAAGCAAACAAAAACATAAAAGTGGGGAAAGGACACCCTATTCAACAAATGGTGCTGGGATAATTGGCTAGCCACATGCAGAAGAATACAACTGGATCCTCATCTCTCACCTTACACAAAAAATCAATTCAAGATGGATCAAAGACTTAAATCTAAGGCCCGAAACCATAAAAATTCTAGAACATCAGAAAACCACTTCTAGACATTGGCTTAGGCAAAGACTTCATGACCAAGAATACAAAAGCAAATGCACAAAAAACATAGATAGATAGATGGGACTTAAACACAAAAGCTTCTGCACAGCAAAAGAAATAATCAGCAGAGTAAACAGATAACCCACAGACTGGGATAAAATCTTTGCAAATGCATCTGACAAAGGACTAATATCTAGAATCTATGAGGAATTCAAACAAATCAGCAAGAAAAAAATAAACAATCCCATCAAAAAGTGGCCTAAGGATATGAATAGATAATTCTCAAAAGAAGATAAATGAATGACCAACAAACATGAAAAAACGCTCAACATCACGAATTATCAGGGAAGTGCAAATCAAAGCCACAGTGCAGTACCACCTTACTCCTGCAAGAATGGCCATAACTTAAAAATCAAAAAATAATAGATGTTGGCAGGGATGTGGTGGAAAGGGAACACTTTCACTAGCACAACCACTATGGAAAACAGCATGGAGGTTCCTTAAAGACCTAAAAGTAGATCTACCATTTCATCCAGCAATCCCATTACTGGGTATATCTTCTTTGGAGAAATGTCTATTCAGATCCTTTGCCAATGTGGTCAATGAGCACAGGAACAGACCTTCAACATTATTAGCTGTCAGAAAAATGTAAATCAAAACCACAATGAAATGCCATTTCACATGCACGAGGATGGCTATTATCAAGAAGGAAGATGATAAAAGGTGTGGACAGGGATATAGAGAAATTAGAATCTTCATACACTGCTGGTAGAAATGTAAAAATGGTGCAGCTACTTTAGGAAACAATCTGGCAATTCCTCACAGGATTAAACAGAATTACCTTACAGCTCAGTATCTCCACTTTCAGGTGTATACCCAAGAGAGTTAAAAACATGTACATGACTTGTACATGAATGTTCATAGCAGCATTATTCATAATAGCCCCAAACTGGAGATCTAAATGACCATCAGCTGGTGAACAGATAAACAAATTGTGATATACATTTAGACAATGAAATACAACTCAGCAAAATAAAGGAATTATTGATAACAGAGAACATGGACAAACCTCAAAAGTATGCTAAGTGAAAGAAGTTAGACACAAGAGGCTAAATACCGTAGAACTCCATATATAATAAAATCCACTAAAGGCAAAACTACAATGAAAGAAAGCAGGTGTTAGTTGCCAGTAGCTAGGGTAGGAGAAAGGGAATGACTGCAAAGAGGCATGAAGAAACTTTCTGGGTTGATGGTAATATTATTTTTACATTTTAGAGACAGGGTCTTGCTCTGTCACCCCAGGCTGGAGTGCAGTGGCACCAGGAAAGGAAGAAAGGAAGAAACCAGAAAAGGAAGAAAGGAAGAAACCAGGGAAGGAAGGAAGGAAGGAAGGAAGGAAGGAAGGAAGGAAGGAAGGAAGGAAGGAAGGAAGGAGGGAAGGAGGGAAGGAGGGAAGGAGGGAAGGAGGGAAGGAGGGAAGGAGGGAAGGAGGGAAGGAGGGAAGGAGGGAAGGAGGGAAGGAGGGAAGGAGGGAAGGAGGGAAGGAGGGAAGGAGGGAAGGAGGGAAGGAGGGAGGGAGGGAGGGAGGGAGGGAGGGAGGGAGGGAGGGAAGGAGGGAAGGAAGGAAGGAAGGAAGGAAGGAAGGAAGGAAGGAAGGAAGGAAGGAAGGAACAAACCAGGTGTGGTCACCTCCAAAATCCTAAACTCATGAGCTGCCAGCTTGCTTGTTGTCTGTCAAGTCTCCCAATCCCTCTTAGCTGTGGTCTTCCTGGCTGTACTTCAATGAGGAGGCTGAAAGAGATGACTTCTGAGAGGGCTTCCATCTCTGCTAATCTTCCATCAGGGTCTACCTGAGGCTGCACAGGGTGGATGTTGAGAGAGTGGGCTCTGGAGTTCACTGCGAGAGCTGGAATCCTATCCATAGCCTGCCACTGTGACTGCATAGCCTTGGACAAGTTACTTAACCAATTTGTGCCTCCGTTTCATCAGCTATGAAGCAGAGCTGTTATGGGCACTTAACTCTGAGGGTTGTTCTGAGAATTAAATGAGTGAATATATGTAAAAGTCTTAGAACAAGGCCTGGCGCCAAGTAAAAGCTCAAATGCTATTGGATGCTTTTTTTTAGGAGATGTGCAACTTTGGGCCAGTGATTATGTTCTTTGAGCCTCGGTTTCATCATCTGCATAATGGGGATGAAAATGTCAACTACCTAATCAGGAAGATCTGATGAAATAACCTGTGTAAAGCTCTCAGTACCACAAGTGACGCATAGAAAGCACTTGCAAAATTTTAGCTATCTTTGGTATTATTACTGCCAAAGCACGCTTCTCCAACGTCACCAAGGCACGCCAGGTTTTCCTATAGCACAGAAAGGAAGTTTATTAGCGGGAATTACCCTGTTGCCATTCAGCAGCCCCATAATGAGATTGGTGTTATTCAAGGCTGATCCTCCTTATCGGCGGCGCTGTGAACTGCGCAGCTCATGATGCTTAATTTCTCTCTATGGAGCCAAGCCTTTAATCCCGATTCAGGGTGGCTGGGATTCAGCCTGGCTTTGCGCTTGATTGCCGGCCAGGCATTCTCTGGCTGCGCTGAACCAGAACAAAGCAGCCCGCGGCTCCACTCTGAAAACAAGTCAAGATGCTTGGGAGAGGTGGGGCCACCTCAAGGCTCAGCCCTGATTTGCATTTTAATGGCCTCCAGGGATGGGAAAGCACTGGCACCCCGGCTCTTCCCTAATCACAGCTCAGCTTCCAGAAGCTGGCAGGGCGCAGGCGGAGTGCCGAGGCTTCAGAGCAAGAGTGCAGGAGGCTGTGCTGTGGGAGTCTCAGGACCAAGTGACATGTTCAGGCAGGACCGGGGGTCCTGCTTCCCCATGGGGTCTAAACACCTTGAGCTGGCATTCAAGGTCTTCCCTGGTGAGGCACGGCTGACGACAAAGGAAAGCAGGGGGGTGGCAAGCGTGGTGTGGGGTAGGTTGCTGGAGACGGGGGATTTTCAGGCCCTTTAGAGATGGAGACACAGCTTCCTGCAGGAGGTCACACAGTACCCAGACACACCAGTTAGAGCAGGTCTCCGAGGCAAGTGCCTTGGCTGCAACTCCAGAGCTCTGTCTTGATTTTAAGTTCATTAGAAATAAATAATAGGCTCCCCCAAAAGATCATGTGATTTTATGCCTAGTATACAGCAGATACCCAATTAATATATGCTGGATGAATGAGTGAATGACAGAGACCACACTAACAGAACAGTACTTAGCCTAAAAGAGATTCTAGTACTGTAATACTCTATGCTAGTCAGGCCAGACCTGACAGATGATGTGAAAGATTTGTACAATAACAATAACAGGTGAAATAACAGCAGGTACCAATTACTGAACCCCATTATATGTCAGGCACTTCTCACCCATTATTTCTAATGCCTCTAGAGAATTCCTCTAGGGAAAGGGGTGGAGGGACAGCTAGCTGCCTTCCCAGACCCATGCTTCCCTTTGCAGAGTGTCCAGCTGTGCTGGGACAGTGGCTCTGGACATGCTTCCGCTCATGGATTCAGGCTGGTCATGTGACTAATTCTCCACACTGGAATTGGAGCATCTACAGGTGTCATTTGTGGTCTGAAATGGTAAAGAAGTGTGCCTGCTTCATAGCCTCTCTCTCCATCCACAAAGAGAGAGGACGCCGAAGATCTAGAGGAGGATGGAGCCACAAGAAAAAAGAGCCTTGATCCCTGAATGACCATGTGGAAGCCACCCAACAAGGTCATGTGCATTGGGCTATAATGTGAGTAAGAAGTAAATGATCTGTATGTGTAACCACTGAGAATGTGGAATTACTGACTTATTCCAGCAAATAGCGTCTCCCTGAGACTTGTGTTATGCTGTGGTGAAATATAATAAAAAGGTTGCCTGGAGAGCAGATGACTGCACCTGTAGCTCTAGAGCAGTGGTTCTCAAAGGGTTAGTCCCTGAACCAGTAGCATCAGCACTGTCTTAAGACTTACCAAAAATGCAAATCCTAGTCCCCACCTCTGCAGACCTACAGAATAAGAAATTCACAATGGAGCCTAGAAATCTGCGCTCTAGCCAGCCCTCCTGGTGATTCTGATGTGTCCTCAGGTTTGGACGGAATTGCATTCTGGGACATAGGGTGTTAGTGAATGAGACCCTGCTCTGAGGTGGGCCTTAGCCCAGTTTGCCTTGGGCTGCATGTCTCTCCATCCCCACCTTCTGTCTCTGCTCATCTTGATCTCAAACCTTGTTCCATTTCCACCTGCACATTTCACTTTCAGGCTAGCTCCTACTTGGCCTTTAGGCCCAGCCAAGAGGCCACCACCTCCAGGAAGTCTTTTCAATTCTGTCCCCTCTCTCTGTGTTCCCACAGAGCCTGTGCTGCCTCCCCACCGCCCCCGCCTGCAGAGCACAGACCAGCCTGTGTTAATAACTGACTGACTGGGGCTCCCTGCAAGCAGGTTCCATGTCCTATGAGCATTCTTTCCAGGAAAGAGCGGTCTTCCCCAGGCGCCTCAGGTCAGGCCCTAACCATCTCTTCCGTTTGCAGGAACTGAGGAAGCGGAGGGGGAGAGGAGCTGTATCCCTGGTGGGCAGCTGGGCCCCTTACCTGCATGGGATTGCATGTGCTCCAACAGGTTGTTGTAGAACTGGAACTGGATCCCACAGGCGCCACAGGTGTAGGGTTCTGGAGGGAGAAATGAGGCAGCCGCGTGAGGGGTGGAACCAATGCAGACACCTTCTGTTGGGCTGCAGGCAGCTTTGCAAGTGGGAACCCAAACACACACTGGGTCTCCGTACTCAGGGCTCCAGGCCCAGCCTGCCTGCCTCCCCTGTCACTAGACCCATGAGGGAGAGGCTGGGGGAAGGAACGATGGAGAGAGAAAGCCATGCAGAGAGAGACCATTAGCTCAATTGAGCAGCTATTTATTGAGTGCTTACTGCGTGCCAGCCACTGTTCTGCACACTTGAGATGGGGGTAGCGGGGACAACATCAACATCAACAGACCAACGGCCCTCTCGGCAGAGACCGAGTCTCATGGTGTCACACACCAGCTCTCTCTGTGGAACCACATGAGGTCACTATTTGCCAAGTGAACAAATGAATGAATGTATGAATGAACAAGAACCAAGGTAACAGACATAAGGGAAGCAAGAAGGAAAAGGGTAAGAAGTGGAAAAAGCCACAGAGAAGCATGAGGAAGTGGGGATCCGATGGGGAAAGGGAGGAGGAGAGGGAAGGAGGAGTGAGGAAGGGCACGCGTAGGAACAGGTGCAAGGGGCGCAGGGGCCTGGTTCACTCAGCTCTCTGCTCTCAGCACTCACGTCAGTGCCTGGCAGAAAAGAGGGAGAAGGAGAGAAGGAAGAGGAAAAAGAAAGAGGGGTGGGAAGAAGAGCAAGGAAAAGAAGAAAAAGGAGGGCTGCAATGGGGCTCGGAAGAGGTGTCCTGAGGCTGCCCAATGACCGTGAATGGGAAGGCCTGAGCTCCTGCCAGGGCTGGGGCAGCAGAGCCAAGGTTGCTGCTCGTTAGGGCTCTGCCCCACTCCATCCAAACTGCTCCACCCGCCCAGGGCTAGACCTCAGCCTGCCTCCACCAGCTGCCGGGTCTGCCCGGGAGGGCAGCCCAAGGCCCATCTCACACAGCCTGGAGGTTCCAGAAGCACGTGGCTGGCTGAGTTCCTTCCCTGCCCTGCCTTGCCCTCTCCAGCCCCCCGACAGGACCATCACTTACTCTGTAGGAGAGGGAAAGGGTTGGAAATCAGGGGACTTGCAGTTTCTGCAAAAGAGAAACAGTTTAGCCATCTCTTCTAGTTCTGCTGTTCTGTGCTGATCGTCATAATTTTTATTCTTAATAACCAGTGAGCCAGATGGGGCTTTCAGAGGAGCAGAGAGCATCTGAGGGGCAGGCTTACAATCTGGGGTGGGGTTGTGGGCAGGCTTGACACAGAGGCCATGTCTTTCAGAGGATCAAGGTTTAATTACTGTGGGTGCTGGGGCCACCAGGCAGGGCAAGACAAGTCACTGCCATCCCTCCAGGACACCCTTCACTCTGAAAAAGTGAGGCCACATGAGTACCGGTGACGAGACATCCTTGCACGGCAGCTCACTTCGGGACAGGGAGCTGGCAGCTCCTTCTAGGTTCTGGCACCAGGGTGGGGATGTTTGGTACCAAACACCAGAGCAGCCACCGAAAGCGGCTGTGCTTTGGAGGGCTCCTGCTGGCTGGCATCTCTCCCTCACTTCTTGGCACTGCCAGAGGTTGGCAAGCCTCAAACGCAGCAGGCAGCACAGCGGGGCCAGATGGACGAGATGGGGAATCCTGGCTCCACCACTTATAATCTGGGGGACCTGGGGCAGCAATCCACCTTTCCTGAGCCTCAGTTTCCCACTCCAAAAAGTGGGGATAACAATAACATTGACCTGCACGGGGCTGTGGTAAGGAGGAAGACAGATAAGACATATAAAGCTCTGAACACATGCCAGGCACACAGTAAGCGCTCAATAAATGGCGGCTGCCAACAGCAGCAGCAGCAGTGCTTGCACTATCATTCCCGATTGTGAATATTAGTTCTGGGGGCAGGGGACGCACAGAGGGTGCAGCATGGCTTGGCTGGGAGCACAGGGCACACCCGGAGACCTTGGTTCCAGCCCGGCGCTGCTACTTATTCCTGTGTGGCCTTGGGCAAGTCACTCCATCCCTTTCAGGTCCACCTCTTGGAGAGGTTGTGTAGATTACATTGTTCAAAATCTCATTTCCTTCCGCAGAGCAGTCATCAAATCACTTGGTTTACTTAAAAAATTAAAATGATCAACTATCAACACCAAAAAACCCTAACATCTGAGTATGTAATCTGTGCCAGGCACTCACTGAATGTTTACAACCGCCACGGGGCTATGTGTGTTCGTCAAGCCACTTTACAGCAGAGGAGGGATTCAGAGACTAGCCTAAGTCACCAGTTAGCAAGTGGTGGAGTTGGGTTCACATGTGAGTAAGAGCCCGAAGTGGAGCTCCTGTTACTAGGCAGATGCCTCCACACTCAAGTCTGGGCTCCTGGCTGTCTCAGAGGGTCCCCAACGGTTGTGATGTGTTCGTCACCTGTCTACACCCAGGCAGTGCCCAGCCCAGTGCCTGGCACAGGCTGACACCTAATATGTAGTCAATTAAACTTCAACCATGCAAGAAAGTGAGTGGGTGCCTTCCCCTAATGTAACCACAATGTGAGAATTCCTCTCCCCTCCTGCCCTGCCTCTCAGGGTACAGACTAGCTTGCTGTGTTCTGCTCGGACAGAGGCTGCTGGTGACCAGCCAGGGCCCCCCGCAGGCTGACCCTGGGTCTGGTGGGAGAGGCCCCTTGGCTGCTGCTCTGGACATTCGAGGGCTTTGTCGCGGTCCTGCACGAGGCAGGCCATCAGGGGGCGCCAGAGACCTCAGTTTAAACCCACTTAAGCAGGTAGGGACTGGAAGGGAATCTTCGTTCTAATGGCTCCACGGCCAAAATGAGACCAGAACTTGGGGCCTCTGGCTCTCACAGCTCTCTCTCTCTCTCTGTCTCTCATTTTGAGACAGAGTCGTGCTCTGTCACCCAGGCTGGAGTGCAGTGGTGCGATCTTGGCTCACTCTAACCTCTGCCCCCTGGGTTCAAGCGATTCTCCTGCCTCAGCCTCCTGAGGAGCTGGGATTACAGCTACTGTATTTTTAGTAGAGGTGGGGTTTCACCATGTTGGCCAGGTTGGTCTCTAACTCCTGACCTCAAGTGACCCACCCACCTCAGTCTCCCAAAGTGCTGGGATTACAGGCATGAGCCACGGCACCCGGTCTCTTAGAGCTCTTTCTACTGTACTTTCTTTGCTTCTCCTGTAAACAAACTGGCTGAGACGTCTACCCTAAACATATAGCAGTGGCTCTCTCAGGCCCAACCATCTGGGGTCAGCTGAGTTGATGCTGCAGGCTATGGGGAGGGGTGTTGCTCTCTCCATGGGGGAGACAGAGGAGGCACTGCCCATTGATGCCCAAGGCTCAGAGGAATGTCCCTGGAAGAAAGGGCCCCTCCTGCCTCTGCAGTCTCCCTCTAATTCCCTACTACCGGCCTCCTCCCAACAAGATCCATCATGCACCACAAAGACCCCAGCCCACAGGGTGCTGCCGCGGCTGCCAGGGGGGAGCAGGCGAAGCTGGCAGCTGCCACACAGGATGGCCGTCAAGGGGCACACTCACCGCTGGAGTTCTGTGAACTGCTGTTCGTCTCTTCAAAGTGGTTTTGTGCTTTGCCTTCTACTCTCCGACTGAAAGCGCTTTCTGCTGGGTGGGGGACAGGAGAGAGAAAGAACACAATGGTGATTGGTCAGCACTAGGTCTCAAGGGAGGGGTAGGGTGGGTGAAGGCCAAGGACTCTGCTGGGCCAACCAGCTCTCATAAGGGCTCCGAGACCCCAAGTCAGACCTCCCCAGGCTCCTCTGAGTGGCCTAGTCCCTTGGCAGGGCCGCAAGAGACCCTCCTGGCAGTGCCCAGGAGGCCAAGGCACAGGGTTGGGGGAGGGGTGACATGCCCCAAAACACACAGATGAAATCCAGCTGGAGAGCAGATGGCAAATGGGCCTGAGTCTCCCATCTTTGGCTCCCATAGAGCCACAATTCTGACACCAAGTCATTAGATCTACCGCCCACCACTCCCTGTCAGATTCTGCTGCCACGGGCCCCACCAAAGGGCAGAGATGATGACAGCATGTTTTCTGGTGATTCCAGCTCCATCAGCTAGGTGGTCCCTCGTGACAGGGAGGGCATCCTGGAACAGATGGCGTGACAGGGAGAGCCGGGGCAGCCCCACACCCCCAGAGGCCAAACCCAGGCAAAGTCTGGTCAGTGTTCACCCAGCGGAAGGGATGGGTTCCCCCTGAGTGACCACTGGGGTGTCTCTGCTTACAGGCTGCCATCTACCTGAGTGGCCTGCCCTCTCCCAGCACACTCTCTGGAAACCCTGCAATGCAGAGACAGGGTCCAACCAGATGGAAAACTATGAGTTTATCCCCCACCCCCACCTGCAGAAGGTATCGAAACAGATGATCCGAGTTGGAAGACAGCCCAGTTTTTCCTAGGCGCTCTTGGCGTGAGGGGGATGCCAGATGATCCAAGAGATAAAGACCTCAGGGAAGAAGTCAATTTGGGATGTGCAGCTGACCCAGTCCATTTCTTAAGGAGAAACAACTTGCCCAAAGATATCAAAGGCTCCGAGAAGTCTGCCCGGAAAGAGACCCATTTAGGTTTACTTAACCCAGCCTTCCCCAAACATCAGAGGGGTTCCCACAGAACCCCATTTTTAAAACATTAGATTCTGAAATATCTCACCAAATTGGTGATCTTGAGAATGCACTTTGGGAAACAGCACTCTCGCCTGGTCCACCCTGCTCCGGAAGAGCAAGTACTTAGTTTGTGGGCGCCAGGGTTGCGGATGGTCACGGGGATGATGGGAAAGGAAGCCAGAGGCAGCGCCTGCAGGCCCTGCCCAATTCCCACCTCCCCCCGACCCCCGTCATCCCACTGTAACAATGTCTCCCGACACAGGCTCCTTCCTGCAGAGGCTGCAGCTAACATTACAAGGACGACCCTCCCTTCAAAATGTGTCTGTGAAATGCCTGGGCTGACAGTCCCAGGGAGCATCTACAAATTGGCACAGAAGGCCCCTCTGTTCAGTCTAGGGAAAGCGGGGCGGGGGGCTCTCGTTCGCTGAGTACTTCTTATGTACCAGGCACTGGACCAGATACTTTACATCCACGGTCCCTCTAATTCTCCCAAGAGCCCTGTGAGGGCTGCACTGTCTTTCCCATTTCACAGGTGAAAAAACAGAGGAAAGAGTGAGACTGTCAAGTTCCTGGGGTTGGATGTGCTCCTAACCCTCCCAGAAGGCAGAATCAGACTTCACTTTGGGGGCAGGTGCTTCCTTTTGAAAAAGGCCTAGGGTAGAGAAGTGACTGCCTACCCCATCTTCATCCTTGTGTACGTCGGGTGACTGGTACTCATCTATGGAGGACTTCTGACCAGCATGCTGGTAGAACTTACCACAATTGAGGTTGCAAACTCTTACACTGCTCAGCTGATAATGCACATTTTGAATACCTTTCCTTGCCACAAGTACCTCTGGCTGAAAAATCAACGTGCAGTACCAGAGGTGAAATCCCATACAGGGACATGCCCATACACACACAAAGGGCCACTTATTCCAGGACGAGGAGGTGACTGACAGTTTCTTCTTCAACCACACACTATCTTACCTCCCATGCAGGCTCCTGCTCCCAACCGGATGCCCTCAGACCTGCCCAGCTGGTGAATCCAGAGGTGACCCCCACCCACAAGTCTTCCAAGGCACATGAAGGCAGCCTGAGGCCTGTCCCGTAGCTTGCTGAATGCCTACTCAGAGACACTGAAGCTGGAGACCGACCACGTACCACACCCTGTGGGCCGCCCTCTGCAGAAACTGCAAGCATAAAACCCAGCCACAAAGTGCAAGAGAGAAAGCAAGATTTGAAAGCCATGATTCCATCATTTAGTGGAGCCAATATCTATCACCAATAAGACCGTGATGACCAATCTGCTTCTAACTAATTTATGCTACTGATGAAAAACACAATGGCTACTGTCTTTTCTCAACACGGTACCTGAAAAACCATGACCTTCAAGGCTGATTGACTACCCTCTTTTTGGGAGATCTAAGCACAATAAACACATCTTCAAAGAATCACACCCTTGCCCAAAATTAGCCTCCTGAACTAAGGAGTTAAGGAAAGCACGACTTAATCACTCGGCTGGGTTGTCAGTCACCGAATGAACCAAGTGGTTCCTTTACCTGAGTTCTCATTGATCATCTATTTATTTAAGAAATGACTTTGGTCTCCTGAGGACAACTGAAGGGCCCACGGTCCCAGAAGCACCACATCATCACTCTGCCCTACAACCCCCAAGTCCCAGCAGGTGGCCCAGGGCTGGTTCCATCCAAGCGTGAATCTAAGAATTCCTGACTGCGGCTCCTCAGCACACAGTGTGTCTGGCCAGTTGTCCTGGAGGAAATAACTTCTCGGAACTTTTTACTGTCTGTTTACCCCTCTGGAGCCAGAGTCCTTTGCAGTGTGAACTGAGGAAATGGTGGCATACACTGATTTCGTGCTGGGCTTGTATCTCATGGAGGAGTTTCGTGGGTAGTGCCACAGAAGGGGAGCGCAAGAGACCAGAGATCTAGGTTGACCACCCGGCTTATCCTGCTTTGTTGAGAGCAGATCCTTGTTGAAACAAATTTTTTTAAAATTAAGTTTTCTGAAAGGTGGGAAATGCATACTCATGCCAACAGGGTCCAGGCAGGCAACAGAAACAGATGAACTGGGTTGGATGTAAGACAGACAACACTGTGATCACAATGAGAAATAACACCTGCCACATGGCCACATTTTTGGGGAGGCAGTAGAGAGTGGGGGGGATGCGGCGAAGTGGAGAGCATACACTCTATTCAAGGAGGCAGCCAATTGTTGCCCTGTAGAAAAGTGAGTCCAGGACTGCCAGATCTGACTTTTCAATGTCAGGTAGAAATAAAAAGTTTTACATAAAATTTGATGTTCAAAAGCTGGCAACTAACTCAAAAAATGTTTAAACCTTGTGAAGAATGTCAAATAAAACAGGCCCCTTAGGCCATGATTTGGGAAAAAAAATTCTACTTAAAAACAAACGTTTGCAAACCTCCTTGTACAACCCTCTGATTTAAGGTGAGAAGACTCGGCTCAGAAATGTCAGGTGGCTTGCCACGGTCACAGAGCCAGCCAGAGGCAGAGCGGGACTCAGATTTGTCCCAGATCACTACGGGACTGCCACTCTCACTCTTGCAAGGGAACAACAACCCCAGGCACAGCTGTGGCAGGTGGTGAGAAGGGCAGGGGTGGAGAAAGTGTGGGGGTCACATAGGCCGTTGGTACCTGCGGTTGCCTTGCTTGCCGGAGATCCCGAATTTGGAGTGCGGAACGTCTGGGTTTGGGTGGCTGGAGGGGTGCGGTGTAAGAGGGTGGCGCATCGGACCACGGAGGCCGGAGCTTTTTTCCCCGACTGGTTCGTCTGGGTCTTCGCTGCCACGAAGCGTGGAGATGGGGAGACCTCTGGATGTGAACACTCAGAGCCCGTGTCTGGATCATCTGGTGGCTCCCACCCGGGGGCAGTACCTGAGAGGGTCACGCTCTCAGTCCCCGAGGGCCCTCCCAGATGGCGGAGTGAGTGGCCTCTCAGGCCACCAGCCCCACAGTCCAGGGTTGGGACTCTCTCTGCCCAAACTCTTCTTGTGCCACAGAGAACAAGGATTCTCACTTAACTCAGAGCCAGAGAAAGTCCAGGAGTCTGGAACCTTCTGTTAGCTCATGCTTAGTTATCTGGTGGCCACCAACCAGCCCACTGTGTAGGTCACCCATAACCCTTGACCAGCCCAGTCTCTGGACTGACCAGCTCTTAGGGCATCTGAATTAGTTAACCCAGGTCCAAGTGTATCTTCTGGAATGTTGGTTTCTAAGCTCCTTTTCCATTAAAGGAAGGCTGGCTTGGAGGTTACAATAGGAAGCAGACAGGCAGGGATGTGCCGGGGCTGGGGCAAGGCAGAGGGGCCTGATGGTGCCTCCAAGGTTTTAGGGCAAGGGGCTCTGTGGCACCTTGTGGGCACTGAGTGGGAACTGTTGCTCTCAGGGGATGCTGCTCGACCCAACGCCTGACGCTTTAACTGAAATAAGTGTAGCAGTTCCCGGATGCTATCTGGGGAACCCTGCATCACCATTACCCAGGCCCCCTGTCTCCCTCACCTGAAAATTCTGTAGAAGCTGGAGTCACTGAGAACCAGGGGCCGACTCTCAAGCGGTTTCCACCTCTGGTGGTCTTGGGAGAGCATCAGTCGGCCTCATTCACCCTCCCCTGAACCCTTAGCAGTGGTGGCCAACCCCTGAACCTGGCCACACTTCCACCATAAAAATGAAAGAGGAGGGGGCAGTGGTCTTCTCCTTCAGAGATCATGCAAAATCCGCAACTCTCCCAGAGGGGCAGGAAGGGGGCTAGGCAGCAAGAGGAAGGGGGGCCCTTTGGTACTGACCAGAGGCTCATAGAACCCCCAAAAATTAGTAACACCAGAGGGTACTGTCTTGACTCAGTGCCTGGCCACGGCCCTGACCTGCCTAGAGAAGGACCTGGCTGTTGCCCCCCCGGCCCAGGCAGGTGGAGGCAGGCCCCATTATCTCCCTGCTCCTAGGACAGCATCTGTCCTGAGCACTGTTTGCAGAGCCCAAATGAAAGGGCCCGCTACCTCTGCTCATTCCTGGCACAGATGGCGAAGCCCAGGCCCAAAGCAGGATGCAGGGCCTTGCCCAAGGTCACAGAGGAACTGAGTGGCAAAAAGAAAAGGCCACTCTATGGTTCTTCATTTACCACGCTGGTGCGTGGGGTGAGCTGTGAGGGCTGGGGCTGTCTGTTCTCTCCCGTGGAGGGTCACCCACTCCTCGCCTACAGTGGTGGCCAGATGCCGGGAGCAGGGGAGCTCTTTAGTCATGCCTCACTTAAACAAGCCCTCATCTGCCCACTCCAGCCCAGAAACAAATCCGAAGGCCTCAGTCTGCAGAAAACACTTTTGTCCCTTGTGACCTGAGCTGCCACTCTCAGGACTCTCTTTCTGAATCAGGAACTGACAGGTCGGTCTGGGTGGCAAAGGACACTTGTACACCTTCTCTCCCACTCTCTATCCCTCTTTCTGAGCCGAGGGCCTCAGAGGTCCTTGAGTCCCACCAGGGGACTGCTTGTCTCATAGTTTCCGACCTTTTTTTTTTTTTTTTTGCCACAGAATGAACCGACACATTCAATGTTGCAATAGGCACCCGGAGTCCATTTCTAGTATCTCTGCTGGCTTCCTGTGCGAGGTGGAGTTTGGGGACCACAGCTGGTGATTCACTGTAATGGAACCAGCCTTGAGTCTGGAGTGAGGCAAATCCACCTCTGAAGCCCAGCTCTGTAACCCTCGGCCTCCGTAATCTTGGAGACGACACCTCCCCTGTCTCGGCCTTTGTTTTCCCCCCTCAACTCCACCAACACTGGGATGACCCTCTCTGCATAATCAGCCTCACAGGGACTTTGTGGGAATCCAAGAAAGTCTCAGAAGCATCCTGAATGATAAACTGCTCTTCAAATGTCAGCAGCTATTACTGGTATTTTTCAGAGATTAAAAAAACCCAAGGCCCAAAGGCTTATTCTGGCCACAGACATAATAAGCTTGTTGACGGCAACACACAAAGTTACTGCTGAGATGAGACAGGGCTCGAGTCTGCCGGCTGTGCAAGGATGTCTTTGGCACAAGGCCGTGCACTCCTCCGCTCTCCATGGCAGTGACCCACACAGGAACAGAGTTTCTGAGCAACAGCCTAATCAAGCTGCTTTGCCTTTGAGACCTCAGGCTCCATCCCTGCAGAATGACTCTAGGAGCCCCTCTGGACCGGCCCGCTACACAGTCTACAATTCCTGCTGTAAAGATCCTGGCATTCTGAGGGAGAGAGTCCCCTTTTTTCCCTGTGGCAGGGAGCTCAGGAATATGCATAAAGCACATAGTATCATAGGCCTGACGGTATCACCTGTGTGCTCCGATCACCCTGCTTGAGACCTGCTCCCCTCTCCAGCTTCCTTGCAGGTCACTGAGCTCCTTGCCTTCTCATATCCTACAATATCCTTTCTCTTTCAAGCTCATAGCCTTTGTGCATGCTATTCCCTCTGCCTCGAACATTCTTCCCTCCAGCTTTTGACTGTTGGTCCTACATACTATACTTAAAGATCTCTTCCTTAGGGAGTCTGCCTCCCAAAACCTCCCCACCTGGGACCATTTATTTGTCAGTACCCTCCTGTCTTCCCTTCCAAGGACCGATCACCATCAATAATGACACACAGTATGACCTGTGATCAATGGCTCTCTCCCCATTAGCGTGTATGCTCCAAGAGAGCAGGAAATCTGCCAGCCTTGCCCGCCATGCACAGGGTGTCTGGCATGTTCCCTGATACACAGTGCTCAAGAGACATTGTGGAATCCGTGTATCAATGCATGAGCGGCCAGAAAATTTAAAGTCAGAACTGCCAAAGAAGAGCACATCGAAGATGGGATCCCAATGAGGGCACATAATGGTTCCATGAAGCTATCTGACATGTTATCCTCCCAGTGGTCCCAAGGGTATGAGGCAGATGGGGCTACTAAGGCTCAAAGAGGTATGGCTCTCAATTCTGGGTCACAGGGTGGGTTGGGCTGGGCCAAGATCAATGTCCCAGGCTCCTGACTCATTCTACTCAACAGTGTGCTCCCTCTGTTGACCTCACAGGGAACACTGTCATGCTGGAATTCCTACCTGAGCTCTTCCTGAGAAAGAATGAAAGAGTCTCAGACAGACTGGCTAACTTCCCCTGTAGGAAACACACATGCGGTATCCACACACAAGAGGTATCTAAAAAATAACAGAGCACTGTGGTCTCCTTTCCAGAAAGCTGAACATTTAACTGGGCCAAAAAAATTTAGAGAATGCAAGGAGCAAAATAATTTAGAGAATGCAAGGATTCAAGAAAAGCAACCACACAATCAAGGGATGGAGAGACCAGGGGGTTTCCCTGAAACTTCCACGAGGTACAGGAGGATGAAACTGCATTGGAGGCAAATGGAATCAGGTACTCAAAGGCTGGAGGTGGAGATGAATGGGAGATGAGACTCAAGAGGAGTCAACCAGGGAACCCCTCCTTGTGGATCTTCATCTTAGAAAGAGAACTGGAGAACTCACACTTCTGGCCATGATGGAGTAACTGGAACAAGCCTAGCCTCCTGCCATATTCAACTATAAAGTTGGACAAAGGTGGTGCAGAACTGTGATTCAGGACAGAAAACATGATGTGAGCCCCATGGTCACTCTAGCTCTCTGCCTGGGGAGCTCCTCTGGACCAGGGCAGAGAAAGGTGGAGCCCAAACATCTCAGTGAATGAAGGAGACAGTGATCTGAGTTCAGGGCTTTTGAGGTGGCTAGAATTTGCATGGCAAATCAACAAAGAAGAGAGAATTGTGCAACAAAAAAGAACTCCAGAAATGTGCAGATGGGCCCTCTTGAAATCTGGCTGAGTACCAAACTGTATTTGTGCAGAGTGAGTCTCTGCAAAGCCTAGCAAAAAATAGCTAATAGGGGTGGGGGTGGGAGGCTGATTAAGTAAGTGAAGATTCAAAAGTCACACAAGAGTAGGAGATATTTTGGAGTTCCCCCCTGCCAGAGAGGAGAGACCTTGCTCAATACTTCAGGCATTCAGCTAAGAAACAGCCAGAAAGGCCACGCCTTAGAAGAGCTGCTCTAACCCCAGAATAAGAACTATTCTAGACCTGCCCTAACAGCTTAAAAACCAGCTTTTGAAGTATTGAGTTGATTTGTAATTAACCACCTGCCAGAACAAAACTCTTTTCAAAGGAAGACAAAATCAAGTCAACAACACAGCATTTCCAGGATGCAGCATGGAAGAAACAATTATTTTCCAGGCAACATAGGAAAATGTGACCAGTAATCAAGAGAAAAACCAGTTAACAGAAACATACAGAAATGACAGGGAAGATGAAAAATAATGAAGAGAAATAAAAATTATAAAAAGAAGCCAAATGAAACTTAGATGAAAAATATGATAGCTGAAATAAAAAGTTCACTTAATAGATTTTTCTAATAAAGCAGGTTAGACACCACAGAAGAGAAGATCAGTGAACTTGAAGATGGGGCAATAGAATCTATTCAAACTGAAGCACAGAGGGAAAACAAGGCTGAAAAAATGAACAGAGCTTCAGTTGATCTGTAAACATTATTGATTATGAAACATCTATGTAATTAAAGTCTCAATAAGAGAGAAAAGAGAGATTAGGAAAGAAAAATATTTGAAGAAATACTGGCTGAGAATGTTCCAAATTTGGTGAAAAATGTACATTCATGATCGAAGAAGCTCAATGAATCTCAAACAGGATAAACACAAATAATGAAACTGTTAAAAATTAGTAACCCCAGAAATACTTAAAAGCATCTAGAGAAAAAAGATACACTAAATATAGATGAATAACAATCAGAATGATCTCTGACTTTTCATCAGAAACAACTTAAGCTAGAAGACAAAGGAATGATATTTTTAAACATAAAAAAATTATCAGTCTAGAATTCTATATCCAGAAAAAACTTCAAAAAAAGATGTGAAATAAAAACATCTTCAGTTGAGAGAATCTTTCACTAATAGACCTACAATATAAGAAATGTTAAAGGAAGTTCTTCAAGAATTAAAGAAAATGATAATAGATGGAATTCAGATGTACACAAAGGAAAGAAAAGCAAAGGAAATGGAAAATATGTAAGTAAATATAAAAGGCATTTTCTAATTTCTCAGTTACTTTAACAAATTACTATTAAAGCTAAAAGAGTAATTGTTAAGTTTATAACACATGTAGGCATAAATGTATGATAAAAATAGCACAAAGAACAGGAGGGCAGTAAATGGGAAGTATACCATTGTAAGGCTTTTATATCATATGTAATGTGTTATGATATAAATTCATGGTGCTCTGTAACATATTAAACACGTATATTATAAATCATAGAGAAACCACTAAAGAAAAAGAGTTATGGCTAGAAAGCTAAGAGGCATTTTTTAAAAAATACTTGATTAATACTAAAGAAGGCACGAAAATAAGAAAAAAATGAACAAGAACAAATGGGACAAATAGAAAAAATACAAGATAGCAAACTTAAATCTAACCATATTAATATAGTATATTAAATGTAAATGAATTAAACATTTCAATTAAAAGGCAGGGATTACCAGGCTGGATAAAGAAAGGCATAAGAACCAACTATATACACATACTTCAAACACAAAGATAAAGGTAGATTAAAAGAAAATGATGAAAAGAGATATACTAATACTAGAGATACGCAAATACTAACCCTAAGAAAGCTGTCATGACTTACAGCAACTGACAAAGGAAATTTCAGGACAACAGGCATTACCAGAGATATAGAATGGCATTGCACTACTTTATAAAGGGTCAATTCATCAAGGCATAATGATGCTAACTATGTGTACCTAATAACAAAGGTTCAAATTACATAAATTGAAGACTGACAAACCTAAAAGGGGAAACAGACAAATCCACCATTGGAGTTGAGAATTTTGATGCTTCTCTGTCAGAACTTGGTAAGACAAACTAATTTAAAAAAAATTGGGAAAGAGTATAGAGATGTGAACAACATTATCAACCAGCTTAGCCTAACTGACACTACGAGATACATCTTTTTTTTTTTTTTTTTTGGTCAAGTGGACATGAAACACACAGCAGAAGAGACCATAAGGTAGATCATAAAACTTATCTCAATAAATTTTGAAGATTGGAAAATGCAGAATATGTTCTCTGACCACAATGGAATTAAGTTAGAAGTCAATAACAACAAAAAATCTGGATAATTCCCAAATATTTGGAAATGGAATATGTTTCTAAATAATCCTTCCTACAAAGAAAATTTCAGGCTTGATGGCTTAACTGCTGAATTGTATAGAATACGTATGTAAAATAATACCAATTCTATATAAACTCTTCAGAAAATTGAAGAGGAGGGAGTACTCTTCCCAATTCTATGAGGCCAGCATTACTCTGATACTCAACAAGACAAGAACATTACAAGAAAGAAAATTGTACTGCTGGTTGGAAAGTAAAATGGCACAACTACTTTGGAAAACAATTTGACTGTTGTTAAAAGTTAAACAACCATCTATCATATGATCCAGCCATTCCATTCTTAGGTATTTACCCAAGAGAAATAAATCATTTGTCCTTACAAAGGCTTGTACACAAATGTTCATAACTGCCTTATTTATATTAGCTCCAGAACTCTAAACAGAAATACTCTAAATATCCACCCGTAAGTGAACAAACTGATTGTAGCATGTGTATCTGGAAATGGAATACTACTCATCATCAATTAAAAGAGAATGAACTACTGATACATGTAAGCATAGATGAATCTCAAAATAATTATGCAGAGTGAAAGACGCCAGACCTCTCCCCTCAAAAATACATACTTAGATACTGCAAGATTCCATATATGTAAAATTCTAGGAAATGCAAACTAATTTACAGTAATAGGAAGCAGATTAGTGTTTGCCTCGGGATGGGGAAGTGGTAAGCAAATTACAAAAGGGCATGAGAAAACGGTTGGGGGTGATGGGTATGTTAATTAGATTGTGGTGACCATTTCATGGGTGCATGCATAGGTCAAAACTTCTCAAACTGTACACTTTAAATAACAGGCACTTTATTGTATGACAATGTACTTCAATCAACTTTTTTTTAAAAACTTCACCAGAAATAATCATTTTCTTAATTATGACCTTCGTTAACACACCACTGATTAAATATGGGGGGCATTCTGCTAATCCTAGGACTGTAGTTCCCTGCCCTTGAGGAGACAGTTTTGGGAATGACATCAAAAGCAAGTAAAAACCTGAGGAATTTTAGATAGAAGTGAGAGGAAAACATGTTTCTGAAAACACATTACTGTATAAACTAACCTTGGATCTTTAAGTAATTTAGACGCCTATGCAAGAACTTGAGTGTGGGGTTATTCCACAATGTATACATATGAAATAATCAAGTTATACACCTTAAATATATCCTTATTTAAAAAAAACCAGAAGCTTCAAAGAAGGAAGTCATTTTATCTGGCAAAGAATAATCATCCCCAGGTTATAACTTTCTTCAGTTCATTTTACAGTTTGACTTTCGGATATGCTTAATGTGTTTTAATAAAGTATAGGAATGGTGAATTTTTTTAAGTCTAGTAATTCACCAGTACTAACAAAAGAGAATATAAGAATCCATAGAATCACCTCAAAAGATGGAGGAAAAAAACATGCAACATCAATTTATAAGAAAAACTTTTAATAAACTATAAACCAGAGGTAACTAGATCAACTGATAAAGGACATCTATAAAAACCTACTTTAACACAATGCTTAACAATGAAAAACTGAACTCTGTGATTGGGAACATGGCAAAAATATTCACTGATTTCTTCTATTCAACATTGTACTGGAGTGACCTAATCAGAACAGTGAGGAAGAAAAAAAATAAAAAGAATACAGATTGGAAGGAAAGAAATAAAGCTGTCTTTATTTGTGGACGACACCAATATGTAAAAGAAAATCCTAGGAAATCTACAAAAAATCTATTAGAACTAATAAGTAAATTTAGCAAATTTGCAATATACAAATTCAATACATAAAGATTGATTTTTTAATATGCAATAGCAACAGACAATTGGAAAATTAAATTTAAAAGTCACAGTAGTGTCACAAACCATAAAACACTTGGAGATACGGAATGAAATATGTGCAAGACTTCTCTGAAAAGTACAAACTGCTGCTGAGAGAAACTAAACAAGCCCTAAATACTTGGGCAAATATACCATGTTCATGGACTGGGAGACCCAATATTATTGTAATGATGGTTCTCCCCAAATCGATCTATAGATTCAATATAATCCCAAACAAACTCCAAGTTGCATTTTCTTGGTAGAAATTAGAGAAGACTCTAACATGAATATGGAAGAACAAAGTTCCTAGAATAGCCAAATAGTCTTAAAAAATAACAATGTTGAAAAATTAAGAGTAGCTGATTTGAGACTTACTAGAAAGCTTTCAGCAAGTAAGATCATGTGGAATAGGCATAAAGATAAACAGAACAACGGAAGAGAAAAATACTTACACTTATACATTCAAATAACTTTCCACAAAAGTACCAGTGCAAAGGAATATGAAAAGATAATCCATTCAACACACGGTGTTGCAATAACCAGGTATCTGTATGGAATAAAATGAATCTCAACTCATACCACACATCATTTGAAAAATTAACTTGAAATATATCACAGACATAAATGAAAAAGCTAAAATTATAAGGCTTCTAAAAGATAATAAAAGAGGATATCTTTACCATTTTGAGGTAGGCAAGGATATCCTTGAGGTAGAACCCAGAAAGCACTAACTACAGAAAAAAATGACAACCTGGACTTCATCAAAATGAAAGACATCTGTTCATCAAATGATGCTGTATGAAAATCAACTGGCATGCCAGAGACTAGGAGAAAAATCCATAATACATATATCTGACAAAGAACCTAGGCATACTGGAATATATAAAGAACGCCTACAACTTAATAATAAAAAGACAAATAGCCCAACCAAAAAAATGGGCAGACGACTTAAACAATTTCCAAAGTAAAATATGCACGTGGCCAATAAGCAAATATAAAGATGTTCAACATCATTAGTCATCAGGAAAATACAAATCAACACCACAGTGAGATTCCACTACCCCTCACTAGAATAGCTGGAATTAAACAGACCAATGCCATCAAATGTTGGCAAGAACATGGAGCAAGTGGAACTCCCAGGCACAGCTGGTAGGAGTGAAAGATGCTATGGTCATTTTGGAAAATAGTTTGTCACTTATTAAAAAGTTAAACACACTATTCCCCATGACCCAGTAATTCTACTCCTTGGGTATTTATCCAAAGAAATGAACACATATGCCCACAAAATCCTCATATAAGCATTTTCATAGCAGCTTTATTTGTAATAGCCTGAAGTTGGAAACAACCCAAATTAACTGGTAAATGGCTAACAAATGGTATTTGCATACAATAGAACATTGCTCAGAAGTAAAAAAGCATGAACAACTGATACATACGATATGTTAAAATATGAATCTTAAAAACATTCTGCTGAGCAAAAGAAGTCAGACATAAAAGAATACAGATTCTATGACACTAATTCTAAGAAATTCTTCCACAGTGAGCCTATGTCCTTATAGGGACACCCACTAGACCCAGGGAATCAAGTCCTAGCCCTGGAAACCACCTGATGAAGCCTGCAAATCCACCTCTGCCTCCACAAGGAGTCCATTGGCACACAAATCTCTAGAACCAGACAGAAGCCACTGCAGGAGCTATCTCTTGGTCAGCCTTGGATAAATAATTCTCTGTTGAATCCAGGCTAAACCTCTCATGCTGTATTTTAAACACAGATGACCCCTGAGTTCCCAGACTTCAGCAGGTAACAGAGAGATTCATTCAACAAGCAGATACAGAAAGAAAGCGAGTTCATAACAGAAAGCAAAAGAAAATGAGGAAGAGAGAAAGAAAAGTAGACAGCCCTTCAGGAGAGATGCACCAGGCTGTCAGGGTGGTGCATCTCTTAGGGGGCAAGAGACACACCCCTTTCTGCTGTACCATCTGACATGGGATGTAGGATAGCTTCATGGTTGAGTATGGGCCTAGAGCTTGCCTGCTGGAATTCAAAGCCAAGTTCCCCATCTTACTAACTCCATGGCCTTACTCAACTTGCCCCAGGAAGCACTGAAGATAGTCTCCAAAGGCTGAACCCAAGGTTATAGTCTGCCCTTATAGCTAACACCTCACTGAAAGTGCATTCTGGGTAGCATCCACTCTGGGCACCAGGCAGCAGGGCAGTTGTTACTTCACTGGAGAACACAGACATGGCTGCCCTGTACCTGCTTATGGAAAGCTGGATCCCCAGAGGAGCGCAGGCCATGGTGTTCAAGCCCGACCATAGTCCTGCTGTCTGGGCATCAGCACCACAAGTGGGTTAACTGGACAGTCGGTGCCTACCCAGTGGAATCCTGCATCCTCTCTCCCCACACAACATCTGGCTCTACGGTGGGTACTGAAAGACCCATACAGCCCACACTGGGAGGTGGAATGAATTCTTCTAGTGGGGCCATAGCAGGTACCTCATGTCAGAGATGTCTATAATCCAGATCCTGGGCTCAAAAGGCCTTAAAGAGCTTTCACAGATGGGAAACTGGAGCCCACAGAAGGAGAGCAACAGGCACAAGGTCACAGAGCAGTGAGGGGCAAGCAAGGATGAGAATCTCAGCCCAGTGCTCGACTTTGGGACTGGAGTTCTCGCCCATGGGGAGACCCCTCAGCCCCTGCCACTCTGCCCAGAGGGGAGGAATTCCTGGGGAAGCTACCTGCACCACCCTCCAGGCTCTGAATACTTCTCCCTCCCTATCTGATACCATTGGTATGCCAACAGCAGGGCTTCAGGAAGGACTCGGGCCTTCCCAGACTATAAGGGGCTTCAGCCCCCAGTGACCTTCTGTAAACCCTCCTTCTGTGTTTGGACCTAAGTCTTCCCATCCACAGAATGGGGAGTGGTATCCCCACAGCTCTGCTGTGAGAAACAAAACCAGTAACACTCCCCAAAACGTTGCTAAACATCCAGCCCTTCTGCCCTGAGACTGCACAAGCCCCGCCCCCATCAGACTTTGGTTTCCGCACCTGTACATGAAGGGGAAGGGAGGCTGATGGGCCCCCTAGCTCATACACTCGGGGATCCAAGGATGGTGACCCCTCTAATATCCAGAAAAGGAGGTGGGAAATCAGCAAGGTAGGCTCATGGGCACCAGGAGGATAGAAGGCCAGGATGTCCCTGTGGGAAGGTCCCTTAGAGCTCTTTCCTTTCCTGGTCAGAGTGGGAGATGGTGGTCCAGGGTCGGGATGGGGCCTGCCCCGCGTCACAAGCAGGCCTGGGACTCAGCTGGGATTAACAGCCAGGGCTTGACTCCCAGCTCAGGGTTCCTGCCACCTCCTTAGCTTCCCACTATCAAGGCCAAGAGGGAGCTTTCCTGTCCAGTTAACCATGCCCCTAGCCTGGGCTCCCTCCTGCATCTGTTCAGACTGAAGCTGTATCACGGGGCACTGGCTTTGGGAGTGAAGATTCATAAACCTCGTGATGTGGGGGTACCTAGAAGAGGGCCACAGCAGGACTTGGAGAAGTGATGTCCACCCTCCTCACCCCAATCACATGGGCACAGGACTCTGAGTCCACTGAGGGAGGGCTCGGACTCTGCTCTGGCTTAAGAGGGGGACTTCTCAGCTATGCCAGCCACTGTAGACAGGTGGCCCTAGGTCAGACTTAACACCTAAAGACTGACCCAGAACTGAGCTCACCTTGCTTTCACCATTTCCTAGCCAAATTCCAGAGGCCTGGCCAATGGTTGGCCCACCCTGTCCCCAGCCCCCCAATCCCCATCCCCACCGGGAGGAGGTACTCACTGATGGGGGCGTGTAAGGCCACATGCTCCTGGTAGGGAGTGTAGTACTTGTACTGTTTCCCGCAGAATTCACAGGTGTAATTGCCAGTTTCTGTCCAGGAAGGAAACGAAGGTGTAAGAATGGGCAACTGGCCCCCACCAAGAAACATCAGCGTGCTCCCACCCCCCAAAAAACTCCTCCCCATTCTGGGACCATCAACTGGAATCAATTCTGACTCTGGAGTTAGAAGACCCCTATTCCAGTCCCAGCTCAGACATTTCGAGCTGGGTAACCTCGGGCAAGTCTCTTAACCTCTCTGTGCCTCAGTTTTCGTATCTATAAAACAGAGGTCATAATAGGACCACCTTGTAGGATTGCTGTGAGGATTAAATTTAGATGGCAAGTGCTTAGAACAGTACCTGGCACATTGCTCCACCCCAGCCCCGGTGCTCAAGAAATGTGCTGACCTCCAACACCAACCTCTTCATCAGCCCCTCTACAAGCCCTGCCCTCTGCAGTGGCCACACCCAGGGTCCCCTCATCTCCAGAACCTTCCCTACCCCCAAGCACCCCCCACCCACTGGCAGCAGGGGTCACTTCTTCCTCTCAAGTCCCACCCGACTTTTATCTTTACCTCTCTTTTGGCACTGCCTAACTTCTTTCTTCTTAAAAATGTCTGATGTAATATTGTTCACTGGGGGAAAATTATAAAATACTGATAAATACAAATACAAAATAAAAACTAAAGAGAAATTTCAATCATCTGTAACCCCCAAAGAGCAGCATCAACCCCCCTGGGGGAGGGTGCCCTGGTCCCCACTCTTCATTCTGTCTCATCTCATCTGGGGTGTGCTTCTCTCACTGATACCACCTGTCTGGCTCCTGTGAGCCCTGAATTAGCCAGTCCTGATCAATACCCTCTTTGTAATCTGGTGTATTCAATCGATATTACTTTGTGGACATCTTGCCCAATCAATAAATATTGATCTCTACTGCATTTATTGGCTGCATGGTTCCCCCTGGACTTTGGAATTTGCTGAGCCAGTCCTCTATACCAAGGGATACTGCGATTGTTTCAAAATTTTTTCCCTATTAAAAAAAAATGTTGTGACTCATGTTTTTATAGAAAATTTTCCACCCATTAATTTTACACATTATCACAAAATAAAGGCTATTCCATAGAATCTTTGCACATTATTTCCTGGGGAAAAATTCAAGAGAGGGAAAGGGTATGTATTTTTAAGGCCTTTGATAACCATAGCACCATCTTCCCAATCAGAAAGGCGTGAAAATGACCGTTTATGCACACTACAGCCAGCATTAAGTATTATCATCTTCTTAAATTCTGCCTATCTGATAAGAAGAACTATATTACACTGCTGATTTTATTTTCCATTTCTTTGATTTCTAAGGAAATTGATTATTTTTCATGTTTAATTAACTATTGTTTTCCTTTTGTGAGTTTCCTTTTGTGTTTACAGCCAGCATTTCTACAGGTATATTGACATTTATGAAATCACTAAACTCTTTGTAGATTAAGGATATCAACATTTTGTTATACGTGTTAAAATTAATTTTTTCTTAATTGGTCTATTAGTCTGTTTATGGTTTTTCTCTCCCGCTATAGAATTTTTAGTAGTTAAATACTTTTTGTAACTGATTCATAAACACTGGAAACAGTTATTTGCTCTTTGCAGGATTCACAGTTATTAGATCAACTGTATTAAATATATTATTTAAATTCTATACAACCTTATTTGTCTACTTGCTCTGTCAAGGACTAAATATTGTGATAAATCTTTCTACTTCACTGTATTTCTAAATTTATTTTGTATATTTGGAAACAATGTTGTTTGATACCTAAAGGTTCATGGGATCAAAATCTTCACTGTGAACTGTATTTAGTAACATAAAACTATTTTCCAACACAGTGCTTCTCAAAGTGCGGTCCCTGGACCAGTAACATTAGTATCACCTGGGAACCTGTTAGAAATGCAAATTCTTAGGAATCACCTAAGACTTATTGAAAAAAAAAAAGTTATAGGTGCTGGGTCCAGCAATCCGTGTTTTAACAAGCCCTCCAAAAAATTCTGATGCATGGGAAAATTTAAGAACTCATGCTGTAACATTTAATTATTCCATTTTATTAGTTTGTGTGGCATAATTTGATAATTAATTTGTCAGATCCTGATTTCTATTTGTTTACATGTACGTAAAGACATGTAACATTTGTTTACATGTACGTAAAGACATGTAACAACATTTTCTCATACTGTCATTCATTGAACAGGTACTGTGCTAAGTGCTGGCACAAAATGCTAAGCAAAACAGGCAAAATTCCTGCTTTCAAGGAGTTTACAGTCTAACAAAAGGAGATAAAAAAAAATCAAAGAGTCACTCAAATTTAAAACTCCATCCACAGTAAGTGCTCTCAAGGAGACATATGTAGTGCTATAAAAACCCATGATAGGGAATTTAATCTAGTTCTGGAAGTAGGAAAGAGAAGCTCAAGTGCAGAGTAAAGATAAGGAATTAACCTTGTCTCTAATGTCTCTAATAAACCATTAACAATTGGATTATTTTAAATCAACCTGACAAGCTTTGCCTTCTAATAAAGGAGATTATGCCATTTGCTTTTATTGCTATAATTGATTTGGTTTTACAATCATGCTCCACCCTTTCTGATTGCTGCCTTAATTCCCAGTTGTTTTATATATGAACTCTTTATTTTTCCATTATTCTCCGATATTCCATTATTTTCCAATGTTGTCTATTGTTTTAGATAATTAGTATATAGGATATATTTCTCTAATTGTTAATAGTCAAGTGGCAAATGACATTTTTTAGTCTATCACCATTGAGAAAGGTAGTTTAACCCAGTGTTTCTCAAACTTTAGCACATCAAAGAAACACCTAGAAAGACTGTTACAACATAGATTGCTGGGTTCCACCCCAGAAATTTTGATCCTGTAGGTCTGGAGTAGGGCCTGAGAATATACCTTTCTAATAAGCTTCCAGGAACACTGATTTGCTGGTCTGGAGTCACACTATGAACAGGAAGGCTTAACCTACTTTACTGTAGCCCTCACCAATTCCTCCTTCTTTAAAAAAAAAAAAAAAAAAAAAAAAAAACCTCATTTTAAATATTTTAGAATAATGTGCCTTCTGCAATTTTATAATCGGATTTAGAACATTTTAAACTAACTTCTAGTTTATCTTGTTTTACTACTCACAGTTCCTCTTATACTATGAATTTCTCACAACTGAGTCTTTAAATGTACTCTACGACTTAGTTCATCAGAGTATATCTTCAAATAATTTTGTGAAGATGGGTACATAGAAAAAAAAGTATGTTTTTAAGCCCTTGCTTTTCTCTTTACACACAAACCACAGTTTGTCTAGATATAAAATTCTTAGATTACAACCTTTTCCCTTCAAATCTGATTCATTATCTTCTAAGATTTAGTATTGCAGAGAAGTCTAACACAAGTCCACCTTGAATTCATGTATAGGTAACTTGCTTTTTTATGCCTGAATGCTTATATAGGTTTTTCTTTCCTTTACAGTTGTAAAAAGTCACTGAGATCTACGTAGGTACAGGTCTCTTTATACCGAATCTATCTGATGCATGATGAGCCTATTAAATCTGCATATACAGGTCTTCCTTTAGCTGAGCAAATTTTTCTTCTATTAGATCTTAGGAGCACTGTTTCTGGCCACTGGTATTATAACATCAATTATCTGAAACTGGCTCCCTGTTCTCCCTGTTTATCATATTTTCCTCTCATTATCTTCATCTGTTCAAGTTCATCCTTCACATCACTAATTCCAATTTTGCAGATAAACTCGGCTCTTTACTTCACAGAATGTAGTTTTTAATTCTGTTATTACATTTTCTGCTTCCCTGAAATTCTTCCTTGTCTTACTCCTCTCTCTTTGCCTTCTTATTCTGTTGCTTTTTCACCATACAACTCCGGCTCCTTTTTCACAGGAGGTCATGCTATGGACCGAACTGTGCCCTCATCCTCAAATTCATACATTGAAACTCTAACTCCTAATATGATGGCATGTAGAGATGGGGCCTTTGGGAGGTAAGCAGTGTCAGATGAGGTCATCAGGGTAGGGTCCTCACCATGGGATTAGTGCCCTTATTAGAAGACAAGCCAGAAAGCTTGCTCTCTCTCTCTCTTTTACCATCATGTCCAGACATATGGTGGCCACCTGCAAGCCAGGAGGAGAGCCCTCAACAGAAGCCTGCCATGCTGGCACCTTGATCTCAGGCTTTCCAGCTTCCAGAACTGTAAGAGATAAATTGTTCAGACCACCCAGTCCACAATATTTTGTTGTGGCAGCCTAAGTGGACTTGTAAGACAGGCCACCTTTTCTTATAAGAGATGGAGGTTGTCAAACAGAATGGTCTTCTAGATTTTGTGGTAGATCATTTTCAGAGGTGTGCTCTTCTCCGAGTCTCTTAAATTCTCTTTTTCTTGTTATATGGAATTTACATAGTTCTCTCATTTTTTTTTTTTTTTTTAACTATTCAAGTGACTCTTCCTTATTCAGGCATAAAAATCAAGTAACCCATACATGACTCCAGACTTACTCTGTTTCAACAGACCACACAAATGAGTTTTCCTTGATTCTCCCTCTGCCCATTATCATGGAAGTAATTCTTGGATCTGCAGATGAAGAGCAAGTTAACCCACAAGGCTTCTTGGACCAACTCTCCCTTTTCTAGCAGGATTCTCTACTCTGTCATTGCCTGGGCTTCTTCCAACTTAAGTACCTAATTCTCTAATGTGCTCAGCTGATGCTGATGTGAAAGGTGTACTTCCCAGCACTCACTCCTGCCGGGGTGTTTCTTCTTCCTCTGACTACAGAGCTTTACTCGGGCAATCAGTCCCTTCAGAATACGTGGTGCCTCTACTGGCTAATCATTTTTAGCGTTCTGTGGCATTGGCCTGCTTATACATAGCAGGAGCTGAAGAAGCAACATTTTTATCTCACAAGGCAGCTCCTGAGTGGCAGCAAGGGATGGTCTCACACCACGCCAGCAATCTCAGCTCCATTCAGTCCAGCTGGGCGTACGCTGGCAGCCAGACCCAGTCTGATATTCTCAATGCAATTCTACACTCCTAATAATTTGTGGTAATTCCTCCCAGGTCCTTGCATTGGCTGTCCGTCAGACTTAGTTACAGATACAGAGAACACGCTTCATCTTGTTCTGCATCTTCCCGGGTAATTAACAGGTACCACTTATTTAATGCTTTGCACGCATGTGTAAGGACTACGCTAATTCTTTTACAAATATAATCTCATCTAAGCCCCATGACAATCCTGGAAGGTGAGTTTTATTGTCATCAGCCCATTTAGAGGTAGAGAAACTATGGATTAGACAGATTAGAAAACTGGTAGGACATCATGCAGCTATTAAGGGTCGAGCTGGGAGTCCTGTTTGGGTTGGCTCTAAAACTCTTGCCCTTGACTCTTTCTTAGTAACATGTCTCACTTACTACACCTTGGATATGAGCCAGGTGCTCGGCGAGACATTCTATGTGTGTGTCCTCCAACAGCACTGAAAAATTCAGAGATGTGCTTGTTCCCAACGTATGGGACTCTCACAAGGGGTAAGGAGCTAGTAAGCTGGTGACGACAGCATTCAAACCCAGGCCTGTCTGATTTCAAAGCCCATTTTCCTAAGGATAATGATACGGTTGGAAGAGCAGCAGTACACTGGGACCACTGCCAGATCCTGCATAGATACTGAACAGGGAGGTCACAGATCCTCTGTTCTTGTCCTATATCTGTCTATGAATGTCTCTCCCACCAGACTATGAATTCTTTTGAATTCTTTTTTGAGATGGAGTCTTGCTCTGTCACCAGGCTGGAGTTCAGTGGTGCGATCTTGGCTCAAGATCTACCTCCCGGACTCAAGCGATTCTCCTGCCTCAGCCTCCTGAGTAGCTAGAACTACAGGCACCCACCACCATGCCCGGCTAATTTTTTGTATTTTAGTAGAGACGGGGTTTCACCATGTTGGCCAGGATGGTCTCCATCTCCTGACCTTGTGATTCACCCGCCTCGGCCTCCCAAAGTGCCGGGATTACAGGTGAGAGCCATCACGCCCAGCCTGAATTCTTTTAATGCTGCAAATATGCCTGATCCACTTTTGTGTTTCCCCTGCAGGGTCTAACTTCCTGTATTTGAGCACTGAGGGTTTCGTCATATGCTTTTTTTTTTTTTTTTTTTTTTTTTGAGACGGAGTCTCACTCTGTCACCCAGGCTGGAGTGCAGTGGTGTGATCTCGGTTCAATGCAACCTCTGCCTCCCGGGTTCAAGTGATTCTCCTGCCTCAGCATCCCAAGTAGCTGGGGCTACAGGCATGCATAACCACGCCTGGCTAATTTTAGTAGCGACGGGGTTTTGCCATATTGGCCAGGCTGGTCTTGAACTCCCAACCTCAGGTGATCCGCCCATCTTGGCCTTCCAAAGTGCTGGGACTACAGGTGTGAGCCACCGCGCCCGGCCATATTCTTCATCTTTAAGATGATTTTTATGCTCCTGTTTATCGAGTGTTTACTATGCATGTGACAAGCACTGTGCTAACCACTTTATAGACATGATCTCATCTTCAGTTTCCTGAACGCTTTCAGAAGAGTTAAGAAGAAAGCAAAGAAGCATCCCATGACCACATGGACAAGGGATGAGGAAGAAAAAGCATTTGGTGGAAGGGGGAGAGGACACACCCAACCCCTTCCAAGAGCTGGGATCAAGTTCTGCCCAAGGAACGTATCTAACTTAGTGTTTCAGCTCCTCTGATTTTCCTTCACTCAGATATCCTCATCTGCTCGTTCTGTTTTTGTGTATATTTTTACAAGCTGCTTTAGATCCTTATTGGAAGGAAGCAGAGACCATAAAGGTCTGTTCTTGCTGGGTAGTAAGTGAGGTACAGAAAACAAAGAGATAAATAGCAGGTATGGCAATTCCTGAACAGCTGGAAAGGACAAGTCTCACTCACTTGTGGTCCCCCAGCACCTGCCCTAGGCTGGCCACCTGGCCCCTCCCAATCCATCTTCCTCCCAGCAGTAAAATCAGGCTTCCTAAAATGCAAATCGGATCAAGTCCCTTCTCCACTTAGTAAACTCTCTGGCTCATTCACCTGGGGATGCTGCCTGCTAGCATTCAAGGCTCTGTAAGACCTGAAGCCATCGATTTCTGGGATCAGCAGGGCTCTCCTGCCTTCACATGGGATGCCGGGGCTCATCCCCTACCCTCATCCCCACCTGAAAGCTTCCAGCATTCCCTCAGGCCTCCCACAACTCCCTGCAAGCTGTGTTGGAAGTGTTCAATGATCTGCTGTCCCCACCCCCAAAGCCCCATCTGAACTACCCAAGGGCAGGACTACATGTGTCCTGCTCCCTGCTGTGTGCCCACAACACTCAATACAAGTTTATCGAAAACAGGCCAGACATGTGTGTGGCTCCTGCCCTTAGGGCGTGTCCTGGGACAGAGACAGAGTATCTGCCTGTGGTTGCCCGGGACAGCTCATTCGCTGAGAGGCCCCTTCAGGTGACTATGACGTGTTATTTTCTGAGCACCTACTATGTACCAGGCACTGTGCTAACAAGTGGTTCACATCCAGGATCTCATTTAATCCCCCAACAAACCTGTGGGGAAATGTCATCCTCATTCCACGGGTGGGGAGGCTGAGGTTCAGGATGGCTAACAGACCGTGAGGACACCAAGCCTGTAAGCAGTAGCGCCAGGACTCAGTCCCATCCTGGCTGCCTTCACTGCTCTGACCTTGACCCTGTGCTGCCCTGTTGCTCCTCGAAAGCTCCAGTCCTAACACTGACTGGCCCAACTGACAGGTGGGCACCATTGCTGCCGTTAAGTGATGCCACCCACTGCTACCCCTGCCCTAGCAGTGAGACTGAGTCCTGCCTCCCTTGGCCAGCCCCCACCCAGCCCTTGTCCCCAGAGGGAATCCCGCATACTTGGCCCGATTTTCTGGAATGGCTCCGGGGGCTCCTCCTTCACCTCGTCAGTGGCCACGACACCTTGGTCGAAGGGGTCTGTGGGAGAACATATGGCCCTCAGCACCCTGGTCCCCCAGGTCTCAGGAGCCCAGCCGGGGACAGGGGAGGTGATGAGCAGCCCCAAGGACTTACCTGCCCGGTTCTCGGGGGCCCCTTCCACACTAAATACTGCGCCCGGGCGGGAGGCAGCAGCCGCAGAAGGAAAGAAGCAAACAGGAGCCCTGTTAGTCCCTGCCCAGAGCAGCCTCTGCCGCCGCTCCCAGCCCCTATACCCATGGGTTTGCCTTGGGGCCCAGGTGGGCTGCCCTGGCCACTGTGGAAGCCCCCCAAAACCAGGACAACACGAGGATACATCCCAACCAGGACACAGCCTGGGCCTCAGTCCCTCGTCCTCACTAGGATGGACACCCACCCATGGTGCAGGCAGACAGTTTGCCTGGATCTGTTTCTGATTGCCAGCATGACTTCAAGGGGCCAGGGCAGGAGAAAAGAGGAAGAGATCAGGAGGAGAGAGAAAGAGGAGGTGAGAAAACGGACGGGCTAGTGGTAACAGGTGGTAGGCCTGGTTGTCACAGCTTGAGATGGGCTGAGGGTGTGGGGCTAGACGGGGAACCCCTAAGGCCCTTCCAAGGTCTGAGACCCTCTTTCTAGGATTTTTAAGACTCAAAAATGTGTTAACTGTATTGTTCTAATTTCTAATTGTCTAATCTAAGATGCTAAAAGGCCATCATTCGTTTTTTAAAACTGGTTTAATTTCATCAAACATAAAAATGCTCAATATGAAACTATAAAATGACTCGATATGAAATTCCAATATTCAACTAATTTTGACCTATAAAAATGGCAATTTCACTTGGCTTAACCTAAATAGAAGTCATGCGGAGTATGATGGTGACGTTCCCACCCCCAGAATCCTCCAGGGCTGGTCATCCCCCTCGTGGTTCTGGCTACTGTCTGGCCTTTTTCTGGGTAAGAGGGAGAAGGGAGGCGGGGAGGGCTGGAGGCTGGTGTCTCTGAGGAAGGGCACTTCTTGGCATGACTCCAGGGAGTGAGGGGCCTGACTCACCATCCACTGCGTGCAGGTCTCGGTGCTCTTGGAAACAGCTGTAGTATTTGTACTTCTTCCCGCAGATGTCACACGTGTACCTGAAATTGTCTGCATGGGATGAAAACATACACCTGGTTGGTTACCAGGGCTTCAGTCATGTGGGGTGGGGTTTTTCTGGCCAGATCATCTCAGAAACCAAAAATGAAACTAGCCCAGTCTGGCCCCAACTGAATGACCCCATGGAGAATCAGTTCCTGAGCCAGTCTGTACCTTGGCACTGCCCAAGTCTTCTACACCACGGAAGGGCATGGCACCGCCTACCCTCTGGAATACCCAGCTTCTCCTCTCCGATATGCAGGAGGGTGAAGCTCCTGCCTCAGTGCTGGTCCCACCCTCCACCCCAAGCCAGCCTTGTATTGCCTCCTGGGTCCACAGGATGTAGGCTGGGGTGTCAGGGGTCGTCTGTGGAGATCCAGACCACACAAGGTGACTGGGAGCCCAGAAGTGACTCCAAAACCAACCCCCAAACCTGCCCTAGGTGAGCTGAGTTCCTTGGGGCCTGGTTCCTAAATGGTCTGGCACACCCTTTGCAGAAGCTCTGTGAGAATAACAATCACTGCAGCGCCCATGCCCAGGTGCTACAGCAACCAGGGCAGCAGGCCAGGCTCTTCCCCTCCATCTCCTCTTGCTGCAGAGGGAGGAAGCAGTCTCTCATTTTACACACGAGGAAACTGAGGATCAGAAGGGACATGCCCCAAGGGCACAGCCGGGAGGGCCTGTGATAAGCAGCCTTGGGGACAGCACCCAGGGCTCCTTGCCTCTTGATGCTCATGCCCTATATCACCCCTTCCCTGTGAGTCTGGGCTAGACCTGGTAACTGACTTCTAATGAACAGAATGCAGTGAAAGTGACGGCATATCACTTCTGAGGGTAGCTTACAAAAGACCGAGACTTCTGTTTCAAGCATACCTTCTCTCTCTGGCTCACACCTGCTGGCCTCTGGGTTGTGAGCTGCCATGAGAGGATGAAGTGAGGGGTCAGGGCCAGCTGGCCAGGGAGGCTGGGTAGAGACAAGCAAGTGGACAGGTGGCAGCAGATGGTGGGCAGCATGAGAGAGATCCCACGAGAGACCCAGGTGACCAGGAGCTGACGGCAGCCTCTGGTGAACAGCCAGTGAGGCCCTCAGTCTAAGGGCTTGGGAAGGACCGACCCTAGTAGGGTTGTTAACCTGCTAACAACCACGTGAGTGAGTTTAAAAGCAGCTCTTTCTCCAGTCAAGCCTTGAGATGGGACCACAGCCCTGGCCAAGTCCTTGCCTGCAGCCAGGAAAAGACCCAGTGCCAGAGGACCCAGCAAAGCCATATCCAAATTCTTGACCCTAGAAACTGAGGGATAATCAAAGCTTATTGTTTCCAGTCATCAAGTTTTAAGGACATCTGTTACACAGCAATAGATAACTAACATGGGGTCAGAGTTTGGATGATCCCCCGGGTCTACCCAACATCTGAAGCTGGACATAGGACATGACCCCCTCCACAATGGCACACTCTAATGTTTGCACTGGCACGGACCTCACGTGTGTGTTCCTTGGGCTGATGTAGGGAGGGCCTATCAATCCCACCTCCCCAGGCACAGGGAGGCTTGGTGGTATGCTCAAGGCTGCCCAGTGGGGGTGGTGGACGCGGGAGGGAGAGCTAGGATTCAAACATTCACTAACTCCAAGCTAAGGCTGAGTCAGGGCATGTGGCCCTTCTCTGTCTGAATAAGCCGCAAATCAGTACTGGGCTCGGGGAACTCTCTCCTGGTCCCTCTCCTGTCCCCCAGAACCCAAATACAGGATCTGATGCTTGCCAAATGTGACCTAATACTGTCACAAATATCAATGTGACAGTAGCATGAGGGGCTAATCTTTTATTCCTTAGTGGACAGACGGGTGAGTGAATATGTCTTTATGCTTCTATGTATGACTGTACTATTTTCCTAATAAATAAGTGAAAAGTCCTAGAACTGTTAAAAGAATGTGTGAGACCTCATTTCTAGGCCTGCCTCCGCTACTCACAAGCTGTATGACTGCCCCTCTCTGGGACTTAGTGTCCTCATCTGCAGAATGGGTGGGCTGTACTCAATATTCTCATTTGGGCCCTTTTGGCTCCATGGCTCCATGACCAGGCTCTGGCAAAGCAGAGGCCAGGCATTCTAAGCAGGCGCTGCCAGTCTGGGTCAGGGCAGGGCTGCAGGACTGAGAATAAAACAGTGTGCAATGGCCACGGGGAGGAAACTCCACAGGGAGGAAGGGAAAAGTGATGGAAGGACTAAAAATACCCCTGCTATAGAACCCTCAGCAGCCAGCAAGCCTGCGGACAACGGAAGCCAGACGGAACACAACAGATCATTGAGGGGCTGCTGGAGAAGCCAGGGGCCCAGAATAGCTAAGGAAGGAAAGATAAATAGGGAAGTTCTTTAAATGTGTGGCTGACCGCAGTCAGTCCATGGGAGCCGGAAAAGAATGGAGCTATTGAGGGAAACGGGAGCCAAGGGCCAGGCTGGGGCTGGGGCCGGGGCTGGGGCTGGGGCAGGATAGGCGGGGCTGGAGGAGGAGGCCCAGCTCCCACCTCCTCCCAGCTGGGGTCCTGTGGCAGGTGTCTAGCCGACCTGGACCTCAGATTCCTCTCCAGAACATGCCGGCTTCTCCTTTGGCACAAGAATCCAAATGGAGTGGATGGGAACGTGCCTTAGAAGAAATGCTGTTGGGACCCAGGCCAGTTAAAATCCTTTTTCAGCCATCGGCACCTCTTCAAACTGCTCTGGTTTGGGGGTTTGTGGGGCAGGGGGTGGTAATGTTTATTTATTATGTTAAAAATCTTTTTTATGATGGTGTGGTGTAACAAACCCATAGAACGGGGATTGGCACGCAACAGTCTGTGGGCCAAATCCTGCCCACCATCTGTTTTGGTAAGGAATTCATTTACATATTATCTCTGTTCCTGGCACGTTCCCACTACAAGGGCAGGGCTGAACACTTGTGACGGAGACGTCTGGCCTATGAAGTCTAAAATACTTACCATCTGGTCCTCTACAGAAAAATGCTGCTAACCCCGGGTGTAGAAAAGTGTACAAACGCTAAGTGTACAGCTTGTTCAGTTTCCACAAACCGAAACCACCCATGTAACCGACACCCAGCTCAAGAAACAGAACCCAGAAGCCCCTTCCCCAGGGGAACCGCTCTTCTGACTTCTACCGGCAATAGTCAGTTTTAGTTGCTTTTCCCCTTTCTCTATGCACAATTTTAGAGGATGAACCCTGTTTATGCCTGGCCTCTTTTGCTCACCATTGTTTGTGCATCATCCATGTTGCTGTGTATAGCTATAAATTATTCATTCTCACTACCGTACAGTAGTCTTCTGTGTCACTAGACTTATCCATTCAATGAGCACTGGGCATTTGGGGGGTTCTAGTTTGTTAGGAATCGTGTACTAAGAACATTCTAGTTAGCATCTTTCAGCAGATACGCACACATTTCTGTTGGCAACATACCTACAGGTGGAACTGTGACTTCTGAAGCTTCGTATTATTGGGTGGGGAGACTCCATCCTAGTCTACACCAGCCCGGCTGCTCGCTTACCGGGCGCTTGGGGTCTAGAACTGGAGGAATGGCAAGCAGGGCCTGTGAGCAGCAGTGCTGTTGCAGATGGCAAAGCCCTGTGCCACCCCAGGTGCTGGGATATGGCACCCCAGGGCAAATCACCAATAAGCAATTAGTGCCCCTGGCTGTGGGGGCTCAGGAGAAAACTCTCCAAAGCAGTGTTTCCCAAAAGTCAGCTACAGAGCCCCAGAGTCATGGGTGAGAGTCAAAAGAACACAAGAAACTGCATATCCTGGGCACCCATGGGAGTGTCTGTCATTGAAGAGCTGGAAATGTCCACAAGAAAGAAACCTGCTCACCTTAGTGAAACTCAAGGTCTCCCAAAGTTAGTTGGCCGGAGAAATTGTCACGGACAGAACACCACTAACCTTCCCAGAATGAGCTTGCCACAGAGCACGCTTTGGGAAGGGCTGCTCTGAGGCACCGTGTTGTGGTTTTGTAAGGATGGGCTGGCCCCAAAGCTTGGACCCCAGCACTGTGTCTCTCAGAGGCCACCTGGAGCAGTTCTGGGGGAGGCAACGAGCAGCTCCTCTTTGTCCCACCCCAAGCCCTCGCCCCTCAGCAGCCCACGGAGGAAAAAGTACTCACTGCTTTGGGAGGCTCCCTCCCCTGAGGTGGCTTCAGTGTCTGCAAAGAGAGAGAGAGAGAGAGGGAGGGGGGTGAGGCTACCGGGCCAATGATAGGGCCAGTGCCAAACACAAGAGAGAACATGGAAGCCACAGGGGACGAGCTCACAGTCCCGCCCGGTGCCCCTGATGTCAGCCTCTCCTCCCTGTCTGCCAGGCTCCGGGGGAAACAGATGCCATCCCTCCTGTCTCCAACTCCCAAGCTTGTCATGAGGAACACATGCACTGACCCCAGCACGTGCCCTGTAGGGGCCACTGACACTGAGCAGTGATGAGATGTCCTGGGAGGTGTGACGCCCGTGGGGAGCAGGGGGAGCCCTGGGGCACAGGCCTGGTGTGTCCTGTGGAGTCTCCCTCCCATGCCCACGCTGTCCCGCATCAGGAGGCCTCCCTGCTTCTGCCTGGCGCCCTGTCCTACTGATGAAAGTGGGAGGAGAATGGAAAAGGCTGGAGCTGTCAGGGCCTCTGGGGTCACCCACGAGGGGCCCAAGTGGGAAACAGACAGATAGTGGGAGGGGCGGCCCCTGGGCTCTGCCCCAGGGATACTCCTCTCACCTCGGTGTGCCCGCACATGGGTCTGGAAGCAGTTGTAATACTTGTACTTCTTGCCACAGATTCCACATTCATAAGACCCTGGAAAACAGAAGAGGAAAGGACTGGTCACCCAACCTCTGTGACCACAAGGTCCCAGGACCCACAGGCGATGCCTACAAGTGTGGCTAACTCTCTGTCCCAGGGGCAGAGATGGTCCCTGGCAAGGAGGCAGCACCGAGCTAGGAGTCAGGAGGCCTGGGTCTAGATCCAGGTTTGCCTCCCACTCCCTTGGGAAAGGCACCGCCCCCCATCTCTGGGCCTCAGTTTCCAAATCTGTAAGATGGAGAAGGTAACTTCTTCAGCTAATTCTCAGCCCTACACCTTGAGGGGAAAAAGGAGATGAACGTAAAAGTGCTCTGAAAGGAATAAATTGCATCCACATAAGGAAATCATCACTTCAGTGCATTACAATAATTTCCAGCAACCCCTTTTCCTTGCCAAAATGGGCCAGAGATTAAGACAGACTGAAGCAGACACACCTGGGTCCCTGTCCCTGTTCTGTCACTTACCAGCAGCATGACCTTGGTAATTTCCTTAGGTGCATGCAGCCTCGGTCTGCTGATCTGCAGAATGGGACCACATGTACCTACTTCGTAGGGTCGCCCTATACTTCCTGTAGGAAGTGTCCAGCCCTGCTACAGACATGCTCGGCAAGGAGAGGACCCCCCAACATCCGCTGAGGAGTTGCCTTGTTCCCTCAGACACACAGAGACCGACATGGTGTAAATGCCTGTCTCTAACCCCCACAGCCCCTTGCCAGGCCCTTCTCCCAGGAGCAGGGAGACTGAATTGGCTGAGCTCCTAGTGGGCACTGCAGAGAGGTTAAAAGACGAGCCTGCCCATGTAAAGGCCAGAGCAAAGGCCCATGGCAGGAAGCCAAGAAGAGCCCCTCAGATCCCGCCTGGCAGGGACCCCAGGGGCAGAGACCCTGCCTGCTCCCCCACCTAAATCAGCCCTCATGAAGGCCTGATGCCACCTGGGCCCAGGCCTTGCTCTTCCTAACAGAACAGCCAGGGAGCGTGGACAAATGCAGAGGCCCTGGCCCACTCCAGGCTTAGCAATCTAGAGTGGCTGGGGTGGGGACTTGCCTATTCCAAGGTCCCCAGGAAATTCTGGTACCCAGCATCTGGGGATGGGAGAGGCAGACCTGGGATAAGAGTCAACTCTGCCATTTACTGGCTGGGCCTCAATTTCCTCCTGGGAAAAATGTGGATGATTCAAGTGTGTTGGTGTGAAGACTGAGTTTGCATAAACGGTGTTCCCAGCACAAGACCAGACCCAACGTGAAGGTGAAGATCATTAACTCCTACTCCCTTAGTCTTGCCTGGAAGCAGAGGCCCATTTCCTGAGGCATTTCGCCCGAGGCCCATTTCACCGGAGGCATAAGGGGAAGGCAGAAGAGCACTGGATGTGGAGTCTGAAGCCTAGTTCAGCTCTGCTATCCCTTAGCTCAGGGGGGGTCCAACCTTTTGCTTTCCCTGGGTCACACTGGAAGAAGAATTGTCTTGGGCCACACATAAAATACACTAACACAAACGATGGCTGATGAGCAAAAAAAAAAAAACAAAAAAACCCCCCCACAAATCACAAATCACAAAAAAAACTCATAAAGTTTTAAGAAAATTTACAACTTTGTGTTGGGCCGCATTCAAAGCCATCCTGGGCCACATGTGGTCACGGGCCGTGGGTTGTACAAGCTTGCCTTGTCTGTTCGATCTCGGACACACCCCTTTACCTGTCCGAGCCTCTGTTTCCCCACCTGCAACACCGGACTCCGATTCCTACAGTTCATGACTGAGGTCCGTATCAACGAGGTTCATCATGTGAATCGGCTGGCACACCACAGGTACTGAGGAACGGGAGCGGTGCCACCAGTACTACTGTGGGTCACTCCAGGGGCGACTGTCATCCCAACGCCAGCGTGGGATTTAGTAGTCTGTTATTTAGTGGTTTGTATGTGTATTACCCTTGTCACGCAGGGAAAAATACAATCACATGGAGGGCAAAGATCAGATTGCATACTTCTTTGTATTTAGCCCTGTGATTGGCACACAGCGAGGGCTCCATAAATCCGTGGTGTCTTGCTGTTGTACTCATCTGTCACTGAGTAATAATGCCTCCAACTCTCTTCCTGCTGCCTCCACCCACTCTTCAGCAGTTTCTGCCAATTCCCTTTCAACCAGTGAAGAATTTACGAGTGCCTGCAACGTGCCGGGCACTGAGGCCCCAGCAATGAGCAAGGTGCGCTCTCTGTCCTCTAATAGGAAGCAGACAGGCCAGCTAGCACGGGGACAATGCAGGATGATGGCATTAGGGCAGCAAGTGCAGGGCCTGGGGGCACAGAGGCAGGACCCTAGCCCAACTGCAGTGGGGGGCCCAAGTCAGTGGAGGAGATACTGTTTACAGCCAAGCCAAGTCCTGACCGGCAGGCAGTATGGAGTTTACCCCAAGCTGTGGGAGAGCTGAGGGCACATGCAGCCTTGACTGCAGGTGTCACCCCAGAGAGGGAATCAATGGGGGCATGATGGCTCCTCAGCCTCTCCTCAGCTGGCTCCTGACCCCCAATGCAGAGTGACACAGCCTGTCTGGAACACGGAGTCTCTGGACTGAGCACTGTGTGCTGGCAGGAGGAACCCTGAGCCTGCCCCTCATGCAGCGTAAAACCCAGGGCCCCACCTGCCCCTCGCTCAGCCTAAACCCCATGGCCCCGCCTGCCCCTTGCTCATTCTAAAACCCATGGCCCTGCCTGCCCCTTGCTCAGTCTAAACCCCAGGGCCCCGCCTGCCCCTCGCTCAGCCTAAAGCCCAGGGCCTCGCCTGCCTCTCACTCAGCCTAAAGCCCATAGCCCCGCCTGCCCCTCGCTCAGCCTAAAGCCCATGGCCCTGCCTGCCCCTTGCTCATTCTAAAACCCATGGCCCTGCCTGCAAGTCTAAAACCCAGGGCCCCGCCTGCCCCTCGCTCAGCCTAAAGCCCAGGGCCTCGCCTGCCTCTCACTCAGCCTAAAGCCCAGGACCCCACCTGCGCCTTGCTCAGCCTGACTCTGGGCTTCAGGTTCCCCGATGTGATGGGGCCAGAAAGCTGAGAGGTGGGGCATGGGGAAAGTTCACCAGAGTGGCAGCCCTTAGTGCAGCGATGCCAGCAAACCTGGGTGCAAACCCTGGCTCACCACATCCCAGCAGAGGGAGCCCTGGACAAGTCATGGAACGACCCACACCTCAGGTTTCCTCTCTGTAACACTGTTCACCCCTTGTGGGGAGGGGTTGTGAGGGACAACATGGTGGCTCCTTAGCACAGGGCCTGGTCCACAGCAGGCACATGATACAGGTCAGCTGCTAATACTAGCAGCATTTTCCAAAGTTTATTCTTTGGAACCCAACTTCCTGAATGCACCCCAGGAAAAAGAGGACCATGGCCAAGTGCGCATGAGGGAGACCTCGTGGCGTGGCCCATCCTGGGGAGGCCGGTGTACAGGAGCAGCCGCAGGCCCTGCGAAGTCCTGCAGGGAGAGAGGTCAACTACTGTTTAACCCAGGGTCTCCCAAACACATTTGGCTTGGAACCATTTTGTCCCCTTGGCCTGTTTCAGAGTTGTGGCCCATACTTCCTATGGCAGCACTTCTGCTGCCAAAATGCTCTGGATATTCTAGGCGTCCAGATTTCCACGTGCTCTATCGTCCCTCCAGTGGTCCAGTACTGGAGTCCAGGGTCCCAGGGCAGGCTCAGATTTGCTCAGGACAGGGGATGAAGAAGGTGGCCCCTATTGACCCTGAGATGCTAGCAGGGCCTGCTTACTCAGTCTGTAGCTGATGGCTATGTCCAGCTGTGCCCCCACCCATACTGGCCCCGGATCAGGCACTACCCCTTGGCCATCACGTACCAGATGCATATCTCAATGCTTGGTCAAAAATCCAGGTCCCTGAATACCGGCTTCGCACAGATCCACCGTGGGGGCTGCCTTCGGGCGCTTTTCCATCTGAATTACGTAAGAAATCAGAAAGAGCCCTTAAAGTTGGAGAATGCCTGGAAGGTTAGGGAAGGGGCGAAGTTGGCTGCACTTTGAGAAGTGTGGAGAAGATCACACTGCCTACCTCTTCATTAAAAACCTTGTGCTGGCCAAGGGGCATCCACATGTTCCCCAGGGAGGCTGGTGCACGGCACGACAGAATATAGCAGCCACGGGCCAACAGCTCCCTGAATTCAGTTTTGTGTTTTCTCTGTATTCTGATTCATCACATGATTAGAACACACAATTTCTACCCAAAAACCCTCCAGCAAAATGACCCTCCAAGGAGATGTGCCCCACGGGTGCAGTGCCCATGCATCCCCCTGGCCTGTGGCCACCACAGACCCAGACTGATGCAGTGGGGCAAGGAGGGCCTTCTTGGGGACTCAGCTCAGACAGTCCCCAGCCCCGATGCCTGACTCCCTGCCCAGCACGCTCCCTCTTCTGTTCATCCCAGTCACTTTTCTCCTCTATGAACCATGGCTGTCACCATCACCGCCTGTCTGGGTTCACTTCATCTGCAATCTTTCCATGCAGACTGACCTCTGCCCCACTGCATGGGTGAGGAAGCAGAGGCTAGGGCAGCTGTGTGCAGCATCTCACCCAATTCATGCAGCCAGCTAGTGGGCTCGGGGTCCTGGCTCAGGGACTTCTCACACCAGCTCAGTTCATCCTCACAATTACAGCAGGTAAAGGTGATTATTATCCCCATTTTTCAGGTGAGGAAAGTGAGGACCAGAGGGGCAACGTACAGCACCAGAGGTCGGTCAGATCTGATTTGCTCCCAAGCCACACAACTAGCCTCTTGGAAAGCACCATGAAGAAATGGTGCTTGTGGACTGTGCGCGGTGCATCCCAGCATTTTGAGAGGCCAAAGCAGGCAGATCACTTGAGTTCATGAGTTCAAGACCAGCCTGGGCAACATAGCAAGACCCCTATCTCTACAGAAAATACAAAAATTAGCTGGGCATAGTGGAGCGCACCTGTAGTCCCAGCTACTTGGGAGGGTGAGGTAACAGGAACACTTGAGCCCTGGAGGTCAAGGCTGCAGTGAGCTGTGATCATGCCACCGCACTCCAGCCTGGGCAACAGAGTAAGACCCTATCTCAAAAACAGAAAGAGAGAAGAAAAAAGAAGAAGAAAGAAGAAAGAAGAAAGAAGAAAGAAGAAAGAAGAAAGAAGAAAGAAGAAAGAAGAAAGAAGAAAGAAGAGGAAGAGGAAGAGGAAGAGGAAGAGGAAGAAGAAGAAGAAGAAGAAGAAGAAGAAGAAGAAGAAGAAGAAGAAGAAGAAGAAGAAGAAAGAGAGAGAGAGAGAGAGAACGAACCTTTACTAGGTCTCATTTCCGTCCACCACCTTCCCAGAAGTCCTTATGAGGCTGGCAACTCAACATCCATTGCAAGGATGAGCATAAGGTTCTAGCAGCTCGGCTAGTGGCTGGCAAGAAACTGAGTTCAAAATAGGCCTTGGGGATCCAGAGCCATGCTACTGCCACTACCCCAGGTCACCCGTTGGATGCCAAGCGAGCTGTGTGTTCCTTTCAGTCATGGCACTTTCCTTAAATGCTACAGGGGAGTAGAGTCCCCCACTATGTGTGGTGCTGCCATAGGACTCCCAAGAGTCCCCTATTGAGAGCCCTGGGACTGCTGCCAGGGATGGCTGGCAGGGCTTGCCAGCACACAGGAGGCAGGAGCGGACTTTTCCTCTCCCCATTCCTGCTTTCACAAGTGATGCAACAGTTGCCATCCCAACAAATCCGAGTTCACAGCTCCCATTGAGCACTTTCCCTAAACACCTAGCTTAGCTCCCTCCCAGAGCATCAGACAGACCAGGTGAGGCCAGGGGCTCTAGTTCCTGAGGTCACAGAGGGAGACTCTGGGAAGATGCCTAAGAGAGGCTGCAGGCTTCTGAGAAAGAACATAGGGGTAGCAACCCTTTGCACCCAGCCAGGTCTAGAGAAGCTCAGACACCTTTCAGAATACACAAAATGTGACAAGACAGAAATCCAAAGCCAGTGAATGAGAGAAGAAAAACACAAGGGTAGGGACAGAAGGCTAGTTCCTTACAATGGACAGTACCATATTTAACTTGGAGCGTCTCGGGAGCTGCTATTCAGAGAACAAATGCTCACGAGTGTGTGCAGCCCTCTCTGTTCAAATGTGCAACAGGAGCTGGGTCCAGGGCTTGCCAAAGGACAGGGGATCCAAACAGGGAAGGCGTGGACAAGTGGATTTCCTGAGGCTCTGGGGCTTGGTCTCAAACCAAATGTCCTCTGGAGCAGGGTCTTCTGAGTGAAGCACAAATCTCCCGGGGGTGTGTGGTGGCTGCCCAAGGGGTAAGTAGGTCCACGCAGCCTTAAGAGAATCATCAGCTTCTAAATGTGTTCTTCCCTAACGTCAATGTGCCAGAGAACCTGGCAGGTGGGAGGCTCCACTTGCCAGTTCTTCCTACTCTCACCTTCACCCTTGTGCCATGTTACAAACAAAAGACGATCCTTTCACCCACCCCTAATCCTACCATGGTGGCTGCCCTAAGAGATGAGACCCTTGGGGCTCCAAGCAAAGAGGTGACCCTATAATACCGGTGTTGGGCTCAGAAAGTGAGTGGATCTAATGACCAGGAACAACTCCTTTTTCAAATCGGGTGATTTCCAATTCTCTCCTCTCAACAAAATTAAAGGAGGATCTAATGGAGTTGTCAGCGAAGAGACCATTAAAAATATTGTCTGATGATAGACCCCCGTATGATTTCTGGCATACAACTTGGAAGGAATTCAAAGAATTGAGTGACACTGCTAAAACAAAACTCTATCCCCTGCCAGCTACTTATTTATGTGACTGAGCTTTCTAAGCACTTAGACCTAAAAAAACCAAAAGATAGGAATTAAATTAATGCCGAATCTTGTCTCCTTCTAGCAATAAGAAATATTAATTCACAGATACATGAGCCAATTGAGAAAGAAATGAAGCCCTATCCATTTCATTAAGAGATGTGTTTTCAATAATTTTTTACTTTCACATTTACTATTTACCTAAATTTGTTTTTGATGAATTGTATGCTAATAACAACTCAATCTGGAAAAATATGTTGGAGAATGTACAGCTTTATGATCCCAGGAATTTTTTTTTTCAGAAATTTCAATTTCAATTTATGTACATCTTGCTATGGCATATAAGTGTGAAACAGTAATCAATAAAAGACTTTCAAGCATAAAAATATATTTTACATTAGGATAAAACCCTGTGGGGGCAGTGGACTGGAAATATGAGCTCATGGAGAAAAAGGAAAGATGTAAAATTTCTGACTCTTAAAGATAGGCTTGTTCATATGTTTTTGAAGTGATGATGGCGGATATCAAATAGCGGTAGTGTTTAGATTCCCTTGGATACATTTTGAAAATTGGTTCACAGTTTTGTTTCCAAAATGCCACCTTTTTTTTTTTACACAATATCCTGGAAATTATATCCTTTGCAATGATTTAAACTTTGAATAAAAATGTTAGATGTCAACTCAAACTTGTGAAAAAGAATATACAGTGTTCAAAATTCTTTTAGGAGGTATTGAGCAAAAACAAATGTTTGAAAACCTTGGCCTTTTAGGTTCTTATCACTCTAGAGGTAACCCCAGAGGTATCAATGTCCTGAGGTTTCAGCCAATAGTAGTGGTACTGGTTTTACGTTTTTTGTTCCCTGTTAAAAACACTTGCATACCTATTACTTCACTCTGCCCCCAACAATTCTACTGGAAAGAGGGGCAGACTTTATTCTACCTACTGACCATTCAAGACATGGTGGCTTAGAGACGTTAAGGAGCTTATCCAGGGCCCCACAGTAGGGTAAACCCTGGGCTCTTGACTTACAGCCCAGGGGCCCTTTCTAACAGGGACCCTCCAACCCTTCAGACCACAAGAGGAAGCGTCAGTAGCAGAGACAGGACACGCCTGGGAGGGTGGCCAGAACTCCTCCTTTCGGAGTGGCTGCAGCAAAGAGCTGCGTGTTGGTTCTGGCAGGCTCTTGGGTGAGGCCCTGCCAACAACCTATTGAAACAGGAAACTGACTATCAGCTGGCACGATGAAGCAAGACCTGGCACCTACGCTGCCTGGGTCTGTCACAGGCTGAAACCCACGTGGCTGTGTCTGAATGACTGTCAAGCTCTTCTGCTGCTCCTTCCCGCGCCATAGCCTGGCTGCTGCCTCCTGGCTGGAGCTCCTTCCTCCTCTTTCCCTGGCTCCCCTGGCTGCCCTATGAGTGTGAGAACACCTCTGTACCTTGGTCCTGAAAGCTTGCTGACTAGAAACATCCTTGCAGAATCCAGTCTCCCATCTATCTCATCCTTGACTCCCCATCCTGCACTCTGTCCAGTGACCCTCCCTGATCACCTATGTCAGGACGGGGAACTCACTCCCTCACAGGCTTACGTCCAGTTACCAAACAGTTCCCATGATCACACGAAGTCCTTCCTTTTACCAAGTTGAAATCCCCTTCTGGAGACTTCTCTGTATTGGCTGGGACACCCTGGAATGTGTCTGCTCCATGTGCCCCTTGCAAAATGCTGTAAGCTATGAATATTTAGATTCCATCACCCTCCGCTTCGTGCCTCCACTATCCCCAGTCTCCTCCCAACCCAGGACAAACAGCCCTTAGCTTCTCCACGGGCCTTCTCTCCGCACTGAGCTGACTCTCTGGGGGAATAACCCAGGTGGTCCCTGTCCCTCATCTGAAGAGGAGTCAAGTCCGAGCCACTCGTGCCCTCCATGGTCTCCTGCACTGCTACTGAGGAAGCTCATTAAGTCTCGGGTCTCCGGGCCCCTACTGCTCTCCCTGAACTCCCTCGTTAGTAACCACCCCCGGATTAAGGACCAGTGGTTTCACAGCACGGGAAAGAGTACCCACAGCTGGACAGCACAGCTGGACCACCATCATGGGATGCGGGCACCCTTATCTCTCAGAGCCAGGAAACGGTCTACGGGCTGGATGCCCTGATTCATCAAGAAGAATGGCAAGTAGGTTTCCACTTCTAATTTTTCAATTCTAGCTGACTGGCAGAGACCTTTTGGTGTACTGTGTTGAGAAGGATTCTGAGGTGCATCGTTGGACAATGCACAGTAATCAATTCGCAGTGTCTGCCATGAACATGGGATTGCCATGAACCTGGAGCGAGGCTGGGTAAGCGAAGTAACCAGGAGGCCCTTGGCTCCACAGGAGCAATGGCAGTGCCTTGTGTTTACTACTTCTCCTAGAGGAGCCCCTAAAACCTCAAGTGTGGTCTGCCCTTCCTTCTTAGGGCTGCCGTACAGAGCCGTTCATACAGCCTGTCAGGTGGGTGCAGGTGTCTGTCAACTTCCTTTCTTTCATTTCTGCTTTTATCCAACAAAGTTATGAAGTTTAGTATCTATCATCTCTGCTGTTCTTGCTATAAAAGGAAGCTCTTGGTCTTGCCCCCAAATCCTGCACCAGCTCCAACGGCGGTGACTTTCTTTCTCCAAGTGAGAGACGCCCTTCTCAGCACAGGGAATTCTCTGGGCAGCAGGGAAGCAGCAGCAACCACTGCGAACTTGGCAGTCATCCTCCTGGGCACTGATGCCCCTCCTGACGCCAGCAGGAGAAGCTGCCAAATGCCATCTGCGTGTCCATGACCCAGGCTCCTCCACGGGAAGTGCCTTGGATAATGTTTGTGTCACTGGGAACATTGTTTGTCTGATGGCTATTAAAGGGCCAGTGTGGACTCGGGGAGGCTCCCTCATGGGGCAGCACTGGGTGATTGAACAGGAACACTATTCTACTCAGCCACAGAGCCCGTCTCTGAGCCCAGAGCGGGGCTGGGTGAGCGAAGTACTCAGGAGGCCCTCGGCACCACAGCACCCAGCAGTCCCCTGCCAAGTGCCCCAGGAACATGTTAACTCCCCCATGCCCAGCGACCAGGACAACGAATGCACACTGCAGCAGGAGCTCACTTAAAGATACAGCTCTAACCAGCATCCCACCCCAGCCAGGTCCTTTGGAGAGTTTTCCCTCCTTGATATACTTTCAGAAGCGGGTGGGAGGCAGGTGTTGTGAGGTGGAGTGGGCCCTTCATGACCTGAAAGAAAATGTCACCAACTTGCTGGGTGATCCTGGGCAACTCCCATCCTTTCCTCAGGCCTTGTCTGCCCCTCTATAAAATAAGGAGGTCAGGGGTACCAAATTGACAGCATGCATAGCTTCACTGCCCACCTCTACATCCAGGGCAGACATCAACAATCAATCATGCCACCCTTTAGAATCCTCAACAGAGAACTCGTTACAGCCAGTAGCAACTGCTTGGGCTTAACCCACAAGTTAAAATCTACTTGCCATCTTGAGATGAGAGGAGTTCAAAAGGTTCAACTCTAACACTGATTTTGTTTTTAAATGTCTTTCTTTCCTAGTGATGAGGACAAGCCAGCTTCCTCTGAGCCTGACCCTTGGAAGAAAACCCCCATTCCTAGGCAGGAGAGCCTGCCTTCCAGCATGCAAGATGAGCTGCCATGACAGCAGGGAGCACTCTGGCCCTGCTTCTGTAGGGCTCCACCATGGCAGCTCCACACGTCACCTGTCACTGGGGCTTCTAAACCTTTTTCACAAGGGTCTGCCCAAAGCAGATTACTCAAAAGTTCATAAGATCCTCAAAGTCCCTGAATTGGAGGGAAGCAGTACTAGAAGGAACACCAAGGTCCAGACAGGTTTCCCAGTCCATTTCTTAGGGGAGAAAACTGAAGCCCACTTGGAACCTGTGTCTTTTAACACTTTATCCTGTGCCGACTTTCTTCCCTATCCCATCGTTTCAATATATCACACTGGCTTACTTAGATGGGAAAAAGCAGAAACAACGACTATTCCTTCCTCTTGAAGAGGCATTTTATACTATTAATATTAGTACTACTAAGAATACTACCTAATTGTTTACTAAGCACAGTGTTGAGTACTTGACATACATGATCTCATTGAATATTCAGATAGCCTGATGATTTCATAATTGTAAGAACTGAGTCAGACAGGGCCCGAGGTAGCACACCTATTAAGTCATGGAGCCTGGATTCACTCTCAGTCCAAGGATCCCAGCTCATTCTCCTCAGGCAACACTGTTTCCTTCCACTGCCACCTTGGATGGCCACTCCCATGAGGTGGCTGGGACAGGGACCATGCCTCATTTAACACAGGAGGACCCTAAGGCACAGCAAGGCCAAGGACCCTGCTGCTGAGCAGCAGCTGAGCTGGAAATCAGCGCCAGTGGCTGGCATGAGGCTCACGGGCCCTGGGGCTCTCACTGTGCAGGCAGCTGGCCTAAGGAAGATTCCCAGCATTTCCCTGGCCTAGCTGCCCAAGGCTTTCCCCACTGAATCCAGAATGCTGGCTCTATCCCAGGATTCAGATTCAGCCACCCTTCACTGGGCATCTCCTGGTGAAGGGCAGAAACAGCTACTGGGTCTAATGAGTCTTAACATACACACACACACCAAAGAGAGCAAGGGCAGGTCTTCTCCATTAACTAACAAATCCACCAGTGATTAACACAGTCCCTGGCCTCAGGGAGTGAACACTGACGGAGGAACGTCAGTGCAGGCCCTTGAAAAGACTCTCTTTCATTCAATACTGGCCTAAGTCACTCCTGCTCCTTCCCAAACATTCCTGGTTCACCCCTATTCTGTCACATGGGAGGACGGCATTTCCTAGCCTCTTTGAGGTTGGGTGGGGCCGTGTGACTAGTTCCGGCCAATGACTGTGAGCGGAATTAACGCGGCTCTCTCTGGCTGCAGCAGTTAATTGCCAGCATAAGTCCCTCCACAGCGTGCTTTCCCTCTGTCGCTTGGCTGGCGGCATTCTACATGACGGCTTTTCGTCTGGGACGAGAGAGGAGCAGAGCTCGCTCTTGATCCACAGTGGACATGTAGTGTGAACAGGAAATAAACTGCTGTGGTTTTGAGCTACTAAGATATCTTGTACCTTTCAGGATCTTTTGTTACTGCAGCATAACGTGGCCCCACCGTGACAGTTGCGGCACCAGTGTCAACGTCACCACTCCCAGAAACCAATACTTTGGTATTGTGGAGTGGAAGCAGGGAACATGGAGACATAAATCAGGCAGGTCCTGGAGCCCCCATCTCTAGGGGTTTCCACTTTCATGGAAGAGACAGGCACAGACAGCGCCCCTCTAATCTAAAAAGAAAGTAGAAAGTGCACCAGCTAAGGAGCAGGGTAGAAACAGTCCACTCTCACCAGAAGAGATTAAGGAAGTCTTCTGGGAGGAGGTGGCACTGGAGTTGGCCTTAAAGGATAGGTTGGATTTGGGCAAGTGGAAATGGGGGAAGGCATTCCTGGGAGAGGCAAGAGCATACACAAAGTACAGGAAGAGCAGACTACACTGGAATGAAAGGTCTGGGAAGACCAGAAGCAAGAAATGGGACTAGAAGGTTCAGGTTATGGAGGCTTTTAATGCTCTGGTCTCGACTCTAGAGACAGTAAGGAATCCCAGGGTTATAAGCAGGGGAGCAACATGGTAGGTGTTCTGTTTTGACCAAGGCCTCCTGGCAGCCAGGGCAGAGGGCAGGCAAGCTGCAAAAGCATGGCGCTGTTAGCAGGATGCTGCCATGACCCAGGTGGGGCTGAGATGGCCACAACCAGCAGGGAACAGCTGGGAAAGGGAGTTTGAGGATGATTCTCAGCAGTTGGGAAGAAATGGCACCAGGACTTGAGTCTAAACTTGCAGAAATGAGGCCGTGGTGCTGCATACAGGATGTGCGCCAGGAAGGTGGAGGTGCTTGGAAGTCAGTAGGAGGTGAGCCAGAGCTGGACCAGGAAAGTAGCAGAGGCCAGGGCAGCAGCAGCACTTCTAAGAACACACTGAGCCTTGGAAACATGGAGGAGGGTGTGGAGGGAAGCAGAAATCTGGAGCCAGACCAGGCAAGGCCTCCACACCAGGAATGAGGACTTTATTTCACAGACCAGGGGTTGCAAACTTCTGCCCACAGGGACTCTGACCCACAGACACGTTTTGTTTGGCAGATTTCAAAAGGTCAGTTGGCTGCCAACATTTAAAGCCAAAAGAATTCCCATCAAAATGTTCATTTCTGGCGTGTGATTTGTCCAGAGATGTGGCAACGCTGAGCCGTATCCCCACCCAGCAACCGTCAGCGCAGCAGCTGAGCGGCCGCCGCCCTCCACACACGCGGCGTGCGTTCTCTGACTGGACACGGTCCTCACCACCTGTCCTGTTGGCTCATCTCTAGTTACGCTAAATAAACATATTTGTTGGGCCTCATGGCATTTGAGTCTGTGAACCTGGCAGCAGTGCAGGGGGCCCCTGAGGGGTATCCCCTGGCGCATGCTAGAGACTGGAGGGACAGAAATTGTTGCTAAGATGTGAGTTTCCACAGAGCTCCTCTGGGTCCGGCCCAGGCCAGAAGAGGCAGGGGAAGCGCCATCTGTCACCGATTCAATCCTGATGGGGTATCTGCTCTGAGTAGCACTGGCACTGGGATCTCCCTCCCTCCAGGAGGGAGAAAAGCAGAGAGGCATTTAGGACATTGAGCAGTAAGGGCTGTGTGAGACCCCCCAGGGGTATGGGAGCCCAGAGACAGACAAACAGATTCACTGGGCCCCCAGAAGGTTCCAGGCATTTGACTTAAACAGGGTATTGACGGATGGATAGGGTCCTGCTGCCGAGCAGAAAAAGAAGAGCTCTCCAGCCGGAAACCGCACAAGCAAAGGCAAGTCAAAGAAGCTGAGATCTCTCCCTGAATGCAGAGGGAAGCCAGCAAAGGTTCTCTCAGTCAGGAAGGGAGCAGAGGCACCGGGCCCCTTCTCCCCAGGACTCTGACTCCACGTTCCCACCCTGGTCTCCACCCTGACCACAGAAGCTGGACACTCACCAAGGGTCTGCTGGTTGCGGACACCGCCGATCACCACGCAGATTTCGGCAGGCACGTCGCTGGTCCCATCCTTGCCAACCGCCTTCTTCTCCTCCTTGGCCTCACCCTGCCAGATCACCTCCTGGATGTAGTCATCGGGCAGCTCTGTCTTTACCTTCACCTCCGTCATCGTTCCTTGCTCGGCACTCAGCGAGGCCTCGGCTGGCACTGCTTCTGGGCCCTCCACCTTGGTGCTCTTCTGGCTGCGCTTCAAGCGCTCCCTGGAAAAGAAGAAAGTCCGTTCAATACCTTCTTCCTCCAGACTGACACAGCAACCCACCAGTCCATGGCACCACAGGAACATGCCAGGCTGTGTGCATAGTGAATGTTAGGGTCCCCGGCCCCCTTAGCCTCCAACACAACCCCCATGGCTACCCCTGAGGCTCCTCCAGGGAACCCTGAGGCTTCAAGGAACACAGTTTGAAAACCATTGAGCAAGAAAGGCTCCAATTCCACCCATTTTACAGTTGGGGAAGCTGAGGTCTCAAGAGGTCTAGATGTGCCCAGTTGCCTCACTTATTTGCTTGCAATTATCATGACTGGAGTTACAAGTGACCTAAAAGGGCACCTCCAGTTGGTTGAAATCAGTTCTTCTTAGACTTCAGTGTGCATACAGATGAGCTGGGGATCTTGAAAAAAATGCAGATTCTGGCTCAGCTGTTCTGTGGTAGGGCCTGAGATTCTGCATTTCTTTTCCTTTTTAGAGATGGGTCTCACTAGGTTGCAGAACATAAACAAACTCCTGGGCTCAAGTGACCCTCCCACCTCAGCCTCCCGAGTGTTTGGGGCTCCAGGCACCATGCCACCATGCCTCGCTCAGAGATTCTGCATTTCCAACAAGCTCTCAGCTGGGGCCAGGGCTGCTGGGCCTCAAACTATGCTTTGGGCAGTAAGGGTTTCAGTGCTTTGACGTACGCAGTATCTAGTGTTATTCCGCCTGTTCCTAGGCAAGAAGGCTCGGGATCTTGTCCAGGCTCTTCCCTGCTCCTGTTTTACAAATGGGAAACTCCAATGCAAAAAGACTCACTGGGTTGAGATGTCACTGAGCCAACACTGTGGCATGGAGGGGGCTCTTTAAACATCGGAAAACATCCTCAAGGTAATGATGTCAGTTCTGAAGAGGGCAGGACGTGCGTCACTGAACGTCCTTCGTGAGGGGGACACTAAGGACTAAAGCAGAGCTGTGACTTGCTCAGGCCAGACATAAAATCGGGGATAGGCCAAGGCAGGAAGCCAGGTCCCTGCCATCCACTCCTGAAGCATCCTCCTTTCAACACAGCTGTCCATGTTATCATCCTAAGGACCCCACATCCTTCTGACAAGGGAAGCATCCTCATGACTGCTGTCTGTGAGGTTGGGGGGGAAGCTGAGGCGTTCACATACTGGGAAATCGAGCCATGTTCCAGGCCCAGAGACACTGCCCTGGCCATGCCAGCCTCTCCACTGCACCAGAGGAGAGTGTGGTCTGTGAATTTCGAGGCCCAGACTCAAGGCAGGGGATGCCAGCATTCCAACTGCAGCACAGCAGGGGCACTGGGCTGGGACTCAGGGACCCAGGCTCCAGTCCTCGGTCTATGATGGGCTTGCTGTGTGGCCTTGGGCAAGACTTTTCTCTTCTTTGGGTTTCAGCAGCCCTGTTTATCACAGGAGCATGGGTTTAATCACATCTGCTGTCCTTCCCAGCTTCAGCTTTCATCCAAGGTGGAGAAAGGTTGGGAAACTGAGCAAAGATAGAGAGGGAAGTCCCCAGCTAATGAGGAAAGGATAGAGGAAAGCCATGGGGAGCTGCTATGGACTGAATTGTGTGCCCCCAATTCATATGGTGAAGTCCTGACCCCCAGTGTGACTGGATCTGGAGACAGGGTCTTTGGGAGATTAAGTGTGGTTAAATGAGGTCACATGGGAGGAGCCATCATGAGGGGATTGGTGGTTTGTAGGAAGAGAAAGAGATTGCTCTCTCCCCCACGTGAGGACACAGTAAGAGGGTGACCCTCTGCAGCCAGGAGGCAGCCCTCACCAGAACCCAACTGTGCTGGCAACCTAATCACAACCCACAGCCTCCAGAACTGTGAGAAAATACATTTCTGTTGTTTAATTAAGCCTGTGGCATTAGGCATGGCATCCCACAGCATTCTGTTAACAGCAGCCCAAGATGACTCATACGAGAGGCTAGGACTCAGATGGACAGAACACGAGTGCGAAGGCATGCTGGGAAAACCAGTCAGAAGCAAGGGCTATCGTGCCAACCACTTCCTCGCTGCGGGCCTCCAGCCAGCCACCTAGCCTCTGAGCCTTGGTTTCCCCATCTGCAAAATGGAGTTAACGGGGTTGTCATGCAGATTTTAATCAACGAACACATGGTAAGTACTCAGCACAGTGCCTGGCCTGGAACTGCTCTAAAGACATGGTCACTATGACAATTGTTAATAATGACACACTGTTAGAGCTTCTTTGGCATCCAGTAGTGCCTCCTCCTCATGCGTCTGTCCCACCAGGGCCACCAGACACACCGCCTGAGCTTTTGCCCTTCTCCATGGTAAGAAAGTGTAAAACTGCATGATTCAATCACCTCAGAATTCATTTCCTTAATTCACTTAAAAAATACTTAAACAGAGCCTCCTATGTGCCCAGCACTGTTCTAACATACTAATTCCTTTCATCCTTAGAAATGACTCTGGGAAAGAAATCTTGGTATTTCCGCTTTACAGTCTAGGAACTGTGGCACTGAGAGGCAAAATAACGTACCAAAAGTCACGTGGGAGGAACAAGGTGGGACGGGGACCTGATGCAGGCAGCCTGGACTGGGAGAGAAACTCACAGAGGGAAGCCTCCTCACCCACAGCCGAGGCTGCCCCACGTCACCCACCCTTGACCTTCAGCATCCAGAACAGAGCCAAAACCAAGGTGCTTGTGGGTGAGCAGGAGGACACGAGGTTCCCTGGCTTTCTGGGCTGCTGCCACCTTTGTGGGAGATAATATCATGAGCAAGCGTCCCCTTGGTCCCCCAGAGGGGCGCACGGCCCCGCCTAGCTGCAGGACACCACAGGGCAAAGAAGTCTCAAGTTCTGTGAGGCCTAAGACATAACTAGAACTGGCAGGTCTAGCAAGTCACAAGGGGACAGCTGTGGCTTTAGAGAGAGAGGTGATTCCTGCTGCTGGCAAGAAAAGGCGACCCACTGGAGGTGGTGAGCTCCCCGTCAAGAGAAGCACTGAGCAGACTGGCTGATGGCCTGGCAGGAGTGAAATGGGCCAAGTACCAGATTTGGAAGTTGGATCATCCTAGGGTCAAATCTCAAAACTGCCAGTTGCAGGTTCCTATATAAGTGACTTGATTCCTCCAAGCCTCAGTCTTCACATCCATACAATGGGGCAAACACGGTACCTACCCCACAGTGCTGTGATGTAAAACAAGGTAATGTCTATATAGGACCTAGAACAATAGCTACCAGTGGAGATGTTTTACTCTTATCTACCTACTATCTTTTTTATGGCGGGCAGGGGAGGGGCATGTACAGAGGATGCAAGTTTATGTGGCATAGGCGTTTAGTGCATGGTTCTGTGGAGTCAGACCAACGAGGGTTTGAATGCCAGCTCTACCACTGTTCAGTAATGGGATACCGGCGGTGAGGGAGTGAGGACTTTGCCTAGTGCTGCAGAGGTGGTCATGCTGATGAAGCTGATAGTGAACGACGTGTATCCACATTCAATCTGCGGGGTAAAGCAAGCAGCTGACATTCCCATTTCCTAGCTAAGACTTCATGGGTGCTAATGGTCAGGGCCCTGAGGCTCACTGGGCAAAGAGATGGGAGGCGAGGAAACAGATGGGGACCCCCGCGCAGAACTCCCTTACCGGCTTTCTTCACAGCCAGTGTTCTGAAGCTCAGCCTGAGGCTTCGAAAGCACCTGACCATGCCATCTGAAAAGATTCAGGGTCCCTTCCTGCTCTCAAGTCCTCACCACCATCATGGTATCCTGGTAGGGGAAGGGAGGAGCTGTTGGAGTCAGGCAGGCTGGGTGGAACTCTCATCTGCCCACCCCGACACCCTGCAGCCCTGGGCAAGAGACTCCCTTCTCTGAGCCTGTGCTTCCTTGTCTGTTAAAGAAAGACCATGACTCTTGCCAGCTGCGGGCATGGGCACAGAGTGGATTTCCATGAATGGCAGCTGCCATGATGATGATGACACTGGTTCATGATGACATCGGTTCATGATGACATCCTCACCTCTGGGAAGCCTTCCTGGCTTGCTTGAGGCACGTCAGACTCCCTCTCTGAATGCTACATCTTCCTTACACAGGTGACTCTGACAGCGATCCTCCCATTGTGTCCTAATGAACTCATCTTGGCTCACTCGTCCCCTTCCCGGAATTCCAGTCTAGCTTTTAGTTCATCACTTCGTTTTATTTCCTTTGCAGCCCTGTTTCCTGAAAATACTTTGTGCACTGGCTCCCCAAACTGCACTTGTCCTAAGAGTAGGTGGGGCCTTCGGGAGTGTTGCGTGTCTCTTATTCCCAGCATCCAGCAGGCCTATAGTAGGTGTTCCATAAATAAAATATTTGCTGAATGACCAAAAGGATACTTGCCTTCTAGTAAGCAGGCACTGGGACGTATGCCTCCTAAGACTCCCTGGGGCCCACTGGAACAGCAGAGTATATCCTTGAGATGGGTTTCCAGAATGGATGGTCACCCATTTGCAACAGGGCCAGGCATGAATGCATCACAGGAAAGGCCCTCTCCAAAGGCACAGGGCGCGTAACAGAATCGAAACTAGAACTCGCATCTCCAGACTCCCCATCCTTTGTCCTTTACACTGAACCACCAGAGTCTCAGGTCACCCGGAATGCCCCTAACACCTGGAGGTGAGAGTCAGGCACAGGGGAATGTCTTTCTCCCATGAAAAGGCAGCCTCTCCCGAGTTCTCGCACCCACACCTCCCACCCCAAACAAATCAGAGGTCACACTGGCAAAGACAGCTGCAGTCAGATTCCTGACTGAGTTCACAGAAGATGGGGACCAGTGAGCCGCCCTCTATTGCCCACAGGCACAATAGCACATAACCATCCCCTCCCTTAAATGCGACGCCCCCAAGTCCTTGCCGCGATGAAGGCATGGGCAACTTCTTTCTCTTCCCCGACTTCTAGGCTTTAGATTTACAAGCCCAAATGTTGCTTTTCTCAAATGCTTTGCATTTAATTAGGTGTCCTAATAACAATGGAATCACAGAAGTACTTACATCACTTTGAATTAGTGGCGCGGCTCCTTCTAACTTCTTTTAAAAATTTTTTTCATATATCATTTTTTAAAATAGAGCTCATTATTTTAATTATATCCATTTAAATGTACAGTGGAGCCCTTGGATATTCTCAGCACGAATCATTAGGTATATTAGTGAAAAAGCACTCGGAATCTATCTACATGCTGACACTCCATAATCTATTCTATTTGTGTCGCTGTAAAATAGATTTATATATAGATAACTACAAAATAGTTGCTCAAGATATGCTATGAATTTTATATTTAACCCGAGTCACACTTCAACATAAAATCCAAAGTCAAGCATTAAAAGGCTATTTTTCAGTAAGTACATGCTATCTGTGGTCACTGGTTACTAATTGTGCAAGCTGACCAGGAGAGAAGCCAGACCACGTGGATCTCTGCCCAAGAAGTTCCCTAAAAGTGCTGGCCTTTCTCTAAGGCAATGATTCTCAAAGTATGTTCCTTGAAGGTCTAGGGGTTCCACAGCAATGGCTCTTAGATGAACCCATGAGGCTGGAATGGGGAGGGTAGTGTTGAGCAAGGCTCTGACTCCCCATCTTCAATACATAGAGCTTTGCTTTTTGCCTGATGTATACAGATTGAGGCCTCTTTCTCTCTGTGGTGGGGTTAGGGGTAGCTCCCTAAAAGATATGTACACGTCCTAATCTCCTGGATCTGTGAATATGACCTTATTTGAAAAAAGGGTCTTTGCAGATGCAATTAAGTGAAGGATCTTGAGATTAGACTCACCCTTGGATTATCTGAGTGGTCTCTAAATGCACTAAGTGCTCTTATAAGACAAAGGGAGATTTAAGACAGACATAAGAGAAGTTACAGAGGAGAGAAGACAATGTGCCCAGAGAGGCAGAACTGGAATGATGTGGCCACAAGTCAAGGAATGCTGACGGCCACCAGAAGCAGGCAGTGACAAAGATCAGATTTTCCCCTGGGGCTTTCAGAGGGAATCTGACTCTCCCAACACCTTGATTTCAGACTTCTAACCCCAAGGAGTGTGTACACTTCTGTTGCAGTGAAGCAACAGGAGCAAAAGCAGCCATAGGCAACCAATACATGGTGTAACATAAAATTTGAAGAAACAGCTCCAAAGCAGTGAAGTTTGTAAATTACTATCTTCTACTACCCTTGGTTTTCTTCTGCTTTGTTGCTACTCGATCCTGCTACTGTGTCTTGCCAGGCCAATGTGCCTGCAGACTCTGCCAGCAGGGGAGGTTTAAGAAACAAACCAGTCTCTCTCTCTATCTGGGTCTCACCTGACAGTTCTTCAAGGAGCTCATGCCCACCTCATCATGCTTGGCATTGACAAGAGTCCCGTGGCTAGACAGGGAAACCGAGGTACAGAACAGGGCCTGGGTCTGTTTTACTCACGTCTGTATCCCCAGCCCTAGCACAATGCCTGGCCCACAGAAAGAACTCAGTGGACATAGGTGAAGGAAAGGCATGGCCAAGGTCATACAATTCTTAGTGATGAGCTTAGTCTGAAAACTTTTTGGCTCCTGTTCTGGTACTGTTGCCACTAAAGCTTGCAGCCTAAGACAACATAACCAAGTAACTTAACAGTGGATCTGAGGCCCAAAGAGATGCCATTTCAGGCATGTCGGAAGAAAGTCCGTGCTGACGCTAGGTGCCTGCGAGTATGGCGGCTGTGTTTCTGGGCACAATTTTCACATCATTCTGCCAATAATGCTGATGCTTAGAAGTTCTACCAAGTCACAGTAGATGTGAGCAGTGCTCAGCACCCTGGCCTTTAGTCCTATTTCTGCTGTTGATTCCCCGGGCTGGCTGCCCACTCCAAGACTCAGTTTTCCAATCTGCACGAGTGAACAGGGATCAGAGACATCTAAGGCCCTTACACAGGCCAGAACTTTACCCAGCAGGGCGTGTGTGTCTCCTTACACAGATGGGGGGCAAGGCGTACATCTACATCCCAAGGCTTAGCCTGAGGACCCCTGCTCTTCCTCCGAAGTGTGCCATTTGCTCTCATACCTCACCCACCTTTAACAATGTTAAGGGTGGAGGAAAAAGTCTCTAATCACAGTGTGTAAATAACGACTTGGTTAACTTCCCCTAGAATAAAACTCCACTCCTTAGGAATGAAGGTGAACTGCTCTCCAGCTGAGCTTAAATACACTCCCCACGAATGCACGCATGTTAAATGCATTTACACACATCCAGACAGGACTCTGCCCACTGGCCAAGTCCTCCAACTCTACCCACTTCCCACCCACTGACTATATGAGTGCAAATGATTCTTATCTACTTGCCGATATCGGCAGGCCGGCTCCTTGGTAATACCTGTTAAGTCTAACAGGCTGTTGCCTCCACTACTCCACCAGAGGTTCTCTTTTCAAGATCTCCAGTGGCTGCCACACTGTTCAATCCAGTGGGGTCCCTTCTCAGTTCCCGTCGGACTCTGCCTCTAGTAGCAGCCTCTAACACAGCCACCCTCTTCTCCATCTAGCTGGTTGCTCACTTTGCTCTGTGCTCCCCTGGTGGACCTCTGGCCTTCTGGACATTCTTATCTCTTGTGCCGAATCCTCTTCACCACTCCAGCTCTTACACATTGACATGCCCCAAGGATCAGTTCTAGAACCTCTTGCATTTTTACCCACACTCATTTCCTAAGTGATCTCATGGAGACTTGTACCTTTATTTCTTATTTATCTTTTTTTTTATTTTAATTTTTTTGAGAGACAGAGTCTTTCTATGTTGCCCAGACTGGTCTTGAACTCCTGGGCTCAAGCGGTCCTCCCACCTCAGCCTTCCAAGTAGCTGGGACTACACAGCTAGAATCTGAGTTTTAAACATTAACTATATGGTGTTGAATCCCAAATTGTATCTCCAGCTTGGACTGGTCCCCCCACCGAACTCCAGACCTACATAAATCTCCAGGTGCTCGACACCTCCATCTGGACACCTAATAGGCACCTCGTATTTAACAGGTCCAAAACCCTGCTGCTCCATCTCTTCTCCCAAGACAGGAAAACAATTCTGCCTCCTAGCCCAGCACTCTTCCGGCTAAAACCTTCAATCTAAGACAACACAATCAAATAACCACCATCATCTCCACTTCAGCTAATAGTAATTCCATCCTTCCAGCTCCTACTGCCCAGACTCTAGAACTATCCTTGACTCTTCCTGCTCTGTCACTCCCCACTATGAATATAGCAGCAAATCCTGCCACCTTCAAAGTATGTCCAAAATCTGACCATTCCTTACCATGCCACAACCACCACTCCAGTTCAAGCCACCTTCCCCTTTCTCCTGTCTTGTAAACATCTCATAGCCAATCTCCCTTCCTGCTATACACTGCCCTGGAATCCACATTGGACAGAGCAGTCAAGGTCATGTCACTCCTTGGCTGAAACTCATTTATGGTTCCCCAGTATTTACCCACTCAATGTACTCTGTTACTTTTCTGTCCACTTTACTCTGTTTCTTCAACTAGAACATGAGCTAGAGGACAAGATTTTGTCTCATTGGCTCATGATACTCAGAACAGTGACTAGCACATGGGTGATGGTCAGCAAGAGGCTATTTACCAAGTGAACCAAGGACCAAGCCTAGGAAAGGTCAATGTCAGCATGGCTCTGGAGGCATCTGTAGCCTCTGATCCAGGCAAAACTTTTCTGTGATCAATCCGTCAACATCACTGTAACTGTCGATGGTTTTGCTGCTTCAGTGAATATTCAGAACTGAAGAATGACTCATTCATCTGGCCTTTATTATAACATAGGTTGCAGTTGCTTCACAGAAGCCAATTTTCTGAATAAGTGAAGCTTATTTCTTGAGTGTCAAAGTTGTATCTTTATCCTTTCTGATGAACTGATGAACATTTTCTAAAATGTAACACACTCTTCCCACTTTCTGAAATGCCAAGATACAGTAGCCTGGTAATACCCTGACATTCTCTCTTGAGGGTGCAGGGTCGCCATCAGGACCACCAATCAGCATAGATTCAGGCCCTCAGGCGACAGGGTGGCTGCCCCCACTAACGGTTCAGGAGCCTTCATTCTCCCACCAGCAATTCTGGAAACGCTCCCCTTTGCTTCTAACAGGCTTCTACTCCCAACTCCAAATCTGCCCTCTAATTAATTCCATGTGGTTCTGGAAGATTTCCAGAGGCCAGGGCTCTACCCACTGCTTTCTATATCCTTGTGCCTGGTCCTCTGGCAGGTGTCAGCCAAGGTCTGCTCAATGACACAAACAAAACGACCCGACAAAACACACCAGCATGCAGGGTGGAGGCGATGCTGGTGAGGACAGTCACGATGCAAATGGCACAAAAAACACGGAGAGTGATGCCAAGGGCAGCCGTGGTATACTGAGTGCTCATGACGTGCTGGGGGCAGTGCTCCGGGCCCCACACTTACACCATCTCATCCTTCTGTGCAATGCCTGATATGGGCATTTTTTGGTTTCTAGATAAGAAAACCAAGGATTGGAGAAACCGAGTGACTTTTTCAGTCTCCCCGCTTCCTAGAATTTCACCAGGTCTGTCTGACTTCAAACTCTAGGCTTTGAACCATTTGGATAATTTTTGTTTTCTCAAGAGAAAATAATAAAAACACCTGTTGAATGAATGAACACATACATGACTAAATGCCAGAAGTCCCAAGACACAGGGAATACATTCCCTTGTTTTTTGCTGTTTCCTGAGCATCCAGACAGAACTGGGCATATGTTAGATGCTAAAAGTCACACCGACATGAAATAAAGGACAGGAATGAAGGGCCCCACCTCTTCCACAGAGAAAAGTGCCTGGGCTCTGCGCTTACTGCCTGCCTCTCTCTCTCCCTGATGTGTTTTCAAATGCTGCTGTGCTCAAACATGTCCTTCAGATATAAAGAGTCTCCAGCTTTTAGTGACAAGGAGAGAAGCCATCGTGGGAAAAAGGTCATAGCTTCATCACTAGCCTGGGAGAGCTGAGAGAGGGAACATGGAGCAGAACCACAGTGTCTGCAAATGCCAGGAGCGAGGCCCATGCCCGGTACTTACTATTCCACCTAAGTTTCACATCGTCACACCATCACCTGTTCCTTAATAACCCTCAAAATGATCTGTACTTCCATTTCTGTCATGTATCACTGATATATTTTAATAAATAGTCAAGTAGAAAAGATTAGATTAATAGATTAAAACTATTAACCTATTAAACAACTCTTAACAGTCTAGAAATTCAAAGTAACCTACAATGCATAAATATATCATTAGTTGGAGAGAATTCTTAGACACTTAATTTTCTTCATTGTACGGTGTCAGTCAGCCACAACGCTGGGTAATACTGGAGTTCACAAAGACAGTATATGATTTAAATATTAACAGTAAATTCCCTGGTTAATTTAAACCTAGGAGGGAAAGCAAGAGTCTTGGGCAATCTTGTCAAGTCATAAACTCCGAAATTTAGCAGGGTGGGGTTCAACAGTTACAGCTGGAAACTTCTTTCGTGGGTGCTGTGGCATGTGGAAGGTTGCCCAGGATGTTAAGAAGAAGCAGTGTTAATGGCATTTTAAACAGACATGCTACCTTCGTTTCCAGTGGGTCTGGCAATGGTGCAATTCTGATCTATTAGCAATGTGCACTGTTCTCTGAGGGGCCACCTCTCTGTCTCCCAGATAGAATCTCCCCAACAGACAGGTAGGTAGTGGAGGCCAATGAGGGGCCCATGCTCACTGTCCTGCAGAGATGCACCACCCTGCAAAGACCGTCCTGCACACATGAGGTCCCATGCAGACCCCAGAAGGCAGGAAGCTCAACCACTAAAGAACAAGGCCATCCCTAAGCCCTCACACTGGACGTCTAAACAAAGGATAAACACAGTCTCTCTGTTCACCATTACTTCATGCCGAGGCTATGACTTAGCAACTACTCCTTTCTCTCATTCTCTGAGATCCAACTACTCTGGCCATCTTCTCCTAGGAATGAACGGATAAGGAAGCGCCCCAGCAGGACTGCAACCCCTCCACCTTCCTGCCCATGTCGCCAGCTGATGCCCAGTGCTGCCCAGCTGCTGACACAGATTTACTATCCCTCCACAGTGCTGTCCCTGTTCTGGCATTACAACTGCCTTCCTCCCCTCCACCCTGCAGTCTCTAGGACTAGTGGGGTGACAACCAACCAGCTCTTGCCCCAACACCCTAGAGTGAGAACTCAGCCCTGGTTTGCTCACTGCCTGGAGGCACGCTGCCCTTGGACACACACACGGGACTCTTTTAACTACATGATCCAGTCCTTACAAGGTGCTTAGGGATGACAAAGCAGATGTAGCGATCGTTGCTAGGAAGGGAAGGAACACGTTCCCTGCCTCACGTGCAAATCACAGTTGTTATACTTACCACGAAGGGTACTCTAGAAGATTAAAGGATGGATGGATGTAGGTGCCACATACCTAATAGGAACTCAATGCATATTAGTTCTTTTCTCCCGCTCCTACTAAGTGAACCAGACAAAATGTGAAAAGTTAGGTTAACTATGAAAAAGATGAGCTCACAGGCCGTCAGTGGAGTACTCATAAATGGAAGCAGAAGAGGAATTTTTAGCCCCTATGAAAACAAAAGGAGTGGGGGCAAGGCCACCCTCCATGCAGCAGTGAGGAGGAGAGATGGGAGACCCACACTGTAGCCAAGTCCACTGCAGGACAGGCAGGCAGGAGTGATCAAGAAGGTGGGTTTGAGGTGTCCCAATGCTGTAAACTGTCACACTCCACATGGAGTCTGGAGGGTGCTCAAGCCAAGGGTGAGCATGTTCTTTTTTTGTCAGCAGAGACAGACAGATGGTGAGGTTGTGGAAATTTCCTGGGTTGCCTTCTCAGATCAAGGGCCTCTGTTATTAAAGGCCTCAAGAAGCAACTAGGTCAGGTCCTCCTACTTAGCATTCTCAATATTGTGCTTCAGGACAAGGCAAGATTCTGAACACTCTGAACTAACAGCCACAGGTTCACAAGAAGAACTTTCTTACTTTACTCAAGGAGCATACGTGGGGGGCATGTGCTGAGTGGGAGGACTGAGTTCCCAGAGACCCCCACCAATTCCCTCTGCTGGACCACCCCAAGTTCAAGTGCCCTTTGGCACAAACAACTCACAGATTTTGATGGACGTGAATTGTGGTTTGCATTTCTATGGCTGTCTCCAGAGGCCAAACCTAACACTGCATATACATTTTCAAGAATCTGCCTTATTTACAGAGCCTAGGTTGAATGGTAACTAATTAAGCAGAGTGAACTCTGCCCACCGAAAAACCAACTGGCCTCTTTGGAATAAGTACATGAGCCCCCATTCAACCTGCAATTTAGGATTTTTTTGTGGACAAACTTTGCCCGAATTTTGGTAGGGTGAGAATATTTCTGGAAATACATTTCTAGAAATGAAATCTGAACTCCAGTAATAGGAACATAAATCTAGAGTCAAGATGAAGATACCTCCCAAAACATACCCAGTTCTCAATTCATTCTGCTAATACCATACTGTTCATTGACTAGAACTGGGCTGACTACAGGTTGAATATTCCTCATCTGAAACACTCAGGGACAGAAGTACCTGGATTATTTTTTTTCTTTCAGTTTTTGGAATATTTCCATTATATTTGCCAGTTCAACATCCCTAATCCAAAACCCAGAAATCTGAAATGCTCCAATGAGCATTTCCTTTGAGCATCATGTTGGTGCTCAAAAAGTTTCCGATTTGGGGGCATTTTGGATTTCTGGATTAAGAATACTCAATCTGTACTGCTGTGAAATTTTGTGCAAATGAAATTGCGTTGTTTAGGGCTACTTTTATTTTACGGCTGAAAACCAAAATGGTAAACAAGAAGAAGATATAAATAATTATGCAGCCACACACATGTGGTTATCAGATAAAATGGTCCACCAGTGAAAAATCTTGGCTTAATTAAAGAACAAGACTTAGCTACATTGAAAGCCATTTTACCATCTGGGTGACTCCAGACAAGTCTATTCCTCAATTCCCTCTGAACAAGAGGGATGTCAGTCACTATCTGAAAGGGCTGCTGGGAAGATCAAATAAGACACATACTTGGAACATGGTAGGCCTTCAACAAATAAGAGCTCCATCATCGTCATCCCTCCCTTCAGCCCTCTCTCCAATGTCCAGGCTCTACAAGGAATCAATGTCACCCCATGTTATCAACTCCTAGGAACCAGAATCCACCACGGTAATAATAAAAATAAATATTTATTGAACACCTACTTTGAACTAGGCATTGTGCTAAGGGTATATATATTATTACACCTAATCTTCACTGACAACACTATGAAGGAGGTACTAGTATAATCCCCAGTTTACAGATGAGGAAGCCAAAATGCAGGAAGCCTAGGTAATGAGCCCAAGGTCACACAACCAGGCAATGGACAGTGCCAGAATCTGAATCCAGGCAGTCTGGGCTCCTCCATTCTGCACTAGGCTGCTGGGCCCTTAGCAGGACTGGAGAGATGGTGAGGAAGATGCTTGATAGACCAGGCAGGGGGTGCAGGGGGGCATGGAGAATGCGGACCACAGGAGTACAACTGCTCTACTCTGGGGCCATCCAAGAACCAAGCAGGAGGCTGTGCATTTTTGGATGCAGGCTACACATAATCCTTTGCTGAACTTAAAGTCCTCAGGCCTGAAAAAAAAATAGCCCTTCAGAAACTCAGCTCTAAGCCTACCGTCTAAGGTCCTGTCTGTCCTGAACCCCTGGTAACACCTATCATCACATCTTATCCCCTGATGCTTATTCTCCTCCTGGCAGCCAGAATGATCCTTTTAAAACCAAATCATATCATGCCACTTCTCTGTTCAAACTCCCCAGTGGCTCCTGATCTCACACACAGGAATGGCCAAAGTCCTGATAATGGTCTTCAGGGGCCTCCGTGGCCACACCGGCCTCCCTGCTGCTACTCCAGCTCCAGGGCCTTTGCACCTGCTATTCTCTCTGCCCAGAATGCACTTCCCCCAAATGACTGCTTGGTTTGGCCCCTCAACTTTCAGGTCCTTGTTCATGACTCACCTTCTCTGAATGCTCAAATTAGAGAGGCAACACTGTCTCCGGCTCTCCCGATATCCTCTGCTTTCCCCCCACAGCACTTGTTATCATCTAGCAAGCATATACTTTATGTATTCATTACAGCTGCTCTACTCCCACTACAACATCAGCTCTACAAGGGCAGGGATTTCTGTCTGTTTCATTCCCTGCTGTGCCTCCAGCACCCAGGTCAGTGCCAAGCACTTAGCAGGCACTCAGTAAATATTTGTGGAATGAATGGATGAGATTTGATGTTTTTCTTATTCTCCTCCCCAATATCCTTGTCTACAAGACCCTGTTCACTTGTTGGGCAACCTATAACAAAATAATGAGCCCTTTAACCTCTCCTATCCCAGATTTCCTTATCTCTAAAATGAAAGGGCTGGACTACATTTTCTACAGTCCTTCCAGCTCTGAAAATCCTCAGGTGACAAAAGAAAAAAATATATATATTTATATATGGTTCTTTATTATACCAAGTCTATAACTGCATTTACTTGATTACAAAAACTGCATTTCCTTTAGAATTTTCCAAAGTTAAGGCCCCACAGCCCCCCTGACCCTTAGAATAAGTAGGGTTTGGCTGGAGTTGTGCTACATGATTTGTAACCTGCACACCAGATCGACATTAACCTCAAGTGCTGGGATCACTGGTCTTGTAAAATCGACCCAGTTTGGGTTACAGGGAAGTAAACCAAACCACATTCAGTTGTTTCTTAAGATCAGAAACACCACCTCTCCTTGTCCCCTCAATTTAACACTAATTCCGTAGCAGCCCATGCTGTTGATTTTGGGGTTTAGCCAGAAGCCTTCTGGAGAAATAACATTATGTGTTCCAGGCCAAGAGGAAGGCGCTGGGATGAAAGCAGACCCTGGTGTAGTAGCAGAGTGTGCCATAGCATAGCTGGGGGTGGAGGCCCACGTTAGAGGGCTGGGGGTCCTTCAAGGTCATTCCGCCCAGAGCCGTCTAACCTCATTCTGACTTTGGGGAATCTTAGGACCTTCATTTCTCCATCTGAAGCAGGGATTAAATGAGCTCTAATGCTCTACAAAGTGGCTACCCATCGAAATCCCACCTGGCCACGGTCAAATCACCAGTGGTGTCAGCTAAGGCCACTACATCGACAATGTTCTCTCTTTTTTTTTAAGACAGAGTCTTACTCTGTTGCCCAGGCTGGAGTGCAGTGGCATGATCTTGGCTCACTGCAACCCTGCAACCTTCACCTCCTGGGTTCAAGCAATTCTCCTGCCTCAGCCTCCTGAGTAACTGGGATCACAGATGCATGCCACCATGCCTGGCTAATTTTTGAATTTTTTTAGTTGAGACAGGGTTTCGCCATGTTGGCCAGGCTGGTCTCAAACTCCTGACCTCAAGTGATCCGCCCACCTCAGCCTCCCAAAGTGCTGGGATTACAGGGGTGAGCCACCGCACCAGGCCCGACAATGTTCCCTTGACGGTTAACATATAATTCACTTCTCAGACTGAACATCTAGTCACTATATAAGTAATAGTGTGTTAGTCTTTCAAAGGATTGGTTTTCATCACAGAATCTATAAACTTGCCTGTGAGCTCCTCCAGAGTACCACCTTCTTGATAGGCCCCCAGCCTATAGCACAGTTCCTGGCCCCAAACAGGCTCCTGTAACATGTATTAACTGATCCTTTCCTACCAAGAAGCAGGAGGGCGTGGTGGGTAAGCATATGCATCACAGAAGTCAGACTCGGGTAGACTTTCTGGCTCTACTGCCTACCTCCACCTAGGCAGCTTTGGGCCGGTAAACCTCTCTGTGCCTCAGCTTTCTCATCTGTAAAGTGGGAATAATAAGAGTATCTCTCTCATGAGGTTGTTATAAAGATTACATTAAATAAAAAAATGAGGCTGGGCGCGGTGGCTCGTATCTGTAATTCCAGCACTTTGGGAGGCCAAGATGGGTGCATCGCTAGAGCTCAGGAGTTTGAGACCAGCCTGGGCAACACAGTGAAACCCCAGCTCTACAAAAAAATGCAAAAATTAGCCAAGGGTAGTGCTGCATGCCTGTAGTCCCAACTAGTTGGGAGGCTGAGACGGAAGGACTGCTTGAGTCCGAGAGGTAGAGGATGCAGTGAGCAGAGACTGCACCACTGCACTCCAGCCTGAGCAACAGAATGAGACCCTGTCTCCAAGAAAAGAAAAATTAATAAATTAATACACATAAATCACTTAGCTGAGAGCCTAACAAAGAAATGTTGACCAAATGGTAGTCATTACTATTAAAAAGTCTGTTTTTACACCTTAAGCCATACACAACCCCAGGTTTGGGTGGCTCTTCCTGATGCATATTCTGGCACCATGGTAGTAACACAGGGGCTCAGTCACTGAGTATGTGTGATAGAGAGGCTAGGCTAGCAGGGAGAACAAATCAATGTCTCACATGCCACCCTACCCCTCCCGTGACTGGGCAGGCATCTCTAATCAATCTCAGCATTCTTCCACCAACTACAGCCTTAGGGGGATAATACTCAATTCAGAGCTTCAGGCAGCCACTGTGGGAAAACCTGCCTGTTCTTCTCTGGCTACAATTACCAGGCAGAGATGCTCGTGTAGGAGAGATTCACGCATCAGAGAGTGAGGGCAGACCACATTCCCACAGGACTGACAACGGGTGGGTGGTGCTTTGTCTCTTCATTCACTCAGTGCAGTACTTCGAATAGTGCCTGTCATGCAGGAGACACCCAATGTCTGACTGGGTGAATAAATTAGCATCTAACCCATCTGAGTTCATAGTATACAGCACTGGGCCTACCAGAGCAGGTGCTTAGTGAAAGTGGGAGGAAAGTGGGAAAGGCTGTCTAGACCCTCACTTGGGCACAACACTGAGGAGTGGAGAAAGCACCAGCTTTGGCAGGTTCAAGGCCCAACACAGCCACTGACTCATTATATGCCCCCGAGCAGGGCCCTTCCTCCCAAAGGCCTCGATCTCCCCATTGCACAATGACAGGGTGGTCTACACAAACTCAACGCCCCTTCCAGTCTCGATTTCCTGATCCAAGAAATACTTACAGGCCCTGGTATGACAACTGCTACTGCCCCGCAGGCCACAGCCTCACACATTGTTCTTATACAAATTCCACTCCTAGGGACTCAGGAGAGAAACACAAAATGCTGGGCAGCTGCTGGCTACATGGGTCACCCCCAGTGGCCACAGGCCCAAGTGCACCATCTCTGAATTCTACCTGCTCCTCTCCACACTCCCTGTCTCTACGTCACTCGCACATCTTCTTCCATCTCATCTAGTGTGCCCATCCCATAAACACATACTGACAACCTGCTAGGGGCCAGGCCCACGGCAGTGAACAAGACGGACATGTTCTCTGCCTATGGAGCTGGCACTCTCAGAGAGACAGAAAAAAAGGAACACAGGGAAGGGAATGAAATAATGAATAATGAAAACGAAATAATTAAACAGCATAAACAGGCTATGAAGGCCACACACCACAGACTGCGGTGGAGGTACCTTGATATGGGGGGTCAGGGAAAGCTTCCCTGAGGGTAGAAGAGATTCCAGATCTGAAAGATGAAGGGCATTCATCATGGGAAGATCAGAGAAAGAACATTCCAGGCACAGGGAACAGCAGCTGCAGAGGCTCTCAGGTAGGAGTCAGTTTAGACTAGGGGCTGACAAACTATGGCCGTTTATGGGTATATTTATGTATTGCCAAGGCTGCTTCAGCATTATAATGGCAGAGTTGAGAACTGCCATAAAGATCATACAGCCTGCAAAGCGTAAAATATTTGCCACGCAACACAGGTCTCTGGGTTGCAGAGACCTCCAGCCTGGTACCGTGGCCTCTATTCTACTAGCCTCCAATCCACCCAACAAATGGCTGCCAGGGTGGTATTCCTGAAACACCAAGCTGAACACATTACTCTCCTGCTCAGAGAATGTCAGTATCTTTCCGTGGTTTCTCAAAGTACATTCCAAAGAACATTTGCTCAATGCAAGAAACTTCAATAAAGGGGTCCCATGGTTAAGAAGTTTGAGAAATATGATTCTCTCACTCTCTAAACTTGATTCTCTCTCTCTCAAGCACACACATGAGCATATTAAAAGATCTGGAAAGTCCCACAGCAAATAAACCTTTTTAATTTCGTTTAACCTGCTGTCCTCTGAACTTATTGGGCCACAGAAAGAACCCTTTTTTTCTCCACACAAAAAAATCCATTAACATTTTAAAGAACTAGTGTTCCATAGGCCAACGGGCAAATTATTCTGCTTGGCATTCACAATCTGACCCTCAGCTCTAACAGGTAACCCTAGGATCGATTCTAGATTTTATGTATGTGTTCTGGGGAGCCGTCTCTCTTGTCTGTCCCTTACCTTCTTTCTGCCTCCAAAGCCCCAAATAAAGGTCACGTGGCCATGGTAGCTTTGCTCTACCCAACAGAACAGCAGCAACAGCAGTAGCAGCATGGGTGCTAACATTACCAAGTACCTACCTGTGACACCTGTCATGATGTCCATAGCTTGGGCCTGTCTGATATCTCTTTCTCTCTTCTTTGGTAAAAACAGTCCAGTTCTCCACTGGGGATAACCCCTCTCCCTTCTCCTACCATCCTTGAGGGTGAGACAGGCCACCCCCTCTCCACCCTGGCTAATCAGAGTATCCCATCCCCTGCTTTGGCATGACTGGTTCAGAGAGAGGAGCATATGACACTAGCACATAGGCCAATGGATTCTGGACAAGGATGGGACTGGCTGCCCCAGGAGTTTGCCATGTAGCAGGCCAGATGGAATTCCAGCCCAGGTCTTTCTGCCTAGTCTTACACTTCACCCCTAAGTTCTCAACTTGAGCGGCCAATGGCCAGTTCAGGAATGAACCATCCTTGGATTCTGGTCACAGGTACCCACACAGAAAATGCTTTCCATGACCTCACATTCTCTGGGGAAGTCTGGATACTTCTTGCCAAGGAGGGCTGGCCTGGACCATCCATCCTTTCAAGGGGAAGGTGAGGACCAGAGAGTGGTAACTGTTAGTCATGAAGACCTGAGTCAGTGGGTGGACAAGCTAGGGGCAGGAGAGGGAGTGTACCTGCTCGCAGTGCTTTTCCTTCCGGCTGCACTGGCTCCGTCAGCCTGCAAAAGAAACCCAAAACACCTACATCAGCCAAGGCAGAAGACGTAGACTCGACCTGCTGCCACCCCGCCAAGCTCCCACTGAATACCAGCCTTCAGACTGTGGGGTGAGCTGGCCACAAGCCCCTGTCCCTCTCCTCCAGGCTGGACAAACTCGCACCCAGTGGTAAGAGGGAGTCAGGACACCTCCCCACAATCCCACTTGCTTGGCCCTTTAAATCCCACTGAGCACCCACTGCCAACACAAACTCAGCAACTGCACTGCCCTGGGGACTCAGTGAAAAGTAAGTAACCAGCTAAATCTGAGATTGAATTGCACCATTTTTATTTTCAGCTGGGATTTCCAATAAAACAGTAGCTGTAGATTTATTCCTACCAACCAGAGGGAAAAAATCCTATTACGTTAAAATATTCTTTCCCCCAACCCTATGAGCAGAAGGCAAGAGAGTGCCAGTTCTTAATCTCTTTTATTTGGGTGTTGGGGGGAGGGGGAGATAAAGCTAACCAAATGAAATTTTCAGAAATCATAAAATTCTGGTTCAGATGTAGAGACTGGGGACCTGGGCACAGAGGGAGCTGCCTGAAGTCTCATGAAAACAAACTCCAGGGGTCCTGACTCCTGGACCAGTGCTCAGGGGGACTTCAACGCAGAGGCTGACAGAGAGGTTGCAGACCTGGGAACAATGTCTAGATCCTCCATCACCGCCAGCTGAAGATGCATTCCCGGGCTTTGTCAAAACACTTCTAACAATAATCATAGGATAATACAGGTCTGAAATTCAGGTGCATATCTGTTTCCAAATTCAGAATTTTTCCAATTTTAGAAAGGTAATGTACGGCCCTATGTCTTATATTTTGAAACAACCCTGGCAGAGCCCCTGCTAATCAAGCACGTTGTTATTTCTATCGTAAAACATACGTATAGGTAACCCTACGTAGGATAAATGCCAACAAGGCAACCATCAGGACCGTAACTAGCCTTTTCTCCCTTCAGGTCAAGTTCTGCTGACTCATCAGTTATAAACTTTTTCAAGTTTCTTTGAATTTCAGGACTGAGGATGGACTGCGGATCTGAAATAAAACACCAGCAGCTACCTTTTGATGAGTGTTTACGAGAAGTTGCAAACTGGCAAAATCAGTTGGCGGACTTCGATTCAAACAAATTGGCAATATATAAAAATAAAAGAATTGCACTGAAAAAAGGCCAGATCTCCACCTTCTCTTATTAAACTGGATAACCCTGTGATACCCAGTCCTACATGGTGACAGGCAGCTAGAGCTGACATACTTGGTTCTCCACAGTCTCCATCCCCTCCTCCTGCCTTATAATCACCCAGCCCTTGTCTGGTCCCAGCAGGCATCCACACTTGCTCCCCATGGAGAACTTCCCATTAGGCGCTAGGATATGGACATTAACGCCTTCTCTCATTTAATCCTCACCATAGGTCCTCCCCCACTCCACCCCATAATATCCCCATTTTACAGCAAGGGCACAGAAGGTCAAATAATTTATTTATTGAAAGTCCCACAGCTATAAGCTCAGGACTGGGTCATCCCAAAGTCCAACTTCCTCAGTTATGGAGCATTTTACTTCCCACCGATATTCAGGAGAGCCATTGGGAAATGGGGTGACATCAAACAGCTCCTATTTCCCACACAAGGGAAAGGGAAAGGTTAAGGATGAATAGGGAGGGAGAAATGTGAGGTCGGGAAGGAAGAAATTAATGAGCTGCTCATGTATTATTTCAATGGAAGAAACAAGAATGCAGAAAACGCTTTGCATATCATTTCAATGGAAGCAAAATAACAGATCAATTACGGCCTCTTTCCGACATCTTGCATTCCTTAAAACTTGTACATGAAGTGAACAGGCTGAAGTTGTTTGAATGTTTGCATCATAAGCAGCAGAAGTGGTATGGGTGGAAATTCTGCCCCAGAGAGCTTAAAAAAATGGTCAACTCCCAAATGGATCTCTTGCCTTTCAGACTTAATTCTGTGCGTGTATTTTTAGCATGTCACACACACTTTTAAAGTTGTCATTTTTGTCCTTTTCCTTCACAATTTCACACAGAGTTGACCAGCTCAAGTGCACCAAACATGTGACAGTGTGGGATAAGAGTCTCTGTTTTCAGCATGCCTAATAATCTCCACCTTTGTTTCTCTTTTACTGAGTGAATACTTCAGTTTTTGTGTTACTGGTAGCTGCACGCGTTTCTGTTTTCCATCCATTTTTATAAAACAAAGAGAAAGTGCTAAAAATATTCAAAGAGTGGTCGAATACTTTTGCAGAGACTCAGGTGGTACTGCTGGGAAACTGGGGCAACTAGAGGAAAGAGTTCTACCTGGTCAGGGTGTGGGATGTTCAGATGGTGGCAGATGAGAGTTGCTTCATTGGGATATGGATGGACAATGGATTCAGTGGGAGATGTCCAAGACACATGTCTCAGTATCACAGCACATGGCAATCACAGCACGTGCACCTGGCCGAGTCCAGCTACACCATGAAGAGAGAGCCAAAGCCCACTGTGTTGGGAGCACCAGCTCCCAGGGTGGAGTTCCATACACGCCAGGCCGGTGTGGTCTGTCCTTACAAATACATCACAGCCATTCCTTCCAAGTGGATTAAGCTGAACTTCTGACGTTTCCATGTGCTGAGGCCAAAATGTTCTAACATCCACAATTTCATATGATTCAACCTAAACAATAAACTCATCTGTACCCTGTGTAATCTGACCTGAGTCTCAATTTGAACTGAAGCTTAAGAGAACAGAGTTTAGAGTTAGATTGAGTTCAAGTCCTGGTTTTGCTGTTTTCCAGCACTGTGATCTTCAGCAAGTCACATGTACTCCCAAGACCTCGATTTCTTCATCTGCAAAATGGCAAGATGCTAATCACAGGCCCTACCTCACGGGACTGACTTGAGATGCGAGATAGCTTAAATAAGGTAAAACATGTAATAGCATGTAAAAGTACTTAGTGAGTGCTTGGCTATAATAATGAAAATAATCACTGACAACGCTATAGTTATAGACGCCAATATTTATTGGGTCTAGGAAACTGAGGCACAGAAAAACAGAATGATATGTATAAGATGAACGAGTCGCAGAGCCAGCCTGGGCTGGACCATGGGTCTTCTGCCTCAAGGTCTTCCCCAAATCCCAAGCTGCATGTCAGCATCTCATGACTGGCCACCAGACCACCACAGCCCGAAGGCCTTCTCCAATGGTGCAGTCAGAATGATAGTAATGTCACTAAAGTACTAAGTGCAGCCCTGGTATACGTAGTCATTACTCAGGTAATGGAAACTCCCACTGCAGCTGCTGTTGTTTCACCATCTTCTGCCACTGGACTGGGTGCTTCTTAAGGATGTAGCTTGTTGCCCTGGCTCTGAGTCTCATTTTGAACCTTAGACAAGCTCTTTCCTTTCTCTGGACCTCAGACTCTCCATAGGTTAAAAAATGGGGGCAGGGAAAGGAGATTAAAACAGATCATCTCCCCCACTCCATGTTGAACTGACCCAACCTTAATCAGACCACTCTATGGCAAATAAAATAAGCAGGACCCCAGGGAGATCCTCCTTCTCACTCTCGTGAAGCTGAGGTGAAGGTGTATCCAAGCCCTCCAGTGCCGCATAAGGGTGCCTGTCCCCGCTTCCCAGTCCCACCCATTCTTATTCACCAGTTTCCCCTCAGGACCTGGGCAAGGCTATTTTTGGTTTCATTCGACCCTCCTCTTCCCTCCCAAATGAATGTGAAGTTGTTCTTTTTCATTCTCTTATTAAGGTTTTTCTTGGAAAGAAAATATTATTCCAAACCCAGAAATTTTATTTCTAAATTTGTGCAAATGTAAGTTGTAAGACATTAGCTGCATTTCACATTTTGTGCAAATGGCAGAAACAGGCAATTCGTGTGCTCCGGGATGGGGGCTGGCCAACGATTTCGATAAAATAAACCCTTTTTTAATTTAAATGCTAATGCACTGAATTAAAATTTAATAACTGAGGAAATTGAAAAGCCGAGCAGGAATATTGGAAATAAATCCAAGCAGAAACAGCTGAAATTAAAAATTCTAGAGAGTGGGAGGATAGCAGCTAAGCTGTCTTATATGATTACATTTTTTTTTTTCAGAATGAAGCAAAAAAAAAAAAAAAATCCTATCTCTCGCTGGCTCTAGGGCAGTAAATCCACAGTGCTGTGATTTATTGCTCAATTTTCCTGAGGGAAAAAGGCTTTCTTTCATGCTGAAATATTTCATAAATTTCAAGCCAGCATAAATTCTTAATTTAAAAGTTATGGAGGTCACATTTAGTGCACTGGTACGGTTCCAAAATCTTAAAGGAATAGCAGCAACCAAAAAAAAAAAAAAAAAAAAAGGTAAAAAGGAGGGGTAGAATTTGCTCTTTTCTTTTTTTCCTTTTTTTCATTTTGGTTTTAATTCACACAAGTTGAAATTTCATTATTAAAGATTCCTCCTGGATGGATAGAACCCAAGCACGTGGGGAACCAGTGTGTGTTTGGAAAAACCTGCTGCAAAAGATGAAGAGATAAAGATTTAATTCAATTATAAAATGGCATTTTTTTTTTTGTAAGCCACTTGAGGAATTTCTGGTAAAAATTTCCTCCCTTCATTGCCCGGGAAGGGGTGAGGGTGGGGGAGGGTGGCCAATGTAATTGCTTCTCTTAGATCTCCAATCTTTTGTGCACACTGATATATTCATTTGTTATACAGCTGTTCAGCGGCGGAAAGAATGCTGGAGCGCCCATAATTCTAAGCAAATCAATCAAAAATTAATGATTTGTCATGCTTGCACAATGGAGGAAAAACAGCTCCTTAGGTCCTGGCTGCCTGATCTCGAAGAATGAAATGCCTTTCTTCGATAAGAGAGCCGAGCCTGAGGCTCGGGGAGGCTGAGGTGCCACAAATGTGGGGGCCTCACATTCCTCCTAGCTCTGTGAGGGCAGAGGGGGGCCGCCATCTTGGAGGGGGCATTTCCAAGATGGCGCCTCAGCTAGCCAAGCTCAGGATGGACCTGGTGCAGCACATTTTCACAGTGCTATAATTAGGATTTTGCCTTTTCCTCCCCCACCGCAACTCAAAAATTACTTGGTCTCTAGAGAATTGAATGGCTCCCTCCTCCCCCAGCTAGATTTAATTTGTCCCTGTTCATTGTTTTCCCAACCCTGCTGACAGGCAGACATCAACCAACTTTATGGGACTGGGACTGGGGCTGCAGTTCTTGAAGCGTCTGTCACCCCTCCGGGGTGCGTGTTGTCCCTCCTCCAAAGGCCACATCCCACACATGACCATGTCAGCAGCACCCAGCTCAGGGCCTGGCACAGGGCAACTACTCAGCAAATATAGTTTAATCTGCTAATTATGACTGTTTCTCAAAAAATACTGATAATGAGGTTGCTTAGATGAATGGTGCATTGGCAGTCATGCTTGAATGAAATATATCAATTGACTGCAAATAATTAATCATTCCTTTATTCACTCAGCAGATAGTTCTTGAAAACCTACTATGTGGCAAGTACTCTGCTGGGCTCTCGGTGGATGACCTCAAATCCACTAGGTGACAATTCTGAATGCCCAGTGGTATTTTTCAGGCTTCTCTGCACCCTTATGGAAGGGAAGCATGAACGTGAACCCAGAAAGAAATGGGAGTTTCTCTGCATGCTCAAATGCCCTCTGAAGTCTTGTAGCTTACGAATTCATTTGAATGTTACATTCACAACCACCAAATACATATGACACCATAATATATATTTAATATATTTTTATATGTTAGTACAAACATCAACATTGTTTTAAATAACCAGCTGGTACAATTAACCCTGCAGGAAGATATGGGGCCTCAGTAGTGGGTGCAACCAACTGCATTTAACCTGGAAGCCTGCAGGGGGCACTGCACGTGCAAGAAGCATCCACCAACCCAGGACCTGCCCAGAGGATGATTCTACCCTGTGTCCCCTTATATTTAAAGGACAGTTGGTCTGAAACAACTCAAGCCTTATTTATATATCTCTTTCCTTTCCAAAAGCCAGTGAATCCCCAAACCTTAAAGTATAACTTGCTGTCTCTCCCACTGAGGCACAAGACTCAAGGAGAATTCACTCATTCATCCAACAAACATTTATTAAGCTCCTTCTACATGCCAGACATCATTGTAGGCAGCTGGGATACATCCATAACCTCGTGGCAATTACATTCAAGTGGGGGGAGACACTAACATAAGGCGTAATAAATAAGTAAAACATACAGCAGGCTTGAAAGTAATCAGTTCTATGGTGTGTGGGGGAGGCGGGGGGGAGTCATGAACAGGGAAGCATAGGGTGGTCAGGAATGCTGGGGAGAAGGGAGGAGCCACAGGCTGCAATTTTAAGTAGGGTGGTCAGGTTGGCATCATTGGGTGAACACTGTAAGAGTGTGAGAGAGTTGGCCATGTGGTGTCTGGGGCAAAGTGGATGCCAGTGCAAATGACCCCAGGACAGGAGCACACCTGGTGTGCTTGGCAAACAGCAAGAATGCCAGGGTACCTGGGGCAGAATACGTGAGGACGAGAGGAGGAGAGATCATGGAGGTCAGCTCATGCAGAGCTTTGCAGGCCACCGAAGAGCCTTGGCTTCTACTCTGGAAAGCCACTAGAAGGTTTTTGGCAAAGTGACATAACTTGACTTCCATTTTAGAAAGATCACTCTGGCTGCTGTGTTGAAAGGAGACCATGAGGCCAGGGGGGAAACAGGAGGCTGGCGGGGCTACGGAGCGGTCCATGGAAAAGATGATGGTGGCAGGGACTGAAGAGGGTGAGGAAAGGTTGAGTTCTGAATATATCGGTAGGTGCTGGTAAATCAGATGTGGGGTACGAGATAAAGAAAGAGTCAATGAAGATTCCAAAAATCATGGGCCTTAGCACCAAGGAAAATGGAGTTGCATCTCTCCCACACATGAGAACACTAACCATCAGCACAGTACTTTACAAATAGTTACGTTGAATGAGATCCTCCCAGTAACCCCGCAGGGAAAACACTGCGGTTTAACTATCCCCCTTCAACCAAGAATTAACCAAGCACCTGGAGGGGCTAAGTGACTTATCCACGGCCAAACCACCGCCAATGGCTTGGCCAAGGTTCACACATCTTCTCACCCCAAGTCCACAGCCATTTCCTCTATATCCTTGGCCCTTCCTCTGTGGAACCAATGGATAAAACTTAGCCCCAAACCTTACGGATGTACTGTTTTTCTGTCTAGCCACAGAGCTCCAACTCAGGCACAGGCAGCCCCAGCATCTCTTCACCAGGTGTCCCTAAAAAACGCCATTTAAGAGTGCCAGGGCCAATGCTGAAAAAGTCATAAAGAGCTTTGCAAGTTACAAAGAGGATTCTGTTCCTGGGAAACCAAATATATGATACATTCTCTAATTAGACCTTGCCTCTTAGATCATACTCAGGCTTTTAATTTTGTGTTATCTTTCCCAACTGAACATGGTAACTCAAAGCCACTGACTACCCCAGGTTCCAAGCTTGAGGAGTGGCTAGAGGCTGCCAGAGAAGACCCTGGCCTGAAAGAACTGGAACTCACATGGGTTTGTGCTATTTTTCCATAAATATTTATGAAGTTCCTATCAGATGTGTGATTCTGGGCAAGGCCTTGGCTGGTGGAGGATGCTAAGATGAATCAGACCTGGTTCCTTATTCATTCACCCAAATACCACTATGTATTACGATATAAATGCCTACTATGGGCTGGGAACTAAAATAGTTACTGGGGACACAACAGCAACAAGAACAGTGAAGGGGACAGGCATTGACGACTTAATAGCTTCAATCTATCAGTTTATAATTACCACCTGAGATGCATGCTCTGAAGGGAAAGGTCTGGGTTCCATCAGCATCTTTGACAAGAGGATCCAACAGACTTCAGGGTCAGGAAGAGCTTTTCTGAGGAGGGATGCTGGAATAGTGAGCACAGAGCTCACACTCAACAGGGCAACAGAAACTCTAGATGCAGGTGAAGCTAACGCAGGCTGGATGACAGGGAGCAACATGCACCTCATGCAGGGCAGTGAGGAAAAGGGCACCACCTTGCTCAGCTGGGAAGCCCAGGTCCCTGAGCCTCGCTGGATTGCAGCCTTCTCTGAAGGCTTCACCAATGAAAGAAGCGCCCAACCCACCCAACATGCACAGGCTCATACAAGGAGTTCCTGACTAGACCCCCAGGCCGGAGCCCACGCCTCCCTCTGGACTTGGTAGCTTCCAGCTCTGAAGGGCAAGGAACAATGGTTTGATCTTTCCCCTTTTTATTTGCTGCGGTGTGGCCACAATGTTCCATGGAACAGAAATGTGAAGACCATCCCCAAACCAGGTCTAAGCATCTTCTCCGCAGGAGGCCCCAGAGACTGGCGATTGACTGGCCAGGTTTCCAACTACGAGGGAAAGCCAGGGAAAATTACCACTTTCTTTATGCCTCTCGGTTCTGATGCCTTTCTTTCTTTCCCAAGCTCTGGCTCTCTGAGGTCCAGAGTTAAAACATAAATCATGCGTCCCTGGAATAGAACCAGTGTGGGTCTTGTCTGCTTCCTGTGAGTTTCCAGGTACAGGTGGATTCTTCTCCTCTCTCTGATAGGCAGCCATGCAGATTGGATCCAGACCCTAATATAGTCTTCATCATCATCATCATTGTCTTTGACATCACTGTCAACAGTCAGGAATCAGTAAATCCTGTAAGTCAGGCTAAGGGAGCTAGAAGCTTATGGACAGACTTGGAAGGCATGTGCACCCCAAAAGCAACTGCGAGCTGCAGTATGCAGACCGGAGGCAATAGCCAGCACAGAGTCCAGTGTCCCCTTCCAGGGAAGAGATGATGGTGGTTTGGGGAAGGTGGTGGAGGAGAGAAAGCTGCAGGACTGAGAGCTACTGGGAGCAGCAGGGATCAACTGAGATAGTATGAGGAAAACACCCAGCAAGACACCAGCACATATTAGTTGCTCTTTGAACACAGGTTTTTGTTGCTGCTGTTGTTTAAATAAACTGCAGCAGCTATTGAGAAACCCCTGCCAGTCTTAGACTATGTGCAGAGGGCCTGGTTTCCTTCATGCACAGACCTGGGCCCCTGGGAGGGATGGAGGAATAGAATAATTCACCTCCAAACCTGAGGCCTGAGTCACGAAGTTTCAAGGAGAAGGGGGCCAGGCGCGGTGGCTCACGCCTGTAATCCCAACACTTTGGGAGGCCGAGGTGGCTGGATCACCTGAGGTCAGGAGTTTAAGACCAGCTTGGCCAACATGGCAAAACCCTATCTCGCCTAAAAATACAAAACATTAGCCAGCTGGACTCCTGTAATTCCAGCTACTCAGGAGGTTGAGGTAGGAGAATCACTTGAACCCAGGAGGCAGAGGTTGCAGTGAGCCGAGATTGCACCATTGTACTCCAGCCTGGGCAGCAAGAGCAAAACTTCATCTCAAAAAAATAAAAATAAAAATAAAAAATAAAAATATGGAAAAGGTGGAAATCTGCAGAGGTGGAGGCAGCAGCCTCCCCTGCAGAGCTATGCGGGACTCACCACCCAAGGCACAGTCTGGTTCCCATCCCAGGGCACCAGGTGCCACCATGGCTGGAGCCCTCAGTCTGCACATAAATCCAACAGGTACTATGACAGTTTCTGGTTGATTAATGTGTGTTCTAGTCCCCGAGCTGGGCAGGATCAGAAAGTGTTCTAAATGTTGTTTCAAAAGGAGTGAGGTTTTTCCTAGATCACGCCCAGTGAGGTGTTTTTATTTTTTAAAACTTTTGTTTTGAGACGGAGTTTCACTCTTGTTGCCCAGGCTGGAGTGCAATGGCGCAATCTCGGCTCACCACAACCTCCACCTCCCAGGTTCAAGCAATTCCTCCCTCAGCCTCCTGAGTAGCTGGGATTACAGGCATGTGCCACGATGCCCGGCTGATTTTGTATTTTCAGTAGAGATGAGGTTTCACCATGTCTGTCAGGCTGGTCTCGAACGCCCGACCTCAGGTGATCCGCCTGCCTCGGCCTCCCAAAGTGCTGGGATTTACAGGCATGAGCCACCGTGCCCGGCCTAAAACACTTTTTATATTGAAGAAATTTCACATTTACAAAAGAGTTTCTCAGGGATAGCAGGGAGCTCCCATATATCCTTCACCTGCCATCAGGGGCTCCCGGCAGGGCAGTAACATGGTCAGAATTCTGTCCTCCAACGGGCTGCTGGCTAGGGTGATGACAGACACCAAGACCAGTTAGGGAGTAGATGTCAAAGTCCAGGGCGGGTTGGCTGAGGTCTGAGCTAAGGCAAGGCAAAGCCTGGTCTCCCTCCCAGGGACCAGCAATCAAAATGCCCACAGGCTCCAGGAGTCACCAGGAAGAAAGAAGCCAGCAGCAGCAACAGGGTAATGGTTACTGGGAGTCAGCCTGGGCACAAGCGCCCCCATGTGCGAGTGGGACACTGGATGCATTATGATCTCTCAGTGCCTCTGGTCCTTTATCTGTAAAATGGGGAGATCCCACTGCCCACCTCATACAGCCATTGTGAGGATTAAATGAGCTAGTTGTGCTTGGAACAGGGTCTTTCCATCTATGTAGTGCCAGCTAGTATCATCAATTCAGCATAAAGGGCTTCAAATGAAGATAATCCTAGCAATCTAGAAGTGGCCAGCATCCACTGGGCACCTCCCATGTGCCTGCTCTGGCTCAGGGTACAGCATGCATCATCTCATTCAATGTTCTCAACTACCATAAGAGGTGGGGATGTCACCAGTCCCCATATGCAGGGGAGGCCTTAGAGGCATGCTGGGTCCAGGGACCGGCTGGGAAAGACTCAGCCAGGACTCCAATCCAGATACTCCAAGTCCAAATCCACATCTTCAAACCCTACACCATCCTGCCTCCAAGGCTGGTGGGGTGACCTTGGAGAAAGTGACTTGCCCCGTCATCTTTCAGCGTGGACACGTTCCTCTGGGTGCATAAATGCTGCTCTGCTTGTTTTCTTTTTTAAAAAAGAAATGCATCTCAGTTCTTTCCAGTCACAGTTAATCTCTCAATTTACAAAAGAGTGAGTCATGTGACTGAATTCCACAAAAATTCTCTCTCCAGGTTTATGATTTTACAGAAAACTCTAGGGAAAACCGCCTGGAGCGAGTTAAAACCAGATCAGCCATAAACCATGTCCTGGTACAGCCTCACCAAGCTGAGACTCAGATTACTCATTAAAGATGTGATAAATATTCACTTCAGATCAGCAGGAAGTGGGGGTTGGGGATTAAAAAAAAAAAGGAAACTTTTTTTCCTTCATGGAGAGAAAAACCTATTATAAATACAAAGGGTTGCAAACTCCAAAGTAGGTGAACCTAGAATTCAGGGACAAGGTTTTAAGTCACCCCCTTAGGTATTTCTATGTATGGCAGTAGGGGAAGAGGCTGTCCTCAAATCTCTTCTGGTGAACTGAAGGCTTCAGCCTCCTTTGATATGGCCAGGGTAATGGTGGCATGTCTGGACAGCCTCACCAGGGAGGAGGAAGAACTTTACACTCTAGGAGACCCCTGTTAGCACCAGGCCCTCCTCTGACTTGTTCGAGAGGCAGTCTCTGGCCCTCAGACTGCCCGTCTGTTCAGTGAGGTTGCTGGACCCATGGCCTCTCAGAAACATTCCAACTCTGACATCTGGAGTCAGGCCTGAGTTCAAATTCTGCCTGGGCCACTTAGTAGCTGGACACATCCTGTCTCTCAGCCTTAGTTTCCTCTGATGTAAAACAGAGATAAAAATCCCCCCATCCCACGGCTGTTGGGTGGATGAAGTGATAGAAAGTCTGCAACATTCTCAGCCAGTGCTAACAACACTACATAAGCCCCAGATCTGGATGATGTCATTAAGATTACATTGATGGTGGTAAGTAAAATTAATACATTTTTTAAAAAGGCAAACATATTCTGATCACTCCAGTTGGCAGGATTTATTTGGCACAGTAGTTCCCAGTATAGAATCTACAGGCAGATGGGCTGGGTTTGAACCCTGGCTCCACCACTTACACACTATGTGTCACTGGGTAAGTCACTTAACCTTTGTGACTCAGTTTCCTTATCTGTCAAATGGAGATAATAACAGTACTGACCTCACAAGGTGACTGAGGACCCCATCAGTTCAAAATACATAAAGCTCTCAGAACAGTGTCTGGCACTTAGTAAGTAGCATATAAGTACTACCTATATAAATAATTACTTTTTATAAAATGATTTATTAGTAGTAAACTTTAGCTATAACTATTACCACTTATTAAAATTTGGGCAAGTCCCTTTTCCTCTGGGCCTCTGTTGTCTAGCTATAAACTAGAGAATTTTGAGGACCCTCGTAATTCTGAAACTTGCTAATACTGTCTCACTGCCTAGACAACAGTCTACTCTAACCACGTCTAGGAAGCCTTCCCTGACCATGAACACCAAGAAGGTGCCTGAGAACACCTAAGAACATCGCCACAATGCAGCCTTGCTCCCCCCAGAACTGTAGGTTGTGTGAGGGTGGCTTGCTGCTTTCAGCTTCTCTGTGGCTCCACGGTACCTAGGGCTATGGACATGTTGCGTTAAGATGAGGCTTCATAAAAGTCAGTCAACTGGTTTAAAACATAAAGGAATTGTAGTTCCAATAGTCAGAGAGCCAGGGTGGTGAATGGAGTCCAAGGAATCATTTCATCTACTTTAAGAATGGCCTCTTCTAACCACTTAGTAGTGGCTGCCTGGGACCATGTGTGGAGAAAGATTCTGAGGTCACAGCAGAGCTCGGTTAGAAAGTGCTGTGATTGATTACTGATGTCTGCAGTGAGTATGGTAAAGTTGGGGATGGAAGCATGCTTGCCCCCTCTAATCTAGTCCAATGCTCTTCTTCTTCTTCTTTTTTTTTTTTTTTTTTCTTGTTTTGAGACGGAGTTTCACTCTTGTTGCCCAGACTGGAGTGCAGTGGCGTGATTTTGGCTCACTGCAACCTCTGCCTCCCAGGTTCAAGTGATTCTCCTGCCTCAGCCTCCCGAGTAGCTGGGATTACAGGCATGAGCCACCACTCCCAGCTATTTTTTTTGTGTTTAGTAGAGACAGGGTTTCACCATGCTGGTCAGGTTGGTCTTCAACTACTGACCTCAGGTGATCCACCCGTCTCGGCCTCCCAAAGTGCTGGGAAATGCTACTCTTTTACAGACAGAGAAACTGAGGCCTCCTGACCCCCAAAGCACCCTTCTTCCAGTCACCACATTTTCATTTGCAAACCTATTCCCATATAGAAGAAAGAAGCTGAGGCCTTTTAAAATGTGTAGTAAAAAGAGACACCAAAGAAGAAAGAAGACCAGAGACAAAAGAAATATACATGGAAAAAAAAATATGTGTAAAGTGCAGGGCTTACTTTTGCTGTGAAAGAGAAATAATTACAGAAGGGCAAAGTAGATGTTCTAAGTAAGACCTTTTTTTTTTTTTTTTTAAAGAAAGAAAAGTCTGGAACACATGCTCAAAGTAGAAATCTTACAAATTCCTATTGCAAAATAACTCCTGGTCAGCCAACCACAATCTCTATAAATATATCACAAGATCAACAGCCCAGGAAAATAGGGGGAGGGGGAGAACAACTGCATGATTTTTTTTTCCAAAATCAAAACAGTAGACACAAAATAGTTCCTCTCACAGTTGGAAAGGAAGGAATCACTCATATTTCTACAAAATAAGAGGCCCATGAAGAAATGAAAGACTGTAATTCTACACATCCTGATGGATGCCTGCTGAGAAATCTAGACAACCAGACTATTTTGAAATTATTCTACAATTCTGTTTTCTTCATGGAGGGGGGCGGGGGGGGAGAAATCTGGTACCTTGAATTCATTAGGGCAGTCATGAGCTTACAGTGACTTCCACGGGGTGAAGCAGGGTGGCAACAGCCAGTCAAACACTCTAAGGGGTCTGATTTGGGAATATCCTTCAGGGTCTAGGCTAGGGGAAAAAAAAAAAACAGAAGTCATTCTAGGCCCTTTAAATGGAGGTAATTTAATATAAGGACAGGTGATGAGTGACTAGAGAAGGCAAACAGGAGACATAGAGAAAACCAGGGATATCAGCCTATGAGGGAGCTGCTGCTACCACCCACAGCCCTGGAGAGATAAAAGGGATGAAATGGTGTTATCAGAAACTGGGGCTGTCCAGGAAGAGGTAAAATTATGGCAAGGCTGCCCACTGGGAGTGGACCATAGAGAGAAGGGCTGGAGCTAAACAGAAAACACCACCAGAGGCACAGAATGGGTGGGAAGAACTACCCCAGGCTTCTCCCTCCCTTTTCACATTCCAATCTTCCTGCTAAGCATCCTACTGGTTAAACTTTAGAAGTCCAGAGAGCAAGGGCACCTAGCAAATGCAATTCCTTGCAATACAGAGCATGGCAGGGAAAAGGAAGGGATGGAACTGAGGTCAAACCAACAGATCAGTTCAGATAGGAAACTCCAGAAATGTAGGACGCACTTGAAGACACTGCCCTGCACAGCTAACCAAAGAGTCCACCTGAGTCCAGCTCCCCCATTTGGACTCCAGCCTCCTCATCAGCAAGAACTGCCTTGTCTTGAACTGCACCACCCTCTGCACTATCCAGTGGAATCACAGCTTGGAGTTTAAAGAACTCTGAAAGTCTGGGAAATGGATGCCTGGCCACACAGCCCAGTTCCCCAACATGCAGGTTGCTTGGGTATCCTTCTAGCATATTGTAACTCCAGTGTTGCTGAGAAAACTATGGAAAACTCACCATGTGGAAGCATAATGCTGTCCTCAACCCCCTGCCCAGAAGACCCAAGCACCCAGTGGATACTCTAGAAGCATCCCTTGACCAGCCCTATAGAGATGATGATCAGAGGCTCTGGGGACCAAAGTATGACACCAGCTGGGCTAGGGAAAACCCACTCCTAGGGCCCCAGAACTTTCCACATTCAAGGACCCTCCAGAGGTGTGCAGGACTTTTTGCTGTTTGCTGAACAGTATCATAAAACGCAAATGCATCCTGCCCCACACAGACTCACCCCCCAGAACCTCTTTGTCCTAGTTGTTGCTAAAGGCTTGACTTAACTACATTCTGCAAAGAAAGAAAGGGCCCTTCCCCTTCCTTTTGGGTTCCATTCCCACCTCTTCCAGGCCACAGGGGCGATCTCCCTCCCCTGTTTTCTTAAAGCACTTATTGCCTGGACCATTCAAAAGATATTGATCAACTGGCTGCTATACTCAGTCATCTTTTTATGACCTGTCTTCACAGCTGGACCATCCATCTTTCCCAGGCAGGGGCTGTGCCTCTGGATTCCCCAGTGCCCACCAGACAGCCCAGCACAGAGAGTGTGTCTACATAGCAACCTTAAAGAGGAAGATGACTCAGGTTCCCGGAAGCCTGAGTCTGGAGTAAGGCAGGAATAACATATTCTATCAATCCCCCACATACATTTGTTTAGTGATTTTTTTACGTCCATTACTTCATTTAATTCTTCACAAGGTAGGAGTCATGATTTCCGTTACAGAAAGGAAGAAGCAGAGGTTAACTGACTGAAGTGACAAAAACAGAATCAAACTATGTCTGTAACTTTACATAAGGTTTATACAAACACACACCACGTGCACATATAGAGTATCCCTAAAAGCACTTGCCCTGGATGGCTCAAAATTGAATGATACTTTTCTCTTTCCTGCTTCACTTTCCATTATTACCACTTTTGAGGAAGAATTCATTATACTTTCCAATACTCATGCTGTACATCTATAGAGGCAGGTATTAGGATGAGGTGATTTCCCAGGGTTCCATGCTACTCCTAATGGAAGAAGACTGTGACTCTACGAAGACCTGCCTTTACCATCTCTCCTGAGGAGAGGCCTGGGTACACACCCCTTCAGTGGGAAGTTCAACACTCAACGACATCCAAGCTCCACCTGGGAGCTGAAGAGGATGACCTCGGAGTACCTTCATGTACTGAGATTTTCTCTTTCTAAGGGACTCTTGGGGAAAGTCATCTTTAAGCCTATTGCCTTTTTAATACAGTAGACCCCGGGAGCAGAGTTTCTATATCGTGTGTAGTTGCAACCACAACAGATATATGACTGCTAGTACATATTAAGACACTATTATGTGCCAGCAACTCTAAAAGGCTCATTAAATGTGTCTGATCTCATCCAACATCCTCATTAACTAGAGATCATTCATCTACTTTACAATAGGGGAAACTGATGTCTTGAGACGTGCCTTGCTGTTTTAGGGAATGGAATTCAATTGAGAATGTTTGTAGGTGAGCAGTCCAATCGCATGGCAAGTCTGGAATGCGAATGTGGGTCAGGCATCCTTAGTAAACCATTTCCTTCTGTCCTCACCACTTAGTGTGTGGTAGAACATACTATTGTCACTTTCCTCAGACTTCTCAGAGTTCCCAAAACTACCATGATTTTATAGAATAAAAAAACAAGGTTCAGACAGGTGGAGACGCTTATCCAAAATCACACAGCTAGTTAGCAGCAGGGCCTGGATTTGAACCCAAGTTTATCTGGCCCCAAGGCCCATCACTCAACCATCATGCCATCCCTAACTCCCCCAAAAGGGAATGCAATTAGAGGATTACGAGGAGTCAGACTGCACCCCCAAATAAGGAAATACATTCAGAGTCACAGTCAGTGTTAGTCCTGAGGCGGTGTGCTCCCCATGAGAGACTGTCATCAGGGGGTGGACAGCCACCCAGTGGGGAAAAAAAATCAATCATTTTGAGCAAAAGGACAGATCAGCTACTCAGTGTGCAGGGAAGGGGTGGTAAAAGGTGGTATTCCTTGCCAGGATATTCCAATTCTGGATCCTTCTGGAAGATCCCAGCCCTTCCTAAATGCTTCTTCAAACCAGCCTTAATTATCCAGCTTTTCTCCTCCATATTTAAGGGCCACCATCTTTTAGTGAAATGCTGCGGACCAAATATTTCATTTCCTTTATTCCCCTCTTCCTGGCTTCACAAGTGTAGTAAAAAGTTAATGAATCTATAAATTGCTCACTGGCTTAAAAAAAGAAATAACAGTTAATGGAAATTTTAATGAAACGCCCCGTCCACATAACTGATGGCAAACCCAGGGCCGGAATACCTGGCACCAAATGGCCCAAACAGAGTGCCATGAAAGCCTCAAGGCAGTCACTGAAAGAAAGCGCGGCTTCAAGCTCATCAATGTCTGAATGATGACCAAGTCTCCACCCCAGGCTTTGCGGTGGCAACTTGAGTCCCACCTGCCCAAAGGGAAATGGTATCAGCACATTCAATCATCAAACTGGGAAACCTAGTTTCTAAGAAAAGGAAAATGGCACAGAACCATACTTGTTCTTAGCCATGAGGTCAAGGTTTGGGACAAGACTCCAAGATGGGAAAAGTCATGATAACTGAAAAGCCACTATGTACTCAAGAGGCCCCTCAATATACAACTGCCTGAGTTCTCATCCTCTGGAAATACTAGAGTTAATGGGAGACGAGTGTATATATATTTTGGAAAAAGAGCTCCAAGCCATCCTGGTAAAAGCTCCCTATTCACAAATATTGTTTGGATGCCTATTCTATGTCAAACACTGAACTAGAACCTTTGCTTATTTCTGATATGTCCCCTAAAACACAGCAAGGTACATATAAATACCCTCCCTTTAATCTGATGAGGAAACGGAGGCACAGAGAGGTTAAGCGACCATCCCAAAGCCACACAGCTAGTCCAGTCCCATCACAGCAAGTTGTTACTCATGAAAAACCACCTAGCTTATTTCAAAAGCCCTCCAACAGGCCTTCTAGCCTCCATTCAAGCCCCCTCCCATTCAACAACTTCCACTTGTAGCCTGTTTGGTCTTTGTAAGACACAAGTCTGATCCTGTCCCCCTCCCCCTCCTCCTCTCTTTTCCCCTCCCCCTCCTCCTCCTTGGCAGAGACATAGTCCCTGCCCTTCTCCAGCCTCAGCTCCCACCAAGGCCACCCTCACAGCAGATGCTCCGGCCACACCAGGGCTTCTGGACTTGCTTCCACGCTCACTGCCTGGCTCTCCCTCCACATCTTTGAAGTCTCATCCTAGACATCCCTTCCACCAGGAAACCTCTGGAATGTCCGCACCCTGCCCTACCCCACTTCCCGTCTCACCCTGCCACCCAAGGTCGGGTTGGAGCCCCTCTGACGTCTACTCTTCCCAGAGATCCCACCATTCAATGATTTGAATGCCTCTTTCCCCAGGCCAAGGGCAGCCTGGATGCAGAGACCAAGGCTTATTTACAGAGTGCAGGCCTGGCCCCCAAAACAGACCCGGAAAATGCTGAGTACAGGCAGGTGGCACAAGACGTCCCCCCATGGCAGCCTTGTCACACAACCCTGGGCTCAAACCCCGAGACCAGGTCCAGCTTGCCCAGCCTCCAATCTCCCCGAGACAGACTCACATGGATCATTAATCCACGGTTACTGGGGATGATGGAGCGCTATCAAGAGTCAGAAGAAATGCTACTTCTTCCAACACCTACAACCCGACTGCATCTAATAGGGTGAAAGTGGTTGAGACAGAGAGAGACAATGAGAGACACAGCCAGCAGAGCCAGGAGCTCAGAGAAGGACACAAGTGGGGGTGTCCACTAGCACATGCTCAGAAGAGGGGGACAGATAAGGTGGTCCTTATGGCATTCTGAGCCAAAGGCAAGCTATGGAGATGCCAGCCTGCCAGCAACCAGGACTCTCAAAGAAACACAGAGGGATGAAAAATACCTGGAAACCATAACTGCTGCTTTTAGTTTCCGGAGATTTTGAAGTCTCTTTCTTTTTGTTTTTCCTCTAAACCAGTTACAATTAGCATTGAGGGATATAATTACGTTGTTAGTCTAATTGCCTGTTTGAAGCAGGATCTACGGGGGTTTAATGGAAGATTTGAGGGGGGGGGCAGATAAAATAAAAAAGTCAGGATAATCACAGAAGAGATGAGGTAGAGACACGATCTGAACTGCACCAGAGGCCAGGGAATTGCCTCCCGTGCCAACTCCCTCGCCTGGCTGGGCAGGGAACCGCGCTACCAGGCGGCGCGACTTCGCTGGAAATTGATTTTGGAGATGCTGACCTAATTAATCAGGAAACGATCCTAGAAAGGCCCTCAGATTTGGAGCCTTCGCACTATTATTGGCAGTGACACACTTACACATCGGCGGGCAGGATTTTCCCAGGCGGAGCCAGTGTGGTGGCGGCTGACAGAGGTGAACCATGTAGGGCCAGAGACCTGCCCTTCAGTCCAGGGTGGGGAGAGAGGAGCGGGGAGCATACAACCCCTGGGGACAGAAATCAGGAGGGAGCTCTGAGCTCAGGATGAAGAGGAACATTCTCCTCCAGGGAAAGAGTCTGACTGAGGTAGTGGGCACCTTGACAACAGAGGCATTTAAGTTGGATGATCCCGTGGTGGGGATGCAGAGGAACCAGCCGTGAGGAAGAACCATACACCTCCGAGGGCCTGTAAAAACAACTCCTGTCTCGGACCACAGAGAGGACCGGGGTCTGGAGGGATAGTGGGGGACAAAGGAACTCTTCACATCAGAGGACCATCTCTGCCACTGGCCCCTTGAATTACAGGACTTGCACTGTGAACACCCAGCCCTTGATGTGGGACTGCAATGGAAACGCTCCTTCTCTAATTATGTCTTTTCAAATGCATGCAGCAATTTGTAATAGCCAGCAGCCACCTCCATGTGGGAGATGTGAAACTCCAATGCAGAAGTCAGATGCAAGGTGATGTCACGGGCAATTACAGCCATCCCATGGTACAACAGCCTCACTCTTCCGTCATCCATTTCATCTAATTACAAGATCTGGACTGACGACCGGGATTGCCTGCATTCAAGCTTCATCTCTGCCACTTACAGGCCGAGTAAAGAGGCAGAGATCAAATGCCCACTGTCCTTGAGTTCCCCCTTTTGGGAAGAAGCAGGAGAACAGATGATCTCATAGGAAACTCCCAGTTTCAAAATGTAGCAAAGCAGGAACCTTCTCCACCAAGCTGGTAAGTGCAGAGATAATGCCATCAACAGATCTGACCCTGGGTATACATCTCATTTGTGGGGTGGGGAGCACTGCTTTCTTCCTGTTATTACCAGCACTGTCTTCTGTAGCCGCCACCACCACATCAGGGACTCCCACTGCTTCCCCAGCACGGCTGGCTCCTAGCACAATGGCTGGCACATTTTGGGCCCTCAAAAATATGTGGATGGATGAATGGCACAAAACAGGCACTTAACTGGCAACTACCAGGTACATCTGGTTAAATAACACATGGCCTTTTAATCCACTAACTTTTGATTAAAAACGTCTCAGCTTGAGAGGGCCTCCAGAATCTTTCTAGAACCTTCTAACTCCCATGGCTACAGGCTTCCTCTGATGCAACAACTGCAGAGCTATGAGACCCAAGGCCTTGCCCGTTCTCTTCAAGGCCCTGATACATTCCACTGAAAAGTGTGAGGATCTGGATTTCCAGAGTAGACTCAGGGGCACGAGGTGGGAAATGTCATCTCTGCTTTCCCGCCCTATTCTGCCTTCTGACTAGCGAGTGCCTAGAAACTGAACTGTCATATTCCAGGTCTCAGGGCTGCCTGGAAGAAATCATTTCTGCCTGGTTTTCTGCGTTTTACCCATCCCAGGTTGACAACAGGGATGGAGTATGCTCGAGGCCCTCAGTACAAAGGGAGTGAAAATTCCACCGCTCCATTTATGAGGTCGCACTGCATGTATGACCCAGAGCAGAAAGACTCATTGAAATCCAATAAAGACAAGGGCGGGGGAGGCCGCTGTGTTCCTGGAGAGGCCAACAGCATCTCCTTCCATGCAATCTACCCAGCTCTGCCATTGACTGAGGAAAAAACAAGCTGCCATTCTGAGGCTCTTTGTCAAGAATGGCAAGATGGCGACCAAAGGGATGGCCTGGACCTCCCCTCTCCCTCCCATTCTTCTAGGCCTGCAACTTAAAGGACTTCAAAGTCTGAGACAGCTGTGGTTTTCTTGCAGGGAGAAGCGGGGAAGAAAGAGATTAACAATTTTATTTCTAATAAAACATAACAATAGAGCTGCGGCACTTGTTTTCCTAGTTGAGACTCTTATTGGCTGCTTTCACATTCTGAAAGGCTGGAGGAGACCTTGAACCGGCTCAGAAGCCTCCACACCAGGGCTGGTCTGGCCTCAGGGAGATGTGGACAGCCTCATGCCAAGGGGTCTCCCGAAGACCTGACTCTGAGCTTGTAAAACGCAGGCCAGATCTCTCAGTTCAGTTCAGTTCAGTTCCACAGCCATTAAGAATCAGAGGCGGCACGTGGGTGTGGGAGGTGGAAGGTTCCGGTAGGGGTATGTGTGTCAGGCCCTGTGCAGGACTTTGGGGACTTCAGTGATTAGATGGACACCTCAAGGAACATGTGAGCAGGAGGACCTGGCTGGTGTCACGTGTCACGAGTGTATTATTCCCACCATTACATGTGCTCAGCAGTGTACTAAGCACTCTACACACATGACCTCCCTCTTCATGGTAATGCTGTGGAGTAGGTATTCTTATCTCGATTGTCCAGAGGAGGAAACTGAGAATTACTGAGATTAAGTATCTTGCTCAAGTGAAGGAGCCCAGGTTCAAATCCAGCTCTGATTCCAAAATCTCCTGGAGAATCCCAGCCACCCAGTGTAGAAGGATTCACTAAAGAGCCCCAGAGCTCTTTGTCAAGAGCACCAAATTGCTTCATTCTGCAAACTTTCCCTGAGCCCTTCCTCTGCAGCAGGCATCACAAGCTCATGACTTCTGTCAACAGTGGTGCTGGATAACAACAGGCCTCCACTCAGAAGGGGACAGGGGAGATGCTGTCTATGTCATTCCCAAAACAGAACACAGATTTAAGAACCAAAGACAGTCAGGAGGAGGCAGGCTTTCCCGAAACCACCTCAAATAGAATGGGCTGCAGGAATATGTGGGTGAGCCCAGCTGGAAACAAGCAAACACCTGTCGGGAATTCTGTAGCAGGGGTGGCATGCAGGAAGGGTCCTGGGAATAACCAGCCACTGGGCTCCCTTGCAGCTCTGCAAGGACAGATGAGTCCAAGAGCACGAAATCCCCAACTTGCCAGCTGCCACTTCCAGCATATAAACACACAGACTCCCATCTACATCCTGCGAGGGGTACTTTCACAGCCCCTCTCAGAGAGGAGGCAAAAGACACACGCAGACACTCACTCCTCGGCGGTGATGCTGATTAACATCGCAGCTTGCCCCACACCTCGCGCTGGTAATTACACACTGGGTCAGGGCCAAGTCCCTTCCTCTAGGTGCGGTGTCTGCCATCAGGGGGATGAAGGTGGGATGTCTTGAAGGAGTGAAGGGCTGCCTGCCTCTGTGAACTCACGAGAAGTCCCAAGACTCCCCGTTTCCTTGGAAAATAGTTTCTAGACTTGTCACCAATAAATTGCCTGAATCTTTTTTTTTTTTTTTTGAAGACTTCCCCCACTTCACTAATTGCATTCACTGCCTTTTTCTCCATAAATTTAATTAACTTGCTATGTAACCTTGGGCTAGGCAAGCCACCGCCCCTATTTAAACTCAGTTTCCCTGTCTGTAAAATGAGAGTGGGGCTGTAACTTCTTGGAGCCCTGAAAGCTTGAACACCCCAGGTTTCCGTGAGGGGGCTAAGCCTGTGGCCTTGATATTCCTGGCTGCTTTGGCCCAGGGGGCTCTGCAGAGCGCCAAGACCATTCTGCTCTGAACAGCTCTTGGCCCTGACAGTGGTGCTGGCTCTCAAGGCCTTGCATTATTCTAGAAGAAAAGGCGGGACGGCCTAACTTGGCGAGGTCCTCTTTGTCCCCGATGGAGCCTCAAAGCTCAAATTTGCCTCCAGCATTTCAGCAAAGCCGCCAGTCCCTGGGAGTAGCAGAGACTCCAGATCAGGGACTGGATCAAGAGCATAGGCGTGAGGCTGAAATTGTAATAATAATAACTGACATTTATATCACGCCTTTCATCCCCAAATCCCAAATTAATTAACTTTTTACGAGACATTTTTAAACTAGTGCCATTTAATAAAATTCTATTAGGAGAAGTCTTTTTTTCTCCCCCCAGCCCTATATTTTTATTAACAGCCACCAAAAATATAATTTACAGGCAACCAAAAGCCAGTCAAGAGAGGGACAGGGAGAGGCTGACTCTGCCAGTGACAAAGCAGGAGACCCAGGACTGGCCACAGGGGCTGATGCCCTGGCCCCACTGTTAGGGGTCTGGATCCTCTGGAGGTCCCATGGGCCTGGATTACTCTACAAAACTGAATCTCAGCCCTGCATCATTCATCCCATATTTATTGATCATCTGTTTTCTGCAGCCACAATACAAGCTGCTGTGGACAAAGCGAGTGAAGAAAGCAGTCATGGCCCCTGCACTCTTGACATGCACCATCTGATGCAGTAGAGAAACGTAAAACCAAGATCTTACCAATAACTAGATACCTATCATTGTGTACATGCGGAGAAGGAACACACTCCTCTCTTTCCCCATGACAGCATCCCACGGGGCAACAATCTAGTCTGGAGTTGGTTGCGAGGACGTAAGGTAAGGCCTCCCTGAAAAACTGGTATTTAACCTGAAAACGTGGTTTGGCTTAAATCAAGCAAAGGGAGAAGATGAGGGAAGAGGGCATAATCCACGCAATGGGAACAGCATGTGTGAGGGCTCAGAGGCTGGAAGGTGTTGGGCATGTGGGAGGAAGGAACAGAAGGCCAGCCTGGCAGGACAGAGTGAGGTGGGGAGAGGGGGGATGGGGCTAGAAAGGTAAGCGGGCTGGTCGATCCACCCTGAGGAGAATGGAGAGCTGACCATGGCAGGATCAAATGAGTCATTCTCATTAACGGGTTCACAGGTGGCCTGCACACTACTTCGTATCTGTGGAATGTCACTTTTTTATGTGCATCTGTTACAGCCACACTGTCCAACATGGTTGCCACTGAGCTTTTGAAATGTGGCTAATCCAAATTGAGATGGGCTGTCACAAGGAAAACACACACTGATTTCAAAGACTTTGTAAAAAATTTAAAATGTATAATATCTTAAAAAGAATTTTTATTATAATTACATGTTGAATTGATAATATTTTGGACATAATGGGCTCAATAAAATATGTTATGAAAATTAATTTCACCTGTGTCTTTTTCCTTTTTTAACACAGATACCAGAAAATTTCAAGTTACACATGTGGCTTGCATGACATTTCTATTAGATAGTTCTGTGTTGTGTATTTAAAAATTTTAAGTATGGCCGGGCATGGTGGTTCATGCCTGTAATCCCAGCACATTAAGAGGACAAGGTGGGCAGATCACTAGAGGCCAGGAGTTCAAGACCAGCCTGGCCAACATGGCAAAATCCCGTCTCAACAAAAAATACAAAAAAATTAGCCAGGTGTGGTGGTACACAACTGTAATCCCAGCTACTCAGGAGACTGAGGCACAAGAATCGCTTAACCTGGGAGGCAGACGTTGCAGTGAGCCGAGACTATGCCACTGCACTCTAGCCCGGGTGACAGAGCAAGACTCTGTCTCAAAACAAATAAACATAATTTTAAATAAAAGATTTATTTTCATCTACTCTAGGGGGAAGATGAGCATTCATTAACTAGTGAGGCAGAAAAGCCCACATCAAGGGCTCATTTAGGCCCAAGAGTGTATTTATCTGGCCCTCTCCCTGATCTTCAATAAAGCAAAAAAAGAAGGTAGAAAGAGGAGAAATTCCACATTGGATCAAACTGTGCAGGGCGAGGTGTGAGCAAGGGCAAAGGGAGCCTAACATTTCTAAGAGGCAATCCAGCCTTAACTATCACCCATCACATTCCCTATCCAGATTTAGTAAAGAAGGAAAAGGCATTAAAATGAGGAAACCTGAAAACCTAAGCCTCATTTGACTCTTACTCTCTGAATCACAGCAAAGCAAGGTCAGGGAAAGATCAAAGTTCTCCAAAGTCACTTGCACTCTGTTTCAACACTGAAGTCCAAGCCCTCCACTATCCTGACCACCGGCACAGGGGAGGCTACAGAGGGCACAGCCGAGGCCAGGGCAGGGGACCTCAGTCCCCCTCGTCCCCTCTGCTTCTCTCTAGTCCCTAAACAGGTTTCATCAACCAATGGCCTTGAGTGGGACTTTTGAGTTTTATAAGATCTTTTTTTTCAATTAGTTGTCATGATTTGAAATTTTGGGACATTTTATATAAAACTTCAGATTTACAGCTTTTCTTTAAAAAAAAAAGAAAATCAGAAGATCTGGCCACACTGGGTCTGTGTTCTGCCATGGCAACGATCAGCTGTGGCTGAGTGGCAACTGCTCCCCTGAGATGGGATACAGCCCCACTGTACTCCCCAGGCAACTGCTCCCCTGAGATGGGATACAGCCCCACTGTACTCCCCAGCCCCACTGTACATGGGTCTGCATCCTGCCCAGACACTCCCTAGCAGAACTCAGGATATAGAGCTGCCAAGTGCATTACACTGACTCCAGGCTTCTGTACATGCAGTCACTGCTGCCCAGCACTCTCTCCCTTCTCTTCCCTCTCTCCCCTTTGAGCCTCTCCTCCCCCAACAATCTTCCCCCAGCCGCAAGCTTTCCTGACCCTCTGGCTCGCTTAAGCTAGGAGCAGAGTTCGCACTTACCACAGGCTATCACAATGATCCATTCCCATGCCTGCTCTGAGCCACTGGAGGGCAAGGATGGCATCCTGCTTGTCTCACCAGTGCCAGACAGAAAAAAAGATGCTCAAAAACATTTGCTCTGTAAACCATGCCAAGAGGAGTGTTGGAAATCACACCCCCACCCTATCTCCTTCCCAGTGGAGTTTCTTCTCTTCCTGGTGGTGTTTCCAGATGCACCTGGGACAATCCTCAACTTGATGAAACCAACCCAGAACACTCCTCTAAATAAATTACACTTTCACCAGTTACCTTAGAGGCTAAAAAAGTCATTAGAAGTTGAAAATTACATGGAGTTTGGGGTGACTCTGAACCATGTAAACACCTAAATAGCTCTTTCTGTTGAGCAAACAAGCATTTCTTGATTGCCCTTTTTGAACTTGCCAGAGCCTGGTCTTGTTGTTATTAAAATGGAATTTCATAATGGTTCTAAACCAGTTTTTCTCGTTTTCCTGAAAGAACTGACTGTCATTCAACCACAAATAAAATTTTTTATAAAACAGCAAATGCAAGGGAGACCTGCCCAGTGACGTGAGATACAATCGTTTCTCCATGCAGGAAAAATGAAGCACGGATTCATCTTCTGCTCCAAAAGCCCTTCTTGAGCACCTACTGCACACAGTGCCTGGGGAAACATAGGTGAGCTCATAGCCCAATAGAGTGGCTATGGATACAGAGAAGACTGGAGGGTGTGCCAGATATAGATCAAGCTCAAAGACATCTACCTTTTCATTTACTGTATCAAAACAGACTCAGGTAGGCCGCTCTTTCTCTATGGCAAAGTAAAAGCTTCTTTCAACTACTGCATCCTACCTTCAACAAAGTCACATTCACTGGAAAGACCAAACACCATGGAAAAAAAGAAGAGAGGGGCCAGGCGCGGGGGGCTCACGCCTGTAATCCCAGCACTTTGGGAGGCCGAGGCGGGCAGATCACGAGGTCCGGAGATAGAGACCATCCTGGCTGACATGGTGAAACCCCATCTCTACTAAAAATACAAAAAATTAGCTGGGTGAGGTGGCAGGTGCCTGAAGTCCCAGCTACTCGGGAGGTTGAGGCAGGAGAATGGCGTGAACCTGGGAGGCGGAGCTTGCAGTGAGCCAAGATTGCACCACTGCACTCCAGCCTGGGAAACAGAGCGAGACTCCATCTTAAAAAAAAAAAAAAAAGAGAGAGAGAGGGAAGAGGAAGGAAGACTTAAGATTCAGAAATGAAAAATTAAATCCCATGAAGCCACTCCTCTGTGTGAAATTAAAAAAAAAAAAAAGAAAAAACAAAAGAAGAACTATTACCTAAAAACCTGTCAAGCTCCATCATTTTCAGTGGGCAGACTGAGGCTCAGAGAAGGTCTTATCTTGTCCACCTTCAAAGTTCTGCTCAAAAGCCACTTCTTCCTCCGCTTCTGATACCCGCAAGGAATTACAGAAAAAACAGTTTCCATATTGACCACTTCCTCCATGCCTAACATTGTCCCAAATGTTTTGTCCGTTGTGTGCTATGTGGTAGGAGCTGTTCACCTGCCTTTTCCAGAGGAGGAAAGTGAGTCTGGAGAGGGTTGACCAGCTATCCAGCTGCATTGGCATGCCGGGCAATCTGGCTGCCAGCGTCTCATAGTCTCTTTATCCTGAAGACCCAATATTCACTCAGCTCTGCATGGCAGAGAAGAGAATAGTAAAAAAGGCTGAAATTTTCATTACAAAAGGTCCAAGTGCTAAAGAAGAATAAAATAAGACACCTACACACATCCTGATAAAAGTTTCCCAACTCCAAAAACAAAGAGGAAATCCTAAATGCTTCCCTAGAAGAAAAAAATCCCATAGAGAAGTAAGACTCAGTCTAGTATTAGACTTCTCATCTGCAAGATCAAGAGGCAGAAGACAAGAGTGCAGTAGCTATAAGATCCTGAAAAAAGGGGACTCTGGACCTAGAACTCAAATGCAAACCAACTCATCACTCAAATGCGAGAAAAAAATAATGGCCTCTTCAGACATGCAAAGACACTCAGGCCACCCGGACACATTTTCTAAAAAACATTAAGGAAAATAAATCCAAGAAGTCAGACATCAGACAAAATTTTTAAAGAAAGAGAAAGTAACCCAATAAAACAGATTAAGTCTAAACAGTAACTGGAAATAAGAGCTGTGAATCTCAAGGAAGCTCTTATATAACCCCCAAAAACAATGCAGAAAAAAAAATTAAGTTGGAAATAAAATTCCATGTCATATTTACTAAAAACAAACTATGGAAGGAGAATGAGGAAAATGTAAATACCTTTAGAGGTCAAATATTTGTGGTGGGGGAGGATTCCTTGGGCAAAATTAGAGATTTATTCTTGCCCAAGTTTAAATATGTTTATTAAAAATTTAAACTTAAGAAATGAGAAATATGATTATGACTTCCAAATCAGTAAGTGCAAGGAACTGGGGAAGGGACAAGCAGGAAGGAGAGGAAGAAAGAAAAGAAAAATAAAGAGGGGAATAAGGAAAACTTTGGCAGTCTAATGATAGGCTAGGAAAAAAAAAATCATGGAAAACCAAAACCAAAATTAGGTGGCAGAAAGAAACTGACACTTAAACGAGAAATCACAATAAATATGAACAGTATATAAATTCTCCTGTTAAAAGGCAGAATATCACAAATTGGGGGGCACAGGTAGGCCAGGAGCTAAAACAAAAGGAGTCAGAAAGGCTAAAATAAAGGCTATTACAGGGACGCAAGATGTTATCAATGAGGAAAGCTGGATGAAGGCTGAGAGCTCTCAGCATTGTACTTGCAACTACTTGTGAGTCTTAAATTATTTGAAAACAAAAAGTTTTTTTTACAAAAATAATGAACAAAACTACACCAGGCATATGTCAATAAAAAGCAAAAAGGGTAACAAACTCCAAGGCAAACAAAATAATTACCAAGAACCCCCTCAAAATTTTAACTAATATAAAATTAAACCAACAAAAAGATATACAGTCATGAACTTTTACGTATCCATAAAATACAGAAAACAAAAACTTGAAAATAAAAGGAGAAACGGGAAGAAAAAAATCAGTTACAATAGGGAGACTTAAGCATACTTGCCAGAAAAGGACAGAAGATGAGGATAAAAAACACACAGTAATAGGGACTTGAAAAACACAATTAACCAGTTTGATGTATTTTTATATGTACTTATAAAACAATACACATCTTTTCAAAAATCCATGGAACAATTACAAACTGATCATGTGACAGCCCACAAAAAAAAACCTCAATAACTTTTTTAAAATAAGAAATTATACAGGCCATATTCCCTGACCACAAAGCAATAAAACTAAACAAAAAGCCACAAAAAGTTTAACCACTTGGAAATGTAACCTAAAGGTTATTTGGAGGAGTATTTTTTTTTTTTGAGAAATTAAAACAAAGTGCAGACTATTTAAAAATGAACAATGAGAGCACTATATAGCAAAACCCATGGGATATTTCCAAAGCAGTCACTCAAAAAAGAAATGAACTAAGAAGAATAAAATCAAAATAAGTAGAAAATGAATAAAAATCAAAAAGAAGGTAGAAAATGAATAAAAATAAACAGAAGTTAAAGAAATAGAAAACAAAACACTTGATATTAAACATAAGAGCATGTTCTTGGAAATTACTGATAAAATGGCTAACCCCACTCCCTACCATGTGTCTAGCTAAGAAACTAAAAAATAAATTTGAAATATTAAAAAATGAAGAAGTGGCTATGACTACAGAATCAGAGGGAGGGAAGGAGGGAAAGAGGGAAGAAGAAAAGAAGGAAGACTTTATATTGATATATCTTCAATTATACATGAAACAGACCATTTTCCAAATTACCCAAAATTGACTCAAGAGGAAACAGAAAACAAATAGGCCAATAATTAGAAGAAGAAATCTGAATTCTTAAAATACTGGGAATATTTCAATAATTTTACTGGTAAATTCTGTCAAATTTTCAATAAGCAAATTATATCTATGTTTTCTAAATTGTAAGGGGTGAGGAGGAGATCATTCCAATTCCTGTTACCAAAGCAACATAATTCTCACATTAAAACTGGGAAAGGTAATTTAAAAGAGAAAAGTATGGGTAAATCTTACATAAATATAGATCCAAAATTCCTATATAAATGTTAGCAAATAAAAAATGGCACTACATTACAAAAGTAACACAACTCCAAAAGACATCATCCTAAGTCTTCTGGGATAGTTCGAGGCAAATAACAACAACAACAACAAACAAAAAAAACCACTGATTAATGTAATTAGGAATTTCTTTACATCTCCATAAGGGGTATCTCTCAAAAACCTCCCTCAAATATTTAACAATATAATACCAGAACTACTCTAATTAAAGTCAGGAATAACCAAGACTGCCCAATATTACTACCATATTACTTAAAATTATTTTGGCTATGTTAGCCAAGTTGAAGACAAGAAACAAGAAGCGTAAATACTGGGAGGGAACAAACCAACATGCCATTAACGGCAGATACAATTGCCTGAATAAAAAATCCAAGAGAATCAACTGAAAAACTATGAAAACAAAAGAACATTTGGCAAAGTAACCAGATACAGGATACATATTCGCAAGCCAACAGCTTTCCTACATATCAACAACAATCAATCAGAAAATACAATGGGATGGACGGATGTGGTGGCTCACACCTGTAATCCTAGCACTTTGGGAGACTAAGGTGGGTGAATCACTTGAGGTCAGCAGTTCAAGCCCAGACTGGCCAATGTGATGAAACCCCATCTCTACTAAAAATACAAAAAAGTAGCTGGGCATGGTGGTGCATGCCTGTAATTCCAGTTACTCGGGAGGCTGAGGCAGAAGAATAGCTTGAACCCAGAAGGCAGAGGTTGCAGTGAGCCAAGATTGCGCCACTGCACTCTAGCCTGGGCGACAGAGCTAGACTCCGTCAAAAAAGAAGGGAAGGGGAGGGAAGGGGAGGCGGGGGGGGGGGGAGGGAGGAAGGGAAAGAGGGAGGGAGGGAGAGAGGGAGGGAGGGAGGGAGGGAGGGAGGGAGGAAGGAAGGAAGGAAGGAAGGAAGGAAGGAAGGAAGGAAGGAAGGAAGGAAGGAAATACAATGGGAGGAAGAATTGCATCCTACAAATAACACAAGCTATAAAACACTAATAAGCAAACCTATTAAGAAATATGCATGGGCTGGGTGTGGTGGCTCATGCCCATAATTCCAGTGCTTTGAGGGGTCCAAGGAGGGAGGATCACTTGAAGCCAGGAGTTCAAGACAAGACCAGGCAACACAGTAAGACTCTTTTCTTATAATTTTTTTTTTTTAATTAGCTAGGTGTGGTGATGTGTGTCTGTAGTCCCAGCTACTTGGGAGGCTGAGGCAGGAGAATCACTGGAGCCCAGGAGTTTGACCGAGGCTGCAGTGAGCTATGATTACAGCACTGCACTCCAGCCTGGGCAACAGAGCAAGACCCTGTCTCAAAAAAAAAAATAAAAAGGGGGGGGGTGCATGAAGCTTTCCTAAAAACAGCAAAGACCTAAAGAGATACATTCCTGCATGGGAAGATATAGTATCATAAATATGTCAGTTCTCTCAAAATTAATCTATAAATTCAATGTGATGCCAGTCAAAATCCCGACAAGACTTCTGAGAGACCTTGTGGAGATGATATAAAGCTCATGTAGAAGAACAGCTTTTTAGAGCCCCCGGTACAAATCTGAAACACTTTTTAAAAGACTAACATATGCCATCACACTAGGAAGGCATAGTAATAAAAACAACAAAAAAAGGCACATCATTAGGTAAAACTGATCAATTTAAAAGACTAAAAAGCCCAATGGCAGACCCATGTATATACGAGAATTTAGAAAACTGTGATTGTGTCATTTCAAAGCAGTGGGAAAAGGAATAGACCATTCAAGAAGTAATACCGTCTCCTGATATGAGGCACTGAGAAAGCCACAACATCACTTCTGGACATTACTGCACAAAGCGCTTAACCTGAATATAATTGTAAGGAAACATCAGAGAGACCCAAATTGAGGGACAGTGTACAAAATAACTGGCCTGTACCCATAAGAAATGTCAAGGTCAGGAAAGACAAAGACCGAGGAACTCCCCCAGATTAAAAGAGACGAAAGAGACAGGAAAACAATTTCACTCAGAATCCACAGTTTTCTTTTCCTATAAAAAACATAGGAATATACAGTGAAATATAAGTAAAGTCTGTAGATTTGCTAAGAGTATTCTGTCAGTGTTAATTTCCTGATAATGATTGTGGTTATATACATAAATGTCCTTGTTTGTAGGAAACATTTCTGAAGTATTCAGGGGTAAAGGAGGATCATGCCTTCACTTCTGTCTCAAATGGTTTAGAAAAAGAATTCTATAAAGAGAGTGGGGTAGGGAAGAGAGGAAGAGAGAGAGAGACACGAAAAAGTAAATGTGGGAACAGTTAACATTTGGGGAATGTGGGTGAAGGGAATGTGGGTATTCTTATTCTTACAACTTCCTGAAATTATGTCAAAATAAGTTTTTCAAAAGGAAAATGTAAATTCCATGATCTCTTGGGATAGTTATGGTTTCATCCATATATAGCATTATTATAAAACAGATCTGAGAATTATAAACACCAAATTAGATTAGATTGTTGTTACCTCTGGCGAGCGAGAGGAATGAGGTTGGGGAAGGAGATTTCAACTCCCTCCATCAAGTTTTATAAAGAAAATCAGATACAGTAAAAAAACAAAGAGTTTATAAACAAACAGATAAGAGTGAGACACCTGGAAAAAACACAAAAAAAGAAATCCCAGATGGATTAAACAGCAAAACAAGGAAAAACGCTAAAAAAAATAATAAATAGAGCATAATTTTTAAAATAATGTTGGAATGAAGAGGTATTTCAAAGCATCTTGAGAAAACAAAAGTAAAACAATGACCAACAAAATAATACCAGGTTCTGGTATTATTGCTGGGTTCTACTCCAAGCACTTTACATGTTATTTCAGCTGATTCTTATAACAACCCAGTGATGGAAATAATCTTACACCAGTAGACAGATGAGCTTCAGAGGGGACTTTTGGTCACAGGCCCAAGGCACCTTCCAGTCTCCAAATTCTGCACCAATTCCCAGCCTATGCTGCTCATGGCAGAAGGTCCCCATTCCTGTGCAACTTCTGCACAACAAACTGAAGCAAATAATCTGGGAGCAGTTATATTCTAGAAAATTTTAGAAGATTCCCATTCATTCTTTCAACAAATATATACTACTCACTAAATAAATTACCTGTTTTTACTGGCACGATAGTGGACACTTTTCTTATTTTATATAATCCTTATATCACCATCAGGGAGTAGCTTTTTTGTTCCTAGTTTTGAACTGAGGTAACAGGCTCAGACTCTGGGAGTGAGTTGCCCATGGTAACATCACTGGTCAGGCAGCGCTGGGATTTGGACCTGGGTCTGTCTGCCTCTGGAGCCAGGTCTCTGACCACCAAGCTGCATTGACTTTGGCTTCCCCTGGAGAAGGACAAGGAATCCCAGCCTGTGGCATAGGACATGGAGGCTTGAGCCTATAATCCCAGTGACTTGGGAGGCTGAAGCAGGAGGATCACATGAGCCCAGGATTTTGAGGATACAGCGAGCTACGACTGCACCACTGCACTCCAGCCTCAGTGACAGAGTGGGACCCTGTGTCAATAGAGAAAAAAAAGAATCCCAGTCCGTGATCGCAGATGACCCGTGCACACTCCCCACTGGGATAAGCGCATTATCACACTAAAGATGCTGGGAGGAACGGGCCTGATCTGCCGCCCTGGGCCTCAAAGCCACCCTAGGAGCAAGTAAGCAGGCATGTGATCCACTCAGCAAACTTTTGCTGAGCAGGTCCTGAGTACACAGCACAGGGCAGGGTGCAGGGAGAGACTTCACCCACCCTCAAAGAGCTTGCAGTCCAGACAGTATCTGTCATCACACCTAAAGATGGAGCCAATTAAGACTCATTGGGCCTGAGGGAGAAGAGTGGAGGTAAGGAGGCTTCACAGAGTCCCCAAGAGGACTGTTTATTCAGAGGTCAGCCAGCAGGAGAGACAAACTCAAAGTTTCCAACTCCAGCCCCGGGCAGTGCTCATTCTCTGGAGTGACATGACCAGCAACAAGGACACACTCTGGGCACAGCACATGGTGTTTCCAGGGTCAGGTGGGGTGCAGGTGGTGCTTCTATCCCTGCAAACAGCTCTCGTTCCAATGTGCCTTTATGGAAGCTCAGAGGGCATCAGCTATGCCCTCTCTAGGACCAGCCTCTGGGCTGGCAGCTGTGGCTTTAACTCCTGCAATGACACTTTTCACCTTGGTGAGATGCTCCTCTTAGTGAACCCGCTGCAGTTGACCATGATGTAAAGTGGAAGGCAATGTCCATCTGCTCCCACAGGGGCACTACCCAGAGAGGTCATCAGGAGGGGGCCACTCTAAATGGCATGGTGAGCCTCTCCTTCCTAGGGCCTGGGCCATAAAGCAGCATCCTGCCAGGTTAGGGGACCCTCATCAACACCCCCATGTCAGCTCAGGGGCTCCAGCCAGGACACCGAGGTTCCTCTCACCTCTAACCAGCCTTGTGGTCCTGCATTAGATCAGGCCCTGGGTCTAATGCCCCTTGGGCTTGCACCTGCGGACAGCTGGGCTTGTGAGGGACCCTGGGCAGGACCCAACTGTGCGGAGCCCCACGCCCCTCCTCCTCCTGCTGCAGCTCCTTTACGGAGCTACCGTAGCAAATGAGCTTAGGAAGCATAAAGAGCTGTACAAATAGGATACTCTGGCGGTCCCCAGCCTCTCCATGCTCAGGCCACGGCCAGGCACATCCTCACGCCCAAGGCCTTCCCTGACTCCACACGTCTGCCTTGAGTCATACAGAGTTCTGGAATTAATTTAATCCATTTTGTATCATTATCTGTTTCCTCACGACATGCCTAAAGACCAATGCTTAACCAACAGGCCAGAATGCTCATAACCAACAGGGTACCTTTCTCTCAAAGTGCCCTTGGGAGGCTGTATTCTCACTCCAACAATCCCATTTTGGGGAACACATTTGCAAATCTCTCTCTGTAAACTAATCTTCCTCGTGTAAGGACAGATGTGCTTTGGTGAAAAGAGCGACCAGTCCTTGGTGCTTTCCATCCACCAAACATGGGCTTCAGTGCATTCCACGTGTTTTGTCCACTTACTCCTTGCAGTCCACAGAGGGGGTTGGTGTAACTGTCATCTGCACTCTGCAGATGAGGAAGAGTCACCTGCCCCAGATCAACCAGTGGGTGGCAGACCTGAGGCTGGGCCTGGGGTGCCCCCAGAGGGTGAGTATACCCCTGACCCCTCCTTGCCATCTCTACAGCATGGACCCTCTAACTTCCTTCCAAACAGCAGCAGCCTGAAGTCTAAGTCCACCAAGCCCAGCACACCCTCCACCAGACAACCCCTCCCACCAGCGTAGTGGCATCATCTAGGCACCATGTGCCCGGGAGTTGAGCCCCTGGCTCGCTGACTTTCCTGCCACCATTACTTCTGTCTTCAATTTTGGCAATATTAACAACTCATTTGACTCTGGTCAATCAGTTCTTGGATCTCCTTTCAGTCTCCTTTCTCTCCCCTATCCCCAGCCCACCAGCTCAACCCCTGCTCCCAAGTAACACCCTAGACCTTGCCCTTAGCAATGACATCACCATGCCATGATCTCAAATTCAAGCATCCTGTCTCCAGACTCCTAGACCCTTCCACCAATCCTGGCCCCCACAGGAGCTGCAACCCACACTGTCACCCTTGCCCTGCCGTGCCCCTCCCCCACTGCTACCCCTCCCCAGCAGAGACAAAGCCCATCACAATGATTGCCCCTTTGCCTAATCTTTCCACCTTCAGACCTTTTTCTCCTTTTACTCCCTGGCAAAACCCCAAGTCAACTCCTTGCCTACCCCACACTGGAAGAACACACACAACCCTGTGGATTGTCTGACTTTAAATGTGTGACCACAAACCTCCAGTGGGCCCTTAGTACAGCCCAACAATTTCCCTCCTCAATTCACGATCCTAGATGGGCGTTTGAGACTTTCGCCTCTCTCCTCAAACCTCAAACAACCTGCTCTCCACTAACAGCTACTTTCCCTGAGAAAATCAAAGCCGTCAGAAGAAAACTACTCATCTCCCCACCACCAGATCTAACGGACTCTGAAGTCACTCTTCCTGCGTGCTGCCCCAGTGGAATTGTACTTCTTTCTCTCAGCTTGGACCCGAGGTCACCGAGCTGGCAATTTCCTTGCTCTCCTGCAACATCAGTTTTCCCTTCCCGACCAGAGGCTTTCCACAGCATAGCAACAGGCTGTAATATTAGCACTAGGGAACATGCCCCTAACTCTGTTCCTCTTTAAAGCAAAACTCAAAATGCACCTACACTGACTGGCTCTACCTCAATTCCCATTCTGTTGATTCCATTCCTCTCTAATTAGCCAGCTCTGCTCCCCCAGGACCCCACTGAAGTCATCCCCCCAAGGTGACCAGTGCCCAGTGTTGCCAAATCCAATGGACATTCCTCAGATCTCATCTTAGCTAACATGCTTGATCTCTCCTTTCTTCCTGGCTTTGAAGACCCCTCTGGCATCTCCCCACCTTGCTGGTTGCTCCCTGGTCCGTTGGCTGGTTCCTCCTCCTCTCCCCGAGTCTGAGGCTTATTCCCTAGGTGAGCTGTCAAGTCTCACTATTAAATGCCATCTATATGCAGATGATCCACCAATTTAATATTCAGCCCTGACCACTGCTCGTCTGTGCTCCAGACTTACATCCAATGGCTTATATAACATCAGCACTGGGGCACCTCAGAGGCATCTTAAATTTCACCTAATGGCTCCCATTCCCCACCTCCACCCAACCCCACCTGTACCTGGTCCTCAGTCTCATCCCATCTAGCAATGGTGCTCCCAATCACCCAGCGCTCAGGCCAATACCTAGGCTGGAGTTAGCCTCAATTCCTTCATGCTCCACATCCAACGAGGCCAGGAAGTCGTGCTGGCTCTGACATCAACATTCATCCAGCCTGGCCTCTCCTCACTCTCTCTCCACCCCCTCTCCACTGTCCTCTCCTCCAAACCAGCATGACATTTCACCTGGGTTCCCTCTAAGTTTCCCAACCAGTCTTCTCATTTCCATTCTTTCCCTCACAGCAGCCAGGGAATCCTCTTAAAATGTAAATCGGATCCTGTCAACACCCCTGCTCAAAACCTTATAAAATCCTCCAACCCCTTCCCAGTGGCCTCCATGACCCTCCATGACCTGACTACCCCTGCCTAACCAGCAGCACCCCCTCCTTGTCTCCATCTAGCCACAGTGGCCTTTCTACTGCTCATTCCAACCTTTGCACTCACTGTTCCCTCACCTAGAATGCTGTTCCCCATCAATCGCAAGGTATGCTTCCTCATTTCGTGCACGCTTCTGTTTATCAGAGAGGTCTTTCCTGACTCCCAAACTCAAATAGCCCTCCACTCCATTACCTGCCCCTCTCTATCCCAAATCCATTTCCTTTTTCTTCACGGCACTTAACAGTATCTAAATACCATTCATCATTGAGTTGTCAGGGCAGGAGTCTTATCTTATTCACTGCTATATTCCCAATGCCCACAACAGGCCTCGGCCCACAGTAGACGATCTATAAATACATGTTGAATAAATGAATTCACAAATGAATGAATCAATCGCTACACCATACATCCTCCCCTCAGCCCAAGGAGTAGAGAACAGCACTGTCCAACAGGAATAAAATATGAGCCACATACGCACTTTTCAATCTTCTAGTAGACACGTTTAAAAAAAGTAAAAAGAAACAGTGAAATTAATTTTAGTATGGTATTTTTTTAAACCAATGTATCAAAATGTTATTTCAACCTATCAATACTGAAATAATTATTAGTGATGTTTTACACGCTTTCATACTAAGTCTTTGGAATGTGGTACGTATTTCACACTTACAGCACATCTCGATTTGGACTAGCCAAGTTTCAAGGGCTCAACAGCCCCATGTGGCTTGTGGCTACTGTATCAGCCCAAATCTAAAACGTGAGCCTGATCGGGTCCTTCCCGCACCTAAACCTTCCCCTGACACTTCATCACACCCAGGATGAAATTCCGACCCAGCCAGGCATGAAACCTGCCCATCTGGAGTCTCAAGCCTCATCTCTCAACACGCCCCTGATATCCAACACAACTTCAAATCTCCGTGCCCTCCACTCCCTGCCGTTGAGTCTGGGCACATGCTGTCCCTTCTGCCGCAAAGGCTCCTGTCCTATTCATCTGAAGACCTCCTACTCAATCTTCAGCACTCCTGCCCCACACTCCTAAACTGCCATCTCCCCAGTTCAAGTGTGCTCCTGCAGGGCAGGGACCACCTCATGCCTCTGTGCTGAATATACAGCAGGTGTTTTGTGATTATCACTGAATTAGTGACGGAAGGTGGCTCCTTGGCAATCAGGCCATCATTCACTCTTCACTTCTGCCCACTCCAGCTCTCAGCCCCTCTCTGCCCTTACTCACCACACCATCCAGAAAAACAGTGAATGGTGTATTCTGTGTCCAGTCTTCCCTGTTTCTTCTACATCTAACCATTCTCCCTGAATTCTATCCTAAAAAAGTAAAACTCCAAGTAAATTTCATTATTTCCCCCAGTATTCTAATGGAGGGGGAGTAATTATCATACAATTTAGTGTAAAATTATTGCCAGGTGCTTATTGGCCTTTACTTCCTTTGCCTGCCCCCGAATAAGGCTAAAATCCAGAAAACAGAAATAATTTTATGCAAAAAACTGATCCTGTTGGATCATCCCAGTTCTGAGCCCAGAAAAGTGACAGTTCAATACCAACACCAGAGGCACCAACAGCTACCATTGCTGCCCTCAGCAGCAATGGCATTGTTTCAAAAGAAAGATCATTGCTGAGTGAGGAAGGCAAGGGCAAGGAATCAGAGCCTCCTTCGCTTCTGGGCACCTTCTTGTCAAACTTTAAAGGACACAAATGTGAGTACGTTACCGCACTCAGTAACTCATTCAACAAACATTAATGAGCACCTCATCTTAACAGGGCACCAGGCCACATGCTGGGAAACAGCCTTAACAAATAGAAATCACACCTCTGAGTGTGTTTGCCTAAAACGGCAATAATTTCTTATCCATTCAAGGACAAGCCTGCTTTTTTTGAACAAGTTTAAAAAAAAAATAGGAGCCCCCTGAACCTATGAAGTTTATCATCATGAAGCTCAATGCATATCTACAACTAAACATTTTTAAGGGAATTCAAGTAGTAGAACTGGACTATGATTTAAACTAACTAGTTTTAAATGTATAAACCCAACATGAAAGTTTTATGAGCAAACAAAACACGTGCAACACTTTTGCTAGCCCTAAATGACTACGGTGACATCTTATCTAAGAAAATGAGCAAAAGGTAACCTTGATACAGATTTCATTTCCCCCCAAAAGCTTGGGGGAAATTCCAGAAGGAAGGCAATTTCCCCACGTTTTGGCTTCAGAACCCGCAGACAATGTGTAACACTAGGTCTCCTTTGCAAACGAAGGAATGAATGAGGGCCACTGGTTTATCACACCCTAGGACCACTGCACTCCTCCCAGAACACAGGAAAGCCCTACAGGCCAAGCCTGTTATCAGAGTAAATGTTTTTAAAAACACACTTATCATGGGGGGCAAAGCCAAGATAAACAAGCTCTGAGTCACTGGTTATTCATACAATGTCATGTGATGACTGCTATTTCCACTCTTCTTATTAGAAAGCCATTTTATTATTTAAAGCAACAATAAAGACAAAGCTGGCATCGGGAAGTACTGCCAGGAAACACCAACTCATTAGAAAATCATTTCCTTATCTCTGGTAACGCATGAACTAAAGGTTATGTTATTGTCACTAAAGCACAGAGTACTGGAAGAGCTTTGGCCTTATCCCCAGTATAAAGCTGGGAAAACTGAGGCCCAGAGAGCACATTTCAGACCTGAATTCAAGATTCTCAGCCCAGCTTGGTCCACCCAACATTTATCCCTGACAAGAGGCAGGGATACTAACCAAACCACAGACTGGTGATCTGTCTAGCCAGGCCAGGCAGGGCCAAGAGGGAAGGGGGAAGGCTAGCAGGCATTATTACATACCCCAGCCCTTTCTGTATCCCTGTCTTCCAGCTAATTTAAGGGTGCCACGTACTCCAGCACAGTTCTGAAATAGAAGAACATCAAAACCTACCAGGTGAGGACTTTCAATTTCAGTCCTGATATGTACAGAGCTTAAAAGTCATCACTCCCATCCTTACAACAACAAAAAAGCTGCAAAAACTGAAAATCAACAAGTTTTCTTAGATATATCAGAGGATTGAGGCCACAGAGCAAACCACTCTGAAATCTGGAGAGACAGGCAACTGCAGTGAAACACAGCTTACCAGGAGCTGCAGCGGCTGGGGCTGGTAACTGGTAGGAACATTTAAACGGTAACTGACTTAGCTGCTAGAAGCTGAGTATGCACTAGCTTGAGAGTTAAAATCTCCTGGGGTCCAGTCTTAGGGGAGTCATCACACTTTCATAGATTTTAACTCCAGGAGCTTCAGCAGGTTTTCATGGTAGAGATTAGAGAATAATCCTATGGTCCTTCAGTGAGGTGAATGTGGAGTTGGGGGTGGAAAATAACCATTTAAAATACACCAAGGGAAAAGTAATCATTTTGAAATAGCATAGAGTGTGCTGTTTTCCAGAGCAAAGGCCTGCCCTTGAGAGAAACTACATTACCACAGACTTATCTGACCTAAGGAAAGGACAACTGGACAACTCCAGCCTGTCGAGCCCTCCTGTCTCACATAAAGGGAGAAGAAAAGGCTAAGAAATGTTTCTGAAGATCACAGCCCAGGGATGCAGGCCCATTGTAAAAAAAAAGATAAAATAATTGAGATTGAATCATGAGAGTATAGACTACTTCCTCTCCCTAATACTTAACCACATCAAAAGACTCCAATATAATAAGAGTGGATTACAAATGAGATGGCTGCAAGACACAGATTCTATTTAAGAAGGAGTTTCTAGGGAAATCCAAAGACAACAGGAAAAGGGAGCGAAAACAAAAAACAAACAAAGAAAAGAGGAAATCGAAGCTTCTGGCATCTCCAGCTACAGCAAACATTAAACACAGAACAATTCCTAGCCACATAAACATAAAACTTCACACTAATATCCTCATGACCTCAGTTTCTATTAATAGATACATCAGGTCTGACTTTCAACAAAAAAATTACATGATATTCTAAAAGGCAAGGAAAGAAACACAACCTTAAGAGAGACCGCAGACATCAGAACTGGCTTAGATATGACACAGACTTTAGAACTGTCAGGTAAGTAATTGCAAATAACTACAATTAATATGTTTAGGGTTCTAATGGAAAAATTAGAGAACATCCAAAAACAGATGGTTAACATAAGCAAAGAGATGGAAACTATAGGAAAGAATGAAATCAGATACACAGCGACAGAAATGGAGAATGCCTTTAATGAGCTCATCAGTAGCTGGATACAGCTGATTTAAAAAAAAAAAAAAAAATCACTGCATTGGAAGAGTTCAATAGGAACTATCCAGACTGAAGTACAAAGAGATTTTCAAAAAGAGATGATGCAAACTTCTGGTTTCCATCCCAGAAAGAGCTTGGAGGTTGTAAAGAGCTTGGAGGCTGTCACTCCATGACTCGTAACAAGAAAAAAACCTTAAACTGAAACTAAACAACTTTTTAGATCCATCACAGAACTGAGGTCACAGAGCAAACCACTGCGCCTAAAAGTGGAGAGACAGCAAATAAAGAGAATTGCAACTTACCACAAGCTGATGGACTAGCTTGAAAGACAAAAACTTCCATGAGCTTCACCAGCTTCTGAGTTAAGATGGAAGAAAAATCTCCTTACGTTGGAGTAGGGACAAAGTAACATTTTGAAAAACCTGCAGAACATACTGTTCTATTCAACAAAAGCCTGCCCTCAAGGGAAACTATTTACTAGGGTCTAACCAAAGTGGGTTTTACCAGGGTCTGACTGATATGGGGGAAGGGAAATGTCCTTATCCAGCCCCCTCTAGTTTTCAACACGAGAGAAAGGAAAATATCCAACTCCAGACTCCTCTAGCCTTCCTGTCTCACCTAAGGAGTTAAAGAGAAATTTCAGAAGCACATGTAAAGGTGACAACACAGGGGCACAGGCCCACTAAAAGACTGAGAACCAATGAGAGGATTCTAGAACACTACCCCTAGCCCAGGCCTTAGCACCACATCAACAGGACTCCTGTATGATAACAGGATCACAGCTGAAAGAACTACAAGGATTGGTCACTATTTAAGGAATCTCTAAAGAAACCCAAAGACAACAGGTGAGACAAAAACAAGGACCACAGAGGAAATTTTAGCCTCTAATACCTACAGCTACAATAAACTGTAAGCACAGCCTAACTCCTAGCCTGGTAAACATAAAACCTCACACTAGAGGTCTATTTACCTCAGTTCCTTTTACCTAATACATCATGCAAGGCTTTAAACCTCACACTGAAATGCTGATTACCTCTGTACCTGCTACTAGATACAACACGTCCAGCTTTCAACAAAAAATTATAAGGCATGTTAAAAGGCAAAAAACTGTCTGAACAGCTACAACAGGCACCAGAACCAGACTCAGATATGACATACATTTGGGAATGTATTTACTTTTTATTTATTTATTTTTGAGACAGGGTCTCATTCTGTTGCCCAGGGTGGAGTGCAGTGGGGCGATCTCAGTTCATTGTAACATCTGCCTCCCAGGCTCAAGTGATCCTCCCACCTCAGCCTCCTGAGTAGCTGGGACTATAGGCACATGCCACCATACTCAGCTAATTTTTGTATTTTTTTGTAAAGACAGGGTTTCACCATGTTGCACAGGCTGGTCTTGAACTCTCAAGCTCAAGCGATCCACCCATCTCAGCCTTCCAAAGTGCTGGGATCACAGGCATGAGCTACAGTGCAGATTTGGGAATTTAAAATAACTGTAAAAAATGCACAAAGTGCTCTCATGGAAAAGGTGAACAACATGCAAGAACTGCTGATAATATAAGCAGAGAGATGGAAACTAAGAGAGAATCAAAAGAAATTGCTAAAAACAGAAATTTCATAAATAGAAAAAACAGAGAAAGAAGAGTATAAAAAATAGAGCTAAATATCCAAAAACTGTGGGATAACTACAAAAGGTATAGCATAAATGTAATGGTAATGCCAGAAAGAAAAGAAAGAAGAAACAGAAGAAATATTTGAAGTACCCATGGCTGAGAATTTTCCAAAATTAATGACAAACACAAAACCACAGATCCAGGAAGCTCAGAGAGCACCAGGCAGAACAAAAACCAAAAAAAAATAAAAATAAAAATAACTCAGAATATCATACTCAAATTGCAGAAAATAAAAGACAAAAAGAAAATATTGAAATATTTTTGCAAAAGGGGTGCAAAAAACCTTACTTATAAGAAGAACAAGGATAAGAATCACACATTGGATTTCTCTCCAGAAACCATGCAAGCAAGAAGACAGTCAAGTGAAATACTGAAAATCCTAAAAGAAAAAAAAAGACACCAACCTAGAAATCTGAACCAGTGAAATTATCCTACCAACATGAAGGAGAAATAACAAAAAACAAAATTTGAGGGAATTTGTTGCCAGAAAATCTGCCTTGCAGGAAATATTTTAAGAAGTTCTTCAGAGAGAAGGTAAGTACTTTGAGTCAGAAACTCAAACATACAGAAAGAGAAGGACAGTGTTAAAGAAGGAATAAGAGAAAAATAAAATTTTTTATTTTTCTCATTCTTACCTAACAGATAACAGTTTGTTCAAAATAGTAACACCAACAGGATACTGGATATTATACCATGTGGATAAATGAAATGATGAAATGAATGACAGCAATGTTATAAGGGAAGGGAGGGAAGAATTGAGACTACTCTGTTATAAGATACCTGGCACTAACCATGAAGTGTCAAAGTGTTACTTGAAAGTGGACTCGGATTAACTATACATGTATACTGCACACTCTCAGGAAAATCACTATTTTTAACAAATAATTGGTATGTTGAAAGGGAAGAAAATAGAATCATATAAAATGCTCCAGAGGAGGGAGAAAAAGAATGGAAGACAAAAGAAGAAACAAAGAAAAAGGGCAACACATACAAAACAATTATAAATGTGGTAATATTAATATACTATCTCAATAATCACTTTAAATGTGAATGTTCTAAACACCAATAAAAAGACAGAGATTATCAGAAACGATTAAAAAAAAAAAAAAAAAGACCCAACTAACTATACGCCGTCTATAAGAAACTCACTTTAAATATAAAAATGCAGATATATTTGGATTAAAAGTCAAAGTTTGGAGAAAGATATACCATACTAAGACTAATTAAAATAAATCTAGAGTAGCTATATTAATTTAAGACAAAGCAGAAGTCAGAGCAAGGAAAATTACCAGGGATAAAGAGGGGCATTATGTAATGATAAAGGGGTCAATTCTCCAAGAAGACATAACAGTCTTTAATGTGTATGTACCTAACACGGAAACAAAACACGTGAAGCAAAAACTGACAGAACTGCAAGGAGAAATAGACAAATCCACCATCAATATCCTCTATCAACAACTGAGAGATCCAGCAAGCAGAAAATCAGTATCTAATTAAATTAGACAACATCATCAATCATCTGAAATCGCAGTTGACTAGATCTAATTGACATTATTATAGGGTATTGCATCCAACCACACCACAATACACACTCTTCTCAAGGACACATAGAACATTTACCAAGATAGGTCACATTTTAGGTCCAAAGTTCACCCTAACAAGATTAAAAGAACAGAAACCACACAAAATCTGCTCTAAGACCACAATAGAACTAAACCAGAAATCAATGAGAGAAAGACTGCTGGAAAATTCCAAAATATTTGGAGACTAAAGAACACACTTCTAAATAACACACAGGTCAATGCAGAAATCTCAAGAGAAATTAAAAACTATTAATGAACTAAGCGAAAATGAAAATACAATTATCAAAATTTATGGGAAGCAGCAAGTGCAGTGATTAGAGGCAATTTTATAGCACTAAATGCATGTATTAGTAAAAAGAAATACATAAAATCAATAATCTGAGCATCTACCTTAGAAAACTAGAGAAAGAACAATATAAACCCAATGCAAGTAGAAGAAATCATAAGTTAGAGCATAAATCAGTGAAATTTAAAACAGAAAATGAATAGAGAAAATTAATGAAACTAATGGCTCATTATTTGAAAAGATCAATTCAATTGACAAGCTTCTAGCCAGGCTAACCAAGACAAAAAAAAAAAAAGAAGACACAATTACTAACATCAGAAATCGAAGAGGAGTCATCACTACTGACCTCATGGACATTAAAAGGAGGATCAAAGGAATGTTATATGCAACTTTTTGCCCACAAATTTGGTAACTTAGATAACATGGACCAATTCCTTGAAAGAACAGGCTACCAAAACTCACACGAGGAGAAACGTATCATCTAAAAATGCCCTGTATCTATTAATATAAAGGAAACTGAATCCATAATTTCTTTCAAAAAAGAAAGCCTTAAGTCCAAGTGGTGAATTGTACCAAACACTTAAGGACAAAATGATACTAATTCTCTACATCTCTTCCATGAAGTAGAAGCAGAGGGAACAATTCCTGACTCATTCTATGTCACTAACATTACTCTAATGCAAGTTTAGCATCCCTCATCCAAACATCTGAAATCCAAAGTGCTCCAAAATCTGAAACTTATTGACCACCAAGATGATACTCAAAGAAAATGTTCACTGAAACATTTCAAATTTTGGATTTTTGGATTAAGGGTGCCCAGTCAGTAAACATAATGCAAATACTCCAAAATCTGAAAAGAAGTCTGAAATCTAAAATACTTCTGGTCCCAAGCATTTCATGTAATGGGTACTCAATCTGCACCAAAACCACATAAAGACATTACAAAAAAGGAAAACTAAGACCAATGTCTCTTCTGAACAAAGGTTGATAAACGATCAACAAAATAGTACAAAATTGAATGCAGAAGTATTTAAAAAGTGTATGCCTCTACCAAATGGGATTTATTCTTAGCGTTCAAGACTGGTTTACCACCTGAAAAACGATAGTGTAACCCATCACATCAACAGGCTAAAAAAGAAAAATCACAGGATCATATCAATAGATGTGCATTTCACAAGATTTAACACTCGTTCATAATAAAAACTCTTGGCAAGCTAGGAAAAGAGGGTAACTTCCTCAACTTGATCAAGAACATCTACAAAAAACCTACAGCTAACATCATACTTAATGGTGAGAAACTGAATGTCTTCCCCCTAAGATCAGGAACAAGGCAAAGATGTCCTCTCTCATTATTCCTATTCAATGTCATACTGGAAGTCCTAGCTAATGCAGTAAGACAAGCAAAGGAAATAAAAGGTATACAGATTGTAAAAACAAAACAAAAAAACCAACTATCTTTATTTACAGACAATGATTGCCCATATAGAAAATCCCAAATAATCCATTTCAAAAACTGGAACTAATAAGTGATTATAGAAAGGTTGCAGGATACAAGAGTCAATTGCTTTCACATATCCCAGCAACGAAGAACTGCGATCTGAAATTAAAAACACAATTCCATTTTTATTAGTGCCAAAAAAATAAAAACATGTAGGTATAAATATTTAACAAAACATGTACAGGATATCCAAGGAAAACTACAAAACTGATGAAAACAAATCAAAGAAGATCTAAATAAATAAACAGATATTCCATGTTCATGGAGGAAGACTCAGTATTGTTAAGATTTCAATTCTTTCCAACTTTATCTACAGATTCAATACAATCCCAATCAAAAGTCCAGAAGTTGTTTTGTGCATATCAACAAACTGATTCTAAAGTGTATATACTGAAAGGCAAAAGACCCAGAATAGCCAATACAATTCCAAAAAACAACAATAAAGTTGGAGGACTGACACTACCCAACTTCAAGACTTACTATAAAGCTACAGTAAACAAGACAGTGTAGTGTTGGTGAAAGAATAAACAAGTAGATGAGAATAAACAGAATAAACAGAATAGAAAATAAGCAGAATAGAATGCCCAAAAATATACCCACACAAATATAGTCAACTGATAAAGGCACAAAGGCAATTCAAAGGGGTAAGGATAGTCTTTTCAACAAATGTTGCTAGAACATCCACATGCAAAAAAACAAACCAAAACAAAACCCTCTCCGGCCTGCCCTCGTCTGCACTGTACATAACTTACGACACCAACCACAACCACTTTCTTTGGATAGAAGGTATTGGTCCTCTGGGCAGCTGCCAACTTATCTTCCCTCTGCCCCATCCAGCCCTCCATTTCATACCTAACCACTCCAGAGTGAGATCAAAACTCTCAGAGCCCATGACAACTTTCACTACCAGTCTCAGGCCTTTCCTCAGTCCCATTTCTGTTCCAGTTTCTTCTCTTCCTTTTATCTGCATAAACTGTCCCCTGGAGAAACTATGTCTATTTTTTGATCCCTGGTTTATCCCCAGCATCAAGAGTAGGAGTTCAATAAACACTTCTTGAATGAACAAGCTTTTAAGTTATGTACATGTCATATGTGTTTTGAGTACATACATCAAAGTATCAATACATCAAAAATCAACACCCAAAGTGATTATCTCTGCATGGGAAAGTTATGATTTTGATTTTTTATTCCTTTTTGCTCATCAGAACTTTCTAACTGTTCAACAGTGAATGTGTATTGCTCTGGATAATAAAAATAATAGGAAAAAAAAAACCTCCCTACAACATAAGAAAGGTCAGATTTATACAAAGGAAGCATCCGAAGTGATGATTCACTTTATAGAAGGCATCTTTTGCTTTGTAGAAAGCTTTGTCGTAAAAATATTTTATGTAAGGAGTAGTCAAAAAAAAAGGATTTGATTTGTGGGACACTTCAGGATGATGAAGTTCAGAAAGTCTCATTTTCCCTGAGGAGAACAGAAGCTGTTCCTTCTTCCTTCTTTCCAGATCATGTTCTGTTTCCCCCTCTTCTCAAGGTAGACCACAGCACATTCCCAGCTGGTCAGTTCCAAGCTCGGTGACTCCTAACTCTGTCTGTCTCTGGGGTTTCTCCTTCAGATGTGGATGTTTTGAGACTCTGGAAACCCAGACTGGATTCTCTGCTGGGCCATAACCAGGAAGAAGCCTTTCAACAGACTGGCTAAAGAGAGAACACCCTCAGCCTAACATGTGGATGGCTAAATCAACTCTGAATCTCTGACCTCATGAAACCCTTTCCACTCAATGAAACCAGACATCATAAAGGCAGTCCCCAACAAATGCTACCCTGGGACAGGCTTGCCTGTGTGCTTTGCACTCCTTCTCTCTGAAGTCCAGAGCAGAATCTAGGTGCATAACGTCCAGAGCAGAATCTAGGTGCATAACACTGGCCTAATTTTACAGATGGGGGAATAGACCAGAAAGGCGAGATAATTTGCCTATGGACATCCAGGTATTAGTTGGGAGACACAGGACCCAGGATTCCAGCCTTAGTCTAATGGACGCCAAAGCTGCATGACAAATGAATACATATGCTCAAGTAACTTTTTAAAATAGCAAAGGTACTGAACGTCTGATCTGTGCCAGGTTCTAAGAGACAGATGCTGAGCCGGAGCCACCAACTGGACAGCCACTGTCCCTAACCTGATGGAGTGTGCATGCTAGCAAGGGAAACACACCACACAACTGACTTCCACTTGTGAAATGGGCTACCCAGGTAGCACTGTCACCCTCAGCTAGGTGGGACACAAATGTATGGCTTAGCAAAACTACAACTAGCCACACGGCAAACTGCAGAAATCTCCAATGCTAAATCCTATTGATACTACCACAAACTGTCATTGATGTGGCTCCTCCCATGTGCTAGGTACTGTGCTTGCCAATTCATATCTATTCTTTCTTTTTGAGACGGAGTCTCGCTCTGTCACCCAGGCTGGAGTGCAATGGCGCAATCTCGGCTCGCTGCAAGCTCCGCCTCCCAGGTTCACACCATTCTCCTGCCTCAGCTTCCTGAGTTGCTGGGACTACAGGCACCTGTGACCACACCCAGCTAATTTTTTGTATTTTTACTAGAGACGGGGTTTCACCGTGTTAGCCAGGATGGTCTCAATCTCCTGACCTCGTGATCTGCCCACCTTGGCCTCCCAAAGTGCTGGGATTACAGGCATGAGCCATCACGCCCAGCCCATATCCATTCTTTCATTTAATCCTCACCATCACTTTATGATGTAAGTTCATTAAAATTGTGACTCTCGGCCTCGCACAGAGGCTCACACCTCTGAGTCCCGACCAGGTTTCAGGCAGGTTGGACCAGACCCTGGCTGCAGCCTTCAGCATCCCCACCCACGAGGATGGCATAAGAAGGGGAGCCTGGAGTGACGCGAAGGCTGTGCATCAGCTCTGCAGTCGACTGTGATACTGTGATACTTTTACAATGTTCATGACTTCCAGACTCCTTAGACTATGAAGTGCCAGTCACTTCCCTCTTTTGGACCTCAGGTTTTCCATCTGCAAACTAGGGGCAACCTTCCTTGTCTGGCCCACTTCCCAGGACCACTGTGCAGAATCAGCAAGAACACAGGAGTCTGCTCTGCAAATCCGAACCACAGAATTGAGGCGGCATGGCGACGGTTCCACCTCCTCACGGAGAGGGCTGGCCCTGCCGTAGGAGGACACAAGCAGCAGCTGGCCCAGGAGCCTGCCAGGCCCCTCCTGACTACGAAAAGGCTACCACTCGCCAAGTTCACTCCTGGCGTAACAGCCTGCCAGCACGGATGGCAAGCCCGCCAGCCAGTTTTCCTCCTCAGGGATGCACACACACACACAATTCAACTCATAAATAAAAATCTGATTATCACAGGCTTTCTCAAAGCCAATGTGGCTGAGTTTTAATCTTTTATAAAGAAAAACTCATTAAATATTCAAGCGAGGCCTGCGCATCTCGGGAGACTGAAAGAGGCTCTCGGCAGCCCCCAGCTACAGACACACCAGTGGGGGTCCCAGGACCTCTGCCATCAGCCACCAGAGCATCTCTCCCTGCCGCGGCTGCTGTTCAACCAAGTCATTAGCCACAAGCAGGTCCAGGCTCTGCCAGCCCTGTCTCACTTTCCTGCCAGCCTGCTCCCCTTGGCTGCTCACACTCTTGGCTCTTCCTGCTCTACAAGATCGGGGATGCCCTGGGATCCTTTTCAGACTGGATAAAACTGAAAATAAGCTGAAAGGGACAAAACGTGAGGAGATGAGGGAAAGCCCCTCCCCTCCTAAACTGCTAATTCAGACAAGCAGGGGAGGTTAGTGAGGATATGAATTATGGCCTCTGGAAGATGGCTGCTGAATCTTCCTTTCCAGTTTTCATTCGTTCGTTCACACCAAATTTATTGACTGTGATTCCACAGCATGCCAGACACCATGGGCGCTAAGAATACAACAATGAGTGATACAGACAAAAACCCTTGCTCTGTGCCATGGGTTAAGGGCTGATTCCAGGGCTGGGGTGCAAGATAAGCCTGGTACATCCTGAAGACCCAGAAAGTAAGAAACGCTCAAAGAATGACAGGGACTTGTTCAAAGGACAGAGGAGCCTGCATGAAGGGGCTGCCACTGGCCAAATCTGGAATGATTTGAGCATCAGAAAAAAAAATAATGATGGTAATTGATTATAACCCATAAAATAGACATCCAGCAGTCTAAATTGATCTAAATAAGCAGGTAAATAAACAAATAAATGGAGGAGAAAGGAGAGATCTTTCTACAGTACAATTCCAATTAATAAATATAGAAGAAATGATGGAAACAGGAAATCACTATTTGGCAAACAGCACAGTTACCGCTGTTGTAGGCAAGAATCAACAATAGATGCTAAAATTAGTGGACAAAAAAGCATGATGAAAAATGAGATATTTGCATAGTCTCAAAATATCTCCGCACAAAACATTTATTAACGCAAAGAATAAAAGAGTAACTTTACAAAGAAGGAACCTGGCAGACACCACCTTAACTAAGCGTTCAACGCTAACATCACCAGTAGTAAGTCATCAATACCATATGTCCCCTATGTCATGCACTGAGAAGAAAACAGCATCACTTCTGGGGTATTCTTGCCGGAAATGCATACCCTGAGTTCATTGTGTATGAAATGCATACACAAATCCAGGAGGAGCATTCTATAAGACAACTGGTGGGGACTCTTTAAGGAAGTCAAGGGCACAGAATTCCAAGAATGACGAAGGATCTGCCCCTGACTGATGACTAAAGAGGTAAGACAACTAAATGCAATGTGGGATCCTGGATTGGTTCCTAGGCCAGAAAAAAGAACATTAACGGGGCCATTGGTGAAATATGAATAGGTCTACAGGTTAACAGTATTACATTAATCCAATTTCTTGTATAAATATTAATTTCATAGTATAATCTGAGCATTATACTATGGGCATAGAAGTTAACATTTGAGGAAGCTAGGTGAAAGTGTATGGAAACTCTTAGTATTTTTGCAGGTTTTTATGAGTCTGAAACTCTTTCAAAATGAAAGTTTTTAAAAAAATATGTTAAGCCCTTCTCTCACAAAGCTTACATTCTTGGGAAACAGGTGGGAAGATAGAGAGGAAGTATATACAAATTGTTTTTTAAACAGTAAAATAACCGTTAGATGCGTACCAGTACCATGAAGAAAAATGAAGCCAAAAAAGAGGATGGAATGGGGAGATGGTATAACTTTAAACAGTACTTAAGAGAAGGCTTGCCAGACACAGTGGCTCACGCCTGTAATCCCAGCACTTTAGGAGGCCGGGACAGGTGGATTGCTTGAGCCTATGAGTTCAAGACCAGCCTGGCCAACATGCAAAATCCTGTCTCTACAAAAGACAAAAAAAAAAAAAAAATTAGACGAGTGTGGTGGCACACGCCTGTAGTCCCTCCCTACATGGGAGGCTGAGGTAGGAGGATCAATTGAGCCTGGGAGGCAGTGGGTGTAGTGAGTGGAGATTGAGCCACTGCACTCCAGCCTAGGTGACAGAGCAAGACCCTCGACTCAAAAAAAAAAAAAAAAAAAAAAAAAAAAAAAGGACAGAGAGAAGGCTTGCAAAGAAGGATATATCCAGAGGGATGAGCCAAGAAAATAACCAGGAAAGAGCATTATTCTGGGCAGGGAAACGGCAAAGGCCCTGAGGTTGCAATGTCTGGTGTGACAGAGAAAAAACAGTGTCAGACTGAACTGTGGCAATAACTCAGCTCCATTCCTGCCTTAGTGGGAGCTGGCCACCCCAACCCACCCTCTCCATGCCCCTGTTCCTTCTGAACAAGATGCCAGATTAGCCGCCCAAAGGCACAGCAGAGTAGTATTTTAGGGAAGATTCAGTCTTGAAGCCAGTACCTGAAGTTTAAATTTCCCTTGAACAACCTGTTAAGAAGGTACCATTGCTGGAGACTGTCTTCCCAGTTTTCTAGAAGCCCAACACCCAGTTTGTCCTCCAGAACTGGGACAGAGCAACGTTTTCCTGATTGAGCCCCAGAAGATGCCGGCTTGTGTTAAGGGAATATGTTGGGTGAAGGATACACACCTTGCAATACAAGAATCACAGTTAGGTGGGTGAGATGGTTCCATTCTGAGAGGGACCAAAAGCTCCCCAGTTCTCATCTCCTAGGCATGCTCACACCAGGGTAACTGCCACCTGCATAATTCTTACTCTCCACGGTTAAGTGCCACGATACTCTTGGACCAATCATGTCTCTGCTTCAAAACCTTTAGTGCCTTTCCCTTTCCATGGGACAGCTCCCAGCCTAGACTGGTACACTTATCTCTACAACTGAACAACAGTGGGCATTTCCTAACTGCAAGAGAAGTTTATGAGGGGTCAAACTAAATTCAGTTTTAGGCTTTTCTTCTGTAAGTTTTCGGCTGAGACCTATAACCTCATCATCAGGACCACGCAGGCACACACAGCAAACAAACTCCAGCAGAAAGACGCGGAATCCACCAGTCCAGGCTACGTCATCAGCTTGTTTCGTTTTCTGGGCCTGAGCTCACGGCTGTGATTTTTTATTGCAGCCATATAACACGGTCATATTTTCTGCTAGTAAAATTGTCCCTGGGTCACACAATGGAATCAAATTGATCAATATTTCACAGAGCTGTTGCAAAAAAAAGCTTTCTGGTGTTCCTGCCCTTATCTCCAACACTGCAATACACACACACACACACACGCGCACACACGCACGTCTCAGAATGGCCCACCTTCGTCAGCACAAAGCGATAATACTATCTCCTTATATAGCTGCCATAAAGATAAATGTGATAAATACTATAATTATTATTATTCATTCACTCAACTAATATTTAATAAGCATCTACTATGTGTAGCCCTTGCTGGGAACAGAGGACATAGTAATGAATAAAACACAGGTTTTGCCCTCATGGGGATTTTTCATTTCCTTGGTTAGAAAAATTCTCTACCTGGTTTACAAGGTCCTCCACAAGAATAGCTAGTATCTGTCTGTCTGTCCATCTGTCCCTCCATACATCCATCTACCTCTCTGTATCCCTCCCTCCTTTCCTCCTTCCCCCAGAGACCCCACACACTCCCTTTATGTCCCACCACTCCCCAAATACTCCCTGCTAAGTAGACCACCTGATATTTTCAGCTTCCCTCAAAAGATATTTTTAAGCATTTTGAAATGCTATTTGCATACAAAGCCTTGGCTAATTAGAATCTTTCTACCTTTTCCTTAGAGCCTGGCATGGCTTCATCTTTCCCCTTTACCAATTTCAGCATTAACTACCCACAAGCCTGCACACCTCCTCCAGCTGGTGTCCCTGACCCTCCTCAAGCCACCAGTCTCCCCCACTTCCTCCCTTCACCTTGGCATCCACAAAGCTCAAAGGGAGCCAATGGCCTGACTTCTCAGGAGCTCATCTAGTCCTTCATCTCATCTCTGACAGTAGCAGATGTCAACGGCAAGAACCACTTGCACTATTTCAGAATCTTCTGCTGAGGTCCACCATAGGACAGGCAGGGCAGAAGCTTTGAGTGACACCTGGCTGGTGCCTAGAAAGCAACCTCAGATGCACTCAGTGATGCCAACTATAGCAGGTAGCAAGCTACATGGAGGCCAAACTCCAGTGCCTTGCACAAAGCCTGATGCATAGTAGGTGCTCAATAATGGTCGGCTGCTGTTAAAACTGTTTATCTTTGAAAGTTTTGCTAAGTAAGGTAGAAGATCTTCCCTCTATAGTTAAACAGAGAGAAAATGAGCAATTTTATGCTAAGTGTGCCCTTAAAATATTTGAGAAAACTGTTCTTAGACAGGGGTGCAAATTTCAACAGATCAGGGGCCATGCAGGTAAGCTTCACGAGTCAGTCAGGCTGGAGGCCAGTGCTGGGAAGATGAGGGGGGCAGTCTAGCTTGCTCCTACTGACTGTTACAACCAAGTTGTCAAAACAGGTGGGACGTCAGAATTTTTAAGGATAAGCAACTATTGTGGCCAGATGGTGTTTGATCTCTGGTTCAACCTCTGTTTAAACACTCATCCCTTTCCCTACCCAGCCCTCTCTATCTTGTTACACCCTTTTGGAACAGAAAAGGTGTTTTGATAATTAGCATAGTGTTTATATTCCAATGGGAGCATTCAAAAGGCTTAAAAATAGAATGATTCCTTATACACCTTAGAGCTTTTCCCCTGAAGATCTTGTTTACACTAGCATTTTCCCTAGCAAATCTTTTGCAAAGGTCAACTGCAGTTTACAAAATCATACACCAGCAACTCCGAATGACTGGGATTTTGTTGCATACACTGAGGCAACTTCAAAGTCCCACCCATTGGGTTCTTCTGCTTCAGTGCTTAGTGGCTCTGAGATTAATGGCTCTACAGACAAGTGCACGTGAGGAGAGCCCCAAGGAGCGTATATCCTATGTCTTGAAGGCCTGGCTGCCAGAGGGAACCAAACGAGGCTCTTGGAATTTGGCAGGCCTCTGGGATCCTGGAACAAACATGGACTTTGGTTTAAGGAAATCTGACTCAGAAGACTTAGACACTACCTTGCTAAGGGCCATTTTATCCCATTTACAGAAAAGGTGTTCTCATCACAGAAAAGAACCGGGGAAGCAACTGCCTTAAAAAGCAGCTCTCTCCTAGGGTAATATCTCAGTGTTTATATCTCCTTATCTTAGCCAGCAGGATGTTAAATAAAATGTGTGCTTAGAGGGGGAGAGGGTGGTCCAGGTTGGGGGAGGCTGAATAAACAAAATTCATCTATTTTCTTTACCGCAGGACTTTTCAGAGCCTTTAAAGACCCAATGGCCACTGTGAATTTCTAAGACACAGTGTTCCATTCACAGGTTTATCTAGCCCTCAATTCACCTCCACCTTCCTCTCCTTTGTCCCCATGGAGCATACAGCCTGAGCCACATTTCAGAAACAAGGGGAACAAGCCTCAACCTCTAAGATTAGGAGAGAAAGGGACTTGCCCAAGATCCACAGCTCATTAAGTCTAACCTCAAACCCAAGACAACAGTCTTTCCACAGCACCCACCCTCCCTCCCTCAAGACCAATGCTGCCTGCCCTACCGGTTCAGCCAAACAAGATCTGACCAAAGATAGACACTGACTGCAGTGTTCAAGAACCAAGGAGTGATAGCTGCCAAGTTCCCAAGCCTGGCATAAACTGCTGAGAAGTATGAAGCAACAGCCAGGCCCAGAGCTGCAGGATCTTGGCTCTAAGAGGCCTGCCTTAGTGGTCAGCCAGCAACTGCTTTCATACCTCCAAGGGTGGGGCTGTCACCCCCTCCTGCAGGTTCCTCACAACTGGATACTGGCTAAAGAACATTGCTAGTGTTTTCTTCCCCATGACTCCAATGTTGCACGTTGCAGGGTTTGGCAGGGGGATGTAGCTTTATGTTAAATCCATCTGCAGAAGAAGGCAGTCAACCGCACAGACTTGAGGGACAGCAGTCCTGAATTCAAATCTCAACTCTACCACTTACTAGTTAACACTGAGATCGCTTCAACCCTGTGAGCCTCAGTATCCTCATCTGTAAAAGGGGGGAATACCACCTCCCCACATGTGGGCAGGTGGGCACTGAGAGAGATTCTAGGGGCAGCTTCCCTTCACTCAGCACAGGCATTAGGGAAAGCAGCTCTTAGGTGTGGCAGCGGTTCCTGCTCACTCTCCCATTTCCAGAGTTTGAACCTCCCTTATAGATCACTTGCCCTGACAGCTGCCCCTGGAAACTGCCCAGATGAACTTGCCATGAAGGAAGAGCAAAGACCAAGCAGCATGTCTGGAGTAACAGCCGACTCTGACCTTGGAGGGTTTTCTTGAAGGCCCAAGGTTCCCTGGTACAAGGCAGCCCAGGCCGGAAGAGATCAGAAAATCCTAGTAACTGTTGCTAAGGGATGTTCAAGCGCTGGTCCATCACTTAACTGTACAGATGGGGAAAATGAGGCCAAGGGGGGTGGGATCTGTCTCGCCACCCACAGAGGTCAGCGGCAGCACCAGACAGGGCCTCCAACATCCTCCCACCCTCCTTTGGTGCATCCCACGACAAGGGAGGAAGATGAGGGGAGGAACTCTAGGAAGGTGATATGGCATCCCCAACCCTCATCACGTTCCACTGATTTTTTAATAGACTTTAACAATTTACTGACACCAGCGGAGCTTATAAAATAGTTTAATTGAATTAATTAGGCAGTCCCGACTTACTCCTGAGTTCCCCCTTTGGCTCCGGGGAGGCTGTGCCTGCTGCCTGTTTAACCCCTTGCATCCTAGAAAGACTGTCACTCACTCACATGTAAAATGATTCACCATATTCTCTGACAGTTTCTTTCCTAAACTGGCTCTTACCCTGGCCCCACCCATATCCCAGCCCTAAGCACATGTCTGCTGCCAGCATCTGCCAGACCTAAGTTGCTGAAATCCCATCCTAATCCCATCCTAATCAAACTTAAATGGAGGAGATCCCTTTGTGTAGATGAATGTTCTTCTCCTGTATGTTCTCAGGGGACAGGGGCAGCAAGAGTGGGGTCAGTGCCCCAGCATGGGAGCCACTCATTGGTCTGTCCTGGGCAATGGCCACTCCTCACCATTCCTCCAATCTCCTTAGCCTCAACTTCCCTTGAAGGAGAGGCTGGTTCCTGCCACACAAAGTGTGGTCGGTGGCAGTATCAGTACCAGCTGGGAGCTTATTAGAAATGAAGACTCTCAGGCCCCGCCCACACCTGCTTAATCAGAATCTCTGGGGGTGGGGCCCAGCAATCTGTGGTTTAGGCCCTCCTTCGGGTTCTAGGACAAACTAACATTAAAGAAGTGGTCTGGGTGATCACCAAGACTCCTTCCAGATTAAAAAGTCTGAGAAACAATCTAAAACATGAAAATGAATTCACGTACAAGATATTCTTTACAGCAATATTTATAACAGCGAAAAACTGTAAATAGCAAAACATCCCCCAAAACAAGGCTGTTGAGGGTACAGCCACCTCATAGAATACCTACAGTCAAAACCCTGAAGGCTTACAGTAACACTAGGAAACAGGAATCTTATAATGTTGAGCTTTTTTAAAAAAATCAGGAGAAAATTTGTATCCATCCCACCTGTTAGTAAAAACACAATACCAGCCGGGCATGGTGGCTCACACCTATAATCCCAGCACGCTGGGAGGCCAAGGCAGGTGGATCACCTGAGGTCAGGAGTTCGAGACCAGCCTGGCCATCATGGTGAAACCCTGTCTCTACTAAAAATACAAAAATTAGCTGGGCGTGGTGGCGGGTGCCTGTAATCCCAGCTACTTGGGAGACTGAGATAGGAGAATCGTTTGAACTTGGGAGGCGGAGGTTGCAGTGAGCCGAGATTGCACCATTGCACTCCAGCCTGGGTGACAAGAGTGAAACTCCGTCTCAAAAAAAACAAAAACAAAAACAATACTTGGAAAAAAGGATCAAAATGTCACAAGTGTCAGTATCTGAGTAGGGAGGGATCTCTAGGTGATTTTCTTTCTTCCTCATACTTTTCTGTGTTTTCTGTTTCTATAAAGAGCACTTGCCGTCTGTTATAACGAAGAAAAACAAACTTGGTTTAATTGTGTTTTAAGACAGTGCTTAGAAACAAAGTTTCAGGCCGGGCACGGTGACTCACTCCTGTGATCCCAGCACTTTGGAACGCCAAGGCAGGCGGATTACTTGAGGTCAGGAGTTCAAGACCAGCCTGGCCAACATAGTGAACCCCCATCTCTACTAAAAATACAAAAAAAAAAAAAAATTATCCAGCCATGGTGGTGGGCACCTGTAATCCCACCTACTCAGGAGGCTGAGGCAGAAGAATCGCTTGAACCCAGGAGGCAGAGGTTGCAGTGAGCTGAGATCATGCCACTCGACAGAGCAAGACTCCATCTCAAAACAAAAAAAAAAAAAAAAGAAAAAGCAGAAAGCTCCATGCTAACTTGGAATTCATTCAGATTTGGGCTAGGCTGGGCTCTGAGCTTCTTGTCAGCTGGAACGGGAGGACAGGCCCTGAGCACAGGTGTGAAGGAACGACAGGAGAGAGGATGGAGAAAAGGGCTTTCAGATGAACCACTTTAGGAAAGTGACTTCGTCCTTGGCAGATAATCAGATGAACTACTGAAGTAAAAATGTAATGGTGAGAGAGGAAACAACCCTGAGGAGCCAGATCCAAGCGAAAGGATGAAGACGTCCTTCACAGCAGCCTCACACACCTGAACACACCTGGCTGGCAGGAACAAGCTTGTTATTAGGCCAATAATAAGTCACTGTTTCCAGGAACTTCTAAGCCCCGGAAGCTGATGCTGGGCTGCAGGTCCACCCCAGCTGGCTCGAGCTAAGTGGACTCAGCAGGAATCAATAATTACAGAGTGAAGAGCAGGAACCAGGTGAACAAACACAGACCTGGAATTAGAAGCTGGCTGGCCAGGAGGCTCCCCTACTTAGAGGCCAGAATGGAGACTCATCCTGTACCCTACTCTCTTTCTGTGGTCTGGGAGGCCATGGCACCAATGGCCTCAGCAGGAGAGACGGCATGAGCAAAGTGGGGAGGTGGAAAATCAAGGTGTATCTAGGAGAGCCATTTAGCAGGTATAAGGGGCAGCCAGACGGGGAGTGGTGAGTTCATACAGGCTAGGCTGGCCGGGCCCACAGTGGCTCATGCCTGTAATCCCAGCACTTTGGGAGGCCAAGGTGGGCAGATCACGAGATCAGGAGTTCGAGACCACCCTGACCAACATGGTGAAACCCTGTCTCTACTAAAACTACAAAAATTAGCTGGGTGTAGTAGCGTGTACCTGTAATCCCAGCTACACGGGAGGCTGAGGCAAGAGAATCGCTTGAACCCAGGAGGCGGAGGTTACAGTGAGCTGAGATCGCGCCATTGCATTCCAGCCTGGGTGACAGAGCGAGACTCCATCTCAAAAAAAAAAAAAAAAAAAAAAAAAAAAAGACAGGCTAGGTTGTGAGTATCGGGGAGCAGGATACAGCATGGGAGCATCCGCATGCAAGCACCAGGGGCTACGAGGCGCTGGACTGGGGGAAAAGGAATGAACCTTCTGACCCTGTGGAGCCACCACCCATTCCTAAGCAAGCCCAGGCCCTGAGACGGTGGCACCTTCAAGCTTGGGCTAGCAAGTCCCAGGGAAGAAAGCAAGCCACCATCCTCATTCCCCTCTCCCCCAACGTCAGTGGGCATCACATGACACCCCAAGGGTTCTGGACAGCTGCCCACTGAGCCCTGAGATGCCCAAGTTTCCCTAAAAATCTCAGGAAAACACATCTCAGGAAAAGTCCCTCTGCAGCCTCGTAGGGCACAAGGAGTGGAGCCACGGTCTGAAGCCACCTGATTTTCCCCTTCCTTATCTACACCTGTGGTCAAAGTCCCAGTAACGAAGCTCCACCCAGACCCAGGGGGACAGGGATATACAAGGCCTCTAGCCCCCAACCACCAAGCAAGAGCCACAAGTCCCAGAATGACCTGAGCTGCAGGTATCAGGCCGGGATGTGCCTTGATCTTCCATTAGCATCACTGCACACAATTGCAACAGGTGACAGGACCATCACCTCCAATGTGCTCCTTTCCTAAATGAGGCACCTCAAGCTCAGAGAGGGAGAGTGTCCTTGCTCAGGTCCCACAGCAGCCGAGGGGCAGAGCTGCGCCTCAAACCCCAGACTCCTGGCTCCTATCCCAGCTCAGCAATGACTTGGCCACTCTGGGATTCACCGGCTTCAAGGTATAAATGGCGACTGACCCAGGAACTTACTGAAGCCCCACAGACCAAAAAGGGAGACTAAAACACAGTCATGAACTCACTGCCCCTAGAAGGGGCCCAAGCAGAGGCAGGAAAGATGATCATTTACCAAGAATGGCACTTAAGAGATTGAAGGGCAAGACCTGTTTGTTGGAGGGTGAAGGTGGCTGGGGTATCAATGGCCTTGACATTCCATCCTTATTATGCTATCTTGTGATTCTGTGATCCTCACTCCCCAGTGAGGCAGAAGCCTGAGAAGGGGCAAGTGATAACTCTGCACAGTCCTCAAACTGACTTCCTCCAGCTGCCTCAGGGGCCAGCCAGAGAGGGGCCAAGCACATAGGAATCTGCTCCCTCGGGGCTGACTGATGGGGACATCAGGCACAGCACCCAGGGCCCAAGAAACTTTTAGGGACCCACAAAAATGCTATCATTCCTTTTAAAATCAGAACTTAAAAGATGAAATTTCAGATCAAAAAAAATGTGTAACACAGAATATTAATACATTCACCTCTACACCAATGCAGTCATAAAAAATACTTTTTAATATTTTTTATATGAAGGAAGGAGTCCATGAAGACAAAAGTGCCTAAGGCCCACAAAAGTCATAACATGGTCCTCCCTCCTCCATTTTTTTAAACTGCTTTTATCTACGTATTTAACATCCTGAGCACCTGTGTGAGACTGCATTTATGAAAGAGTTCTTTAGCTAAAAAGGTTTTTGAAATCTCATAGTGGGTAAAGATAAAGTTTTTCTCTATAAGCGTTAGGGTCTTAACTTACGAACAAGTGAAATGTGCTGTTACATCACTCACTGAGCTTTCCCAAGCCAAAGGCTCAAGACTTGAAGACTATTTTGACTGCCCGAGCCTCCCAGGTCTCAGGACCCAACCTGCTAAGGCTGTGGGTGCCATTGTTTCATGGAAATGCAGGCACACTGTGCATCATCCTTGCTTTTAACATTCCTCCCAATTTAAGTCTTGAGATCCACAAAGCACTAGATAGAAAATAATCATGCCGACCTCTTGAGAAAGGGATTCCCACACTGCAGACTCAAGCTCCCACAGTGACACCCCCATGATTCTGAAGGGGACAGCTCTCATGGGAAGGAGAGGAATCCTCAGACTGGGACAAATCAAACAACCCCATCAGAAGGAAAGAGAGTCCTTGAAAGAAAACCCCAGCTCATCTGAGGACAATCATCTAACTGGCTCTCAACCATCCATGTGGAAGCATCGCCTGGCGAGTTGGTGGGACTCTCAAATGTACCTCCCCGCGATGCAGAAACACCAGTCTACAGGTGGCCCCAGGGGCCTCTCATGCAGGGGGTGCTGGACAACCCTCTGGAAAGTGCTTGCCTACTCATGATGAAAGAGGTAGTGTGGAGGTGTCCTCAGCCTGTTGGGCCTGGGTTTCTTGGTGCTGAATATTGAATAAGAATTCAGCAAAAGGGAATGAGAGCCAGGAAGCCTCATCGCCTGGGCAAGTCCCTGCCCAGGGTGTCAAGAGAACAGTGGACGGCCAGCAACCAGGAGGACAGAATGCCACTGTCAAGCCAGACAAGGAAGCCACTCACCAGGGCAGGGGCCAAGCAGACCTGTGAACATCATGAACAATTGGAGCTGCAAGGGCCAGAGTGGTTGAGCTTGCTCTAGAGGCCAAAGGGGGTGCAGTGGACACGGTTTTGTTTCTGCCTCCTCAGCACCCTATCTTGTAGTACAGAACTTATCTCATCCCTTCAGGTCCCCACAACCTAAGTGATGTCAATGGGCTATCCCCAGCCCCCAACTCCAGCAAGAGAATCAAATAACCCAGGACCATCCAATAATAACAACACACCATCCTCACACTGTGATTGGCTTAGGGATGAGCCTGTGGCCCTCACTGGGCCAATGAGAGTCTTCCTTGGGACTTCTGTTAAAGCTCTTGGAGAAGAGATGCTCTCTTTCCTCCAGGACTACTCCACTGGGGGTGAGAAATAAGCATGGTGCTGCTACAGCCATTTCTGTCACCACTTGGAGAGGGCCTGCCTGAAGAAGTCAACACAAGGAAACAAGAGCTGAGAGATGCAGAACACCACATTTCCGATGGCATCATCTGCATATGTGGGCCAGTCATGCCTAAAATTGGCTAACCCCTGGACTTTTCAGTAGGTATGCCAATACACGTCCCTTTTGGATTAAAAGTTTGAGATGAGTTTCTGGCACTTAAAACCTAGGGCCCTGACTACGATGGATGGTCTGTTGTATAAACTGGCAGGTTTGGTTTAAAGGCAGAAAGAATCCTCACTTTGCTACGAATTAGCTGCCTAACCTTGAGTAAACCACACCACCTCTCTCAGTTTCCATTTCATCTCAAACTCTCCAGCTTGTGGTGCAGAATTAAATTACATCACAATGACTATACAGAGCACTTGGGACAAGATGTGGCATCTGTAGGTTCAGCAGATGTCAGGAAAGAAAGGAGCAGTCTAGAGGAAGACTCTTCCCCAGCCCACCCCCACTTTCTAAGGAAATAACAGTCACAGGCAGTGAGTAAACGACCCTACAGTCTGACTATAGCATGGAAGAGTGAAATGCCCGTCAGAGACCCCAAGACAAAGGAGAAACAGCCAGGAGAAGCCCTTTCTCCAGAGCCATAACCTCTGGCATCTTCCCAACACTTTATGGAGCTCAAAGTAGTTTCATATCCATCATCCATCCCCACAACCCCTAAGAGAATGAGACTCGAAAATATAAAACAGCACAGCCCTGACATGGGCCAATTTGGTAATATCTTTGAAATGCACAGAGTCTATGACCCCACAATGCCTCTTCTGGTATGCCATCTTCCAAAAGTACTCTCATCAAGGCAAAATAATACTGATATAAGAAGCACTGGTGGCTTCTAGTCATGACGGAGTAAGAGGGATCAGATTCACCAACCATTAAACAACTAAGAAACTGGCCGAAATATATCAAAAAATGATTTTTAGACACTGGGTCACAGGCAACACAGGGCAAAGCGCCCTAACAGAGGGAAGCAAACAAGGTAGGTCCTGTGATTGTCCCAGCTTGCTGCCTGGAGAATGATAAAACTGCAGTGCAGGGAGGGGAAAACCAAGCAGAGCTCAGAGGTCTCCTGAAGTTGAGGAGGTAAGAGTTTAGAATTTGGGAAGAGCAAGGAAGGTGAAAATGTGCAAGGGAGAGAATCAGAGAAGAGAATGCTGCAGAGAATGAGCTGCAATTCTTCAACAGCTTCACCCAAGTACTCATCAGCACATGTATATAAGGAAAGCACCTGAGACTGGAGAAAGAACCATCAGAAAGAACCAAGCAGAACCATTCTCAGAGCTCATCCAGGGTTACGAACAGTTCACACTCCCAACATCGAAAGTGGAGAAATTTCATAATATACAGGGCATCGGGTTGAGGACTCACAAAGATATGGCCTCAATAGTTGCGGAAAATTAGCCTATAGACCAGGGGTCAGAACACCTTTTCTATAAAGGGTCACAAAACAAATATTTTAAGTTTCATGGATTGTTGTGGAATGGAAGCAGCCATGGACAGTACACAAAAATGAGCATATCTGTGTTCCAATAAACTTTTATTTACAAAAACAGATGGCAAGCCTGATTTGCCCCATGTTTGGCCTGTAGTTTGCCAAACCCTACTGTATTCTGAAGGTTGCTCTGGTCCTGCCGAACAAAGCTGAATAACAAGCCTCAAAGATCAAACAGGCACCTTGGGAGGCAAAGGCAGATCATTTGAGTCAGCCGTTCAAGACTAGCCTGGCCAACATGGTGAAACCCCATCTCTACTAAAAATACAAAAATTAGCCAGGCATGATGGCGTGTGCCTCTAGTAGCAGGCTGAGACACAAGAATTGCCTGAACCAGGAGGTGGAGGTTATGGTAAGCCAAGACCATGCCACGGCACTCCAGCCTGGGTGACAGAGTGAGGCAGTCTTAGGAAACAACAACAACAACAACAAACGGTTTCCAAGTAATGTAATGACTGTGATAGGCAGAATAATAGAATAATGCCCTCCCCGCACCCGACAAAGACATGTGCGTCCTAATCCCCAGAACTGTGAATGTGTTAGGCTACACGCAGATGCAATTAAGCTTGCTAATCAGATGACTTTGAGATAGATTATGCTGGATGAGGTTGGAGTGGGCTCAAGGCAAGGGTCCTTCCCTGGAAGAGGGAGACAGAAAAGAGAGAGCCAGAGACGGGCAACGTGAGAAGAACTCTGCCCAATGTTGCTGGCTTTGAGGATGAAGAAGCCACGGGCCAAAGAGTACAGTAAGCCTCTAAAGGTTGGAAAGGGAAACAGATGCTCCCCTACGGCTTCTAGAAGCTCGGCCAACACCTTGATTTTAATCCAGTGAGGCCCATTTCAAGATTTCTGATCTCCAGAATTACAAGATAATAAATTTGTGTTGTTTTAGGCAACTAAGTGTGTGATAATTTGTTAGAGCAGTCAAAGGAAACAAACACAGCTAAGACTTCACCAATAAGAGAGCAAAGCACAGCACAAAAATACTTAAACCCCAAAACAGCCAGCACCAAAACGATCAACAATGTAAAATTCAAAATCAAAATTCAGAATCAAAAATTGCTCAGCATGAAAGCAACAGAAAAATTAATAGGAAGAGATACAAAAACGACATATAGTAGACTTTATGGATGTTGAAACAGCCCTCATAAATATACTCCATATGTTCAGGAAGGTAGAGAAAAAACATAAGCATGTTTCAGGGACACAGGAGATATAAAAAGACCCAAACCAAACTTTTAGAGATGAGAAATACAATGCCTGGGATTAAAAAAATACACTTGGTAGTATTAAGAATATGTTAGATATTAAATAAGAAAAGATTGATGAACTTGAAGACAGAGCAATAATTACTAACAATGAAACACAGAAAAATAAAAGATGGAAAAAATAGGGCATCCATGAGCTATGGGACAGATTCAGAAGGCTTAATATACATGCAATTGGAATCCTTGGGGGAAAAAAAAAGGAGGCGTGAAGAAGGGGAGGAGAGAAAGATATCTGAAGAAATAATGGTTGAAAGTTTTCTAGTTTAGTGTGAACCCAGAAGCTCAATAAATCCCAAGTAAAAGAAACAGACACATCATTAATCAAACTGCTTAAAATGAGAGATAAGGAGAAAATCCTAAAAGTAGTAAAAAAAAATTTTTTTTGAAGACATTACACACAGAGGAACAAAGAATAACAACCAACTTTCCATCAGAAACAAGCCAGGAAACAGTGAAGCAACATCTTTAAAGTACTGAAAGAAACAAACCAAAAAAAAAAGAAAAAGAAACCCTGGCAACCTGAAATTCTATAGCTAGCAAAAATATCTTTCAAAAACAAAAGCAAAATAAAGAAGCACAAAACCAAAAGGAATTCATCAGCGGCAGACGTACATAAGAAGCACTGCTTCTCTGCTTATAACAGCCAGAAAACTGGGAACACCAAAATACCCACCAGAAGAAGACTAGTTACATAAACTATGATAGATCCTTACAATGAAACACTGTTGATTTAAAAAAAAAAAAAAAAAAAAAAAACCAGAGGCAGATTCATTGGGGCTAACGTAGAATGACCTTGCGAACACCCTATTAAATGAGAAAAACCAAGCTGTAAAATAGTATGAATGGCTCACAGTTGTACCTGTAAATGTATAAGAAAAAGACCTAGGGTGATATACTCCACTGTCACCAGGACTTACACACTGGAAACGGGGCTTAGGAGGATGGAAAGTAATGTCCAAGGGGTCCTTTCCATTCTTATTCTTCATTCTACTTATTTCTGTGTCATCTGTTTTGTTTTCAAAGAACATGTATTCGCTCATGCATTTCAAGTTAAAAATTAAAAAACCAACAGAGGTCCTTAGATGGGATTCAAGGCAAGCCCAACAGGCAGTCAAATTCTTTATTGGCAAAGTGATTTTATGACTTACTCAGTTCAGGTCAGGAGTTCAAGACCAGCCTCCACTCCTTTTGCTTCCTTCAAATCTTCTCTATTTCATTCTATCCTAAATTCCACACCTGAGTATACATCATAAAAAAAGGCCTCCCAGGGGTCCATGTGGAAGCATACACAAGGATGTTCACTGCAGTTTTATTTGGGGTGAGGGGGGACAGTTAAGGCAAATGAGAAGTACACAAGTTAAGGAATTCATCACCAGCAGCTCTACACCACAAGCAGCACTGGTTCTCCGGTTATAATAGCCAGAAAACTAGGAACACGAAAAATACCCGTCAGAAGGGGACTGTTTATATAAACTATGGTAGTTCCTTACAATGGGATACTGGGTGTTGATTAAAATGCTTGGAGGTGAATAGGTAAAATGTGGTGGCTGCACCCAGCAGCTGGAAGTAATGTGGACAGATCTCAAAAACAGAGCAGAGGCACAAAAGTGAGAAACAAAATGAGATTCAAACACTGTATTATTTATGTAAATGTTTAAAGCATGCACACAAAACAATAGTGTATGTCTCTAAAAACATATAAACAAAAAGATGCATGTTAAATACATTAGAATAAGTGGCTTGGAGGTAGGGGAGAAGGAGAGAAGGTGGAGAAAATGGGGATAAAAATTAAATAAATCTAGAAAGGACCCTACATGAGCAAAGATAGCCACACACCCTAAACTGAGCAAAATTAACTTGTGGCACATGATTTTTAAAAGGGAGGGAAAGAAAACAGGTAGCATCTGAGTTCTTACTATGCGCTGAGTGTTCACATGTATTAATTCATTTAATCTTCATAACTAACTCCACACGGGGTTCTCTGAACCCGCCCCTGACCCTGCAATTTACAAAGAGGAAACAGAGAGGTTTAGCAAACTGCTCAGAGTCATACAGGGAGGAAGGAGCAGAGGCAAGACTTGAATCCAAGTTGGCGGACTCCGGTGCCTTCACTCTTCACCTTCTCATAGGCAGCTTCTGACTGTTCTTAAACTACTTAGTTGAGAAAAATGGAAGCATTGCCCTTTCTTCTCAGAATCACAGAAAGTTAGAATGAGAGTCTGTATTACATTGCATTGGACCCCTTTATGCAGATGCAAAAACAGGCCCAAAAAGGCATGAAGAGGCACCTCAAGGCCACAGATGCTCAGCTCGATGTCCCTCCCACCGCGACACACTTAGTACCACAGCTTCAAGACCAGTTAAGACACGCAGAGGAAAAACAAAACAGAAATAGTCCGGAGAACAGGAGTTTGGAATAAAAGACTCAGAGGATTAGGGACCAAGGAGGCAGCAGAAGAGAGAACAAAACTTGCTTGCAGGTTTGCGACCCAGCCACCAGGCCACTTAGGAAGCCGTAAGCCTTAGTTTAGCCACTAAGCAGTGGCCTTTCTGAGCTATGAGACCCCATGATAACCCTGTCCCCTGGCTGGAGCTTCCACTCAGCTAGAATGGGGACTCCGGCCAGGGAACAAGGTCTTTTGCTGGGCCCGGGTTTGGCATGTCCCGGAAAAGCCCGTGAGGCCCTGGCACGGGCGCTGATGTATCAGCTAATGTCTCACTCAAGTTGTCAGCATTTTGTTAGAGCCAATTCAGTGGGTAATTAAGAAAAAAGTTGAGACCAGATGGGGAAGCAGATGCTAGCTCAGCCGCAAGAGCAGTTCCCTGCAAGTGTCTGGCAAAGCACCGGGCTGGCCAAGTCCTCACAGAGAAGGGCGAGAGCAACAGCTGCCTAGACAGGAGAGGGGGAAAGGAGATGCCCATTTTAAAGTGGGAGACGCTGAGGCCCAACGAGGCAGGAGAACTTGAGGAAAAGGAGAGATTCTGCCCTGAAGAGAACTGAAGACAAAGTTTAGACCCTCAAGAGCAACAAAGGCTCTCCTGCAGCAGCGGGAGAGGACGGTGCTAGGAGACAGGAGCTTGGGTTCCGGCCTCAGCTCTGCCAGGTTCTCTTGGGTTGCTGCCTCACCTCAGAGAAGTCACTTTCCCTCTTCCTCTCGGTGCCTCAGTTTACTCATCTGTAAGATGAAGGAAAGAATCCCTGTACAGCCCACCCAAAGTAGTGATGAGGTTAACTACTGTGCAAAACTGTTAGGGTTAATGGCATTTAAAAATGGCAGTTTGTCGGCCAGGCATGGTGGCTCACGCCTGTAATCCGAGCACTTTGGGAGGCCAAGGTGGGCAGATCACCTGAGGTCAGGAGTTCGAGACCCGCCTGGCTAACACGGTAAAACCCCATCTCTACTAAAAATACAAAAATTAGCCAGGTGTGGTGGTACACAACTGTAGTCCCAGCTACTCAGAAAGCTGAGGCACGAGAATCACTTGAACCTGGGAGGTGGAGGTTGCAAGTGAGCTGAGATCACACCACTGCACTCCAACGTGGGCAACAGAGCAAGACTCGGTCTTAAAAAATAAAATAAAAAAATAAAAATAGAAATGGCAGGCCGGGTGCGGTGGCTCAAGCCTGTAATCCCAGCACTTTGGGAGGCCGAGACGGGCGGATCACGAGGTCAGGAGATGAGACCATCCTGGCTAACCCGGTGAAACCCCGTCTCTACTAAAAAAAAAATACAAAAAAACTAGCCGGGCGAGGTGGCGGGCGCCTGTAGTCCCAGCTACTCGGGAGGCTGAGGCAGGAGAATGGCGTGAACCCGGGAGGCGGAGCTTGCAGTGAGCAGAGATCCGGCCACTGCACTCCAGCCTGGGCAACAGAGCGAGACTCTGTCTCAAAAAAAAAAAAAAAAAAAAAAAGAAATGGCAGTTTGTCAAAAAATTAAATGCAGAATGACCGTATGATCCAGCAATTCCATTTCTAGGTACATACCGAAAAGAACTGAATGCAGAGTCTCCAAGAGTTGTTTGTCCACCCACGTTCATAGCAACATCATTCACAATAGCCAAAAGGTGGAAGCAACTGATATGTCCAATGATAGACAAATGGATAAACAACATGTGGTATGTACATATGAGGGAGTAATATTCAGCCTTTAACAAAGAGGGAACCTGTCATGTGCTACAACACAGATGTACCTTGAGGACATTATGCTGAGTGAAACGAGCCAGCCACGAAAACACAAATGCTGTGTGAGTTCACTTCTATGAGGTACCTAGAGTCATCTAAGTTGGCAGTCCCCAATCTTTTGGTACCAGGGACCAGTTTCTTAGAAGACAGTTCTTCCATGGACAGAGGTGGGGGGAGTGATGGTTTCAGGATGAAACTGTCACACCTCGGATCATCAGGCATTAGATTCTCCTAAGGAGTGCAACCAAGGTCTCTGTATGCACAATTCACAATAGCACAATTCACAATAAGGTTCACGCTTCTGTGAGAATCTAATGGTGCTGCTGATCTGACAGGAGACGGAGCTCAGGTAATGCTGGCTCAACTCCTGCTATACAACCCAATTCCCAACAGGCCACAGACTTGTACTGGTCTGCAGCCCGGAGGTTGGGGACCCCTGATCGAAGTCACATAGAAAGTGGAATGGAGGCTACCAGAGGCTGGGGGGAAGGGGAAATGGGGAGTGGCTGTGCAATGGGCATAGAGTTTCAGTCTGGAACGGTGAAAAGAGTTCTGGAGATTGGTAGCCCAACAATGTGAACGTACCACTGAACTGTATTTTAAAATGGTTAAGATGGTTAAGTTTAATATGTGTACTTTACAATAAAAAATTAGGGGAAAAACGTCTTAAAATCTAGAAAAGGAGTCATGCAAAAGCCACCTACTGAGGAATTTCTGCTAGATGCTACAGATGTGGGGATAAATCACAGGGCATCACAAGGGACCATCTCACAGCCACCCTCCCTGAGACTCTGATACATGCTGGTAAGAGGAAAACCGAGGTGACAGGACCTACAGGGAATGCCAGGAGAAGCTAAGCTACTTCCAGCTAGGGCTTTCAAACCCACCCCACAATCCTACCAGGAAAGAATCTGAGCCTAAACCACTGGACACTTCCCAGCACAGCTTCACCAAGCGAAAGGAAAGAACCACATATTGAGGTGACTACAGTCTCAGCCTCACCTCATCAACCTTAGGCTGCTGCATCGCTGATCTGTCTCCAAATGTGTAACATCTAGCCCTCCTCTTTCCACTCAAGGTTTGAGGAAGCAGTCCCAGCTATTCCAGAGGCTGAGGCGGAAGGATTGCTTGAGGCTAGAAGTTTGAGACCAGCCTGGACAACATAGCAAGACCCTGCCTCTAAAAAAAAATTAAAAATTAGCTGGGTGTGGTGGTGCACACCTGTAGTCCCAGCTACTCAGGAGGCTGAGGCAGGAGGACTGCTTGTGCCCAGGAGTTCAAGGTTGTAGGGAGATATGATCCAGGCTGGGTGACAAGGCAAGACCCCATCTCTTAAAATAAATAAACTAAAAATCTGAGGAAGCAGCTACTGACTTCATTTTAGGATATATACCAGGTCAAGCCAAACATGCCAAACACGAGACTTCCCTTATTTTGAATGAATAAATGAGGCAAACAGGGGGAGGGCGAAGGAAACAAAACGGGGTTACAAAAATAGGAGTTAAGCATCATGCTCAAGATTCGGAGAAGAAACATCCAGAGCACAGTGTTACTCTGGGAAACAGAAATACATCTCAGACACGCTCCTTTGTGTGCTCAGTAAAATTAAAGAACAGAGTAAAATAGAAAGAGAAGCTCCAGGAATGAAAAGTGCACAGAATCAAATAACGCCATTAAACCAGTATCAGGCCAGGCACAGTGGCTCACGCCTATAATGCCAGCACTTTGGGAGGCTGAGGTGGGCAGATCACCTGAGGTCAGGAGTACAAGACCAGCCTGACCAACATAGCAAAACCCTGTCTTTACTAAAAATACAAAAATTGGCCAGGCATGGTGGTGGGCACCTGTAATCCCAGCTACTCGGGAGGCTAATCAGGAGAATCGCTTGAACCTGGGAGGCAGAGGTTGCAATGAGCCGAGATCGCGCCACTACACTCCAGCCAGCCTGGGCAACAGGACAAGACTACTTCTCAAAAAAGAAAACAAAAAAACAAAAAACAAACACTCCAGTATCCAAAGCAGTAAAGGGCAGAACTGTCAGTGCAGAAAACTGAGTAAGTGATGCAAAGGAAAAGCTGGGGAAACACATATAAAACAAAAAAAAAATTAAAAAGATTAAAATAACCAAAAGTAAAGATAATTACGGAAGGCAAACAATAGGAGTATATGGATATATAGAGATAACCACCATTTAAAAAAGATGAGGCCAATGGGACATATGGAACAAAATATTTCCTATTATTAAGAAAGAAATCTATAGACTGAAAGTACATGCCATGTTCCCAGCAACTAATTAAAAGACATTAAAATATAAGAGCCTGGAATAAGCCTCAAATTTCAAGGTTGAAAAAAGAATGATACAGGCATTCAGGAAGGCTGGGGACAGGGAGGAATTAAGCACAAAAGCAAAATATCGTGTATCCTCTAAATTATATTCTAAAATATTAATAACATAAGACTACAGAACATCTCTTGAGTACTTAGGGATGAAATGCATAACCCAAAAATGCTATATTTATCCAAACTGCCATTCACATATGAAGGAATCAAAAACATCTTCTTAGTTGTACTAGTACATAGGGGGAAAAACTGTAATCAGATGAAACAAAACACATCAGTTATGATAATAAATATAAACAGGGATAAGTTCCATATTTAAAAACACAGATCTCAAGACTCTTGAGTTTTTAAATATAAAAAAGCATGATATCCAAAAGAAATACATAGTAGCTATTTTTTAAGTACATAGAACACGCAAAAGTAAAACAAATATGTAAAACTATACAAGGTAAATTCAACAATAGAAAGCAGGAAGTGCTTTCATAAAAATCACTAGAATTAAAGGTAAAAGCAGGAAATGAACTATAAAAATTAGAAAATCCAGAACTGAAAGTAGAAAGCATAAAACAGGTCAAGGAGGGCCTATTTTTACAAATTAAGGGTACAACCCATAATAAAATGTAGAAGGCAGCTATATTTCTGTTAAATGACCTAGTAATAAAATACATAAAGTAAAATATATAAAGCAAACAGTAAAATCAAAAGAAATATTAGAAGATATTAACGGGCTCTCAATTTCTTGAAATAATTAGAAAAACTTAATAATATACCTAAGGCCCTATAGGGAATCTGACAAATATAATTAATAAAGTCAATGATATACAAAATTGGCTTATGTAATATGTGAATACAGCAAAAAATAAACCCTAAAAACAGAAATTACTTCTTTTGCAAGCAGATGAAACATTTACACAAATTAATATTTTAAAGGAATTCAAAAATTTCAATAAATGACAAAAAGCAAAAACTATTATTGGCAGCATTTCTCTCAACAGAATAAACTAAAAATGAATAAAAATAAACACATTGAAAAAGGAATAACATGGGAATCTAAATTATACTTATAAATAATCTTTAGGCTACAGAGAACATCAAAACTACAATTATAGAATATTTAAGGGAGAAAATAGTAACGACACTTCACAGTAAGTGACTTGGGTCACTTACAGATGTGACCAAAGACGTACTCAGAGGAAAATTCATTGATTAACCCAGCACTTTTATTACTAAACAGAAAAATAAAGAGCCAGGCTTTCACTCAAGATTTTTTTTTAAAATCTAAAGAAAGCAGAACGGTGGGCTTACTTAATATAAAAGTATAATAATTTGGAAGTAGTTAGAATTGACAAGCAACTTTAAAAATTTAAGGGGGAAACAATAAAACAACAGAAATCAACCAAATACTCCCTGAATACTAGTCATTCAACCAAGGAATAAAGAAAAAAATAAAACAACTACAAAAAAAATCAGTTTAGGAAAAGAACTATACAGAGGACATTCTTAAAATAACATTATATTCTGTTCTATGCAAATACAGCTCAAATTCTTGATGAAATGAATACATTTCTCAGAAAATATAAATGGTCAAAACTGTCATGAAAAGAGCAAAAGCCAAAATGTTATTGAAGAAAGGATTATAGTGGAAAATAATTATCTCCAAAAACCTGACAAGACAGAGTTTAATGGCAAGTTATTTTAAACTCTGAAAAGATAATTCCCGTGCAATATAAATCATTCCAAGCAGGGACTACAAATAAACATCTGGCATGCACACTTAAACCCTCATTTCCTACACTCTTACAAAACACTAAATTGTTTACACATGACAAGGCCTCAGAATCCTTCTCAACACAGCAATCTCAGCGACCACTACCAATAAGTACATAATCTTAAATGTATTTATCCTCCATGTTTCAGATCACTGGAAATGCTGGAAAGCTTTCTAATTTATAACCCCTATACTAGCATAACCCCCCTTACAAAATGACAAAAACAGCACACTAAAAATAAAACTGCAGGGCAATCTCACTAATGGATATAAACACAAAACACTGCAAATTGGACCCAGGATGCATTAAAGAATAAAAACACCATGAACAAAATGGGTTCCTTCCAGGATAGTTTAATATTAGAAAATCTATTAATATAATTCATCACATCAGCAGATCAAAGGAAGAAAACCATATGGCCATCTGGGTACATAATAAAAAGGCATTTGTTAAAAATTCATCATCCTTTTCCCCCCTATTACTAAATAGCTTTATAGTGGGGGAGGGGAATGATTCACACTTCATTGCAAAAGAAAAATTCAAATACAGAAAATTGAAAAAATCACTCCTCTATCATGTCACTTACCTCCATCTTCACAAATTTTAAAAATAAAAAACTCTTAGCAACTCAGAAGGATGCTTACTTATATGATAAAAAATATACATTTCTGAAACAAAATATCATACTTGATTACAAAATGCTAGAATCCTTCTCACTAAAAAAAGAAATAAGAAATAGGACAATACAAGAATACTTGTTATCCCTGTTACTATTCAAATTGTTCCAGGAGGTCTAGTCAATGCATAATATAAGAGAAAAAAGGATAATATTGTAAAAAAATGAAGGAAAATGAATATTATTTGCATATGATATTGTCACCTACCTAGAAACAAGAAACTGTTAGAACTACGAAGGTAATACAATAAGTTATCCACTAACATAACAATCACATAAAAATCAATAGTTTTTCTATATACCTACATTAATTAGGCAAAATATACAATGAGGGCAATGATCTCAGTCAAAATTGCCATCAAAAATATCAAATATCTAGGAATAAACTTAAAAATAAGTGCTGCAAACTTATTTGGAAAACTTCAAAACTTGAGTCATATAAAGGAGTATGAATGAATAAACAGACCATGTTACTGGGTGGAAAAAACATAATATTGTCCTACCCAAGTCATTTTATAAATTCAATACAATTACAAATACAAAGCTAAGTTCAAATGCCACTTCCCTCAAGAAGTTGCCCTGGATTCCCTTTACCAAGATTCATCTTTCCCTCCACCACCCTTGGCAATCAGTCTGAGAGCACTGAACTTTCTACAGCACATTCCAGAAGGCTGTGAACAAAATTCATATTGATTCAGCACCTTGGCACCTATTAAGGGTCAATGCCCATAGTTGGCACAAATATGTAATGGTCAGTCAGGTGGATGGATACATTGAAAAGGTGTTTAAGATCTTGAAAGACAAAGAATCATCCTCCAAATACAAACTGTTAACATAAATGCAGAAAAACTGGTTATTACAGAATAATAATAAAATGTGAGATCTAAAAATAATTTAGCAAAAAATTACTATTTGTATTAAAAAATAATGCAAGGATAGATATGAAATTGACAAAATCATCTTGGAGCACTGTGGAATTATGACTCATTTTTTGCATACATACTCTATGTTTTCCTCATTGAACACGAACTCCTTTTATAATAATAAGTCAGTAAAACCTTTTTAAAGAATGTACTACATTTATTTTCCAAATGAACAAAGCTTCCCAAAGCCTAGTATCAATAAATGTCAGAAAAGGGGCAGGTGGAAATATAGAAATGTGTTAAACTAAATGTACTCTTGACCCAATAATCTCTCATTGGGATTGTATCAAAAAGAGATGGTTTTAAAATATCAAAATATCTTTATATATAGGAGATGTTCATTACAGTATAATTTTGTAAGTGAAAAATCAGAACCAACCTAAATGTTCAATAATAAAGTATGAGTTAAATAAATTATTTTCATTCTCGTCTGTGAATATTATGTAGTCTTGAAAAATGGCTTTGTCATTAGGAAGACAAAGCAGCTTGAGAAGATGGGGGAAGGAAAAGGCAGGAACAGAACTCTAATACGTTATGACTTAAATAATAAAAATATGCTTACAAAATAACCTGAGGGAAAGGTGTCCAAATTTTAATGGTAAATGTAAGAGGGATGAAATTTATTCGGGATGATCTTTTTATTTTCTGATTTCTCTATAATATCACTAGATTGTTTAAAAATTAACTTATTAAAACAAATATTAGTATGCAACTAACTGCAGCCAGGGAAACATTTCAGATAAGCCACAACTACCATATTCTATCTGATTCAATAAGGTATTTATATAGTCCCTAAGGAAAGATACCAGCACATCCAAAGCATGTTTTGAAAGGAACGCCATAGGCGTTGGGGCTGGACAGACTCAGGTTCCAATCTCTGCCCTGCTACTTCCTACAGCAAGTTTCTTAACCTCACTCAACCTCAGTTTCCTTATCTATAATGGCACTGATGCCAGTCTGGCTAACAAGGCGAGTCTGCCCAGTGAAGGAGTCCACCAGAAAGTGGCCCAACTTAGTGAGCACAGCAGGCAGTGCAGTAATTTATCTGCTATTTCCTAAGTCTGCTCTTAAGACATGATTCTAACATTAACATTTACTTTAAAGCGATCAAATTAAAATAGTGTGATACCTGTACATCTGTACATCAAGAGGACACAACAGACAGTCCAGAAACAGTCCTAAGTATATGGAAGTTTAACGTAAGATGAAGACATCATTTCAAATCAGGCAGGAAAAGATGGATCATTCAATTATTGGTGTTATAACAAAGGGCTCACCATTTGGGAAAAAATAGAGCCTGATCCCTCTGTCCTTCCTTTAAACCAAATATATTCCAATTAGATAAACCATTTAAGTATAACAAAACCTATATAAAAAATAGAAGAAATTTATAATTTCTGTAAATGCTTTTCTGCTTGTTTCCAGTTATTTGATATTATTTATAAACCCAATTCTACTGTGACCACTTATACACATATCGCATGGTATAAAGACGTAAATATTTCTTGTATGTTCCTACAAGATAAACTGTTGATGTGTTAGGTTATGGAAGTGTTTAACTTTTTTTCTTTGACCATCTGAACCATTTTGAAATGTGCAATCCAGCAGTGTTAAGTATACAGGCAGCCCTCTGTCTTCATGGGTTCCACATCCACGGACTAAACCAACCTTGGATTAAAAATATTCAGAAAAAAAAATGAACAGCTGCATCTGTACAGAACATGTACGGACTTTTTCCTTGTCATATTCCCTAAAAATAGAGTATTTACAAAGCATTTACGCTGTATTAGGTACTATACATAATCTAGAGATGATCTGAAATATAGAGGAGGATGCTCCTAGGTTCTGTGCAAATACACCATTTGACATCAGGGACTTGAGTATCCATGGATTTTGATATGGGGGGTGGGGCATGGAACCAATCCACTATGGATACTAAGGGACAACCATGTTCACACTGTTGTGCAACAGATCTCTACAACTTTTTCATTTTACAAAACCGAAACTCTCACCCATTTAACAACTGCCCATTGTCCTTGCACCAGCTGCTGGCAACTACCATTTCACTTTCTGTTTCTGCATTTGACTTCAATTTCTCTCATGAATGGGATCACACACGGTGTGTGTCTTTTTGTGAATGCCTTATTTCACCAAGCAGAATGTCCTCAAGTTTCACCCATGTTGTAGAATGACAGGATTTCCTCCGTTTTTAAGGCTGAATAATATTCTATCATACATTGTTAATTTGTTAGGTTATGTAAATGTTTGACTTGTTTCTCTTACTATCTTAACCATTTTTAAATATACAATCCGGTAGTGTTAATAATAGAATATTCTTCAGCCTTAAAAATGAAGGCTGAATATATCATATTTTGTTCACCCATTCATCTGTAGATGGACATTTCAGTTGCTTCCACCTTTGAGCATTGCAAATAATCCTGCAATAAACATGGGTGGAAAAACATCTCTTTGAGACCGTGCTTTGAATTTTTAGATATATGCCCAGAAATGGAATTGCTGGATCATATAGTAATTCTATGTGTAAGATTCTGAAGAAACACCCTACCGTTTTCCATAGCAGCTGCACCAACAGCACACAAGAGTTCCAATTTCTCCACATCCTCACCAACACTCTTTTTTTTTTTTTTTTAAATAACAGCTATACTAATGGGTATGAGGTGATATCTCACTGTGGTTTTGAACTGATGAATGATGTTGGGCATCGTTTCATATGATTACTGGCCATCTGTATATTTCTTTGGAGAAATGTCTATTCAACTTCTTTGCCCATTTTTTAATGGGGTTATTTTTTGTTGTTGTTGATTTATAGGATTTCTTCATATATTCTGGATATTAACCCCTTACCAAATACATATGATTTGAAATATTTTCTGCCATTCTGTAGGTTGCCTTTTCACTATAAATTCTTAATACGGAGAAGTCTTTTTAAATGTGACATGCATTTACACATACACACAAAGAATCCAAAACACAAAAATATAAATATTTTTAAAAAGTAAACATTGCATTTAACCACCACCTCCACTAAATAACATTAAGTTTTAAAAAGTCTAGGAAAAAAAATGGAATCTAAATAACAAAGTCAGTATCTCCAAAATCCAAAGAGCTTTTCTTTAAAAATGTAAAAGAAAAGATAAACACCCCAAGAGAAAAATGGGCAAAAAGGTTGAACAGGCAATTCATAAAAGAAATGCAAGTTAAACATATCGACCAAAATATAATGCAAGTAAAACATACCAACCAAAATGTAAAAATACATCAACAGATATTCAACCTCATTAGTTTGGCCATCAGGCCATCAAAGGTTTAAAATACAAGCACAAGGTGATGACCAGGATGTGTAAAATGGGCACTCACAATCTCCTAATAGAAATGTAAATGGATACCACCTTGCTGATAGACACTTGGCAAGTTCTGTCTACATATAGAATATAAATCCACAGTGGCCCTGCAGTCAGCTTTCCAGTGACGTTAAGGAGATGATCATACAAGTGAGAGGCTGTACGAAAAAGATGTTTCTCACAGAGTAGATTACAACAACAAATCAGAAATAACCAAAATCTAATCACACACTGAATTTTGGGCCATACATAGAGTGGAAACACAACGTAGTCAGTAAAATAATAATGAGGGTCTATCTACATTTGCTGCTGATGAAAAATATCTATGAGTTTAAAAAGGAAAAGGTATCAGGCCTCAGAACAGCATGGAATATAATCCCATTTGTGTAAAATCATATGTACTTAAATATGTAGAGATGGCCTGAATAGTGCTCATCAAAATGGGAAGAGTTGTTATCTCAGCATTTCAGGTGATTTTTTGAAAAGAACAACATTCTTTTTTTTTTTGTACTACTTCAATGTTTTTGTAATGAACATGTTATTTTTATAGTCAGGGAAGAAAAACTATTTTCATTTGGGAAAAAAAACAGAAGTGGAGAACTAACTCTTGGTAGACATTTCACACTCAGAAACCAAAATAGAGCCTGCATTCTATGCAGAGACAGTGTAGTCAGGAAGTCCTGAGTTCAAGTCCTGGCCCTGACACTAGTTACCTGAATGACCTTGGGCAAGTTATTTAGCTTGTGTCTTGGTTTCTTCCCAGGAAAATAAAGATGATAATTCTAAGTCATGGAGTTGTTTTGAGGATCAAGGGACTAACATTCACTAGGTTCTCAATTAACATTAGTCTCATTCTCCCTTCGAGCTCATTATTGAAAGCATATAGCTGTGCCTGGCACATAGGTCCTCAAAATGTGTTAGCTGATTGAATGGAACAGACAGACGAACAGTCACATAGAAGAAGAGACGTCTGAAGTGTGGAAAGATGGAATGGGTGAGTGGGTAGAGAGAGAGATGCATGGAGAGGTAGAGAGCTAGTCAGACAGATTGATGGGCACACTGATGGTGCCGTGGCCCTTGTTTTCCAAAGACGGCCACATCAACATATATCCCATCCTACATGCTCAATGTGATGTTGACATGGCTCCATAGACAGATGAAGTTGATGTCCTGCCCTCTGAATGGCGCACACCTTTGAAACTGTCTCAATCAATACAATGTGGTGAAGTGATGCTGCCTGACTTTGGAGGCTAAGTCATGACAGGTGAGGCTGCAGTTGCTTAGTGCTATCTATCTTGGCACATGCGTCTTTGCAGCCTCAAGATGCCACGTAAGAAGTCTAGCCATATATGAAGCCTCTATGCTGGAGAGACCACACATGGAGAAGGAGGGAGGGAGAGAGAGAGAGAGAGAAAACAAAAGACAGAGAGAGATGATAGCAGAGAGACAGGCCCAAGGAGCTCAGCTGTTCAAGTCTTCAGAATCCTGGCACCAAATATCCTTCACCTTTAAGATGACTCTGCCTCAGCCACCATAGGACCACAACCACAGAAAGACCCCCGAGCCAGAACTGACCAAATGAGCCACTGCCAAATTCCTAGCCCACAGAAACCATGAGAGACAATAAATGATCGTTGTTGCATTAAGCCACTGAGTTTTGGGATGACTTGTTGCACAGCAATAACTATCTAAGACAGTGAGGTGAGTGTATGTGTGGGTAGGAAGATGAACTGCCACTGACTGGAGGATTTCTGCATGCGGAACCCTGGCAATCAGCACTGTCTTGCACTTGAAATCAGACCTTACCTTGTACATCTCTCTTGTCTGTTCCAATGGCCTCCTGCTTACCTGGCTCTTCCAAGCCTCTCTTACCTCAGCTGTTCATACTTCCAATCGCCCCCTGATTCTCTATTAACTGCCCTCCTGCCCAAACTAACAGTACATGCTTTCTAAGACAAGCTAGTCCAAGCCCTTATTGTACAGTAGGGAAAACTGAGGTCCAAAGAGGGCAAAAAATGTACCCAAGACTGGAGAGCACTCAGGGCTATTTCTCCTCCGACAGCCTGTGGGCTCTAGGTATCCCTGGGGTTGAGTTCTGACTCCACCTCTCACGGCCTGTTACTGCCCCATCAGGGCAGCAAGCGACGCCACAGGCCCTGACTGGGACATGCCAGAGCTCTTGGCTCCAAGCATACCTTACATCTGTCTGGGCATAAATTTGCATTCTGAATCTGGGAGGCCCTGATTCCAAGTATGTCAAATGTAATTAATTACAGCAAACCTTCTGCAACTGTTTTCAAACGTGGTATTAAAGGCTTTGTGAGCAAGGAACACACAACCCGCTGGTCGGCTGAGGCACATGGGGAGCTGGGGGCTGAAAGCCAGGGAGTCCCGGACCCAGGCCCCACAAAATGGGGAGAGCAGCTTCCCCAGACGCCATGGTTCAGAACCCACCACAGACAAACGGGTGGCCGTGTTTAAGGTCCCAGCCCATCCACCGACTCCACATCATGGGCAAGTTACTATGCCTTCCTCAGTTGTACAATGAGAATGATAAGATTCCACACCTCAGAGGTCTGTTGTGAGCTTAGAATATGGTGGCCACCTAAATTTGAATCCAGCTGCCACTTACTAGCTGTGTAGCCTTGGGCAATTCCTTTTACCTCTGAATTTCCACTCTCATATTTAAAAAAAATAAAAAATCCCTACTTTACAAGGTGACTTTTTTTGTGTTTGTTTGTTTTTTTTTTTTGAGACAGAGTCTCGCTCTGTCGCCCAGACTGGAGTGCAGTGGCCGGATCTCGGCTCACTACAAGCTCCGCCTCCTGGGTTCACGCCATTCTCCTGCCTCAGCCTCCCGAGTAGCTGGGACTACAGGCGCCCGCCACCTCGCCCAGCTAGTTTTTTTGTATTTTTTAGTAGAGATGGGGTTTCACCGTGTTAGCCAGGATGGTCTCAATCTCTTGACCTCATGATCCACCCGTCTCGGCCTCCCAAAGTGCTGGGATTACAGGCTTGAGCCACCGCGGCCGGCCGAGGTGACTGTTTTAAATGAGATAATAGGTATTAAATGCTTAGTCCAAGGCCTGTCATATAATAAGCACTCAGAAAATGTACAATGATTATATTTCAAGGCAGATAAATTCCACTGTGCAAAAATAATGTGAGATAAGTATGCTAAACTTCAGTCCTTGAAAAGTTCCCAATTAAAAAAAAATAGGAGTTTATAAAGCTGAATTTCCAACACATGGCTCACACTCCTTTCAAAACATGAAGAGCAGGAGTACTACTGAATTGGAAAACTAGAGACTGTTGCTCCTGGCCTGGGCTGCTCACCCACCTCCAGGTCTCTGATCCAGGCTGGAAGTCAAGGGAGATGACCCCCCACCCTGCCAGCTCTGCCCACTATAAAAGGATGCCCTCTGGGTCTTTTAGCAGCCTTCCTTCCCAAATCATTACAGGAAGCAGACAAGACTTGGCAAAAGAATGGCTTCCAGTCCCCGCAGGACCCAAACTCCACAGTCCCCAATGTGACCTGGGTCTCTCTGCCACAACTAGCCCAGAACTGCAACCTGATCCAAAAATACCCCAGTTCAAACTCAAAAACGAATTTGGAATTTTTTGGTAGGCAGAGAAATTGTCAGGGATTATCTTTTAGATTTGTGTTTGCTCATCTTGTTGGATTTGCTTTCTTTCAAAGTGTTCAACTAATGTTTAGGGGAGGGATAAGCAAAGTGGGAAGCAATATAATTTTTTCCCTGAATTACTAATCTCTCTCTCTTTTTCTCTCTCTCTCTGTCTTACAAACTCCCATTACCTCCTCCATTTTAACCACCTACTTAAACTAATGCCTACACTACTACATCATCATCCCATGCTAGGTTCTGAGTCCTGCAGTCTGTCCAGGTATCTGATGACAGTATTGTGTGACCCTGAGCAAGCCACTTGCCCTCTGTGGGGTTCTACTTCCTCTACTATAAAAGGAGCAGGTTTGCTTACATCAGCACTGTACAATAGAAATATAATATGAGCCATGGAGGCAATTTCAAATTTCCTAGTAGCCACATTGTTTAAAAAAAAAGTAGAAAGTAAAAAGAAACCAGTGAAATTAGTATTAATAATGTATCTTATTTAATCTAATAGGTAAAATATCATTTTAACCTGTAGTATTTTCAAATTATCACTGAGACCTTTTATAGTCTTTTTTTTTTCTAGTAAGTCTTTGAAATCTATGGATTGACTACCCACATTTCAACTACTTCTAGCTACGTGCAGCTAGTAGATACCAATACATACTGAATGGCACAGGCTTAGATGCTATCTGTGACCCTTATAGCTCTAGACCCCTCTGATAAAACAAAGGCAGGCCTTACAACAAATTCCAACTAAGGCTAGTAGCACCCCAGGGAAGTTTCTCTTCCCTGAGGCCTCATTTCAGACTAGTTTCAGTTTTATTTCAGATCCGTTTCACTTTCTGCTTTTCCAGCATACTTTATAAGAAACACCCACATAAACACAATTAAATTTTTATAGTTATTTTCCCATTTGATGAAATTAAGAAAAAAAAAAATTCCCCAACATCCAAAAATATCTTCGTTTATTCTTTTTGGGTATTCTAACTTCCCCGACTACATCTTTTTGGCTTGCAAAAACTGAGTCCAAAATAAAACAAAACACAAATTCTCTGCAAACTTTCACCTGACAAAAACTCCCACCCTTAGTCCCCCAATTTTCCACAAAAATGTTGAGACAGGCAGGAATTTGTATGGCACAGGCTCAAAGCTGAGAGGTAAGAATGGCTAGCTCCTCAGATATGCTGTCTTGGACAATAACACATCCAGTAAGCAAACCAAAAGTGCTTTTGACTTTGAGTGCTACCAGCAAACTGTAAGCCGAGGACTTGCCAAGAGATACTCAGGCCTCCTTCACTTTGCAGTAGCCATTTCCACCCCTGGGGGAGACATCAGGTTTCATTCCTCCCTGGGTCCTCACCCAGGAACAGGGCTGACCCCTGGTAATCAAAGATCGACCCCTGACACAGAGCTGACTTCACTAGAAAGCAATGTTTTTCCCTGTGTTTTCTACAGCAGACTGGGGGGCCAAGCATCACCTGACTCCATTTATTCGCTTTAGCTTATATAGAAAGCCTCATTCTGCTTTGTCAGCCAAAATATTTATATCATTTTTTTGTCGACTCAATACCATCCTGACCTCAGCCTCCCTCCTTTCCTTTTTAAGAAAAGAAAGGAGTGGTCGCCAACATGTTTCTCCAGTTCTTTGCTGCTCATGAAGCACTTTCTAGTCCATTAACTCATACAATGCTTTCGAAAAGCCTGGAAGGGTTTAAGGATGGCCTGTCCTCCCACTTAACAGATGAACAAGTAGAGGCTGTCCCAGACCCCAAGGCCTTCCAGGGCTAGGCAGGCCACATACATGATTGAAACAGGATGAGGCTGGGGACAGATGCAAACAGGAAAGAATCCGTGAAAGGCCCACAAATTCCAAACTTTCTGAACCCTGGGCTGGCAAAAAGATAAAATAACATACAAGAAAAGGGGTCCACTCACCTTGTGGCCCTTAGTGTGAGACTCGGTTTATACAACTTACCCAGCATAGCACTAACTGGTACTAATTATAAAAAGCAACTTATATTTAAAAAGTAACACATATGTCAGAGTTTACAAAGCATTTCCAAACATGTTATCTTATGTCATTCCTGTAAAGAATCATTATCAGCCCATCTCTCAGATCCAGAAATTAAGATACGGAAGGACTAAAGAACTTGTCTGTGGACTTAAGTGTGTAAGCAGCAAACCTGTCCCAACCCCAGGTCATCATTGAGTAACCCCAGGGCCTGCCTTGCCCCGCTGCCACTTTACGCTGCTGAGAGACACCATCCAATCCAGCTGCCTAGCCAGAGGCATCTCCCCTTTGAAACCTGATCACTCCAGGATCAGGCACAGAAGCAGGTCATCCAGCCCGGCTTTGATGACAACCCCAAGGGTATCTAATTATAACAAGGAAGGGTGGAGTCAGGATTCTCTCGCTATTTCTCAAGACCAAATTAATTTTAATTCCTTTTGATACAGTGTATACGCACAGGGCAGGAAAAGCACTGGTTGAGGAGTCAAGAAATTTGAGGCTTTTAGTCCCACTTCCGCTTGTTCACTGAGGTCTTGGGCAAGTCACTCCACCTTCTTCCCGAGGCCTTAGTTTCTGTGTGTGCGCACGTGTGTGTGTGTGTGTGTGTGTGTGTGTGTGTGTGTATCGATAAGGAAGGACAAACTGGCTTCATGTCCCATGGGGTATGTGTGTATGTGTGTGTGTGTCGACAAGGAAGGACAAACTGGCTTCACATCCCACGCTAAGCCCAGCTGATGGGTAGCATTATATAACACTAAGGACCCTGAGGCCACTGGCCAGACTCAATGGAAAGGACCACCATGATCAATTAGTGATGTCTGCCATGATCAGTTAGTGATGTCTGCCACAGGCTGGAGGACAGGGAATGGCAGTATGTATGTTCCTTATTTACCATCCTTGGACTAGATGATGCACAAGTAACATGCTGCAAGTGAAAAGAACTTTGCCCTTTACAAAACTTTTTTCTTACATCTCTCACAACTTTTACAAGAACCCTGTGTATCGTCATCATCGTCATCAATATATTATCATCTCACCTTTACAGATAAGGACTCTACGGTGCAGGGAAATGAAGTACTTTGGCAAACACCACAAAATGATTAGCTGGTGGAGCAGAGAGGGGAGCCGTGCCTTGGCTCTCCGACTATGCTCTGCTCGTTCTGCCCTTGGAAATGTCAAACTGGTGCTCCGCTCTTTTCGGGCCAGCTCATGCATGTGGCTGTTCTGAAGACACCCCCCATTTACAGGGCTTCGCCTCCCTCCCATGGGCTACTTGCCCCTTTTAGAGGAGAGGCCACAGCAAAATCACGAAACCTACACGCAGACATGGCAGGAAAGTAGTGCTAAGTCAGAGTTCCAGATGTTTCTTCCCATAGTGAAGTCCTGCCTTCACTGTATGGGGTGGGGCAAGCCCCGAGAAAAGTGAGGTAAACAGAGCATGGAGCCCCAACAGGTCATAGTCCTCCCCACCAGGAGGACAACACTCAATCCTAAGATGCTTTCAAACTGATAGATGCACCAATGATTTTGTAACAGCTTTTGGAGAAGAAATAAAAGGGAGAAAAAGTTCACTAGAAGAACAAATCTACCGTAAGGCACATCCTCATTTCAGAAATATAGAAATGTGGGAATGTGAACATTGAGGAGAGATGTCTACCTTCACTTAGGATTCTATGCTCGCTGGCTGAAATTGGCCATAAAGTGTTAAAAATGACAGCGTTTTATAAAACGTGCTGAAAAAAAACTAAGCAAAGAAACAGAAGGTTCTGTTTTCTTCCATAAGCATCTTTGACATCTGCAAACTAAAATTCAACCAAAGATGGGGTCACATCACACATTTAGCTGCTTTAGGCTGAAGGGGCCCATGTGCCCGGATATTCTGCAAACAGGCCCCGGTGTTCAGTTACAGGACACCTGGCTAAGAAGAGCAGGCACAGATACAGGGCACTGCTGTATCCCATTCACCATACCTGCAAAGCAGGCAGCTGGTGGCCCCCCACCCACTTTAAAGAAATACTTTGTACAAAAGGAGTGAGGAGGGCAGGGGTGAAAGTTATCAGACGAACTTTTTAAAAATCCCCCAAGACATGTAAAGGAGCATTTCCTCATCTAAGGATCCCTGTTGGACCTATTATTCCAGGGGAGCCATGGCTTCAGAGCCAGCTACAAGAAAATGTGCCTTGGGCTCCGTAATAAAACACTGGCTTTGACCAAATGGCCAAGCCCAAATTGGTCATCCACTCTTCACTACACCTAAAGCCCACTGATCTGAGCTATTTCCAAAAATCAAATGAAGTCATCAAATATTTATGGAGCTGCTGCTCTGCGCCAGACCCTAAAATGAATAACCGGTGATCTCTACCCTCACGGATGTTACAAGTTGGCTGGAGAAGCAGAAGTGCAAACAACCAACTCTGACCTGCGGGTCGACAGTGTCTGGGGGGGTACAATGGGGGCAGAGGGAGAGGAGGTCTACCTGGGGTAATTTGTTGGGGGGCTCTACAGAAGAAGAAGCGCAGCTTATCTTGCGGAAGGGCTGGTTTCTCATGGAGCAGATATGAATGAGGGAAAGGGCACCAGAGGCAGGGGCCCCAGCATGAGCAAAAACTCAAAGGCACACAGGTCCACCCGCCATTGAGATGTATCCCTTTTAAAGCCTTGCCACAGGCTCAGAAACAAATCCAGAAATATTCCAAGGAGCTAGAGCAGCCCCAGAATGAAAGCATCCAGAATGCTTTAACAAGAAAGTCTCATGGATGGCAGGCTGTTTTAAAGCAACAGCCAAGAGTGTACATTTTCACTTGTCACCTAACTTTGCCTGCTAAAGATAAGCCACCAGGCTTCCAGGACTATCCCGAGTGTTGTCAGTGGGATTTAATCTCCCCTGGAGAATCCCTGGCCACTAGGTTGAGTCAACTCACACGCATTGACCACCTTCTCAACATGCATTGACCACCTTCTCAGGTCCTCAGACTGGCTGAGAGTCTCCCCATGTGACCCCTTCATTTAATCCTAAAACCCTGCAAGGCTGGGATCATTAACTCTCTTTTCCCAGATGTAGAAGCTGTGGTTCCAAAACCAGAGTGACTTTCCTGAAGTCACCCAAAGCTAACCACACCATGAGGCTGGATTTCAAACTCTGGTCTGGCTGACCTCAAACCCAGCTTTCCATTTTGCCAACTGGGGTGGATTCGGAAAATTTCTATGCATCTGACCTAAGGCCTGGCCTCGGGAGGATTTCCTGCTGATGCCGTGTTTTCGGCTCAGAAATAGATTTCATTGCCAGGCCATCTTTTACCTCTGATCTCCTTCCTGTCCTCAGACCCCAGCCCTGGTCCTGGCCACCTGCTGCCTTTTTGCAACTTCATCCTTCTCTCTGGCAACACTTTATTTAAAATGCACTTCAAAAAACAACTGCCTCCCAGACTCACACTCCTTGACTTCAACAGCTCACAGGCTATGACACATCATCCCGGAGTTACTAGCCATCATTTGTCATTTTTAACTACAGCACAGTGGCCTAACCCTGGCAGAAGACTGCTTTGGGACAAATAAAAGGGAAATGTGGGCCACTCTAGCCAGGAGAGCTATATGGATGGAACTCATCGTCACTATAGGCTGAAATGCCTCAGAGCATGTGAGATTCAGATACGAAATCCCACCAACAAAACCAAGAGGTCTGAAAGGTGTTGCTACCCTTCTGGGGCCAGCCAGTGATGACGACAACTGGTCCAATCCTACGGTGTCCAATATGGTAGCCACCAGCCACATGTGGCTGCTGAACAGGGGAAATGTGGCTGGTCAGAATTGAGATGTACTGTAGGAGTAAAATACATTAGATTTCAAAGACTCACTACCCCCCAAAAGAATGTAACTTGTCACATTAATAATTTTCATATGGATGGCTTGATGAAAGGATAGTATTGTGGACATACTGAGTTATGTTAAAATCAATGGCACCTGTTTCTTTTACTTCCTTTAATCCACTATGAGAAAATTAAAAATTATATATGTGGCTCACATTGGGGGCTTGAATTATATTTCTATTAGACAGCATGGACCTGACACATTTAAAAGATGAGGAGACTAAGACAGAAATTCTGGGATTTTCAAGGAAGTGACCATACACAAAAATACAGACCGTGTTCTTGTCTGATTAAATTAAATATAGCACAAACACAAACTCTCTAACTCCAGAAAAATTTCTCTGGCAATTCAAACTAAAAGTGGGGAACAACAGACAAGGACTCTACACACTTTAGATCTCCTCTCCAACAAGAAGGCCTTGCAAAGATACTGCCTTCAAACTTGCATCTGCCCTTCCATATGTCCTTCCAGACTCATCCAAGGCCAACAAGCTGGGGTATGTGCCTGGGCCGCCCATGTGGCTGAGCTTTCTTCATAGGTGGCCCTTGAAGTGGGCTCAACCAGGGTTCAAAATATGTGGCACAGGACACCTAACCCACAGGGTTCACCTAAAAGTTAACTGAGATAATAAATGTGAAAATAAAGTATAAGCAATAAAATGCAGTATACCTGCAGCACATCATGGCAGCTCAGCTAGTCCAGTACCTTTCAAACTCTCTTGACCGTGATCCACAGGAGGAAATCTATCTCACATCACAAACATACATCCACAAATATAAACAAAAGTTTCATGAGAGGATACTCACCTGTACCCTGTGCTATGCCTCTGCTATTTTTGTTCCCCTATATTCTATTCTTGTTTTTAAAAAATTCTGACTGTGATTCACTAAATTGATTTCACAACCCACTAATGGCCCATGATTCGAGGTCTCACCTGGGAATGGTAATTAAGAGGTACACTCTCCACTCTCATTTACATTGCTGTTTGGCCACTGCACCCCTCTCTCTAGAATATGGGAGTCAGGATATAGCCTCAGAATCCTTCTCAACACAGTGATCCAGGCAGCCATAACCAATTCCTTGGAGTTACATTCAGAAATGAAACCTATTCATCATTATCCTTGATCTGTTCCCAAGTGTTCATTTTATAAATGCAAAAATTGAGGCTCTGAAGGAAAAAGTGATTTGCCCAAGGTCATACAGCAAGACTTTGTGGGGGGGTAGGGCTCCCGAAAAAAAGCCACTTCATTTTACATCACCAGAAAGAAGGTACAACTGACCCAAAACATCACAAGAACAAGGAAAAAATTCAAAATTTCCTCATGACCATGAAAAGTCAGCTCATATACATCCAGTCAAATATGGCAAGGAAGTTCTTATCACCCACCAAGGAGAAGACGTAACGATTCTGAGGTCAGAGGAAGCAGCATGCCAAGAGCTGAGTCAAAAGTGAGAAAAATATTGTATCTGACACTGGAGGAGTTTTAAACCCAGTTTCTCAAGTGAAACAAGTCATTAGCTGTTTATTTTCTAGGACGAGGGAGAGGTCAGCCTTACACTGACCAGCCATCTTTGTTGCTTTCCTTCTGCAAAAGCAAGAACCCTTGTTCAAATTCACCTCTGTGCGGGGCTGGAAGAATAAGCAAACCTCTTTTCCTAGCTTGCTCCAAAGTCAAGCTATAAAGCAGGCCCTTGAAATTTCAAACCTTATCAGAAAAAATTAAAAAAAAAAAAAAACAAAAAAAACCTCCTTAGGCAGAAAAGCAAAACATTAATAAGAATCTCCATTGTGAAACTGAATATAAATGATCTTTCGCCAAAATAATTCAGCCCATCGTGAAATTACCACCCCTCAAGTCCAATTTACCAGATATTTTGCCCAACAATCTAAGAGAATGTGGTGAACAGACAGGAGCTAATAAAAATTAGCTCATATATCCATTTCTGGTCACACGTCCACCTAAAATAGGAGGTGAGAGAGCCAAGGCCAAGGTCAGATCTCAATCCAGAGAGAAACACCAATAGAAACAAAAGAAAACTGGCCCCGCCCCCAATAGAACCATCATGCACCTCTACTTCCTTTACAACAAACATGATCAGAATAACCAATTAAAAAAAAAAAAAACATGTCTACAAAACCAGAAATGATTTTCAACTTCTAGCCATAGACAACAGAACAAAATTTCAGCAGAAGGAATGAAGGAATCTGAATTGTGTCAGGAGATCCAGGCCACACAAAGGGACGTGCTGCAATATTTTTATTCCTTGCACCAGAAATAACCTGTTATCTGCAACCCTGACTTTTTCTCAGATGCCCCTACCCCGCTCCACCCCTCCCCAGCCCATCTCTCCTTCATCACTGCTAAACTCAGGCCTTCTGCCTCATGAGGCCTCCAGAGCCCCTTGGAAATTATAAATTCCTTGACCGTCCTAGTCATCGGCCTAAATAATTCAACAGAAAAAAATTTTTTTTAATTATGCTGCCTTAAAAAAAAAAAAAAAAAAAAAAAAAAAAAGCTCATTCCAAATATGTCAGAATGTGACCAGTCAGCCCTGAAGGATTTTGTTACTAAAAAAATAAAATCTCCCAAATGCAATGGCGATGATGGGAAATGTCAAACCTCTGCCATTGTCAAATATATTTCACAGAGATAATATATTTGACTCATTCCACTTAAACATCCAAATTTCCACAAAACCGGGTTGGGAATCTATGGACTGGCGCCACCAGTTTTTCCAAGACCAGCTAGTGGCTGGCAAAAGGGGCAAAGGGTTTCCTTTCTTGCCCCAGGTGACCCATCACCAATTTCCAAGCCAAGGTCCCTCCAAGATCCCACCCTGCAAGTCCTAACAATATGCTCTTTTTGGACAGAAACATTATAACTTTTGGGGGGTAGGCTCAAAATCCCCAGCAAGTTCAATCAGATACTAATTTATCACAAAACCCTTCATCGTTGGGTGGGTACTTTATTTTCATCTGTCAAATTTCAATTCAGTCAATATTTATTTGCCTTCTTAAATTTTTTTTTCATTTTTGTTTCACCTTCATTTGATGCATTTTAAGGCCAAAACCTCCTCATGAAATACTGTTTGCATATATGCTTTCATATTCCAAAGGCAAACCTTGGGTTTGGCTTTTGTTTGTATTTTGATTATTTTTCCTTTATTTTGTTGCTGCTAAAATCAGCTGAGTTGGTGTTTTATCACATTTCTTCAGCAAAGTAAGTGTTCTACCAAGGAAGATAGATAAGAATTAGAATTTTCATCTCCTTTTTGCCCATCCCTCTTTTATCTCTTTCTTGTTAAGTCAGTAAAATTTGTGCTTTTTTTTTTTTTTGGTCACAAACCCCCCAAAATGATTAAGGCTAATGGATTTTTTTCCCCCTTTGAAAGTAATCAGGTTTCTGAAAAATAACAAATATTGATAAACTACCAACCCCACATCACAGTCAAAGAGGCCTGAAACCAATCTGAATTTTTTTAAGTAATAAATTTTTCAAATTGGAAGAGTGAACAAGACAGAAAAGGGAAAATTTTCTTCCTTACCAAGGATTCCTCAATCCTTGTCTTCATCAATTGATTCAGTTGCATGTCATAAAAAATGAGCTTCTGTGAATCCACTGTTAGTTTTTTCATAATAATGTTAATTATGCATATCTTATTTTAATGGCGGTCTCTCCTACAAATCTGTGGGTTACTCAATTTGTATAATGTATGAATTTACATTTTTTCCACTGAATATTGCTCAAAAAAGGTCCCTGACATTTTCTGGATAAAACAACAACAAAAAAGAAATGCCTAGACCTTTCAGGAAACAAAATCAGAAAACAGTCTTAATTATTCCATCAAAACAAAACAAAAAAAACACCCACACACAAAACCCAACAAATAGAGAAAAAAAGAAAGAGAGGATTTCACTGTAACTTTTCCCGTTTCTGTTTTCTTTAGAATCTAAGGATTTAAATGCAGTAAAATGTAAATGCAAAATTAAAAAAAAAAAAAAAAAAAAAACTACAATTTTTGGGTGTGTCCAAAGCCAACATTTTAGGGTCTATTTTCTCTTTTAAATCCTTCCTTCGTGGAAATAGAAAAACTTTAAATATTGCCAAATAGAGAAATTAGTCTTTTTTTGCCCGCTGAGCTAAACAAGTTCCAAATTACAATGAAGTACAATTTCTAATTGCTTCATAAAGCCAATTCTCTCAGTTTTCCCTAAACTCAACAATTTCCCTCCTTTCTTTATTCCAATTAGTTTTTTTCTCAAACTAAAATGAGTTGGGTACCCAAACTGACTTTGCTTTTAGGAGATTTTTTGCTTTCTCCCCTCCAAGAACTGAATTCATTCAAATTCCAGCTTAATTTTCATTTACATATTATCTGGATTTGGCTTCAGAAATAAAAAGTCTCCATGCTTCTGGAAAGATCAAAGTGAAAATTTTCACCCGAAAAAAGAAAAAAAAAGAATCTCTTACCCCTCCACTGCCTGGTAGTGCAAACTTTTGAAAAAATAAGAAATAAAAAATATTTCTTTTCAATTTTAATTTCTTTTTTTATTTACAAAATAGTATCCTCTAGGTGGCGTCGTTTTAATGGGAAAAAACTACCGTTTGAAGAAAAATTAGAAAAAAAAAATTGAGAAAGGAAAATATGGCCTAAAAAAAAAAAGATTGTTGCAAAAATGGGGGATCTGGGGGGAAAGACCTCCCGGGGGGTCATCGGGGACCCCGAGCGCAGAGAGGGTCAGGGGAAAATTGCAAATTTGGGGGGGAGGGGGCAGAGCTGGAAGGGGTTGCATTTTTGCAAAATGTGAATTGTCCAAACTGAAATGGCTGCTCTGTTCTCTCGCCGCTTTGTTTTCTGGGCTCCGGTCCGAGCCCGGGGCCGGAGGGGGCGCTGGGTGGGGGCCCCAAAAGACCCCCTCGTCACCCCCACCCTCCTCGCACCCCGCAGCGCCCGGGGGGGTGCTCTCCGGACCCCGACTCTCCCGTTTGCGCCCACAAAAAGCTCGCAAACGTGCCCAGGCACTTTGCATTTTGCAAATCTTGCAATGAAGTGGCGCAGCGCCCCGGGCCCCGGCCCCCGGGGGTCCCCCGCGCGGTGCATGCCCCCGGCCCCCCGTCGTACCTGCGGAGCCGCCGCGCCGCCCGGCTGGTTCATGGGTCCGTGCGGGAGGAGGCGGCCCCGGCGCGTCCTGCTCCTCCCGGGCCGGGCTGCTGGTGCGCGCACAATGCCGCCGCCGCCGCCGCCGCCACCGCCGCCGCCGCCGCCGCTCCCTCCTCCGCCCGCCCCGCTCAGGCCGGGGGGGCGGGGGCGCTGGGGGCGCGCGGGGGGGGCGCCGGCCCTCACCCCCACCCCCGGCCCGCACCGGCCGCGCCGCTGCAGCCGCTGCCGCCGAGCCGCCCCTTGCGGGGCCGCCGGCGCCCCCCGCCGCCCTGCCCGCCCCCGGGCCGGCCTCGCCGTGCGGCCCGCGAGCTCGGGGCCTCGGCCTCGGCCTCCGCGCTGCCGGCCTCCGCGCGGCACACAAAGCCGGCCGGTCCAGGGGCGCGCCCGCCCTCCCGTCCGCCAGCCTCAGGGCCGTGGCGCACCCGCCCCCCAAACTTTCCCGCGCCGCGCCCTGCCCTCCCCGCGCCCCCGCGCCCGCCCCCCGTCTCCCTTCTGCCCTCCCCCAGTCCTCCAGCCCCTTGGAAATGTCATTTTCACACTGGAAAAAAGTTCGGGGAGCCGGCGGAACGCAAGAGGTTAATGGGAATTCAGTACCCTGCTGTACCCCCCCCCCAAAAAAAAACAGATTGATTTTTGAAATAAAAGTTTTCAAGAGCTGGCTTGCTGGAAGACTGGAAGGCTTACCGGGAATATTCTATTGCCCTGCCACTCCTCCCCAAAAAACTAATGTAATAAAATAAAAGTTTGAAGGACTGGTCCCATGTCAAACAAGAGGGGTTAAGAGGACTCTAGCCCCCTAGCCAGATTGATTTTTAAAATAAATATTTGAGGAGCCGCTTTTATGTGAAATGCCAGTGAAACGGCTGTTTCTGCCTATCCTCGCCAAATTAAAAAATATATGTGTATATATATATTTCCAAATAAAAGTTTGGAAAACTCGTCCTACAGTAAGACAAGAGGGGTTAAAGGTTAAGGGGTATTAGCGCCCCCCCCCCCGTGCATATCCACCAGTCAGGTTGATTTAGAAAAGGAAAATTTGAGAAACTTCTATATGAAATAAAATGTGAACCAGGAAATTTTTTTCCAACACCCCAAAAGAGTCAGTTTTTTTTTGTTGTTTTTTTTTTTGTTTTTTCACTTGAGCAACTGCCTCCTTGTGACTTGGGAAAGTTTAAAAGAGATTTTTTTTTTTTCTGTTCTCTTCCCCGTTCTCCTAAAAAATCAGATTTTTAAAAAACTGAGCGTGTGAAGGACCTGTCCTATTAAAGAGACAAGGGGGGATTGCTGGATCCATCCTACATTTCCCACAACTGGTTGATTTTTGGAAAAAAAATGTTAAGAATTGCTCTTCTATGAGATGCAAGGTGAACAGAAATCCTTCTTTGCCCCTCCCCGAAAGAAAACTACAAGGGTGCTTTTCAAAAATAAAAACATTGGAAATTAAGAGTAAACAGGTATCTTCTCTCTGCCCCCACCTTCAAAAATCAAATGTTCTTTTTTATAATATTTAAAGAACTGGAGCAATATGATACAGGAAGGGTTACAAAAATGTTTTCCATACAACCCTCAAAAAAGTTCTTTTTAAAATTTTAGGAAACAGAGGCACTGTGTAGAAGACACCTCCTTTCCCTAATAAGTTAAACTGGGAATTTAGCCCTATATGGGAGACATGAGATTAAGAAACACAACTCTTGCTCCGCTTAGCAAACACTCATACACAAGAGGTTAAGAGGAGGCTCTGGCCGGGAGTGGTAGCTCACGCATGTAATCCTTTTGGGAGGCCAAGGCCAGTGGATCACGAGGTCAGGAGTTGGAGACCAGCCTGGCCAACATAGTGAAAACCCATCTCTACTAAAAATACAAAAATTAGTCGGGTGTGGTGGCACACGCCAGTAGTCCCAGCTACTCAGGAGACTGAGGCAGGAGAATCGCTTGAACCCAGGAGACGGAGGTTGCAGTGAGCCAAAATCACTCCATTACTCCACTGCACTGTAGCCTGGGTGACAGAGTGGGACTGCGTCTCAAAAAAAAAAAAAAAAAAAAAAAAAAGGAGTCTTCTAACCACTTCCCCCCCCAGACCCTTAAAAGTTGGAGATTCGTTAAAAATTGAAAGTGGCCATTTTTCTGCTCACCAACCTGGCAAGTATGTCCCTGCCGGAGGTTTGGCAGCCTCTGCCAAGGCTGGTGTGCAGCAGGCACCAAGGGGAGAGGGGGCAGCTTGCAGAGCATGGCAGAGTTGGGTCCTGTGAGCCCTGAGCATACGTGCTGGCCAGGCAGCCTGTAGCCCACCTGCCCCTCATCCACCAGGTGGTTGGGGCCTTGTTACGTGGAGAGATGCTCCAGGTTTGATGTCTGTCTGACTCGATCCTTGTGTGAAGGTTTCTGGGCACCTGCCTCAAGGCCGGGTCCCCACCTCTGCCTAGTGGAGCCAAGCCTGATCTTAGGCCTTAGAGTAGAAACGAGATCCAAAATGACATGGGGTCTCAGTCACCACAGCTGAGAACTGTATGGTACAAAGGAAAAACTCCTGCCTTGGGAGTTGGGAAAACTTGATGCGATATTCATTTGAGCGCTTACTATGTTCCAGGCACGTTGTAGCTAGACAGACAGACACACACCATGAAGAGGAGAACTATTTGCAGCAGCTCTTCTCAAATGCTAGTGATTCTTGGAATCACCAGGAGAGCCTGTTCAGATTGCTGGGCCCCACCCCAGAGTTTCGACTTCATTCGGTCTAGGTTAGGGACCAAGAGTTTGCATTTCTAATGCGTTCCCAGGTGATGCTGATGATGTTGGTCTAAGGGTCACCTTCTTAAAACCTTTGCAGTACAGTGCCAACAGTGAGGTGCTCAGTGCAGCTCAAGGAAGGGTCCCATCCAGCCCTGGTGGGGGTTAGTGAAGATTCCAGGAGGGTCTTAATGAGATGGCAGGTTCTCTCCAGAGCAGGGATTCTTAAATGGGGTTGTTGCATTGGTTTGGGGAACCAAGAACTACTCCTTAACCAAATGTATGTGTGTATGTGCATTCTGGGGGAGAAAATCTGTGGCTTTCACTCAAGAGCATCAGTGACTGCCAACCTGGAATAATCCACAGCCTGTCTCCAGGCACCTCTGGCCTATAAAATCTCATGGTCCTTCTCAGCCTTCTTTTTCTGGAATCACTGCAAGCCCTTTCTGTTTCTCCACCACCCATGGGTCCCAGGAGCTGGGCCTTCTGTCAGCACATCCCGACCATAGAGGCATCTCCTGCCCAGGGGTCTCAGCCTTGGAGAGTGCTTCCTTTCTTCATTCTGTACCAAATGGGCCATGAAGGGTATCCTCAGGGGACAATGGCTGAGTTTGAAGTCTTCTGACAAAATCCAGTTTATAAATGAACCCACATATTTCCCAAACAACAGCAGAAACTATGTAATCACCCTGAGCTGTGGTTTGTCTCCATTTGAGAATTAACTGAGGGTACACTCACCATGTGGAACTTTTGGAGTGTCCTGAGGACCTGCCCAAGAAAGTGGCTAGGTACTGCATGAGGTAGCTGTGGTCCCATCAGATGCACTGTGGTCATATCTGGACCCCTCACTTTCGAGAGCAATGACACCGTGACCAGCATGGAGAAGCCACGAGAAGGGGAGGACCCCCACAAACACCAGACAAGCTCTGGGCAGGGCTTCGGGGGGGAAAGGTGTGCGGGTGGAGGAGCCAACATGTTTTGTGATCACCCAGGGGACAAGACCAGACCTGCTCTATGATGGAGCTCTGTGATACAGTGTTGGAAAAATGACTATTGGTCAGGGGTGAGGAAGAACAGATGCTCATATCAATGGAAGCGTGGTCCAGGAGGGACCCGCAAAGGCTTTCCCATCTTCTGAGGGTCTATGGTTCAACTCGGCATGCCTGAGTTTATCAAATTCTGGAAACTTTTTACTCCTTCCATGCCTAGCCCACTGCCTCCAGAACTATCATTATTACATCATTTTTAGAGCCCAGCCCCTGGCATCAGTTCCCATGTTCACCTCTGGCTCTGGTCCTCCTCACCTGCGGTGCGGTCTCCAGCAGATGGCTCATCTTGTCCCCACTTCTTCATCTTTAAAATGATAGGCCAGGCTCGGTGTCTCACACCTGTAACCCCAGCACTTTGGGAGGCCAGGGCAGGTGGATCGCAAGGTCCAGAGATCGATACCATCCTGGCTAACACGGTGAAACCCTGTCTCTACTAAAAATACAAAAATTAGCCAGGCGTGGTGGCACGCGCCTGTAGTCCCAGCCACTCAGGAGGCTGAGGCAAGGGAATCACTTGAACCTGGGAGGCAGAGGTTACGTGAGCCGAGATCGAGCCACTACACTCCAGCCTGGGCGACAGAGCAAGACTCTGTCTCAAAAATAAATAAATACATACAGACGTAAAACAAAGTAAAATAGAATCAAATGATGCTAACAGTTTTATCTACCTCCTGGGGTGGTCTGAGGATTAAACGATGTAACCTGTAAAGTCCTTAGAAACTGTCTCATGTAGAGAAAGCACACACGTTGTCAGGTGGAATCTCCTCTGCCCCTCACTACCTGGGTGATCCTGGCCTCAGGGCTTCATCTCTGAGCTTTAGCATCTGTCTTTGAAAAATGGGGATTCTAAAACCTACCAGTCTTATCAACACTCTTTCAGTTGTAACCAATAGAGAAGAAATCATGCTGAACTAAAAAAAAAAAAAAAGGAAAATTAGAAGGTGGATTGTAGTGTCCAAGGGCAGGAAATGAATCGAGGGGATTCGGAGCCAGGAACTAGAAAAGTTTCAGGACCTGGGCTTTCTCTCTCCATCACTCTGGGCCACAAGTCTCTTGATATCTCAGTCCTAACTTCTCCCTCCTTCCCACCCTCTCTCCGGGTGGGGGGATCGTCTCTGCTTCCCTGGGCACGAAGTCAAAATGGTCAGCATACCATTCTGTCAGTGCAGGAAGTACTGACTGGTGTCTCTGCACTCAATCCAAATTCAGGAGAGAGAATGGGGTAGGTCAAGCTTGGCTCAGGTGCCACCAGGAGCTGATCCTCTATGGCTAAAGATGGCAGGGTCACAAAACACACAGAGCCTCTTGAGACCCCGCCTTGAGAGAAGGGACGTGGTGGACTGAGCAGAACCCTCAAATGTTCCTCAGAGAGGACTGCGAGGGTTCGCCGAGACTGGGGATGTGACGTGGAGACACACCAAAGCTGCATTTCTTTGTGCTAACATCTGGCAACATTTGGGAAACCCAGGAGGTTAGGAGGCTGAGGCTTTTTCTAGTAGATGATGGGCAGATGTCAAGCATGTATCACAAGCAGGTGGTAGGAGTTGCCTCAGAAGAAGTCTTTGGGTCCCAAACAAAACCTGGGGGCTTGGCTAAGATCTGGTGGGTAGGTCCTGGTGGAGAAGTTGCCTTTATAGAGAAACAGTCTGCTCAAAGGGGCATGGAAAAGAATGAAGGCACAGACTTCACAAAATGGTGTTTTCTTCCTCAAGCTGAGTTACTTTTCCTTAAGCCTCAAAAACAAGGGAAATGCTCTCTTGTAACAGCCCAGCTAGGGTGACTTGAGCTTTCAAGTCTCTACACAAAGGGGAAAAAACCCACACGATCAGGTCTTAGAAAATTCCTTAGCAATTTATCAAACAAGTTGGCAGCATGTTCTTGTTTGATTGACTACTTCTCCAAAGTGGGCAGAGAAAGTACAGTCACCCCCATCTTAAGGCTGAAGTGTCTTGGCCCGGTGCAAAATTCCAGCTTTTGCTCTGGAAGTTTTTTCTTTTCTTCCATTCCTCTACCTCCCCATCCCCGCACAGGGAGAAGTTGGGAAGGAGATGGGATCAACCCAGCAGCAACGTACTTCCTCAAGGGGGGACCTTGCAGGTCATGGCGAAGTCTCCAGAGAAGCAGGTACCTGAGGCCTTGGCAGTCCCCCAGAGAGGTGAGTCCAGGAGGGAAAACAGAGAGAACGAAGATCCAGGACAAGATACTGGCAAATAGAAAGAAAGAGATCAAACAGATCACCCAGATAAGGAATCAGCATTGAGGCAAAAATCTGTGTAGCCCATCCCAGGAGTCAACAATAAATGCTTCTTATGTTTCATAAACCTGTTCCATGGAGCCTGCCAGCCCATGAAGCCTGGAGAAAGCCTGGCATACTAGTGAAGATCTCGTCTAGTCTCTGCACTTAGACCTGTGCAGATTGTAACCTTAGCAACTATAAAAGCCTCAGTTTTTCTCATCTGTAAAATGGGCAAAATAAGGTACCTGACACCACAGGGTTATTTAAAGCCCTAATTCATGTTATGCACCCAATGCATGGTAATTATGATTACCATTTCCAGCCCATGTCGACTTTGACATGTATAAGGAAACTCAGGCTCCGGGATGGGATGAGGGTGGAGTCACCTCATTTGAGCAGGCCTAGACAGCCAAGAAGGGAGCAAAGTCAGCTTTGAAGGCAGCTTCCCCAAATCCAGTTGGCAATGCCCCCATACTATGGCAGTAGTCCTGATTTTAATTCAGCTGGATCTCACAATGGAGATGGGCCCAGGCCATGGAAAAAAAAAAAAGAAGAGGAAGAAAGATGACAAGAGCTTGTCCTTTCCTCCTTTGTCATCTGGTGGCTCCCAAAGGAGGCTTTAATAATCCATCCCTTCTGCTGAGAAACACACTTGTGAATGCAATTAGCTCACAATGTGTCATAGTACAGGACTCAGGCTCTGTCTGGACTCAGACCCAGCTGGGTTCCAATCCCAGCTCAGTCCCTTTCCAGCCATGTGATCCTGAGCACATCACACCATTGTCTCTGAGCCCCAGTTTCCTTAACTGTTAAGTGGGGAGAATAACACAGACGTGCATGCTTTACACGAGGGTTAGAAAAAGCAATGAATGGCAGCACACAGTAGGTAATCTAGATAGTCGAGATGATGATATTAATGATGATGTTGATCTTGATGGCTTCCATCTGCAAAACTATCCAGTGGGCGGGGCATGTCTGGAATGACAGCTTAGCCCTGAAGCCATCCAGCTATGTCCCTCAGTTATCTCCATTAGCAGATAAGGAGAGTGAGGCATAGAAAAGTAAAATGGAATGTTTCTTTCACCAGTAATTGGACAAACTGCCAGCATGTGACTCTTGATGGGATGCACCAACAGCCAACAATGCTTACACAGAATTCCTGCCAAAAATGCATAACCCAAATCTAATCATGAGGAAACATCAGACAAATACAGATCGAGGGACATTCTACAGAACAACTGGCCTGTATTCTGCAAAAAAGTCAATGTTATGAAAGACAAAGAAAGACCAAGGAACTGTTGCAAATTAAAAGAGACTAAAGAGATAAGTATGAAAACTAAATGCAAAAAGTGATCTTGAATCACATTTTTTTTTTTTGGCTCCTGGATCAGAGTGGGAAAAAATTACTATAAAGGACATTTTTGGGACAACTGGTGAAATTTGAATATAGTTGTGTATTAGAGAATAGTATGTATTCGTGTTAAATTTCTGGATTGATCATCATTTTCTGGTTGTGTAAAATCATCTTCTCACTCTTAGAAAGTACACACTTTTGATGGAAAAGCACATGATTATCTGCAACTCTCAAAAAATATATACACATATGTATATGTCTATATCATACATACGTATATTTATAAGATAAAGCAATTATATGTGACTGAATATGAATTGGCAAATTTGAACAAAGGGTATGCAAAAGATCTTTGTCCTATTCTTGCAACTCTTCTATAATTTTGAAATTATTTCAAAATAACACGTTAACAAAAGTGAAATATTTGAAATGTTTGAAAAAGCTAGAAGCCTACACTGAAATTATTTTCATCAGAATGGAGTCTTTTCATTGTATATTCGACAGAAAAAAGATTGATTCATTGATCAGTGGTTTGTCCACATCAAAATTTGCTGATTATCTTTCTTCGTAACACGAATATGTTCTTTTGTAGTGTTATTCCCATGAGGTCCAATTTTCCTAGGCAAATTTTATTATCTCAATTTTGTCATGCAGATGTAGGGTCTTCCATCAATGTTTAGTCAATATTTACTGGACACAGTGTTAGTCTTTGTGTTTTATTTTCTGTTGCTTATTTCTACTAGGTAAAAATTATTTTAAGTTTTGCAATTTCCAGTGTTCCCAGTAAGCTGTAATTCTTCAAACAGGTTTTTCCCCCCTAAAATCAATTTTGTTGTGCATAGTTTAGAGGGATTCTCTAACCCTGGCCAGGCATCTGAATTTCCTGGGAGCTTTTGAAAAGTACAAGTTTTCCAGCTTCTCTTCAATCTCAAGATTCTGATCCAGGCAGAATCTGGATATTTGTATTTTTAAAAGCTCCCCGCCTCTCAGCTTCTGTGGCAGTCACTGGCCCATTACTTGGTGTGGTTATCACCTTGCCTTGTATTATTGGTTCTTAAACTCTTTGGGCCTTCCATTCTATTTTAACATACCATTTTCCCAACTTAACTGTGAGGTCATTGAAGAAAGGGACTGAGCAAATGACTTCTTTATGGCCAGCACAGCTCACTACGATTATTAGGTAAGGGAGCAAAACAATATTAGTTGATTGATTGTTGGCGCAACCAAAACTTTGAATAGCAACATCAAGAGAAGGAATTTTTTAAAAAATTGTGAGGCCGGGTATGGTGGCTCACACCTCTAATCCCAGCACTTTGGGAGGCTGAGGCGGGCAGATCACCTGAGGTCAGGAGTTCGAGACCAACCTGGCCAATGTGGTGAAACCCCATCTCTACTAAAAATACAAAAAAGTAGCTGGGTGTGGTGGCAGGCGCCTGTCATCCCAGCTACTCGGGAGGCTAAGGCAGGAGAACCCAGGAGGTGGAGACTGCAGTGAGCCAAGATCGTGCCACTGCACTCCAGCCTGGGCAACAAGAGCAAAACTGTCTCAAAATTTAAAAAAAATTGTGCAAGAATATATATAACACAATATTTACCATTTTAAACATTGTAAGTGTACAGTTCAGTGATATGAAGTGCATTCACATTGTTGTGTAACCATCACCATTATTCATCTTCGTAATTTTTCATCATCCCAAACGGAAATGCTACACATATTAAACACTAAATTCCTGTTACCTCCTACCTGCCCCTGGCAACCACTGTACTACTTTCTATCACTCTATGAATTTGACTATTCTAAGCACTCTCATATAAGGGGAACCACACAATATTTGTCCTTTTGTATCTGGCTCATTTCACTAGCACAATGAATCTCAAAGATTCATTCATGTTGTAGTGTATATCAGAATTTCATTCCTTTTCAAGGCTGAATAATATTTCATTGTATGGCTATACCACATGTCATTTATCCATTCATCCATTGATGGACACTTGGGTTGCGTCTAACCTTTTACCTACTGTGAATAATGTTGCTATGAATATTCATGTGTAAGTATCTGTTCAGTTCTCTGCTTTCAATTATTTTGGATAGATACTCAGAAGTCGAGTTGTTGGATCTTATGGTAATTCTATTTCTAACTTTTTGAGGAATCACCATAACATTTTCTACAGTGGCTAAAGAAAGACTGCTTTTAAAAGCTGCTTTAATAGAGGTAGAATGATGATTGATCCTTTCTGAATTTCATGCTAACTCTGTTAAGAAACAAAATCCATACATCTATCTTTAGCAACCTTAAAGAGTCATGAGCAGTTACCCTTGCCCCTTTGTTCTGTGGGAAATTGATTGCATTAAAGGCAATTCTGCACACCTCCTCGAATCTGGCCCTTTTTGTCATGTGACTTTGCAGTTCTCACTAAAAAAGTAGACTCTATTTCCCATTCCTTGAATCCGAGTATGGCCATGTGACTTTGGCCAGTGGGATGTTAGCAAATTTCACATAAGAAGAGACTTTAAAAGTGCTTGTGCAGATCAAGCACAGTGGCTCATGCTTGTAATCTCAACACTTTGAGAGACCAACGCAAGAGGACTGCTTGAGGCCAAGAGTTCAAGACCAGCCTGGGCAACATGGTGAGACCCTGTCTATACAAAAAATTTAAAAATTAGCCAGGCATGGGGGTGCACACCTGTGATCCCAGCTACTCAGGAGGCTGAGGTGGGAAGATGGTTTTAGCCCGAGAACTTGAGGCTGCAGTGAGCTGTGGTCATACCACTGCACTCCAGCCTGGGTGATAGCATGAGACTCCATCTCAAAAAAATAACTAAATAAAAATAAAAGTGCTTGTGCAACTGAATTTGCACTTGCTCTTGCACTTATGCCTTCACCACGAGAATACAGTTGGCCCTCGTATCCATGGGTTCCACATTTGTAGATTCAACCAACCATGGATTGAAAATATAGTTAGGCCTATGATGGTTGCATCTGTACTAGGCACATACAGATTTTTTTCTTGTCATTATTCCCCAAACAATACAGAATAGCAAGTATTTACATAGCATTACATTGCGTTAGGTATTGTAAGCAATCTGGAAACGATTTAAAATTTACAGGAGGATGTGCATAGGTTATAGGCAAATATGACACCATTTTATATAAGGGCCTTGAGCATCTGTAGATTTTGTTTTCTGTGGCGGTCCTGGAACCAATTATTCATGAATACCCAGGGACAACTGTATACCCAAGCTAGTCTGCTGGAAGAATAGGAGAGAAAGGTGAAACAGAGTTTAGTTATTCTAGCTGATCACCACATGTGTGAGCCCCCCGCCAACAGCCAGCTACCCCCAGAGAGTGAGAGAGCTCAAAGGAGACTAGAGGAACTATTCAGATTAAATCTCCAACCCGCAGACTCAAGAGCTAAGTAAATGCTTATTGTTTTTTGAACTGAGTTTTGGAGGTGATTTGTTACACAGCATTACTGTGGCAATAGATAACTGATACATCTACCCTCCTCCTTTGCCAATATGCTACATTTTCTGCACCTGTCAAAGGGTGATGAGACAACTAATTTTAGTGACTTCCTAGTGCTGGCATGAGAAGTAAATGCCAGAATTGGCCAGGTCTAGCATCTGAGCAGTTATAATCTAAAGGTGGATTTCTCTCTTCCTGCTTGAAGGTTACCCTCTTTTTTTTTTTTTTTTTTTTTTTTTTTTTTTGAGGCAGAGTTTCACTCTTGTTGCCCAGGCTGGAGTGCAATGGCACGATCTCGGCTCACCGCAACCTCCGCCTCCCAGGTTCAAGCAATTCTCCTGCGTTAGCCTCCCTAGTAGCTGGGATTACAGGCATGTGCCACCAGGCCCAGCTAATTTTGTATTTTTAGTAGAGACGGGGTTTCTCCATGTTGGTCAGGCTGGTCTCAAACTCCTGACCTCAGGTGATCCACCCTCCTTGGCCTCCCAAAGTGCTGGGATTACAGGCATGAGCCACTGCGCCCGGCCTTACCCTCTTTTTTAGTTTATTGGGAAAGAGGGCTATAGAGGGCATCTGTTTTCTATTCCCCCCAGTTCTGGTGACAGTGTCTCAATTTTTCTTAGAGAAAAAGCCTTCTCTCATGCTCAGTCTATGTGCTCTGGGTGGACTTGCTGTACCCCTGACTGCTGTCGGCAAATGACCCAGGCCTGGCCAATCATGTAGGCCATCCCCTTGGCAAGATGGTCATGTGACAGGCCAAGCCAATGAGATCCAGATTTAAGAGCTTGAATGGAAAGTTTTCTTTTCCTTTGAGATGACTCTGAGGATATAGTTTAAGCTTAGAGGAGCCAAAGGGCGCCATGTGGAAAGAGCTTGCCTGAATTCAGCTAACACAGAGGAAAGCAGAGCCCAGCTATGGGAAGACACAGTCCCAATGACATGGTTAGAACCCCTAGATCCAGCCAGACCTGAAGCTGTACTTCCTTTGAACTTTTTAGTTATGTGAGTCAATCCATATTCTTTTTGATTGCTGTTTTGTTTTGTTTCTGTTAAAATAATTTAAGGAAAGACTCTGTCGCTTGTAACTGAAAAAGTATTCGTCTTGCATTCCTCCTCGGTCACCTTCCTGACTGCATGCTCCTTCTCATAATGGGCTTCTCCACCGTGCTCTCAGCCCCACTGTTGTGAAGAACCACTGTGCTTATCCCTGCTGGATAACACTTGGGATTCCCAAACTAAGTCCACCTGATAAAGTGATACTACTTCCACACAGGCTATGGGAACAGGGAGAATATTGGCAGGTCTAGGCTAACCAGGCATTCTAGTTTGCCCTGGCCAGTTCTGGTTTATGCCTGTTGTCTCAGCTTATTTACTAATAGCAACCCTTTTATTATCTATAGTGTCATTGCTGGAGTAATCATTTATATAGTCAAACTTAGCAGGTCATACTTCCTTTTATTGTGTCATCCCTTTATTGTCCACATAAAGCTGACTGGCAGAGAACAAAGATAGCTGGGACAACGTCAGCTATCCCACGTGCTCCTACAATGTAACCTCATCTCTCTTCCTCAAGGGCTGCAATCTAATTCTCTTCCACTTGAATTTGGATGGACCTGCAACTGCTTCAACCCATAGACCACTGTGAAAGTGATAAGGAGTAACTTCCTAGACTGAGGAAGTCTAGGAAAAGACAAAGTCGCTTCCACTTTTTTCATTAGATTGCTCATGCTTGGATCCCTGAGCTGTTCTGTAAGAAGTCCAACTTCCCTGAGGCCGCCATGTTGTGAGGAAGCTAAGCCATGTTGAGAGGCCACATGTAGCCACTCTGGTGGGCATCTGTGGTAGAAGGACTCTAAGATGCCCCCCTCCTTACCCTCATCTCCTGGTATTCACACCTTTGCATAATCCTCTCCTCTTAGTGAGGGTGAGACCATAACTTGCTTCTAATCAGTGGAATACTGTGAAGGTGAGGGGATGTCCCTTTTGTTACTATGTTACATGAGATTATACCTCCATCTGCCTAGTGGACTCTGCCTTGCCACTTTTGATGAAACAAGTGGCCATGCATGGGAGTTCCACATGTCAAGGAACTGAGGACAGCCTCTGTCCAACAGGCAACCAGGAACCTTAACCCTCAGTCCAGCAACCCAAAAGGAACTGAATTCTGCCAACAACTATGTAAGTGAGCTTAGAAGCATATTCTTCTCCAGTTGAGTCTTTGATGAAACACTAGCCCTTGATTGTAACCTCATGAGCAGAGTCCTGCCCATCCAGAAAAGTCCTGCCGATCCCCCATTATGTGGGATAATAAATGTGTACTGTTCTAAACCATCGTTTGTGATAATTTGCTACTAATTAGAGAACTAATTCACAGTCTGAGTCTTTGAGTCCTCCCTGCTAAGGTACCAGACATGTGAGTGAAGAGATGCCAGATCATTCTAGTCCCCAGCTTTTGACTCACCTCCCAGCCATTAAGTCCCCTGGTCCCAAACATTGTGGAACAGAGACAAGTCAGCTTCTCCATACCCTGTACAAGTTCCTGGCCACAGAATTTAGAAGCATAATAAAATGGTTATTATTTAAAGTCACTATATTTTGGGGTAGTTTTAAAGACAGCTATAAAGAATGAACCATTAAGTCTCTTTTTTGTTTGTTTGTTTTGTTTTGAGATGGAGTTTCACTCTTGTTGCCCAGGCTGGAGTGCAATGGTGCAGTCTCCACTCACTGCAACCTCTGCCTCCTGGGTTCAAGTGATTCTCCTGCCTCAGTCTCCCAAATAGCTTGGATTACAGGTGCCTGCCACCAGGCCCAGGTAATTTTTTTTTTTTTTTTTTTTGGTATTTTTAGTAGAGACAGGGTTTCACCATGTTGGCCAGGCTGGTCTCAGACTCCTGACCTCAGGTGATCTGCCCACCTCGGCCTCCCAAAGTGCTGTCTCAATTTAAAACTGTACATTAAATATGACCTTTTCATGATCCATGACATAAATGACCCCCCAGTAGCTAACATCACAGCTGGATCTTCAGGTCCTTCGTGTTCCTTAAGAGCGTCCAGGAAGTTTCCATGGACCTTTTGTCAACTGCTGTGCCATGGGTGTAGTCTTGCCCCTGGTTGCCCACCAATAGTAAATTTCTTAGCAATTTAGAGCTCCTGTTAAAGATTTTATGTTATTTTGCTTATATGGATTTAATTGAGTTCTAGACAATGGCTATTTCTCTTTCCATTATTTGGGTACATGGAGATGGTTACGTTCTTCCAGTTTTACTCAATTCAAATCTCTATCTTCTACCTGTTCCCAAAAGGCTCTGGTTAAGGACCTATGTCTATTGGGGAGAAGGACGGGAGGGATGGAGGGAGAAAAACATGGTCAGAGAACTCAGCAGGAGGATGGAGGTTAAGCTCTTGTTCAAATCGCACAATCTCATTTTTTTCTCTGGGATAGCACAGACTCTTACTCAGGAGAAAGCACATCTCTGCACACACATGTACACATACACACACACACACTCCTTGTGCCTTCCCTACCATAGCAGAACCATGAGATTTTGACTTGCATCTGTTGCTTTTAAAAACAATGGAGTCTGGTGTGGTGGCTCATGCCTGTAATCCCAACACTTTGGGAGGCCAAGGCAGTCGGATCACCTGAGGTCAGGAGTTGGAGACCAGCCTAGCCAACATGGCAAAACCCCGTCTCTACCAAAAATACAAAAATTAGCTGGGTGTGGTGGCATGTGCCTGTAATCCCAGCTACTTGGGAGGCTGAGGCAGGAGAATCACTTGGACCCGGGAAGTGGAGGTTGCAGTGAGCTGAGATCACTGCCCTCCAGCCTTGTCAACACAATGAGACTCTGTTTCAAATAATAAGAATAATAATAATGATGATAATAATAATAATGCAATACAGTCGTGGCTTTGGAGATTCTTCAAAGAAATAAATATTTTTAGCTGAGATTTTTCAAGTAATTGGGGATTACCTCTCTAAGTATCAAAAGTTTTATTTCAATAATTTGGAATGGATATCTTTCTGAAATGTAGTGTACCCTTCCCTGCCTCTTAAAGAAAGGATAACATTATTCCCCCTGCCTTTCCTGAAATCTCACATTGAGCACTGCCCCCAAACATATTAAGATGAATTAACTGAGCCCAGGATATTGATACAATGGCACGGGTTTTCAAAAGGAAAACATTGTCTTTCCCCAGATATTTTAGAGCTGTTGAGTATGCATTCAGTTCTTCAGAAGTCAATGTTTGACTATATGAAATGAGAAACAGTCCCTCCATGATGCAAATATATCCTTCCTACCAAAAGACAAATGTAATCCAGACGTCCCCCAGGCTTGATCAGCCTGTGGGTAGAAATGAGGTCACACTTTATTTATTTATTTAACAAATACTTACCTAGGGCTTGCACTGAGCCATTCCAAGTGCATTAAGATCAACTGATGTTTGACCAAGATGCCAAGAACACACAATGGGGAAAGGACAGTCTCTTCAACAAGAGACTCTCAGGAAAATGGATATCCACATACATAAGGACATGAGACCCTTATCTCACACCGTATGCAAAAATCAACTCAAAATAGATTAAACATTTAAAAGTGGACCTGAAACTGTAAGACTACTAGAAGAAAACGAGAAACATTCCATGGCATTGGTCTGGATAATAATTTTGGGGGGATATGAAACCAAAAGCATATGCAACAAAAGCAAAAATAGACAAATGGGATGACATCAAACTCCGAAGTTCCTGCACAGCAAAGGAAACAATCATCAGAATGAAGAGATAACCTAAAAAACAAGAGAAAATATTTACAAACCAAACATCTAATGAGGGGTTAGTACCCCAGATATGTAAGGAACTCAAGTAACTCAATAGCTATAAAATAAATAAGCCTATTAAAAAATGAGCAAAGGGGCTGGGTGCAGTGGCTCACACCTGTAATGCCAGCACTTTGGGAGGTTGAGGAGGGCAGATCACGAGGTCAGGAGATCGAGACCATCCTGGCCAACACAGTGAAAACCTGTCTCTACTAAAAATACAAAAAATTAGCCAGGTGTGGTGGCACACGCCTATAGTCCCAGCTACTCGGGAGGCTGAGGCAGGAGAATCGCTTGAACCGGGGAGGTGGAAGTTGCAATGAGCCGAGATCACGCCACTGCACTCCAGCCTGGGTGCCAGAGCAAGACTCTGTCTTGAAAAAAAAAAAAAAAAAAAAAAGAGCAAAGGACCTAGACATTTCTCAAAAGAAGACCAACAAATGGGCAACAGGTCCATGAAAAAATACTTGACATCACTAATCACCAGGGAAATGCAAGTTAAAACCAGAATGAGATATCACCTCACACTTATTAGAATGGCTACTATAAAAACAAAAATGAAAGATAAGTGTTGGTGAGAACGTGGAGAAAAAGAAACCCTGGCACACTGTTGGTGGGAATGTAAATTAGTGCAGCCATTATGGAAAACAGTATGCATATTTCTCAAAAAATTAATAACAGAACTATCGTATGATCCAGCAATCCCACAACTGGATATAGATCCAAAGGAAATGAAATTAGTGTGTCAAAGAGGTATCTGCACTGCCATGTTCACTGCCGCATTATCCATAATAACCAAGATATGGAATCAACCTAACTGTCCATCAACAACTGAATGGATAAAGAAAATGTGGTAAGAAAATCACCAAGAGAGTAGATTTTAAGTATTCTCACCACAAAAAAAGCAGGTGAGATAACGCATACGTTAAATAGCTCAATTTAGCCACTCTACATCATTTCAAAACATCATGCTATATACCATAACTACATATATATGTGTCATTAAAAATAAATTTTAAAAATTTTAAATCTAATCCTCCTAACAACCTTATGATGTAGGTATTATTTATTATCTATCGGTTTTACAAGGGAGGAAACAGAGGTCCAAAAGGTAAAGTAACTTGCTCAAGAACATGAAGCTCATAAATGAATCTGGGTTTTGGACCCAGGAGCCCAACTCTGGAGCCTGTACTTAGGTTTACTTTACTCTGCTGAATCTCACTGATGTGGATCCCCTACGTGCACGGTGGAAGTGTTTGAGTCGCCTTAGTAAGGTTCCCTCCTTCTCTGTTTATCACTATTTCGCAAGTCCCTGGGAGGTGTCGCACATGGGCTGTGTTCCCTTGGATTCTGCTCCAGAAGCGCAGGTCTGCCACTGCATATTCTAGGCCACTAACTATTATCACAACAATGCTATACAACAAACAACCCCAAAACTCAGTGGCTTCAAATAATGAGCAAGAATTTGATTCACGAGTCCACAGATCTGTTGACATGTTCTTTCTGTCTTAGCAGGGATTGCTTCGTGTCTGGGCTTGGCTGGTTCTTAGCTAATCTACGTTGACCGGGACAAGTAGGGCCACTTGATTCTGGTCCACATGTCTCTCATCCTCCAGCAGGCTAGCACAGGCACCTGCACTTGGTAATGGCAGACGAACAAAAGTAGACAAGCTCAATTGTGCAGACACTTTTCAAGTCTCTGTTTAAATCACATTTGCTAGCATCCCGTTGGTGAAGACAAGTCCCATAGTTGACCCTGAGCCAGATTGGTAGAATACGTACAATTACATGGTATCAGGCATGAATACGGGAAGGGATAAAGAACTGCGACCACTAATGTGTTCAATCTACCACACTCATCACTGATTTTCATTCTTCTCAAAAAATACGGGAATAAAATTAAATTTCAAAATAAGAAATCATTTAGATAAAGCTGCCAAGATTCTATAAATTAAAACTGTGCTCTGAGACATGGTAATGAAGAAACCCAAATAAGGGGCAATATACACAAATGGTTTCTTTATAAAAAGAAAACAGCAGCATTCCGCTGTATCCGTAGGAAATGAAACTGAGAATTCAGAACTCAGCCTGCTGATGTGCCAGGGAGGCCCCACATTCTGGTGGCAAAGTGGCAGTCAGCAGGGTAGCCATTGTGTGGGCCTAGTGTCTGAGCAATAATGTTAGCACAGAAGTCACATCAGAGCAGGCCGCCAGCAAAACTGACTCAGTTAGCAACTTCTTAGCATATCAATGTCTCATTTTGTTTCTCTGGCAAAAACCTCAAATATTGGATTGCCTGATTCAAAATTGGCCCCTAGGCAACCTCAGTTTTTCCAGGAGAGTACAGTGAATATCTGTTTATTCCCATTCCTGGAAAGCAGGAACTGTCATTTTCTGGGCTCACACAGCCTGCACACATAGCCTGGTTGTAATTTTTTCTCTGAGAAATGGGGGAGCCCTGTTAAGACAGCCAAGCTGGTCTCTAGACCATGAATCTCTCTAGCGATCCATGGCCCATTGCTTCTACTGCATGAATCACTGGATATATCAACCTCCCTGAGATGGTAAAGGTCAAGACCTGTGGATAAATCTTGAAAAATCAGAAAAGCCTCAGTAGACAGTAAAATTGACCAAAACCAAAACCAAAACCAAAACACCAAATAAAAAAAATGAGCCAAAGATCCTGGAGTACTCTGCTTTTCATTACAGGGACATCGTGATGTTTATAATGGCAGCTTATTGCCTTAAAATAGGACTTCAATGGAAGAACAGGTGATTCAGGGATCCCTGGGCCCCTTCCCAGAGTGTGTCAGAGTTGGGAGGAATCTTTTCAATCCTTTGAATCTGTTTTGAGCATTTGCCATATACCAGGTGCTTCATAAACAATATCTCACTTAACTCCTAAAGAATCCCCTATAAGTTAGAGCTGTATACATCCCCATTTTACACATAAGGAAACTGAGGCATGAAGCTTCTGTGAAGGAAGTTGCCCAAGTCATACTCCAGAACTGGCCCTCTGAGACATGACTCTGTGAAGCTACCCATTTAGGGGTGCCCTTCAGACACCACCAAGCCCAGTGGCCTTCAAATTAGGGGACTCATCCACAGGGGATACAATTTGCAAGGTAGAGTCACCACACATAGTTTTTTAAGATACTCCATTTCTAGATTCTCAGCTTCCGTGTGTACAATTTCCTAAAACTTACCTGCCTGAGGCCAGGTGCGGTGGCTCATGTCTATAAAACCGCCCTTTGGGACGGTGACGCAAGCAGATCACCTGAGCTTAGGAGTTCAAGACCAGCCCGGCCAACATTGTGAAACCCTGTCTCTACTAAAAATACAAAAATTAGCCGGGTGTGATCTTATACCACTTAGAATGGCAATTTTTTTTTTTTTTTTTTTTTTTTTTTTTTTTTTTTTTTTGAGACGGAGTCTCGCTCTGTCGCCCAGGCTGGAGTGCAGTGGCACGATCTCAGCTCACTGCAAGCTCCACCTCCCGGGTTCACGCCATTCTCCTGCCTCAGCCTCCTGAGTAGCTGGGACTACAGGCGCCCGCCACCTCGCCCAGCTAATTTTTTGTAGTTTTAGTAGAGACAGGGTTTCACTGTGTTAGCCAGGATGGTCTCAATCTCCTGACCTCGTGATCCGCCTGCCTCGGCCTCCCAAAGTGCTGGGATTACAGGTGTAAGCCACTGCGTCCGGCCTAGAATGGCAATTATTAAAAAGTTAGGAAACAACAGATGCTAGAGAGGCTGTGGAGAAATAAGAATGCTTTTACACTGTTGGTGGGAGTGTAAATTCGTTCAACCATTGTGGAAGACAGTGTGGTGATTCCTCGAGGATCTAGAACCAGAAATACCATCTGACCCAGCAATCCCATTACTGGGTATACACCCAAAGGATTATAAATCATTTTACTATAAAGACATATGCACATGTATGTTTATTGCAGCACTATTTACAATAGCAACGACTTGGAACCAACCCAATGTCCATCAATGATAGACTGGATAAAGAAAATGTGTCACATATATGCCATGGAATACTATGCAGCCATAAAAAATGATGAGTTCATGTCCTTTGCAGGAACATGAAGCTGGAAGCCATCAGTCTCAGCAAGGTAACACAAGAAGAGAAAACCAAACACTGCATGTTCTCACTCATAAGTGGGAGTTGAACAATGAGAACACATGGACACAGGGAGGGGAACATTACACACTGGGACCTGTGAGGGGGTGGGGGGCTAGGGGAGGGGAAGCATTAGGACAAATACCTAATGTATGCGGGGCTTAAAACCTAGATGATGGGTTGATAGGTGCAGCAAACCACCATGGCACATGTATACTTACGTAGCAAACCTGCATGTTCTGCACATGTATCCCAGAACTTAAAGTAAGAAGGAAAAAAAAAAAAAAATAGCGGGGTATGGTGTCACGTGCCTGTAATCCTAGCTACTCAGGAAGCTGAGGCAGGAGAATTGCTTGAACCCAGGAGGCAGAGGATGCAGTGAACCAATATCGTGCCATTGCACTCCAGCCTGGGTGATAGAGCAAGACTGTGTCTCAAAACACAAACACACACACACAAACACACACACACACAAACATACACACACAGACATGCAAAACAACAACAACAACAACAACAACAAAAACTGACCTACCTGATAACTCCCATGAGAAGATGTGAACCTGGATTTCCTTTCTCACTTTCCCTTTCTCAGCTACCCTTCTCCCCTTCGAAACAGTAAAGGTGTATCTCTTATCCATCCCAAACCTTATCACGAGACATTGCCTGGAGAGGAAAAAAACCTGAGTTGGGGGTAGAGGGAGAAAGAGCATCAAACAGAGGGCTGAGGGCAAATGTTGGAAAGTAAACGTTCTTTTAATCAAGACTCCCCAGACCCTTCCCCAGTCATATCAGTGAGAGATGAATTCCCATTAATTTTACTTTTTCTGTTTAACAAGTATCTAAATTTTAATCAGTTGTATCCCAAAATTTACAGCATTGATATCTCAATTCAGAAAAATGTTTAACCCTTAAAGCCTTATTATCCCAGGAAATACAAAAATTCTGAAATTTTTGCCTATAAACATGTTTTTGATTTAGATACTATGACATGATGATCCATATGAGACTTAGCAGCGGGAAAAAATATGACATTCCTATAAAATTCTATGGGGGAAGTAGAATGGAAATAATGATTTAAAGGAGAAAGAGGAACATTGTAAAATTTCTAACTGTTAAAGAAGAGTGTGTTCATCAATTTTTCAATGGATGATGGTGGGTATAAAATTACTGTGATATTTAAATTCCATGGGATATATTTAAAGGAGTGATGTTAGCAGTTTAATTTTAAACATTAATATTTACAATACACAGGATGTTACACCCTTTACAACTATTTAAAACCATGATGAAAAATTTTAAAAATAATTGATTATGTATTTTTTCAGAATGCATTTGGTGGCACATGAGCAAAAAACTGTGCAAAAGCCTCTGGTTTTGTCCAACTGCCTTTTTTTTTTTTTTTTTTTTTTTTTTCAGATGGAGTCTCACTCTGTCACCCGGGCTGGAGTGCAGTGGCATGATCTCAGCTCACTGCAACCCCCACCTCCCTGGTTCAAGTGATTCTCCTGCCTCAGCCTCCTGAGTAGCTGGGACTACAGGTGTGTGTCTCCACACCCAGCTAATTTTTGTAGTTTTAGTAGAGATGGGGTTTCACCATGTTGACCAGGCTGGTCTCGAACTCCTGAGCTCAGGTGATCTGCCAACCTCGGCCTCTCAGAGTGCTGGGTTATAGGCATGAGCCACCACACCTGGCCCAGCTGCTCTTCTTACAGATGAGCAATTTTAAAGTCGGAGAGAAGAAATAACTTACTCAAGGCCGTATGGCAAAATAGTACCTGAGCTAAGACCAAAGCTGGTCTCAGGATACCCTCACAGGCCCTCTTCTTTTTCTTTTTCTTTTTTTTCCAAATGCTAGCTTGCTGTATCAGCCTGAGTCTAGAAGGTCCCAGCACTCAAATGGGATGAAAGGCATGCAAGTTCATCAAGTGTTTATTTACAGACCTGAGAGCAGGACTAGGGCAAAGCAACAGAGGTGGATCAAGCACCAGGGACTAGCAACAATGCAAAGCCATTTCCACCCCTGGGCCAGAACACGTAGAGGGAAAGAGCCCTTACCTGGACCTGATGAGACCTGTAGCTATAGGAGAAGGTCCCCAACAGGACCTGTGTCTTTAAGGGAGGCACCAGGGCACTGCCAAACCACAGCTAGCTGCAAGAGAGCTAGGGGAGCAAATCCACCAACCTCTCTCTCCTCCTATGCTCTTTTCCTGCTGGTACCTCCATTGGTCAAATCAATCAGAAGCCAAAGGGCAGGGGAGCTAATTGTTACAGTCCTTAGAGGTCACCTCTTTGGGCACAGAGTAAGGCAGAGAAGGGCAGAGAGTCTAGAGGGGCAACCAGAGAATGTCCACCACACATTCCATTTTGAACTTGCCATTTGTACTTAAACAAAAAGAATAAGTTTCCCAGTCAAAAACAAAATCGCAGCAAAACAAAGAAATCTGTCCTCAGAAGAATCAGAAAGCCCATATTTATGAAGCAGGAGGAATTTCAGAACAGTTTGGAAGGATTTTTATTTTTCATTTTGTAACTACGATATACAGATATCTACTTATTTTAATACTATAATATTTTGTCATCTCCTTTCATTGAAAACTGATCTTCAATTTTGCAAAAATTGCCTGATTAAATCCTCACTCATGAATGCTTCAATAGGCTGCTACAAACTACAACTAAAACCCAGGAGTTGAGGGAAAGTCCCTGAGAAAAAGCAATGTTAATGGACACTTTGAACAGAAATATATTATCAAAGAGAATAATGTAAATTATTAATAGCCATATACTAAAGACAGATTAATCCAGCTAGAATTAGATTGAAAGAATGTATGCAATTGCCATAATCAAAAATGCTTTCACACTTAAATCACTTTTTTAGACAACCTGTGTTCATGTTATAGAAAGAGCAGCACCCTCTAGGGGCAGGGAGTGCCAATGGTCTATTGCCCTTTGACTTGTGCTTTTTCCTCATACCAGTAAGTGCATGATGGAGGTGGGGTGGAGGAGGGAGGAGGAGTATTTTTATCCCCAGTGCTCTTTCAAAAGAAGGCAAGTGGGTGATGCACAAAGACCCTCAGCTGGGAAATGGAAGACCCAGGTTCCTATTCTGACATGGTTGTTGATTCGTTTTACATTCTTGGTTAATGTTCTTTTCTCCAAACTCAAGTATTCTCTTTGTAAATATTTATCTCCAGTATCTCTTATACTTCAATTGCTTCAGCTTTAAAACTAGAAGAAACAAGAACAAAAATGTTATGGAGTTGTCTTGGGTACTAGGTAATACTTGTGAAAAACACTTCGTAAATTGTCAGATGCTAAAGCAACATAAAGGAGGCCACATGGCACAATAAGAACACATGACCAGGGATAGTTAACTTGCATATAAAATTATAGCTTGAAATTTCAGACTTCTGGCTATGGTATAGTAAGGAGACGAGCAATATTTTCCCGAAAAAATACCCATAAAGCTGGACAAAATTGATAAAACAACTCTTTTACTCCTCTTGAAATCAACTAAAGGCACAAAATAATTCCAGAAGCATTTATGTTTGAAAAACTATTGAACTTTGGGTAAGAACAGTGGAAGTGTGGTGTCTTTACCTGGGGCTGATCCTAACTTCTACCTTCTTCCCAGCTTAGTTGGTGCTGAGATTCTGCCAGGACATGGCAGGCCCATGAGGACAGACAGCTACACTTATTCAATTTGGAGCAACAGATACCCATATCCAGCAGCACTGGTGAAAGTGATTATCCTGGCATCAAGTGAGGAGGGAGGGCCAATGGCTCTGCTTGTCTGATATTATAGTCATGGTTAAGGCAAGCATATTTCTGGCTGAGGGTGCACATATGAGCAGCAGAGACCAAAGACAGTACAAACAATATACACAATTCTGGCTGACCCTGAGGCTGGACACATGTACATAGGAGACCCAGAAGGGCCTAGCTGAAATTAAAATGCTGGAGTAGACTTAACAATGGCCTAAACTTTGAATCTATTCCCTTACCCACACACAGATTTCAGCACAAGACAAAATCCTTACTTGCTTGAGGCACTTCAGCACAACCTATGTCCAATCATTGGCTGACTAGTGGGCTACATAGATACAGGGATGAGCCTTAAGAAGTCAGTCTTAAAGACAAAAACAAGAATTTTAAAAAAAAAATCTGGGCAGAGATATCAGCAGCTCCATATCACTAGGGAGATAGATTTAACTCAGGTAGGTTACTAAACAATGAACAAATTTTAAAAAGAACAAACCTTCAGGGTGGAAATATAGAATCTAGAGTTGCTACAATATAAAACTAGAATCTTCAGTTTTCAAAAACACCACCAACAAAAATGAGACATGCAAAGAAAGAAAATATGACTCAGGATAAAGAAAAAGGGGAAATGACAGAAACTCCCTATGAGTGATTCTAGGTATTTGATTTATCAGACAAACATCAAAGCAGCTATTTAAATATGTTCAAAGGGCTAAAAAAAAATCACATTTAAAAAATTAAAGGAAAGTATGGAAACATTGAATCAACAAATAGAGAATCTCAATAAACAGATAGGAATTATTGAAAAGAACCAAAGAGAAATTCTGGAGTTGAAGGTATAATAACTGAAATGAGAAATTCACCTAGAGGACTTTAACAGAGGATTCAAGATGGCAAAAAAATCCATCAGTGAACTTGAAGATAAAAATTGAAGAAAAATGAATAGAGCCTTAAAGACTTTTGGGACATCAAGTATATAAACACACATACAGTAGGAGTCCCAGAATGAGAGGAGAGAAGAAAAAGGAAGAAAAAATTTGAAGAAATAATGTTAGAGGGGCGGGCGGCCGGCGTGGCTGGGCGCGGTCAGGCTGCGGATCCGGCCCTGGCCTGCGTGCTGTGCAGCCGCCTGCTCTCCTTCCTGCTGCAGATGTACGCGCTGCTGCCTGCCGAGCCCACGCCTTCCACCGTGGCATCTTTCTCTTCTACTGCCGTGAGCCGCCGTGCTGTGCCGGCCTGCGAGTTTTTAGGAATCAGCTACCCAGGAAAAATGATTTTTACGCATATGAGCCACCTTTTGAGACTCTTTCCCCAGAAACAGGACAATCAGTGTGTCTCCAACTTAAGTCTAGTGCTGGTCTCTGCAGGGTTTGTGGCTGTTTAGGCCCCAAAACATGCTCCAGATGCCACAAAGCGTATTACTGCAGCAAGGAGCATCAGAGCCTAGACCAGAAATTGAGATATAAACAGGCTTGTACACAATCAGATCATTTGGACCATATAATTCCAGACCACGACTTACTTTTTCCAGAATTTGCAATTGTAATAGAAGCAAAAGATGAGATTACACCTGAAGGTGTGGAAAAGGAAGATTACTCGGAGATTATAGGGAGCATGGGTGATGCACTTGAGGAAGAACTGGATTCCACGGCAAAACATGAATCCAGGGAAGATAACATTTTTCAGAAGTTCAAAACTCAGATAGCCTTTGAACCGGAACAGATTCTCAGCTATGGCAGAGGTATTGCCCCCATCTGGATTTCAGGTGAAAATATTCCTCAAGAAAAGGATATTCCAGAGAATATCCTTTGTGATGCCAAGAGAATGTTTGAATTCCAGGTTATGCCTCAGCTCCTAAACTACCTGAAGGCTGGCAGACTGGGCAAGAGCATTGACTGGGGCATCCTGGCTGTCTTCACCTGGGCTGAGAGCTGCAGCTTGGGTACTGGCTCTACAGAATAATTTGTGTGGAAGCAGGATGTAACAGATACACTGTAAAGGCATCTTAAAGCCTTAAAAAACGTTAATAATCTTTTATACCTTGCAATTCAATTTCTGGGACTTTATCCTAAGGAAATATTTATACCAAAAATAGAGGTGCAGAGATGTTGAAGCATTGCTTACAGTGTCTACATATTAGTGAAGCAAAAGTATCCAGTGACAAGGAATTCAATAAATTTTGGTACATCCGCAGTGGAAATCTACACAGTCTTAATTATACACACCTATATTGACAGCCGAGATACCATTATAGGTGGTATTCACGGTATGACCCTATTCTTGTAAAAATATTTGTATATGTATATGTGCATAGAAATAAATCTGCAAAGATGAGAAAAAAGAAATAATGATAGAAAACTGCAACTTCGAGAAAAAAAATTAAGATAGCACAGAGGCACAACAAACTTCAAGTAGGATAAATACAAAATATCCACACCTAAACATATCATAGTCAAAGTGTTCAAAGACAAAGAAAATCTTAAAAGCAGAAAGAGAAAAATGATTCACTATGTACAGGAAAGTACAGCACTTTTAATTCCTGATTTTTCATCTAAAATGATGAAGACCAATAGGACATATTAAAAATACTGGGAAAAAAGGCCGGGCATGGTGGCTAACACCTATAGTCCCAGCACTATGGGAGGCCAAGGCCAGCAGATCACAAGGTCAGGAGTTCCACACCAGCCTGACCAACATGGAGAAACCCCGTCTCCACTAAAACTACAAAAATTAGCCGGGCATGGTGGCACACACCTGTAATCCCAGCTACTCAGGAGGCTGAGGCAGGAGAATGACTTGAACCCGGGAGGCGGAGGTTGCAGTGAGCTGAGATCATGCCACTGCACTCCAGCCTGGGCAACAGAGTGAGGCTCTGTCTAAAAAAAAAACAAAACAAACAAACAAAAAAAAACTGAGAAAAAAATAACTACTAAAGTATTCTATATTAAGCAAAACTGTCCTTCATAAATGAAAGCTAAATAAACTATTCCCAGATAAATAATAAATAGGCTGAGAGAATTTGTGGCTAGAAGATCTGCTTTACAAGATACTATAAACAGTCCTTTGGGCCAAAAGGAATTGACACCAGGTTGTAATTTTAATCCACAGGAAAAAATGAAAACTACCAGAAATAGTAAATACATAAGTTAATTTAAGAGAGTCTTATATTAACCTGTAAATGCTATAAGAAAATATAGCACCACATGGCACTCACACTATATATTTTTGTTTCATTCTCTTACTTTCTTAAAAAGATAAAAGATTTCATAAAACAATAATATTAGCATTGTATTATTAGGTTTATAACCTGATAATATAGATGTGTGTATATAAAATGTATATACGTGTATATATAAAATGTATATATGTGTGTATATGTAAGTATGTGTGTATGCGAATGTCTGTGTGTGTACACACACACATACACATACATATCAGCACAAAGGAGGAAAAGAAGGAATGGGGCTATACAGAAGCAAAGTTTCTATATTTTACTAGAATGGAGTTAGTATTATGAAGTACATAGTGGTGAGTTAACATGCATATTATAATCCTAGAGCTACCAGCAAGAAAATAACTAAGGAATATGTAGGTGTTAAATGGTATACAAAAATATTTAATACAAAATGAGGAAGAAGAAACAGAATAAAAAGATAGAAGATATATAGAAAAACATATGAAATGGCAAATATAAATCCAACCTATCAACAATTACATTAAAAGTGAATGGTCTAATTATCCCAATCAAAAGGAAGAGATGGTCAGATTCTATTTTTAAAAAAGCACAATTCAACTACATGCTCTGTATAAAAGACACACCTTAGATTCAAAGACACAGATAATTTAAAATATAGAGGATAGAAAACAGATATGCTGGCAGGGCGCAGTGGCTCACGCCTATAATCCCAGAACTTTGGGAGGCTGAGGTGGGCGGACCACCTGAGGTCAGGAGTTTGAGACCAGCATGACCAACATGGAGAAACCCCGTCTCTATAAAAATATAAAAATTAGCCAGGCATGGTGGTGCATGCCTGTAATCCCATCTACTTGGGAGACGGAGGCAGGAAAACCGCTTGAACCCCGGAGGCGGAGGTTGTCGTGAGCCGAGATCACGCCACTGCACTCCAGCCTGGGCAAAAGAGTGAGACTTCATCTAAGAAGAAAATAAAAGAAAAGAAAAAAGATATGCCCTGCAAGCAGTGACCAAAAGAGAGCGAGTGGCCATAATAACATCACAAAAATAGACTTTGAGACAAGAAATAAGCTGAGCATCGTGGCATGCACCCATAGTCCTAGCTACTCATGAGGCTGAGGCAGAAGAATCACTCGGGCCCAGGAGTTTGAGGTTACAGTAAGCTATGACCATGCGACTGCACTTCAGCCTGGGCAAGAGCGAGACCTTGTGTCTAACAACAACAACAACAACAACAACAACAACAAGAAATAGTACTACAGACAAAGAGGGATATTTCATAATAATATAAGAGTAAATACACAAGGGAAATATAACACTTATATGTGTACCTTATAACACGGGCTCAAAAATGCATGAAATAAAAACTAAGAATTGAAAAGAAAAACACAATTCAATAACAATAACTGGAGAATACATACCGTGCAAGCTCCAGCCTACACACTTGGGAACCCTCACTGCATCCACATCTTTTAATCACACCTTAAAACCCCAACTCAGTCTTCCTTGCTTGCTCTGTTAAGCAGTTTTTTTGGTGAGGGGGTTGGAGCGGGGGTGGGACCACTGTGAGAACCTTTCCTCATCTCCCCAGAAAACTTCATTTTGTGAGTAATAAACCTTTTCCTACTCTCTTGGTGTATCTCTTGGTGTATTACAGCATCATCAGACTCAATCCCCAAACCAAAGTTTGGGTTGCAGGCCCATGCCACATCTGTGAGGTGACTACAGTTGGAGCTGTGAGTACAATGTCTAGATAATGACCACCATCACTAGGGTTTTTTCTTCTCTTGCTTTGGCTTACCACCGACTCAGCTGTCTGCCATTTTGAGCTGCTGCTTGCTGGCTGGTACTCTTTGAGTTATGTTGTTGTCTCCTGGCAAGCTTGCACTTTGAGCTGTGCTTTGTTGTGTTGCTTTGCTGAGTTCTACTGAGCCTCTGTTATGGATTTAATGGACTGAAATCAGAAGTTCCAATAATTTGTGTCTAGAGACAGAAATATGGGATTAGGGATATCCTTAGAGTGGCCCTGGGTTTGAGGGTGTTCACAACAGTAGGAATTACACAGCACTATCAACCAACTTGAAGCAATTAATATCTATAGAACACTCTGCCCAAGAACAGCAGAATTCACATTCTTTTTGAACACACATGAAACATTTTTCAAAACAGACCATAGAACAAGTCTCAATAAGGTTAAGAAGATTGAAATCATACAAAATATGTTTTCTATCATAATAGAATTAAATTAGAAATGAACAATAGAGGAAGATTTAGGAAATTAAACATTTCTAAATAACAAATTGGTTAAAGAAGAAATCACAAGGGCAGTTGGAAAATATCTGTAACTTATTGAAAATGAAAGCAAAATTTATCAGATGCAGCTAAAAAAGTGCTTAGAGAGAAATTTAATGCTTTGAATGCCTATAACAGGTATGAAATTGAAGGGAATAACAAGTGCATTACTAAGGCCTCACATTGTGATTATATAAATAACCTAAACTTTAACCCTAAAAAACTAAGAAGAGTAAATAAACACCAAACAAGCAGGAAAAAACAACATAACAAAGATCAGATAAAATATTAATAACATTTAGCTAGATTGACCAAGAACAAAAGAGAGAAGGCACAAATTACTAAAATCAAGAATGAAAGGGGAGCCATTATTAGCGTCTTAACATAAATAAAAAAGATTATAAAGGAATATTATGAACACTTGGTGTCAGTCATAATGTAATTAAATGAAAATTTTTCCCAAAAGGAAAGGTCAGACCCAGATGACTTCCCTGGTGAATTTGATCACATATTAAAGAAGAAATAATATCAATTTTTCACAAACTCTTAGAAAATATCAAAAAGAACACTTCTTAGCCCATTCAATAATAATAATATTATCCTGAAACCAAAACCAGACAGAGATATCACAAGAAAACTACAGACTACTATCTCTTATGAATGTAGATGCAAAACTCCTCAACAAAATACTAGCAAAGTGAATTTAGCAGCATATTCAAAGGATCATACATCATGACCATATCAGCTTTGTCACAAGAACACAAGGTTGGTTCAGCATATGAAAATCAGTTAATGTAATACACCATATTAATAAAATAAAAAGAAAAATACCACATAATCATCTCAATAGACTCAGAAAAAACACTGGACAAAATCCAACAACTAGCATTATTGATAAAATCCCAAGAAATTAGGAAGAGAGAGGCATTTATAAAATAGCCACAGCTACCATCATACTTAATGGTGAAAGAATGAATGCTTTACTGTTAAGATCAAGAACAAGGGAAGGATATCTGCTTTCAACATTTCTATTTATCATTGTACAGGAAGTTTTCACCAATGCAATAAGGTAAACAAAGTCATGCAAATTGGAAAGGAAAAAGTAAAATTGCCTTTATTCAGAGATGACATGAACCTTTATGTATAAAATGCCTCAAGGAATCCACAGAAAAACTACTAGCAGTGAAAATACAAGAAGAATGTACAAAAATGAATTGTATTTTCATATGTTAACAACACGCAACTCAATTAAATTATTCCATTCACAATAAAACAACAAAAGAATAAAAAACATCCCAGACTGGTGCAGTGGTATACACCTATAGTATCAGCTACCTGAAAGCCTGAGGTGGTGGGATGATTTGAGCCCAGGAGCTTGAGACTAGCCTGCATAGCATAGGGAGCCCCTGTCTCTATTTAAAACAAACAAACATTTCATTCATAATAAAATAAAATAAAGAATAAACTATATTACATTTAACAAATGAAGTGCTAGACATGTATACTAACAACTACAGAACATTGCTGGCAGAAATTAAAGAAGATCTAAATAAATTAAAAGACATCCTATGTTCATGGATTGGAAAACTCAGTATTGTCATCATGGCAATTCTCCCAAAATGGATCCATAAACCCATTCTTTTTCTGAGGAATTTGCTTAAAACCTTTGAATCTTCTTCCTTATCTACAAAATGAACACAATAATCTCTTTCTCACGTGGCCATTGTGAGGATTCATTGAGAAAAATATATGTCCAATGATTAGCATGATATCTGGCACAGAGTAAGGGCTGGTTAAACGAGAGGAGAAAGAAAGGGATATCTAGATGTTACTTCCAATGGAAACATGAGCTATTTTAAGAGTTGTCTGCACTTCTGGGTTAAAATCTAATTTCACAGAGCTGATGTTAATTTGTGCAACCAAGTTAAAGTTACACCAACTGGCTTAGAAATTTGTGTCTGAGATAAAGGAATTATTCAAGGACACCGTTTTTTGGGACATACATGAAAACTTGAGTTCCATGATGCTGAATTCTTTTCCAGGAATATTCATTTGTTCAACAGCATCTATTTAGCACTTACTGTGTATCAAAAACTGGAAGTATAGCAGTGAAAAAGAAAATTTTCCATCATGGAGCTTACATTCGGAGAGGGAGATAGATGATAAACAGATAAATAAGTATAATAACAAACATTGTGCCACATATCAAGTGCTATATAGAAACAGAAAGCAGAGTGAAGACCCAAAGAGACATGAAGTCCTGTTTTGGCCAAGGGGACCAGGTAGATCCTCTCTGAAGGGATGACACTTCATTAAAGACCAGAGAGAAGTGAGGGAACCAACCATGTGATAATAACTCTTTTGCCTTTTTAAAAAGTTATATTCTAAGATTACATAAATTTGGAAGATGTGAGACGACAAATCCCTTTCTGACTACTTTTCAGGGGTTATATTATGCTAATTTGCAAGGAGCATTTCCAGGAGGTAACTGTGATTCACACCACTTCCCAAACTTTTCTGACCATGGCACCCTCTATCCCAGAGTCTTTTGCAGAAACATCATTCCACAGGGCAGGAAAGCACTGAGCTGGCAACGTCAGAGAATGAGAAACATGCTGATTCTGACCAGCTGGTGAGGCAGTTTTGTTAGGAGCAGGCACTGGCATTTTAATACCCCAGTGTTCTGTTCTATGGATCCATAGGCCATACAAGGGTGATGGCAGACTTCAACCAGAGGCATCTTTTCCCTGAAGAGAAGGGAACCTTGGCTCTGCCAGCTCTTCTTAGTAAGCCTCTTCAGGGTAGACCAATGTGTGGTGGCTGAGATGGAATTAGCAAATGTAAAACATGCATCAGAAAACACCAGCCCACCTTCACCACCCACCGACGATGCAGACAATCGTGCCAGGGAAACTCATGTCAAGGCAAGAAAATGGGGAAATCTCTCTCTTCCTGGAGGTTAAATTTCTTTTTAAAAGGCCCAACTCTTCCTCAGAGGGAGCATGTGCCTTGATGGAAGGCGTTTGCCTGGAAAGAAGATGACTTGGGTCTTGATGGTCATGATGATAGGCTTACTTGGTGACCTTGAGCAAGTCACATCTCCTCTGGGCCTGAGTAGCTTCATCTGTCATATGGGAGTTCTCCAGTCTCACCATGACCCAAGTCTAAGGACATGGCAAACAGTGGTGAGGTCCAGGTGATGTAGTTTGGATATCCCCTCCAAATCTCTTGTTGAATTGTAATCCCCAGTGTTGGAGATGGGGCCTGGTGGGAGGTGTTTGGGTAACGCAGGTGGATCCCTCACAGCTTGGTACTGTCCTTACAATAGTGAGTGAGTTCTTATGAGATTTGGTTATTTAAAAGTATGTGGCACCTCTCTCCCACTCTCTCTCTGTCTCTTCCTCCCCTTCACCTTTCACCATGATTGTAAGCTTCTTGGGACCTCACTAGAAGCCAAGCAGATGCCCCCACCATGCTTCCTTGAAGCTTGTAGAACCGTAAGTTAATTAAACCTCCTTTCTTTGTAAATTACCCAGCCTCAGATGTTTCTTTATGGCAACACAAGAACAGCCTAACACACAAGGCAAGGTCCTTCAGCCTCACCGGAATTAACTCATCTAATAAATATCATCATCACAAGAATAATAACAGCAACAACTAAAGCTCCACTTATTGAGCCTGAGGCTATATACTTTACATACATTATTTCATATGATAATCAAAATTGTTTCACAATGTGTGCACTTAGTAGTCTCAAGTTTACAGGCAAAGAAACAGGATCAGAGAGGTGAAGTCAGTTGCTGAAGGTGACACAGCTTCTAAGTGACTGAGCTGTCATTTGCTCCCCAAATTCTGTGCTCTTGGAATACTCTGTCCAAATCCTGGACTTGTGCCTCCTTGTGAGGGGACAATGAGGAAGGAGAGGGAGGAAGGAATCCAGCTTTCTCAGCTTAGGCCAAAACCCTATCACTCTGGACTTCTCACTAGTCACTGACAGGTGTTTATCAGTTGCTAGTGGGTGCTATTTAGGCAGAAAAGCAGGTATGTATTAGACACAGATGTTCCTCAATGAGCACTTGTTTGAATGTGTGAATGGTATTGGGGAACAGCAGGAAAAATGAAATTTCATCTCAAATTTCCGGGATTAGTAACAGGTTTACTGCATCTGGCCAAATGCTAGAGCCTCAGATACAAACTAGGTGGGTTCTTGAGCTACTGGAAGCAAAGTCTGATGACAGACATAGGCCTATTAATAAATAATAATGTGGGGTGCCATGTCACTTGGCTGAACAAGGGGCTTGGTGAGGCAGAAGATCGGAGCCGTGAGCTGAGCATGGTCATATTTACCCTTCTTGGTAACACCACTGAACATAAAGGAGAAAGGGGTTGTTCATCCAATAAATCAATAAAACCAGAATTAGAAAGGTGACTGGGACATGTGGAGCCCACACTCAGCAGGGACCAGTGTCTGATCCCCTGGCAGAGAGGACCAGAGCCACAGGCCCATGCGATGGGGTGACTCAACACACAGAACACTCTCTGACTGTCTGGGAGTCTGGGGCACCTGAGATAGCTTTCCTTCCAGCCCAAGGTGGATGCTCATGGGCTCCACCTCTCCAGACACCCAGGCAGGTTGGCAGTCTTCTCTCACTGTACATTTTTACCAGCCATTTTTACGAGCCAACAACATCAGTCTCCAGGAACCTGAGCTAGTCCTTCTGAGCCCAATTATCCTCTTCCCCTCTGTATGAAGCCAACAGAGCACACTCCTTTGAAATATTAAGGACCAAACCTAATTGTTGGCAACCTAAGCAATATTTTAAATATATATATTATTGTAGAAGTCATTCATGTCTAAGTGTTGAAAAAATACAGATCAGCAAAAAGAGCAAAAAGTAAAATCATCTTTAAGCTTACCATTAAAGCTGATGAGTGTTAGTATTTTAGTATAAACCTTGACAAATACTTCTATGCTTATGTATAATACAGATGTATGAATAATAAGCTTTTAAAAACAATGAAATCAAAGTTCATGTGCTGCCTGAAATGATTTTATAAATCAAATTGTATCACGAATTGTTCTCCAAGTAAAATATATATAACATTTTGTGACAGTATATTTCACATGATTATACCATAACCTTATTATGGTATAGTATATATGCTATATTATGTTATATTATATATAAGAACATACTATACCTCTTCTTATATGAATATACCAAGCCCATATTTTGACCATTTATGTCATTTTTGATTTTTTTATTGATAGGTAATATTGTAAAGAGTATCCTTGGCTAAGTACTTCCAAGTTATTACTCTACCCCCACCTCAAGCCACTGCTCTAATTGAAACCTTTCTTTCTCCATACTCTAGCCAATAGAAGTCATGGTTTTTTCCACTTTTGACCAACATGATTGGTGAAAACTGATATCTTGCTTTTATGTTCATTCTGTAATTATTGTTATGTGCTATAGCCATTAGCTTGAATGACAAATTTATATTAGAATATGTATTAAGTATTAGTTCATTCTCACATTACAATAAAGAACTACCTGAGACTGGGTAGTTTATAAAGAAAAGAGGTTTAATTGGCTCACAGTTCCACAGGCTGTACAGGAAGCATGCCTGGGGGAGGCCTCAGGAAACTTACAATCATGGCAGAAGGCCAAGGAAGAAGGAGGCAGGTCTTACACAGCCAGAGCAGGAAGAAGAGAGAGTGAAGGAGGTGATGCTACACACTTTTAAACAACCAGATCTCATGAGAACTCACTCTCTATCACAAGAATAGCAAGGGTGGAAATCTGCCCCCATGATCAAATCACCTCCGGCCAAGTCCCTCCTCCAACATTGAGGATTACAATTCAACATGAGATTTGGGTAGGGACACAAATCCAAACCCTATCACATTATTAACAGATTTTGCTGTAGCTAGCTGTTACTGGTATACCATCAACTAATACTAAAGTATTTTAAAATTTAAAGACTGGTAAGGCATACTGGTAAATAGCCCAGAATGCCAGCCCTGGTGAGAGGTGTATATTTGAAAGGGAGAGTTACAATTGTCATTCTTCGTAGCTGATATATTGACCTATGAAAGCCAAGATCAAAGGAAAAAATATTCAAAGCACTTAGTAAGAATTTGTACTGCAAAAATATCAACAATGTACGTGTATATGAACATCTATACGTACATCTACTTCTATAACTAGCTTTTCTATATAGCAAGGATAATTTCAACTTAATAAAAATATGCATAACATTGTGAAGAACAGAACTTAACTGGGGGATATAAAAGAAGACACATTATTATCCTAAGTGGAAGGATTCAATATTGGAACTCTCCCCAAATTAATCTGTATGTTAACACGATCTCTATCAAAATCTTGCTATTTTTATACTTAATAAAATTATTTTAAAGGTATTTATATAGGTATTAAATTTTATTTTTAAAATGCAAGAATAGAAAATAGCTGAAAAAAATAAGGTGGGTTGTATTGGATCTGCTTTATTAAATATTAATATGTGCTAAAAGTTTGCAATATGAAAATAATACAGTTCTAAGATGAGAATAAATGAAGACACTAACAAAACAGAATAGGAAGTCCCCAAAAGACCCAAGGCATACAGCAATTCAGTATATTATAAGGGCAGCATCTCAAAATCAAAGGAAAAAGAACGACTATTCAATAAATGGTGGTACAACTGGCTAGCCATCTTGAAAAAAAAGAAAGCTGGATGCCTAACTCACATCATACACCAAAGTAAATCCCAGTAACAGGAAAGATTTAAACATCAGTGAGACATTTGGAGCAATTAGACAAAAATATAGAGGAATATTTACATAATCTCAAAATAGGGCTCTTTTAACCATTATAAAATAGTTGTATAAAAATAATGAGCACACTAAAAAATAAACTAATCAATGAGAAAAATTTGAACGTTCCAATAGAAAAGTAGACAGGAGCATGCTTATGAATAAACACAGGCAGCCAGTAAAGCATAAGAAAAGATGCTTAACTCAGCTATAATTAGAGAATGAACATAAAAGCAAGATATCAGTTTTCTGTGGAAGTATAACGCTTTTATAAGTGGGCCTTTCATCGTATTGACGTCGGAACAATTTTCTGCAGCATTCTTCACCAGTTTGGTCCGTTTCATAGAAGGCAGTGTGGCTTCATAGAATATGCTTTAGGAAGTACAAGATATTTAGGGAAATGGTTCTCAACATGTAGGTTGATGACCCCTGGAGATATCTTAGACCCTTTCAGGGGTCTGTGAGGACAAAACTATTTTTACGATAATATTAAGACTCATTTGTCTTTTTCACTCTCATTCTTTCATGAGTGTAAGTGGAGTTTTCCAGAGGCTGCAGAGATGTGTGATATCACAACGGATTTAAACCAGAACTGAGAATCCAGCTGACTTCTATTAAGCCACACATTAAAGAGATTTGCAAAACTACAAAACTTTTCTCACTATCTTTTTGATTTGGTAGATATAATTATTTTCATTAAAATGTTATTTATGTTGACATCCAATAAGTTTATTATTGTTATTTTTAACTGAATAAATACAAAAATTTTAAAGTTCTGTCTTTATTTCTAATATGGTAAGTATTGATACAACCCACATGAACAAAAGCTCTGTGGGTGTCCTAAGTAATTTTTAACACTGTAAAAGTATTCTGAGACCAAAAAGTTCAAGAAAAACTGCTTTAGGAGAATCCACAATTTGTTATTATGCCCAAATCAGGTAATTGCTCCTGTTTCTTAATAGTTTAGTTTTTACTTTGGTTTTATTGTTAGTGTGTTATAATTCTTTGTTTAAATAATAATTGTGCAGTGTTTTGATGTTTATAAATTCAAGACTTTATAATAAACTATTAAAAATGAAACCCAGATTGAAGATACAGCAGTTTGGATAAGTTTCTTAATGTTCTTTTTAAATGTTATAAACATGAATCTTCTGACTGTGGAAGAACAAAGAAAAAATGCTATTAATAATGAACCATGCTGGGAATAGCTTCTGATACTGTACAGAAACCAGGACCTGGCACATCTTTTGATACTGGGTAAGAGATGGTGCAAAATAAAACAAATAATGTATATAAGTGGAATGAAAAACAACTGGGTTATTTTAATAAAAATAATACAAGTGGCTTTGTATCACTAGTGTGTAAATGTTATTCAGATGATCAAAGACTGCTCAAAACTTTTATAATTAAAAGTGTTATACTTCCACATTTCACTGGAATGGCAATTATGTTCTGTTAAAACTCATGGCTTAAATAAAGAAAAATTTATCTCATCAATGATAAACTTATAAAAACATTATAAATCAGTTTCATATGAAGACAAAAACTTCTAAAATAATTTATGAGAATATCAATAAAGCAAATGATAAACATCTAGGAAATATGATCTGTATGTTTAAAAATAATTGAGCATTCTCAGACATAAAATATTTAATAGAATTTCAAAAAAAGAACAATATCAATATGGGCTTATCATGGCAATCTAAATTATGAACTTGCTTGTTGCAAAAATATTTATCTGCTGATATGAGAAAATAATTTTTTTGGAAAATGTATAAATCAAGGAAGTAAAATTTCAATTATTGAGGAAGCTTCAACTGTTTCATTTAAAATAGTTTTAATAATTTACTTAAAATGTGAAATTGAAGACTTTGAAGATAATTTAATGGTTTTTGTTGATCTCATGAAGCAGGAAAAAAACAACATCTGAAATAATTCATGAAAATTTATTGTTGACACAAGAGAAAAATGGTTTCAATAAGAAATATTTCCACACATACTTTATTAGATTTTATATAAGCAATGCCTTTGAAAAGCTAGGGAGAAAGTCTACAGTTTCAGCCAAAATTTTAGGAAAATTTCTAAATGTTTTAATTTTGTACTGTCCAATTTACTGAAGTCAATTATCCCTGAATGATGCAGTAAATACATACAGCAAGTAAGCAATTATAAGTGTTTTAATGAACTTTTTATTTATAATCATGCATCAGGAAATATTTAATAAGATATCTGAAGATTTGAGAATTGAAAGAATGAAACTTAGAATACTTGGGCCATGATGGGCAGCCTATAATGCTACAACTACAAAAGCACTTTGAAAATTGTATCAAGTTCATCAGTTTAACAAAATTAGAGTAATAGGAGCAAGCATGAAGAAAAATTACCTATTTAAAAAAGATTTTAGTTGATATCAACTTAGAAAACAAAATATCAATAATATCTTCAGTTTAATAGAAAGTTTTAATTATAGCAGGTTAATGCATTAAAAATGTTAAATGTTGGAACATAGAAAGCTAAAGGAAAAGGGAGACTTTATAGAAATAAAAAACATAGTATATACCCTTTTAAGTAAGTTAAAGAATCAATTCGAAGAGAAAATATTTGACAAGTTATCAGAAATGTATTTGTTGTTTAATGGCAAAAGTAAAAGAATAATATGTTTTTGTTTTCTTTATTTTTCCTTGCTAAATTGTGTTTTTAAATTTATAATTACAATTGCTTTGGCACTCCAAATGGATCAGAAGTAAATTCAAATGGATAAATAATTTTTGTAATTAAAAACAATATTATAGCAAACAATTTTGTGGTTTATTTGGTAATAGAGATTCAAAAACATAAAATCTGCGTATTTCAAAGGCTAGAAAAATTTTAGATTAATTGCTGTAAGTTCAGCAGAAGCTTAGAAATGAGTCAGCACTATGAACGACATTGTTGACCTTAAAAGATGTGTGATGTAATGAACATATGTGTGCATGTATCTTTATAATAGAAAAATTTCTATTCCTTTGGGTATATACCTAGAAATGGGATTACTGGGTCAAATGGTATTTCTGCCTCAAGGTCTTTGAGGAATCGTCACACTGCCTTCCACAATGGTTGAACTAATTTACACACCCACCAACAGTGTAAAAGCGTCCCTTTTTCTCCACAATGTCACCAGAATCTGTTGTTTTTTAACTTTTAAATAATAGCCATTCTGACTGGTGTGAGATGGTTGCCCATCAACAATAGACTAGATAAAGAAAATGTGGTATATATACACCATGGAATACTATGCAGCCATAAAAAGGAATGAGATCATGTCCTTTACAGGGGACATGGATGGCGGTGGAAGCCATTATCCTCAGCAAACTAACACAGGGACACAAAACCAAACACCTCATGTTCTCACTCATAAGTGGGAGATTAACAATGAGAACACATGGACGCATTGGGAGGGAACAACACACATTTGGGCCTGTTGGAGGGTGGGGGATGGGAAGAGGGTGAGCATCAAGAAGAGTAGCTAATGGAAGAGTAGCTTAATACCTAGGTGACAGAATTATCTGTGTAGCAAACCACCATGGCACACATTTACCTATGTAACAAACTTGCACATCCTGCACATGTACCCCTCAACTTAAAAAAAGACACAGGTTTACCAAGTCATCCACTGACCACCAATAAGTGATAAATTTTTGGAAGAATTTGATGTGGTTTGTGTGTTAGACTATAGCTCAGAGGGGAGCATCATTTAATTAGTGATAGCAGTATTGAAAAAAAAATTGCACCAACAATTTCTAAAAATCAACAAATGATTTGGAAATTATGAGAATAATTTGATGAACAATTTTAATTATAACCTCTATTAATGGGCAAATGATTTTTATCATATATTGATATAGATTTATAGAAGTTTTTTCCTTAAAGAGTAAAAGGGACTGAATTTTAATATTTTTAATGTAAGTATTCATTTATATTACTAAACTTCTTGTTAAATATTTTAAATATCACTCATGCTTTTATTAAAGTTTATCACCTAATTGCATTGGCAGGCACTTACATGATGAAGTTAAATAACGCTGATGGCTGGGGGCCTTGTTTTCTTCTCCCTGATTTTAATTATGTTTTTATTTATTTGCCATTAAGCATAATACTGACATTTGATTTTATGTAATTAAAAAAATTAAGGTTGGGTGCATTGGCCCACACCTTTAGTCCCAGCACTTTGGGAGGCTGAGGCAGGAGGATCACTGGAGGCCAGGAGTTCAATACAGCTGGGCAACATAGCTATACTCTGTCTCTACAAAACATTTTTAAAAAATAGCTGAGCATAGTGGCATGTGCCTGTGGTCCCAGCTACTCTGGAGGTTGAGGTGGGAGGATTGCTTGAGCCTAGAAGGCTACAGTGAGCTATGATCATGCCACTGCACTCCAGCCTGGTCAACAGAATGAGACTCTGTCTCTAAAAACTAAAATAAATAAATAAATAAATAATTAAATTGCATAAGTATTACCTCTGGGTTAAAGAGTTTTATATGGTTTTCCATTTTGACATATTAATATGATTTATAATAGTGAATGTTAATATTGAATTGACCTTCTATTCTTATAATAAGCCCTATTTGGTGGTGGTGTATATTTTAATGTTGAGCTGGATTCAATCATCCTTTAAATTTTTAAAAGAAATTTTATATCCATAATCCAAAGAACAATTGATTATTAGTTTTCTATGTATGTCTATAAATGTTATCAGACTTAAATTGGAAAGATCCACCAATGAAATAACCTGGACTTGATGCCTTTGTTTGATACCATTATTTGACAGTCATCTGAAATTCAGCTCAGGTTTTTAGTCTATGCAGATTTTCAATTTTTTTCCCCCATTTATTCTTTATTTATCTACTTTTGCAGTTTATTGCATGTGTTTTTCCTCCCAGCTTCTGTTTCTTTTTTAGTTACTTTTAGGGAGACAGATTCTTATAAAGTAATCTACTTCATTAAAATGTCCAATATTTCTGCATAATATTTTTGTAATATTTGTGTAATATGCACTTACAAATAATATTTTTTCTCTAAATCTTAGGTTAAATCTCTTTTATCATTTTGAACAATGTAACTTTTATTGGGATATAATTCACATGTCATAAAATGTACCATTTTAAAGTGATAAGATGGCAAATTTCATTGGCTTTTGATATATTCACTAGTTTTACAATCATCACCATTATCTAATTCTAGAATGTTTTCATCACTCCTAAAAGAAATCTGGCTCATTAAGCTACCAGTCCCCATTCCCTCTCCCTGTAGCCCCTGGCAAGCACTAATATTTCTGTATCTATGGATTTGTCTATTCTGGACATTTCATGTAAATGAAATAATACATTATGTAGCCTTTTGTGTATGGTTTCTTTCACTTAGCATAACATTTTCAATATTCATCCACATTGTAGCATGTATCAGTATTTAATTCCTTTTTGTGATTGAATAATATTCCATTGTACAGATAGGTTACTTTTTTTCTATCTATTTACCCTTACTGGACATTTTGGTTGTTCCCACTTTTTGGCTATTTTGAATAATACTAAACATTCATGTACATTTTTTTGTGTAAACACACTGAGTTTTCTTGAATATATAGCTAAAGGTGATACTGCTGGATCATATTGTAACACTATGTTTACTGTTTTGAGGGACTGCCAAACTGTTTTCCAAAGTGGCTGAACTATTGTACATTCCTTCCACCAAAGTATGAAGGTTCTAATTCCTCCACATTCTTGCTAATACTCTTTATTGCCTATTTTTCTAATTATGGCCATCCTACAGTAGGTGTGAAGTGGTATCTCATAGTTTTTATTTGCATTTCCCTAAAGACTAATAATGTTGGGCATCTTCTCAAGTGCTTATTCACAATTTTTATATCTTTTTTGGAGAATGCCTATTTATATCTATTACCTATGGAGTTATTTTAAACTGGGTTGTCTTTTTTATTGTTGAGTTGTAAGACTTCTGGATAGAAGTCACGTATCAGATATATGATTATCACACAAATATGTTATTTGCAAATATTTTCTCCCATTCTGTGAGCCGTCTTTTCAATTTCTTGATGGTGTCCTTTGAAGCACAAAAATGTTAAATTTTGGTGAAGTTCAAATTTTCTAGTTTTCCTTTGCTTACTTGAATGTTAGGTGTTATACCTAAGAAGCTATTGCTTAATTGAAAATCACAAGGATTTACACTAATATTTTCTTCCAGGAGTTTTGTAGGGTTAGCCTTTATATTTTGTCTTTGATCCATTTTGAGTTAATTTTTGTATATGGTGTGAGGTAGGGATGCAACTTCATTCTTTTGCATGTGGAGAGCTAATTATTCCTGTGCCATTTGTTGACAACAGTATTCTTTGCCCATTGAATTTTCTTGGCACTCTTGTTAGAAACCAATTGACCATAGATGTATGGGTTTACTTCTGGACTCTCAATTCTATATCATATATATATATATCCTTATGCCACTACTACACTGTCATAATCATTGTAGCTTTGTGATCTAAGTTCTGAAGTTGGGAAGCATGAGTCCCTAAACTTCATTTCTCTTTTCAAAGTTGTTTTGGATATTCTTAGTCTTTTACATTTTCATGTGAATTGTAATATCAGCTTGTCAATTTCTGCAAAAATGAAAGGCAACTGAAGTTTAATGCAATATCAGAGCCTTTCAAAGTCCCTATGAACATCTCATTCCTCAGCTTCTCTTATTTAGTTTTTTTGTTTTGTTTTGTCTATTATGTGTTCCACCAGAAATCTATACCTCAGGAAACCAAGAAATTAAACAATTGCCTGTCATTGTTTTTGACAAACAGCTCTGGGCTTTTTGCATTGGACAAGCCACTGCATCAGGCCAAATAAATATACCCTTGAACATGGAGTCTCCAGGGACTCACCAGACAGGTTAAATAATGAAAGTTCAGTGAGAATGAGGCTTTGAAGAAGCTACAGCCATGTTCTCCCTCTGGTAACTATCAGTCTGCTAGTTTTCACCACATATGTAGGCTGTTTGTTTTCAAGGCTATGTAGCATTGAAGAATGGGATATTGGACTGAAGCAATTAAAGCACCACAAAGCTCGATATTCTTACCAACATTCAGCCAGTTTGTTGGATAAATGCTCCCCACATTGCTTTAATTTATTTCCATGATTCTGAAAAAGCTTTCATGAAGAAGATAATTTTTGGGAGTGTTTGCTTTCCCATTTTCCCTAACATCACTCAAAAATGTTAACCTACCTTTCCTTTCTCTCTTTTTTTAATTGATTACTTTTACTGGAACTTTGTTTTCTCATGAATTTTTTTAAATCATATCTAGTAATCCCAGAATTTGGGAGGCTGGGGTGGGCAGATTGTTTGAGCTCAGGAATTCAAGACCAGCCTAGGCAACATGGTGAAACCCCATCTCTACAAAACATAGAAAACTTAGCCAGGCATAGTGGCTTGCACCTGTAGTCTCAGCTACTAGGAGGCTGAGGTGGGAGGATTGCTTGAGCCCAGGAGGCAGAGATTGCACTGAGCCAAGATTGCACCACTGCACTCCAGCCTGGGCAACAGAGTGAGACGGTCTTAAAAAAAGAAAATAAAATAAAAAGAAAGAAAGAATTATATTTAGAATTCATTAATTCTCTTGCTTTCATTTTTTCCAACTTACTGATTTTAATCTTATTCTTTCTTCCTTTAACTAAGTTCATTTTTTTTTTGCTTTTTGAAATAAATGCTTAGTTCCTTTATTTTGATTCTTCTTTGTTTCATAATAAACAACATTAAAATTATGAATTATCCTCTGAGCATTACCTTGGAATCTCGTAAGTCTTTCTACACAGTGTTATCATAATTATTTTCTAGCCTGTAGTTGCAGTATGATTTTCTTTTTGACTTAAGCTTATTTATGAGGGCATTTTTAATTTTCCAAGTGATTTTTATTTATTATTTTGCAACCCATTCCTTATTTTACTGCATTGCACTACATGAATGTGTCAATGAAATCTTCCTTTTTAGGATTCATTTTTTCCATGTAACTTATGAGATCATTAATTTTAAAAATGTTCTATAAAAATTTGAGAATAATATATTCATAGACTATCTTGTTTCTCTCTCTCATATATTGTAACTAAATATATTATTCAGTTCTTCTATTTTCTTATTTGATCTATCAAAGACTGAAAATTATTTAAGCCAACTTTATTGATTTAAACAAAAATTAATTTATATATACATTACATACATTAAAAGGTACCAATTTTAAGTGTACATTTCAATTAGTGTGACCCAATCAAAATAGGAAAGATTTCCATCATACCAAAAAGTTCATTGTGCCCTTTACAAGCCAACTCCTCCCAACACCAGACTGAGCAGCAACTTTCCTGTTTCCTGTCACTATAAATTATATTTGCCTTTTTAGAATTTCATATAAAGTAAATCATACAGATTATACTCTTTTGTGCCTGGATTCTTTGTTTGACACAACATTTTGGGATTGATCCATGTAGCTACTAATGTCACTAGTTCATTCCTCTTTGTTGCTAAATTGTGCTTCATTATATGGTATACTACAATTTTTGTATCCACTCATCAGTTGATGAACATTTGCATTTTTCCAGTTCAGGCTACTATGATTAAAGTTGCTATAAATATTTGTGTACAGTCTTTGTGTGATGTATGGTTTCGTTTCTATGGGTTGTGTCATAAGTATATGTCTTAGTCCATTTTTTCTGCTACAACAGGATATGTGAGACTGGGTTGTTTATAAACCATAGCAGTTTATTTGGTTCACAGTTCTGGAGCCTGGGAAGTCCAAGAACATGGTGCCAGCATCTGGTGAAGGCTTTCATGCTGCATCATCCCATGGCAGAAGGCAGAAGGGCAAATGAGGGTGAGAGTGTGAGACAGAGAAGGTAAAATTTCCCTTTATAACAACCCACTCTGGCAATGATGAATGCACTCCTGTGATAATTACATTAAGCTATTCATGAGGGCAGAGCACTCATGGCCTAATCATCTCTTAATGTTCCCACCTCTTAATACCCTCAAAATGGCAATTAAATTTCAACATGAGTTTTGGGGCCCAGCATGGTGGCTCATGTCTGTAATCTCAGCACTTTAGGAGGCTGAGGCAGGTGGATCACTTGAGGTCAGGAGTTTGAGACCAGCCTGGCCAACATGGTGAAACCCCATCTGTACTAAAAATACAAAAGTTAGCCAGGCATGGTGACATAGACTTGTAATCCCAGCTATTCAGGAGGCTGAGGCACAAGAATCACTTGAACCTGGGAACGTGGAGGTTGCAGTGAGCCGAGATTGCACCAATGCACTCCAGCCTGAGTGACAGAGTGAGACTATACAATTCCCAGGTGACTGATGGTGTTTTCTTATATTTATCTTATAAATCTTTTTTGTGAATTTATGTTTCAATTTGTGTCCATTTAAAAAAATTAGGCTGTTTTCCTTTTAATAATTGAGTTTTGAGAGTTTGTTGTTTACTCTTTATACAACTTCCTTATCTAATATACATCTTGTTACCTACATTGGTTTTGAATTCAGACAGACCGATTCCTTCCCCTTTATTCTTCTTTTTCAAAATTGTTTTAATTATTAGAGCTTCTTGACCTTTTCATATAATTTTTTACAAATCTTATCTATATCTACAGAAAAATCTTTTAGGGATTTTGATAGAAATTTCATTAAACCTTTATATTATTTTGGGGGGAATTTATATCTTTACTGTTTTGGGTCTCCTAAAACAGATGCATGTTATGTCTCTCCATTTATTTGTATCTTTTTTTTATTTCTTTCATCAGCATTTTTAGTTTTCAGCATACATATATGTATATGTATATGTATTGTTAGCTTTATACTTAAGTATATTATTTGTTTTGAACAGTTGTAAGTGGTACTGCATCTTAAATTTTGGTGTCCATGTGTTATTGTATTGAAGTACAACTGATTTTCCAAGTGTATCTTATATCCTGTGATGTTGCTGAACTCACCAGTTTCAAGGATTTTTTTTTAGATTATTTAGTATTTTATACATAAACAATTATGACATTTGCAACTAAGGACAGTTTTATTTCTTGCTTTATGCTCTGTATCCCTTCTATTTTGTTTTCTTTTCTTATTGCACTGGCTAGACCTTTTACACTAAGTTGAATAAGAACAATGAAGCAAATGTCATTGTTTTTTCCCAGTCTTAGGGACAAATAATTCAGTCTTTCGCAATTAAGTATAATGTTAGCAGCAGGTTTTTGTAACTGTGCTTTATCAAGCTGATGAAGTTTCCCTTTATTTCTATTTTTCTGAACATTTTATCATAAATTAGTGTGGAATTTTATCAAGTGATTTTTCTGCCTCACTCAAAAAATTGTCATTTTTTTCTTTTACCTTTTAATATGGTGGATTATATTGATTTATTTTTAATTGTTGGATCAGCGATCAGCCTTGCATCCCCGAAATAAATACCACTTGGTCATAGTGTATAATCCTTTTAATTCATTGCTAAATTCTATATCCTAATGTAGTTTAAGAAATTTTATATCTATATCGATGAGGGATATTGGTCCATAGTTTTCTTGTTTGTACTGGCTTTTTCGAGCTTTGATAGAAGAGTAATACTACTTTCATAAAACACATTTGAAGACTTCCTAGAATCTTCCGAAGAGGTTGTGTTGCATTGGAGTTAATTCTTCTTTAAATGTTTGGCAGAATTTTTGAGTGAAATTATTTGGGCTTGGGGATTTCTTTTGGGGGAGTTTTCAAATTAAAAATTTAATTTCTAATAAATTATAAGATATTCATATTATATATTTAATATTGGGTGAGTTGTGGTAGTTAGCATTTTTCAAGAAACTGGTCCATTTCATCTAAGTCTTCAAACTTTCACATATGTAATTGTTTGTAGTACTTCCCTATTGTCCTTTTGATGTTGCAGGGTCTACAGTGATTCCCCATTTTATTACTGATATGAATAAACGTGCCTTCTATTTTTACTTTATTAGTATTGCTAGAGGCTTGTCAACTTTATTGATACTTTGAAAGAATGAGTTGTTTCATGTATTTTCTTTATTGTTTTTTGTTTTAAAATTTCATTGATTTGTTTTTATATTTTTTATTTCCGTTCTTCTCTTGTTTGGGGTTTATTTTAGCTTTTTTTTTTTTTTTTTTTTTTTTCCAGGACAGAGTCTTGCTCTGTCATCCAGGCTGGAGTGCAGTGGTGAGATCTCAGCTCACTGCAACCTCTGTCTCCCAGGTTCAAGTTATTCTCCTGCCTCAGCCTCCTGACTAGCTGGGACTATGTGCACCACCACACCCGGTTAATTTTTGTATTTTTAGTAGAGACAGGGTTTCACCATATTGGCCTGGCTGGTCTCAAACTCCTGACCTCGTGATCAGCCTGCCTCGGCCTCCCAAAATGCTGGGATTACAGGTGTAGCCACCCCGCCCAGCCTTGCTTTTCTTTATCTAGGCTCTTAAGGTGAGAGCTTAGATTATCGATTTGAGACTTTCCTTCTTTTCTTTTTTATTTTTAGAGACAGTTCTTGCTGTCACCCAGGCTGGTCTTGAACTCCTGGGTGAAAGTGATTCTCTCACTCCAACCTCTTGAGTAGCTAGGACTATAGGCATGCACCATTACACACAACTCTTCTCCTGCTTTCTAATGTATGCATTTAGTCTTACAAAGTTCCCTGTCCACATTTCTCTAGTTGTGTTCCAGAGATTTTGATATGCGTATTTTTACTTTCATTCTCATCAACGTATTTTTTAACTCTGCTTGAGACTTCCTGTCTGACCCACGGATTATTTAGATGTTGTTAAGTGTTGTTTATTTTCCAAGTATTTGGAGATTTTTCTGCTCTCTTTCTATAATTGATTTCTAGTTTAACTTCATGTGGTTGGAGAACACTCTTTACCATTCCAATCCTTTAAAATCTGTTAATGTTCCTTTTATGACCCAAAATGTGGTCTCTCTTGGTATATATTTTCTGGGCATTTGAAAAGCATCTGTATTCATCTCTTGTTGAATGGAGTGTTCTATAAATGTTGATTAGATCCTGTTGATTGGTGCTGGTGCTGAGTTCTTCTATGCTCTTGCTGGTTTTCTATCTAGTTGTTCTATCAGTTGTTGAAAGAGATGTGTTGAAGTCTCCAACTATAATTGTGGATTTTTCCTTTAAATTCTGTCAGTTTTTGCTTCATATTTTGCAACTCTGTCTTTTGGCACATATACCTTAAGAATTGCTAAGTCTTCTTTAGGGTTTTAAATTTTTTAATTTAAAAAGTTTTAAATGTTTATATAATTTCTATTTCTCTAAGGTCTAGTTTATCTGATATTAATATAGCCATTCCTGGTCTCCTTTGAATAATGTTTGCATGATATATCTTTTTACATCCTTTTACTTTCAACCTATCTGTATCATTATATTTGAAATAGGTTTCTTGTAGTTGGGTTATGTCTTTTAACCTACTCTGCCAATAGCTGTTTGTTAATTGCTGTATTTAGACCATTTACATTTAATTACATTACATTTAACATCATTATTGATACATTAGGGCTTGTCTCCCATTTTATTTTTTGTTTTCTGTTGTTCTCTCTGTTTTTATTTCTCTGTTTTCTACTTTCTACCTTCTGTGGGTTACCTGAACACTTTTTAGAATTCCATTTTGACTTATCTATAGTGTTATCTATACTGTATATCTCCATATAGCTTTTAGTGGATGTTCTAAGTATTACTAGATATCTCTAGCTATACATATATAAACACACATATATATGTTATATATATAAAACCTATAGATATCTAGGTAATACTAAAAAATTAATTTTTATATATGTATACATATATACACATATGTGTATATGTACAGTTTAATACATAGACACACCCCATGAAATTATATATACAAATTTCTATTTATATATTATGTTATATATCTTTATATATTATATGTCATTTATAGATATTTCTATATATAAATTTCTCTATATATTATTTTATATATAATACATATATAAAAATTTATATATAGTTTATGTATTTATATTTTACATATATGTGTATATGTATGTGTGTTCAAATATATATATAAACCTTAACACACTATACTGGGGTTCTTATTTTACCAGTTCAAAACCTACTTCCCTCTATGTCCCTTTACCTTCCCCCGTTTATAATGTCATTGTCTTACATAGCCTCTATATACATTTCAAAGGATATCAGACAATATTCTAATTTTACATCAACCTTCAAACAAAATTAAAATATTCAACAGAAGGAAAGTCTATTGTACTCATCCATATTTTTGCTTACTGTGTTCTTTATTCCTTCCTGATATTCCAAGATTGCTTCCATTCTCTTTGTAGATCTTCCTTCAGGGATTCTTTTGAGGGTACGTTTGCTGGCAACAAATTCTTTTAGTTTTTTTCTTCATTTCAGAATGTCTTGATTTACCCTACATTTCTGAAGGATGTAGGATTCTGAGCTGACATTTCTCTTCTTTGAGCACTTGAAAAATGTTGTATCACTTCCTCTGGTTTCCATAGTTTCTAATGAGAAATCCTCTGTCATTCTAATCGCTTTTTTCCCCTAGGTAATGTATCATTTCCCTGTCACAGCTTTTAAGATTTGTTGTTTTGTTTCCTTTTAATTTTCAGAAATTTGACTATGATGTCTCTTGCTATAAATTTTTGGGGATTGTCCTGTTTGTGGTTCAATAATTCTTCTTGAATCTGTAAACTTACATATTTTGTCAAACCTGAGAGGTTTTTTTTAGCCATTTTAAAAAATACTTTTTTCTGCTCTGTCCCCTTTACCTTCTCTTTCTGGGACTCTGATGACAAAACATTAGACCATTTGTTAAAGTCCCACACACAGGTCTTTGAGGTGTTGTTCATTTGCTTCTTTCAGTCTATTTTCTCCCCTTTGTTCAGGTCAGATAAGTTCTATTGTTGCACCTTCTGGTTCACTGATTCTTTCCTATGTCTTTTTTATCCTGCTCTTGAGCCCACCCATTGAGTCCTTTATTCTGGTTATCGTATTTCTCATTTTTAGCATTCCCATTTGATTCTTCTTTGTCTCTTATATTTCTTTGCTGAAACTTTCTGGTTTTGTATTTTATGCATGTTTGTAACTGCTCACTGAAGCATTATTATGATGGCTGCTTTGAAATATTTGTCAGATAATTCTAGCATCTCTGCCAACTCAGTGGATGGAATCTATTGATCATGATTTTTAATTCAGCTTGAGGTCTTCTTGGGTTTGGTATAATAAGTGATTTTTCAAACTAAAACCTGGACATTTTGGGTGTTATATTATGAGACTCTGGATGTTACTTAAACCTTCCATTTTACCTGACTTACTCTGACTCTGCCAGGTGGTGGCAGTAATTCAAATTTCCCACTCAGCCTCTTTTGACACTCAAGGTGAAAATCTCCTCATTGTTGTTGATCTGTTTGGGTGTTCTGACTTTCCATCAGGCCTCCACTGATAAATTCCTATCTTGGAGGGTTAGGGGTGCCTTGTTACTCCTCCCCATGTGGCCTCCTTTCACATTATATGAAGTGGTACTTGGTATTGCTGAGTAGTAGTGAAAATCCTCACTTTTCAATCAGGTTTCTCTGACACCACTGTAGTATAAGAGGGCATCTCATTTACTGCCAGAGACAGGTGGAAGTCCTGGTTCCCACATAGTCTTCTTTGATGCTTTGGAGGGTGCCTCTTTACAGTTTAGTAGAGAAAGTCACATCGCGGCATTCTCTGACACCACCCTGGTGAAAGGATTTGGAGTCTTACTACAGGCTGATGAAGACGGAAGTCTATGCTCTCCACTTGTCCTGCCCTAGACTGTGTTGAAGTAAAGCCATAGATTCTTCCTGTGGTGTTTGGATGCAGTAAAGCAGTTAGTTTCTAATAGGTTTCTGGCCTCCTAGACTTCCCTCTTTCTGGTCCTTTGGCTAAATAAAGCAGGCTTTTGTTGGTGCATTTTCTGCTTGCTTCTTGTCTTAATTTGAGCTGCTATAACAAATTACTGTAGACTGGGTGGTTGATATGGTTTTGCTATGTCCCCACCCGAATCTCATCTTGAATTGTAGCTCCCATAATTCGCACGTGTAGTGGGAGGGACCCAGTGGGAGGTAATTGAATAATGAGGATGAGTCTTTCCCATGCTGTTCTTGTGATAATGAATACATCTCACAACATCTGATGGTTTTATAAAGAGGAGTTCCCCTGCACAAATTCTCTATTTTCCCTGCCATGATGTAAGATGTGACTTGCTCCTCCTTGCCTTCCACCATGATTGTGAGGCCTCTTCAGCCATGTGGAACTGTGAATCAATTAAACCTCTTTCTTTTATAATTATCTAGACTTGGGTATGCTTTTATTAGCAGCATGAGAACAGACTAATACAGTGGTTTAGACAACAAATTTTATTTCTTAAAGTTCTGTAGACTGGAAGTCAGAGAGCAAGGTGCCTGCATGGTCAGGTTCTTGGTAAAGGCCCTCTTGCTGGTATACAGATGGCCATCTTCTCATTGTATCCTCACGTATCAGAGAGTGGAGAGGGAGAAGAAAGCTCCTTCATGGTTCTTATAAGGGCACTAATCCCATTCATGAAGGCTCCACCCTTAGGACCCAATCACCTCCTAAAGCTTCACTTCCTAATACCATAACAGTTGGAGTTAGGATTTCAACATATGAGTTTGGGGAGGACATGAACATTCAATCCACAACATTCTGCCCCTAGCTCCCCCAAATTCACGTCCTTCTTGCATGCAAAATGCATTCATTTCAATCCAACAATTCCAAAAGTCTTAACATTTTTTCAGCAGTAAGTCTAAATTCTCATCTAAATATCATCTAAACTAGATATGGGTGAGATTCAAGGTATGATTCATCCTGAAACAAAATTCCCCAGCTGTGAAACTGTGAAATCAAATGATATGCTTCCAAAATATGATGGTGGAATAGGCATACGATAGACATTCCCAATCTAAAAGGGAAAATTAGTACAGAAAAAATGGGTGACAAGTCCCAAGCAAGCCCAAAACCTATCAAGGCAAACTCCATGATCTTAAACTTCAAGAATAGTCCACTTTGGCTTCATAATTTATCTTCCTCACCCACTGTGGTGGTGGCAATGTCACCCCCATAGCTCAGCAGGGCACTGCCCATGTATGACTCTCTGTGGTGGCCCCACACATATCATGGCTCTGCTGTGTGGGGATCATGCCCCCTGAGCTGCTGGGCAATCCTATCCGCATGGCTTCTGTTGGAGGTCATCCGCCCTGTTGATGATCTCTCTATTGCATTTGGAGTCCTTCTTCCCTTTTTTTGAAGGATATTCACATATATTCACAGCCTTCCTTCATTCCATTCCATTTTCTCTATTTCCTTTAGTTCCAGCTGGCAGTGTTTTTACCAGTACAGTCCTGTTTCTATTTTTGGCATCTGTTGAGATGGCTGATAATGTCCATGCTTTGCATCCACACTAATCTCCTTATCAAATGATTGACTGGCCTATTTATTGATGTTCTCTTCCACACATGGTTTCTCATTTTTTGCAATATGGATAGACTGAGAATTTTCCAAATCTTAAGTTCTGGATCTTTTCCGCTTAACAATTCTATCTTCAACTTATTTCTCTCTTCTTGCATTTTACTATAAGCAGTCAGGAGGAACCATACCACTCCAACACTTTGCTTAGACATTTTCTCAGCTAAATATCCAATGTCATCACTTACAAGTTCTACCTTTCACAAAACACTAGATTTTAACAAGGATTACCTTTTCTCCATTGTTCAATACATATTTCTTATTTTCATCTGAAATCTCATCAGAATTTCCCTCAATCATATTTATACCAATTCTACATGTGATTATTAATGTATTCTCTATAAACCACAGAAGATTTATCTATAGCTCTTCTCTTTTCTGTTTGAGCCCTCAGCAGAATTGCCTTCAAAAGTCCCTTCATGGCAATGTCAGTTTTTTTAGGATGCACCTCAAAATGCTTCCAGCCTCTACCCATTTCCCAGTTCCAAATCCTCTCACATTTTTCACATTTTTAGATATTTAGTACAGCAGCATCCCAGTTTTCAGTACCAATATTCGTGTTATAGTTCTTCAGACAAATAGATACAATAAAATATATAAAGAAATGTATTATAAGATATTGGTTTACATGATTATGCAGGCTAAGAATTCTTATAATCTGCTATCTGTAAGCTGGAGACCCAGGAAAACCAATGGTGTAGTTGGAAGCCTGAAAACCAGAGAGTGAATGGTATGGATTCCAGCCTGGCCTGAGCTCTGAAAACCATGGTGCCAAGATCAGGAGAAAATTGATATTCCAGCTCATTCAGTCAGCCAGAGAGTAAATTTAACCTTCTTCCATCTTTTTCTTTGACTGAGGCCCTCAACAGATTGGATTATGCCCACCCATACTGGATAGAGCCCTCTGCTTTACTCAGTTCACCAATTCAAATGCTAATCTCTTTTGCAAATACCCTCAGAGACACACCCAGAAATAACGTTTAGTCAGCAACCTGGGTATCTCATAGCCTAGCCAAGGTGACACATACAATTAACCATCACACTTTTATTAGTGTTTTCATGTTGCTGTGTGATCTAGCACCCAGTGTGGGATTATGAGGCAAAAAGAAAACCAAGAGAACTTGCTGCCGTATGGTTCTTTGAGTCTGAAGTCCCTTGTCAGTCTGGGACCTTTCAGAATTCCTTTTATTTTAAAAACATACGTTACATCCAGGGTGTCTAGTTGTACTTAATGGGAGCAATAGGGAAATCTACATCTACTCCATCTTCCCAGAGGTGGAATTCCATATGATTGACCTTTGTATATTGATTTTGTCTTCTGCAAATTTGCTACCCATTTATTAGATTTGAAGCATTTTGTTAGATTATTTGTTATGTACCTAATTAAGTCATCTGTGAACAAAGTCAGTTTTACTTCTTCCTTTACAATTTGTATATGTTTATGTATTTTCTCGCCTGATTGTCCTGGCTAAAATCTCCAGTACAATGATGATTAGCAGTGGTGAGAGATATTATTGGTCTCTGATATTAACAGAAAATATTAATAGAAAATATTCCTCTTTCATCATTAAGCATAATATTAACTGTACATTTTATATAGATCCCTTTTGTCAGCTTCTATTTAGGGTTTCTGAGAGCTTCCTCATAGACGAATGTTGAATTTTGTCAAGGGCTTTTCTGCATATATTGAGATTATCATATGATGTAATCATTTTCTTATCAGTTTAGCTAGAGGTTTATAGAGCTTATTGATCTTCTGAAAGAATTTTATATTTCATTGATTTTCTCTATCATTTTTCTTTTTCTAATTAAGTTCCACTGTGATCTTTATTATTTTCTTTCTACTGTGTACTTTGTTTCATTTGCTCTTCTTCCTAGTTCCTCAAGATGACAGGTTAGATAATGATTTGAGACCTTTCTTCTTTCCTAATAAGTGTTTAGTGGTATAAATTTCAAAGTACTGCTTTAACTGCATCCCACAAATTTTAATATGTTGTGTTTTTATTTTGATTCATTTCAAAATACTTTGTAATTTCCTTTTTGGTTTCTTTTGAGGTTATTTAGAAGAATATTATTTAGATTTCAAATATTTGGCAGTTTTCAAGACGTATTTCTGTTATTGGTTCCTAATTTATTTACACTGTGGTCAAAGAGCATACTTTGTATGACTTGAATTCTTTTAAATTGAGATGTCTTTCACGGTCTATTTTGGTAAATATTCTATGTACACTTAAAAAGAACGTATAGTCTACTGTTATCGGGTAGTGTGTTTTCTAAATGGCAAATAGGTCGTGTTGGTTAAGAATGCTCTTTGATTCTTCTACATTCTGATTTTTTGTCTACTTGTTCTGTCCGTTAAGACAGGAATGTTGAAATCCTCAACTTTCATTGTTGGTTTGTGTAACTATTGCAGTTGTATTAATTTTTGCTTCATATGCCTTGAAGCTTTTTTAAAGGAATATAAGCCTTTAGGATTGTTGCATCCTGATGAATTGGCTCTTTTATTGTTGTGAAATGATTCTCTTTATCTCTCGTTATATTCTTTGGTCTCTGCAAAGAATTGAGAATTTTCTAAATTTTTATGGTCTGGGTATTTCTGCTTAACAATTCCATCGTCAATTTATATCTCTCTTCTTGCATTTTACCATTTGCAGTCAGGAGGAATCACACCACCTCAACACTTTGCTTAGAAATTTTCTCAGTTACATATCCAATGTCATCACTCACAAGTTCTACTTTTCACAGGACATTAGGTTTTAACAAGGATTACCTTTTCTCCATTGTCCAATAACTTATCCCTCATTTCCATTTGAGACCTCATCAGTATCACCTAAAACCTATTTTGTCTGACTTCAAACATATATTCCAGCTTTCTTTTGATTAATATTAGCATGATTTATTGTTTTCAATACTTTAAAAGTATTTGCATCTTTATATTTAGTGTGGGTGCCTTTAAACAGCATATAGTTGACTCTTTTTAAAAAATATAATTTGATAATCTCTTACTTTTAATTGGGGAGTTTAGACAATTTACATTTAATGTTATTGATATGGTTAGGTTTAAATCTATTAGTTTTTTATATTAAAAAACTAATAGATTTTTTATTTTTGTTCTATCTGTTCTTTTTTTAACCTTTTCTGTCTATTTCTACCTTCATTTGGATTAACTATATTTTTAAATGATTCAATTTGATCTCTTTTATGGGATTATTAGTTATATATCTCCTACTTAAGTGATTACTTTAGGGCTTAGAGTATACAACTTTAATTTATCATAGTGATAATGTAACACTTTACTACTATATACTGTATACTTCCATTTTTACATCTCCAAACTTTGGGCTAATTTTTATCACACATTTTATTTCTACATATGTTATAACTCCATTTCATTATTATAGTGGCTATTTCACTATTCTTCAAATAGCCAATTATCTTTTGAAGATATTTAAATAGTAAGGCATTTATTTATTTAATTTATTTACCCAGGTAGGTACCTTTTCTGGGGATCTTTATTCCTTTTGTGGATTCACATTTTCATCTGACATCATCTTTTCTTTGTTTTTAAGACTTCCTTTAACATTTTTTGTGCCATGATCTGCAGGTGAATTTGTTCAGCTTTGTGTGTCTGAAGCAGTATTTTGTCTTTGTTTCTGAAAGATATTGGTGTTGGATATATAACTTATGGGGTCCTTTTCTTTCAGTACTTTAAAGATTTTGCTACAATATCTTCTAGCATGGATTGTTTCTAACAAGAATTCCTATGGCATCCTCACCTTTGTTTCTCTGTATACTATGTGTCTCTCTTTTCTAGATGCTTTAGAGAATTTCTCTTTATCACTATTTTTAACCAATTTTATGGTGATAGATCTTGGTATAGTTCTTTTTCTTATCTTTTGTTACTGTTTCTTGTGTTTGGAGTTTGCTAATTCTTTTGGATCTGTGGGTTTATAGATTTCACTTAATTTGGAAAACTTTATGCTATTATTTTTTCAAATATATTTTCTGTTCTCTGATACTTTCAAAGACTCCAGTTACACTTGTATTCATTCACTTGAAGTCTTCTCACAGCTCACTGATGCTCTATTCATTATTTCAATCTCTTTTCTCTTTGTATTTCATTTTGGATAGTTTCTATTCTGTCTTCAACTTCACTAATCTTTTCTTATACAACGTCAAATCTGCTGTTAATCCCAACCATTGTATGTTTTATTTCACATATTGTAATTTTCATCTTTAGAAAGTTGATTTGGATCAATTTTTATATCTACCATGTCTTCACTTAACTTCCTCAACCTTCTTCCATTTTCTTGAACATACAAAACATAGTTACAGTAGGGTTTTAATGTTCTTGTACACTCAAGGGTATCACTTCTGGGTCAGCTTCAGTTGATTGAATTTTCTCATTATAGACTGTATTTTTATGCTTCTTTACAAGGCTGATTAATTTTTTTATTAGATGTCAGACTTGTCTGAAGACAGTTGCTTCATATACACTATCCAGTTTTCTAGATGTTTCTGATAAGAGATCCCTCTTATTGCAGTTACTCCACTATGGTCAGTAGTGAAAGAGTGAATAAAGCAGTGTTTGTTAAGGCTCTAATGTTTCGTTGTTTTGTGTATTGTAATGTCATGTTATTAATGCCCAAAGTTAATGACTAATCATAAATGAGGATTTTATTTTTATCAAAATAATTTAGCCTCATTTTTCCATTAAAACTTTTGGTTTGAATCTAATTTTTATATTAATATTGTCCTTGTATTCCTTTTTGCCAAACTAACAGTTACCTTATATGTTTTTGTCCATTTATTTTAAATATTATCTTTTTTTGTTCAAGTAGAATTTGCTTTTAGACTCAATATGGTAGTCTTTGTCTTTTTATAGAGATGTTTGATCTGTTTATATTTATTATGATCACTAACATCTTTCTTCTTAATTCTGTCATTTTATGTTGTTTCTTATTTTATTTCCCAATTTTTGTTTATATTGTTCATGTATCCTACTTTCTTCTTTCTACTTTTGTAGAAGTTACTTTTTAAAAAATTTTAAAAATCAAAATCCTATTAATCTTTGACTCTCTTCTATATTTGGCATTTGAAATTTTAATCAGGATGTGTCTAGATGTGAGTTTTTAAAAATTAATTTTACCTGCTCTTCGTGGGTGTTTTTTCCCTCAGACTGTTATTGCTACTTTCAGATTTACTGTGATGTTTTTGCTCATCTTATTTCATCTCACTATGCTTCTTTCTGAATTCTGGGAGATTTTCTTTTTTTGAACAGACAATTTAAATTATTTATTCCATTTTCTTCAATGTTTAATATGCTCTCCACTGCCCCTACTGCATTTTAAAATTCTGTAATTATACTTTTCATCTTAAAGTAAAATTGCCTTATCTTACATAATTATCTTTTCAGAAATGCAATATGTTCTTTAATCTCATAGAAAATATAAATTTGATATTAAATTTTTTCCTTCTATTTCTGGCATACGTCTGTTTCGGGGGAAACTTTTTTTTGGATTCTATATCTGATACTGTTCCTTCTTTTGTACTGGTAAAATTTTCTCTGGTGACTGTTCTTTTACTTATTCTTTGGAGGCAGAGCTGGATTTGCAGATGAAGTCTATTAGAGAAAGTGCAAGTTCAGATATATTCAAATCAAACAGAGAAAAATAGAAGTTTTATGTTTCTGAAGGTTTAGTTGGCTATTCAGAGCATTTCATATACCATGTGGTGTAGGTCGCAGCCATTTGTCAGGGAAGCTCAGTTGTTTGTGGAATGTGTCTTTTCACCCCTCTCTTTGTATAGGTGTGGGCAGACACAGTTCTCCAAGTAATTCGTAGATTTGAGATTAGCTCACCTTTCACTGCTTTTTTTTTTTTTTTTTTTTTTTTTTTTTTTTTTTTTTTTTTTGAGACAGGGTCTCATTCTGTTACCCAGCCTGGAGTGCAGTGGTGTAATCTTGGCTCACTGCAACTTCTGCCTCCTGGTGTCAAGCCATTCTCCCACCTCAGCCTCCCGAGTAGCTGGGACTACAGGCACATGTAACCATGCCCTGCTAAGTTTTGTATTTTTTGTAGAGGAGGAGTTTCACCATGTTGCCCAGGTTGCTTCACGGCTTTTTGGCTCACCTCCAATGCCAGCACCTGATCTTAAGTGTCTGGATGAATTCCAAGTTCCAGATGCCGGTGGGAATTTAAAAATGTCTCTACCAAAGGGCCCTACAGAGCAGGGACATTCAGGGTTCAATGAAGCATATTTTGCTTTTGTTAGGTGGGTTAGCTGGGGACACTAGTCCTCTTCTCTAACCAGTCTGACTACCCATGCCAACTTAGTGCACCATCTCTTAGTGCATCTCACGGAAACGTGGGTAAGTGCTGCAGGCAAGTGCTCTGAGTGTACACCTGTAGCAATTCCTAAATCAGTGGGTGCAGTGGCTCATGCCTGTAATCCCAGCACTTTGGGAGGTTGAGACTGGTGGATCGCTTGAGGTCAGGAGTTCGAGACCAGCCTGGCCAACATAGTGAAACCCTGTCTCTACTATAAATACAAAAATTAGCCTGGGCGTGGTGGCACATGCCTATAGTACCAGCTATTCGGGAAGCTGAGGCAGGAGAATCTCTTGAACCTCGGAGAGGGAGGTTGCAGTGAGCCGAGATCATGCCACTGCACTCCATCATGTATAACAAACCGAGACTCCACCTAGAATATAAAATAAAATAAAATAAAATAAAATAAATAAAATAAAATAAAATTTTGATTTGCCCTCTCTTGATCACCCTGTGGACCTCCATAGCCATGATCGTCTCAAAGTTTTAGCATTTTCAAACTTGCTTCTTTTTCCTTCTTAACTGGGTCTTCCTTTGCCTTATTCATTTCTCCTCCCATCCATCCATCCATCTGATATTGGTGGAGCAGTGACTATATGTCAAATACTATTCTTGATGCTAGTGATTCAGTGGCAGAAGAAGACGTATATGGAACTTGCATTCTAGAGAAGGGTTGCATTGCATGGTGTCAGGATTTTATCTCCCTCCGTCTCAGTTCATCTATATCACATCACTTTAAAATATCTTTATATTCCAGCACTGGAATCCTTTGTAAGTTTGAAGGGATTGGTAGGCACAAATCATCACCACAAAGTGTAAGAATCACCCATTCCTCCAAAAAGAAAAAAAAAAACAACAACAACAAAACAGAAAGAAATAAAGAAAGGAAGGAAGGAAAATAGAGAGGAGGGGAGGGAAGGAAACTCAGAGTTCATCTCAGGAGTTTCCAGGGCCTTACTTGTCTCAAATAGCTCATGCTCACAATTCGATTATGTCGGGAGTCCTGGATTTGAGTTGCAGCCCCGTAAGCTATGATCCCTCTGCTTCTCAGACTCTAATACAGTACAATGTCCTCTTCGTGCTTAGCATAAAATATAACTTTTTACATAAACTTTAAGGAAAACTTTAAGAAAAATGCACCATTCACCACCATTGTCATAATATTAACTACACGATTTTGTTTCACTTTTTTTACTTAGCATATTATCATCTTCTTATTTTCATGATTTTCATTTTAGTGCCAGCATAGCATTCCATTATGTTGACTACAAAAATTGTTTAGCTGTCCCCCTGCCCTTTCTTTCAATATTTAGAGGGTTCTGCTTTTACATGAACACAATTCATAAACAGCTTGATGAAGGTCTGCAAGGAGCTTTGCTCCTCAAATTCATTTCATAAGAATGAATTCCCAGAAAAAGGACAATTAGGTCGAAAAGTATTGATGTCTTGGGGCTCCTGTTAGGTATTTTAAGTTACTTTTCAAAAGGACCAGCGAGATGGCAATTTTCCTGAAACCTCATCAGCATTAGTTTGCTTTTAAAAATCAGTTTCATACCAATTTGATAATTTGGCAGACAAAAACTGGAACATATTTTATGCCTATTGATTGTCCTCGTGTTTACTGTTTCTATTCTTTTTCAGTGAACTGTTTGGTCATGTCTTTTGCTCATTTATTTGTTTGGCCTTGGGCTGCTCTTAAGTAATTTAATGTAAGCTATTCTTTCAAGATGAAGTATTCTTAACCTTGGGTCCCAGGAGAGGTGTAGGGTACTCAACAGTCCTATGAAAGCATATGTATTGTTTATGTGTCTGTGTCTATGGATATGTCTGTCTGTGCCAATGTGAAAGTGTGTGTGTATGCACATATATGTGTGTGTATGTTCCAGCATGTATGTCTGTAGGTAAATGTGAAAGAGTTCTTACCTTTTTTTAGATTCTCAGAAAGGTCAAGCTAAAAAAATAGTTAAGAGCCGCCCATTCAATACAAATATTTCATCTATTGTATTATTTTTCTTTTGCTTTCTGTGTTTGTATATGCATACATTTAACGTTTTGACATAGCTTAATTTGTCCATTTTTCTTTTTGTAATTTCTTCTATTTCCTCTATCCTGGGCCTATTATTATTTCTCAGATGAGATAACATTGTAGCGTTTCACTTTCACTGGGTTGTCTATAATATGTTTTTCAATCAGTCCTTTCTAACTCTGAAGCTTATTTTTAGATGTAGACCTAAATTAATCTCCCTGCTTATCTACTGTTCAACTTCCCCAACTCCTTTGTTATATGGTGTTTCCTTTCCCTATCATTTTGTGACACCATTTTTATATATGACACTCTCTTATGTCACCAACCCTGTTTTTGGACTTTTGGTTTCATCTAATTCTCATTTGGCTCTAGTACCATACCATTGCAGTACTGTTCTTTAATGACTTATTTAAATATTTCTATTATCATTGCTTTTTTAAAGACTATCCTATGCTATTTTAAAAATTTGTTTGTTTTTGTGCCTTAGAAACCCCTCTCGGTTTTTGTTGTGTTGTTTTGTTGTTGTTGTTGTTGTTGTCATTTGAGACAGGGTCTTGCTGTATTACCCAGGCTGGACTGCAGTGGCATGATCACGGCTCATTGCAGCCTCAACCTCCCAGGCTCAGGCGATCCTCACACCTCAGCCTCCCAAGTATATGGGACTACAGGTGCACACCAACAAACTGGGTTAATTTCTGTATGTTTTGTAAAGACGAGGTCTCATTATATTGCCCAGTCTTGTCTCAAACTCCTGGGCTCAAGCAATCTGCCTGCCTCAGCCTCCCAAAGTGCTGGGATTACAGGCATGAGCCACCACCCCTGGCTTCTTTGCTATTTTGACTGTTTTTTCCAAATTATTTTTAAATGCACTTTTTCAAAATCTATAAGAAATCCTTTTGTATTGAATTATAAAATTATGATATTTAAACACATTGAGAAACATGTTTTTCTATTATTCAAGTTTTCTCTTATGCCTTCCAGGAAAGTTTTGAAGTTTTTTGTATGTCATGTTTATGTCTTAGTATTTCATTATTTATATTTGATTGTGAATTGGATCTCATTTTTAATTTATTTCCTGTCATTTTATTGCATTTATTTAGGAAAGTTATTGATTTTTAAAATATTTATCATGTACCCATGTTATACAGCCAGTTATGAAACTATTGAACCTTTATATTATTGCTAATATTAGTTTACATGTGAACATCAGATTTTTAAAGTCTATGATTATATCTTCTGCTTTGATCGTCTGAAGCTTTGTATCATCTGAAGCTTTCTTGCTACCTTTCTAATAATTATTCCTATGGTTTCTTTTTCGTGTCTTATTACATCAGCCAGAATTATCAATATAATATTAAATAATAATGGTGATACAGAACTTTCTTGTTTTGTTCTCTTTTCTAATGGGAAAATCTCTAGTGTTTCTCCATTAAAAAGGATGCTGGCTTGGTTTTAAATAGATCCTTATTATGTTAAGGAAGTGTCATTCTATTCCTATTTTTAAAAATGTTTTGCCATCTATTGAAATGCATTCTTTGGCATCCACTAGGATGATCATATGGTTCATATTATTTAATTTATTGATCTTATGTGTTATATTAATAGATACCCTTGTGCTGAACTTGCCTTGCCTTGCCATAGAAACCCTTTATGGTCATGGTGTTTTAGTCTCTGAATGTGCTGCTGAACACTATTTTCTGGGACTGTGTTCTTAAATGATACTGGATCCTCTTCCCTTAAAAAAAAATTCTGTATCAGGGCTTAAAATCAGGACTATATTTGCCTTGCAAAATGAATTAGCAGATTTTTTTTCCCACCATTCTTCTCCTATGTTAAAGAATAATCTATGTAACATGAAAATGTAGTGTTCTGTAAAATTTGGATAGATTTCTCCAGAGACTCTAGGGTGGGTAAAAAATGTTCTTTTTAGGGGTGGAGAGGGTTGTTCTTTAATAAATTTCTGACTCTTTCAGATTCTTCCCTGCTTGCTGATCTAATCTACATTTCTTCTATCGGTTGTATTATTTTACATTTTTGTAGGCTATCATCTGTTTGATAATTTCCAACAAATTTGCTATAGAATCATGTATGATGTTCCTCTCAATATTTCTTAATCTTTTTGATTTGTTGTGATAATCATGTTCTCATTCCTGATTTCATTTGGGTCTCTTTTCTTGTTTGTATTTGCCAGAGGTTAGTCTTTTTTATTAGCTCTTTCAAAGAAGCAGCTCTTGGTTTTATTTATTGATTCCACTGTTTTTGTGTTTCTTAATTTGTTTATTCCTGTTATTATCTTTCTTTCCTAGCTACTGTCTTCCTTGGGGTTCGTGTGTGTGGTGAGGGTAGGGTTGGGAAAACTATTTTTCAAGATCTAAAGCAGTAAGTTTAGTTCATTGGGTTTGTTTTTTTTTGTTTTGTTTTTCATTTTTAATTTTAAAAGCACCAAGAGCAGAATGTACCTCAGTAAACTAGCTCAGTTGCTTCTTACAGTCTTAAAATGCCATGTTTTGGATCCATTGTCCTTTGGTCCAATGTATTAATGTGGTGTGGACTTGAAGAAGGGTGTAGTGTCAGAGGGATCGCTGGGGAATATCTGACCCAATGTGCTCACTTGTAGGAATTATTTTATGCCACAAGACCCTCCCTGTCCCTAGCCCTTCCTTATCTTGTGTCCCTTCCATCCCTCAGGTTCCACAGGTAATTGAGTCTTTGTGTGTTCATGCATTTCTAAAGGAGAGATATCTACCCACAAGACACAGTGGCTGTATTATGGGCCAATTCATTATTAGTGATCAGTTTCAAAAACCTGCAGGGACTCTTACCTTGAGTTGTACAGTTAGAATTTAGGGGGTCTGCAAACGTGGATGTGGGCAAAAACAACATCTTTATTTTTCTTAATTTTCACTAATCTCCTAATTGAAATTTAGCATTTTCTTCCATTTTGAATGTAGGCAACAAAACGGTCACATTAGCAATGCTGTGGCGTGCACCAGTAAAAATCACTAGTGCTTTCATATCACAATTCTGTTGTTACCAATATTTCAAAATATCATTTAAGTTCATTGCTATTTCAAAATTATGTTAGTCACTAGAGCTACTGCTAGAGCTTGTTTATTTACTTATATTTTCATTTTTTTTTTTTTTTTGAGACAGGGTCTTGGTGTGTCCGCCGGGCTGGAGTGCAGTGGCACGAACACAGCTTACTCCAGCCCCGACCGCCTGGGCTCAAACGATCCTCCTGCCTCAGGCTCTGAAAGTGCTGGGATTACAGGAATAAGCCACCACTCCTGGTGAGTTTGTTTAATTCACTATTAAGAAACATATCAATTATGATTTCACATAGTTTTAATATATTGAAAACTACATTTCAATGTAAAATAGTTCCATCAAAAAGGCATATGCACTTAAATACATATGCATTATTTCCATTTAAAAACACTATTCTGAGAAGGGGTATACAGGCATCCGCAGACTGTCATAGAAGTCAGTAGCGCAGAAAAGGTTAGGAACTCTGCTCTCATGCATGGTTGTAACCAGGCCTTCCTGGACCTCTGTGAGGTTTCAGGAAGATTCAAAGACTTTGTTAACTTTTCAAAGAGATCTACGATGCAAAAGGAAGGTGGGTGCGGCCAGGCGCAGTGGCTCACGCCTGTAATCCCAGCACTTTGGGAGACCGAGGTGGGTGGATCACCTGAGGTCAGGAGTTCAAGGCCAGCCTGGCCAACATGGTGAAACTGTGTCTCTACTAAAAATACAAAAAGTTAGCCAGGTGTGGTGGCAAGCACCTCTAATTCCAGCTACTCAGGAGGCTGAGGCAGGAGAATCACTCAGGCCCAGGAGGCAGAGGTTGCTGTGAGCCGAGATCGCGCCACTGCACTCCAGCCTGGGTGACAAAGCAAGACTCCGTCTCAAAAAAAAAAAAAAAAAAAAAGAAAAGAAAAAAAGAAAGGTGGGTGGGTGGTAGGGTTCTTCCTAAATCTGATTTTTTAAAATACCATTGTTATTTTCATTCTTTCTTTCAGACTGGAGTACCTGTCATGTGCCTTACACAGCCAAAGCCCCTTCCCTCATGAAGCTAACAGGGCAGCAGGGAGTGGCCTGGGCCGCTGCGTTCCGGCCTCTTCCCCCAACCTCTTCAATTAAGTCAGGTTTCTAATAATCAAAAGCAGTCACTTTTATTTCAGATTGGTCTCGTCTCCCCATTTTACAGACAAAATGAGGCATCTCCACATTTCTATCTCCTGTGTCTAAGGCAGAGTGCTTCACTTGCAGTAAGAAAATTATACATCAGGAAATGGACCTTCTAAAAGGTTGACTTTCGTCCTCGTGGTTTCATATGAAGGCCTGGTATTTGTATAGACCTTTACAAAACTCTGTCACTTACATCAACTCACTTGATCAGCTCCTTAAGGAATCAGTCCCCATTCAACAGAGGAGGAAACTGAGGCTCTGAGATGTTAGGACGACTGTCTCAAGGCCACACTGCCAGTTTATGGAAGAGCTGGGAGTTCAGCTCAGCTCCCCTGACTCCAGTTAATTGCTTTGCCTACTTTGCTACAATGCTTTCTGTAAATGCTAATTTCCTCTACTCACACATGTAACACTATGATTGTGGGAATTTTTCTTCATTTTCAATATTATTTTACTCTTATTTTAAATGGGACACCCAAATATGCTTGAGGCTTTTTTAGGTAATGGAGATGGCATCCACCAATCTTCTGCTTTAACCCAATGTGTCTCTTCTGAGCTCCAGGGAAAATCAGAAAATCTGGAAAATTCTCCCTTTGAGCTATCTTTGTCCACGGTCTCAACCTTTCTAGTACTACTGAAACTTTTCTTTAATTAAAAACAAAAACAACAAAACAAACAAACCTTGTTGCTCTTCATGGATTTATTCAAAAATTTTAAATTGAACACCTACTATGTGCCAGGCATTCTAGCTGTAATAATGTATTCATTGTAGAAAAATTAGAAACTACACATAAACAACCAGATGTCCACCAACAGTAGAACAGGTAGATACATTGTGGTATAGACATAAAATGTATTACTACACAAAACCAAAAAAATGCACCAACTGGCTGGGTGAGGTGGCTAACGCCTATAATCCCACCACCTAGGGAGACTGAGGTGGGCAGATCACCTGAGGTCAGGAGTTCGACACCAGCCTGGTCAATATGGTGAAACCCCGTCTCTACTGAAAATACAAAAATTAGGTGTGGTGGCATATGCCTGTAGTCCCAGCTACTAAACGAGGCTGAGGCAGGAGAATCGCTTGAACCCAGAAGGCAGAGGATGCAGTGAGCCAAGATCATGCCACTATACTCCAGCCTGGGCAACAGAGCAAGACTCTGTCTCAAAAAAAAAAAAAAAAAAAAAAAAGGCACCAACTATAGTCACAGGCAACAAAAATGCATTTTAAAACCATAATGTTAACTTTAAAGATACAGACACACCCCCACAAAATACATCCAGTACAATTTCACTTACAAACATTTCAAAAATAGGCAAACTCCAACTACTCTTTAGGGATGCCTACTTAGGTAGTAAAACCACGAAAAATTAAAAGAGCTGGTAGGGAAAAAGCTACCTGTCAGGGAGTGGGAAAGGTTTTGGTGACAGGCTTCTAAGGATCGCTTCTTGGCCTTTTGGCTAAGATCAAGTGAGAGACTTCTAAGGAACGGCAATGAGGGTGGTTACATAAATACCCACTTCATCATTAAATGCTACATTTATAGCTCATTCACTCTTCCGTGTGATTTATTTCATTTTTTTAAAAAAAGTTTAGAAAATCCAGATAAAAATCAGGAGGAAAATAAATTCTGCCCCTGAATGTGAACATTTTGGGCGTATTCCCCCAGCCACTTCTTTTCTGTGCATGCCTCGTTTTTATTAACCAAAGTAAAATTTCACTTTAATTTTTATTTTTTCATTTTATTTTCTCATCAAAGATGTCACCCTCCCTCCTGCCCAGAGGCGCTTACACCAGCCTTACACGTGTGCGGGGCTTGGACAGAGGAATTTTCCTTTATCATCATTCAGCCAGTAAAGGGAAATGATATGGACTTCCAGGCAGCTTATTTTGCTGTCAATCTTCCACCTTTGAAATTCTGATAAGATCATGAATCTCCTTCTACAATTTACAAAACAACATCCTTGGGCCATTGCCCCATTTTACAGATGGAGGAACTGAGGACCAGAGAGGTAAAGTCACTTTTTACCCAAGGCTGTAGAGAAAGCAGCTCACTGGCAGCCTTGGTTTCTACTTCTCCCATCTTGCTGACCCTCCCTTTTCCACCCCTGTCCACCCATCCTAATCTAAAAGACCTGTTCTAAGTCCTTGGCCTAAGTAACATGACCCCATCTCCACCTAGTCTTGCTCCTTTCAGGGAGTCTGGCGGCTTCCTTAGGGCCCGAGTCACGCAGCCATCACTCAAGGGAGGGAGCAGGATGGCTCCGGGCTCCCAGCAGGACTTATTGCATCATCACTCATGCCTTGCCAAGTCTTATTGCTCCAACATCCCCTAAATGATAAAGCTGGATTCATTAAGTGTAAATTCAATCAAACTTGAAAGAGAGAGAGAAAATAAAAGTGACTTGGAATAAGAGAAATGGAAGCACCAGTAAGCGGTTGTTGCTTTTCCTAGGAGAAGTGGCCTCTGGGCCCTGTGTGTTCAAGGCAGCGTGAGTCAGTGAAGTCAGCAACCTCTCAGGGCGAGGCTGACCCTGGTGCAAGTCCTGCCTCTAGCACATGCTGGCTGTGGGGCCTCTCTAAGACTCAGTTTCCTCATCTGTAGATGGGGTAGTATCTACCCGGCGTGACTGCACTTAACACAGGATAAGATGGTATCTTGCGCATCATCAGCTTATGAGACCTTTCCCATTGCTGAAGCAGCAAACTGTAGAAATACACCCAGATAGGGATTCCTGGGCAGCTTGGGGTCGGCTTGTAGATGTGAAGAGGGAGGAGAGGAGATGTTGGATCTCAGGATGCAGAGTTTGAATCTCTCACTTACATGGTGTTCCCAGAACTATGGCACTGTGGTGCACAAGATGAAATGCCTTTTATATCAGGGTGTGTGTGAGTGCATAAAAGCGGAATTAAAAAAAAAAAAAAAAAAAACGTTTACCTGTACTGTGGCAGATACAGAGGGATATGCTAGTATTTTTAAAAATTATTATTCATTTTTTCTCCAATTCAACATCCACTAAATTGATTTCATGACCTACTAATGAGGGCCTTGGCCGACGTCACAGAGCGAGCTAGAGGTGAAACGGGTTAGAACCAGATCTCCCGGTCGCTAGTCCATTTGCTGCCCATTACCTCCCCCTGGCAGGTGTCCGGTTTTGGTTGAGTTTTGTGTGAGTGCTCATCCCCGTGTGAGTGAGGGCCAGGAAGCAATGGGAGACTCCAGGCGTGGAGGTCGAATGGCCTGTAAACCCCCCAGGCTGGAGCAGACCTTCCCCCTTCACAGGGAAGGTCTAACATGAGCCTCTGCGCCGCCTAGGAACCTAATAAATAGGGGCTGAATGAAGGGAGACATGAAGAGACTACCCCAATCTGAGTCTGATCCTGCCTCTGCCACTGTGTCGTCGTGGAACCTCGGAAGTGGCACTTCTGCAATCTGAGCTTCACAATGACCTTTATCAGGGTGTGTTGGGGGTTGGGGGCTAAGGTTCTCATCAGCTTAATGAGGAAAGGTTAATAGGAAGTTCCTTCTGGCATCCCACAGGCTGCTTTGACGCACTGCCACCTACTGGTCACTCTCTCTCATTACACCTCATCACTTTGGAGAGGGCTCTGCTTTCGGAGTATCTCCTAAATGCATGGTCCTTTCCATGGTTCAAAATCCACCCATGTCAGGCAAGTTCTCTGAATCCTCAGAACAACCGTGAGAGAAAAGCAAGTATTCTTAAATCCATCTTACATATGAGAAAATTGAGGGCCAGAGAGGTTAAGCCACTCACTCAAGGACACACAGGATTTTCACATGGATGCCCTGGTTCCCAATCCAGTACTCCTTCTGCCCATTACAAGTAACAATCCCCAGCAGGCTGATTTAGCCGCAGGCTTTACCTGCAGCAGGCTAAAGTGGAGATGCAGACCTTAGACTGGTCAGACGGAAGTGGGGTGGGGTAGCTTGTTTGAGTGTTTCCAAGAAATACTGTCAGATGCAGCACGTTTCATACTGGTTAGTCAGTGCTGCTTCGGGCACTCCAAAAGACCTAGGTAGAGGACTGATTTCAAGGAATGATGTGGCCAGGAGCAGTGGCTCAAGCCTGTAATCCCAACACTTTGGGAGGCCAAGGCTGGCAGATCACCTGAAGTCAGGAATCGGAGACCAACCTGACCAACATGGTGAAATCCCATCTCTACTAAAAATACAAAATTAGCTGGCTATGGTGGCGCATCCCTGTAATCACAGCTACTCAGGAGGCAGAGGTTGCAGTGAGCCAAGATCACACCACTGCACTCCAGCCTGGGCAAAAAGAGTGAAACTCCACCTAAAAAAAATTTTTTTAAAGAAATATTATATGACCATTATGAATGAAGTGTTTGGGGGATATGACAATTACCAGGCTAACTTGGTCCATGTAGACAGCCAAACTGTCTTGCTTAGACCTGGCAAGACCCTAGCTTAGACCTGTTTTCTTTCACAAAGCAATAAACAAATAGAGATGGAATGGGTGGTGGCTGCAAGGCTGGTTCTAGTGTCCTGCTCCAAGGGGTTCAAATTCCATCTCTGCCATCTTACTCGCCTGTGACCTTGGGCAAATCACTTAAACCAAGTTTGTCCAACCACCGGCCCACAGGCTGCACATGGCCCAGGACGGCTCTGAATGCAGCCCAACACAAATTCACAAGCTTTCTTAAAACATTGAGACTTTTTTGCGATATTTTTTTCAGTTCATCAGTTATCGTTAGGGTTAGTGTATTTTATCTGTGGCCCAAGACAATTCTTCTTCTTCCAATGTGGCCCAGGAAAGCCAAACAATTGGGCACCCCAATAAGCTGTCTATAAAATGGGGATTCTCTGTTTCTTCATCTGTAAAACAAAAACATCCATAATTGTTTGTTGTTGGCTGTTGTATAAATTAAATGGGCTGATATATACATAAAGCATTAGAAAGTGCCTGGAACGTGGTAAGCACTTAATAAATATTAAACGTTTTTTTTTTTTTAATAGGAGTTGAGATAAGTCTGAGTTGCACCGACCTGGATTTTTTAAAATCCTAATTTTGTCACTGATTCATTTTCCAGCCCTGGGCAATCCTCCCCTTTTCTGGGCCTTCCCCACTTGGATGGCTGGAGCACTCTGCTGGGTCATTCTCTGATCCTGTTCCTGCTGCATGATGACCGTGTCACCATCCACACCCACATTCAAGGTCAGTGGGTTGGGTAGGTTTGGCTGGCGTGAGGGCAGGGTGGGCAAGCTGGGACACATCTGTTCCCTTGGTTAGAATTGTGCTCTTGTATTTTTCCCCTTAGGAACTGTTTTATGCAGCAAGGTCAAGCGATCAGGACTACAAATCAATTTAAACAAAAGCGCTGAGGCAGATACCCTTGAACTTCAATGACTTAAAATAGCCTCGTTGTCATCCTTAGCCAAACACTCAGTACCTGAGTTCACTTCAACCTGTCATCACCGACTAATAAACCATCCCTTTCATGGAAATTGACCAGAATGAAACCTTTGAATCAAAGTGGATGTGAGGCCTGCTTGGATTAATAGAGCTGCATCGGCCCCCTCCCATGTTTCCAGGATGGCTAAAGAGGTTGATGCATTCTTAGGGAAATGAACATCTTCTTAATATCGGGAAGACAAGACCAGCCATCTGAAGAATGACCCTGGCTGCTCTGTGGGTAGCCAAGCGTAGCACAGCCTTCTTTGTGGAATGCCTCAAAGTTCTACCTTAGAAACCAGGGTGGAATTGCTCACAAAGGGCTGGTGATGGTGGCGGAGGAGAGGCAGGGGAATTAGGGAGTATTTATTTGGAAAGGAAAGAAAACTAAGACTTACTCAGTACTGACTCTGTGCCTCAAACTGTGCCAGGGGCTTCAGATGCAATAATTCGTGTCAGCCCTGCAATGACTCTGTGTGGTAAGTGTTCGACACTACTTTTAAAAAGAAGAGCCTTGCTAGGCGTGGTGGCTCATGCCTATAATCCCAGCACTTTGGGAGACCAAGGTGGGCAGATCACCTGAGGTGGGGAGTTCGAGACCAGCCTGACCAACATGGAGAAACCCTGTCTCTACTAAAAATACAAAATTAGCCGTATGTGGTGGCTCATGCCTGTAATCTCAGCTACTCGGGAGGCAGAAGAATCGCTTGAACCCGGGAGGCGGAGGTTGCAGTGAGCCGAGACTGCACCGATGCACTCCAGCCTGGACAACAAGAGCAAAACTCCTTCTCAAAAAAAATAAAATAAAATAAAATACATACATACATACATAATAAGAGCCTTATTGAGATATAATGCACACACTATCAATTCACCTTTTTAAAGCGTACAAGTGAGTGGTTTTAGTATCTTTGTTGCTGGAGGGCTCAGGAGGGTCCCTGAATGCCAGTGAAACCCCAGCCTCCGCTAGTGTCCAGGTTCTTGACATTGTCATGAGAAAAAATTCAGGGATAAGTCAGAATGAATCGAAAGGCAAGAAGCTTTTATTGCAAAGGGAAAGTACACACTGAAGAGAGAAGTGCGGGCGGACGTGTGAGAACAAGTCATATGCAATGGCGTTGGGGTTTCTAATTTTATGGGTGTTTCTTTAATTAGAGGATAGAATAATTATTAGGTATTCTAGAAAACAAGGGAAAGTCAGGAACCCCCCGTTTTCCTCCCCGTTTCTCCCATATTTGGGTTTGCCCAGAAGAGTTATGCCCATTTTCTCTCCCTTATTTTGGGTTTTCTGTTATCCTGTGGGTTTTTTTTTTTCTTTGCCTAGTTCCTGTTTTAGCTGTTTACACCCTCCTGTGACTATCTAGTACCATTCCTGTCTCATATTCACTAAGTTTTGTTTCTGTGTTTTTTAGAGACAGGGTCTTGCTCTGTCACCCAGGCTGGAGTGCAGTGGCACAATCATAGCTCACTGTAACCTCAAACTCCTGGGGTCAAGTGACTCCTCAAACTCCTGGGGTCAAATGAGGTCACTGTAACCTCAAACTCCCGCCTCAGCCTCCTGAGTAGGTAGGACTATAGGTATGTGCCACCACACCCGGCTATTTTTGTTTGTTTGTTTGTTTGTTTTTGTAGAGATGGAGTCTTGCTATGTTGCCCATGCTGGTCTTGAACTCCTGGCCTCAAGCCATGCTCCTGCCTTGCCCTCCTAAAGAATTGGGACTGCAGACACGAGCCACCGTGCCTGGCCTGTATATTCACCAAGTTGTGTAATCATACCATTATCTAATTTCAGAATATTTTCATCACTCTATGAAGAAACTTTACATACCTTAACAGTCACTCCCAATTCCCCATTCCCCATCCCCCCAACCCTTGGCTACCACACTGATCCACTTTCTGTCTATATAGATATTTCAAATCTAGACATTGCATATAAATGGAATCGTATAATATGTGGCCTTTTGTGGCTGGTTTCTTTCATATAACATGATGTTTTCAAGGTATATCTGTGTTGTAGCATGTTATCGTACTTTATTGCATTTTATGCCTGAATAATATTCAATCATGTGAATCAAATACGTCTTGCTTTATCCAATGATCAGTCGATGGACATTTGAGGTTTTCCTTTTTTTTTTTTTTTTTGTCTATTATGAACAGTCCTGTTATGAACATTTATGGAGATGTTTTTGTGTACACATATGGTTTAAATTCTCTTGAAACTGGGAGTGGAATTGCAGGGTCATATAGTAACTCTATGCTTAGACTTTTGAAGAACTATGAAACTGTTTTCCAAAGCGGCTGCAACATTGTACCTACCAGCAACCAATGAAACTTCTAATTTCTTCACATCTTCATGGATGCCTGTTAACGCCCGTCTTCTGGACTATGGCCATCCTAGTGGACATGAAGTGCTATCTCCTTGTGGTTTTGATTTGCATTTCCCTAGTGTTTAATGATGAACATCTTTTCATGCGCTTATCAGTCATTTGTATATCTTCCTTGGAGAAATGCACATTTAAATCTTCTGATATTTGATTATAAATCCAATTTTTAATTTATTTGCTTTTTGATTGAATTGTAATATTTCTTTATATACTCTGTATAAAAGTCTCTTATCAGATATATGATTTGCAAATATTTTCTTCCATTCTCTTTATTACTTTCTAGATAGTGTCCTTTTAAGTAAAGACTAGAAGTTTTAAAAAACTAAATGTTATTAATATTTGATGAAGTTCAATTTACCCATTTTTTTGGTCACTTATGTTTTTGGTACCATATCTAAGAAACCCATTGCCTAGTCCAACCTCTGCCTTCCGGGTTCAAGAGATTCTCCTGCCTCAGCCTCCCGAGTAGCTGGGACTATAGGCATGCACCACCATGCCCAGTTAATTTTTTCGTATTTTTAGTAAAGACAGGTTTCACCATGTTGGCCAGGATGGTCTCCATCTCCTGACCTCGTGATCCACCTGCCTTGGCCTCCCAAAATGCTGGAACTACAGGCATGAGCCACTGTGCCTGGCCCCTTTTAAGAGTTTTATAGTTTTTGCTAGAAGATCTATGATCCTTTTTCAGTTAATTTTTAATTAATATGTGAGGTAAGGGTCTAACTTCCTTCTTTCACCTGTGGATGGCCAATTGTTGCAGTGCCATATATTCAAAAACCTATTCTTTCCCTATTTATTGTCTCAGCATCCTTGTTGAAAATCAGTTGACCATAGATATGTGGGTTTAGTTCTGTACTCTTAATTCAGTGCCATTGACCCTATGTCTATCCTAGGCCAGTACCACACTGTCTTAATTACTGTAGTTTTGAGAAAGTTTTGAAATCAGGAAGTGTGAGTTCTCCAATTTCATTTTTCTTTTTCAAGATTGTTTTGGTTATTCTTGGTCCCTTGTACTTCCATGTGAATTTTAGGATCAGCTCATCCATTTCTGATGAAAATCACTTGGAATTTTGCAGGGATGGCACTGAACATATAGATCAATCTGATGAGTACTGCCTTCTTAACAATGTGAAATCTTCCACGAACACAGGTTGTCTTTATATTTATTTAGGTCTTTAATTTGTTTCGACAATGTTTTGTAGATTTCGTGAGCAAGTGTTATACTTTTTTTGTTAAATTTATTTCTAAGTATTTTATTCTTTTTGGAGAATATGGAGTTTTTTTCTTAATTTCTCTCAGATTGTCTATTGCTAGTGTATGGAAATACAATAGACTTTGTATTTTATCCTGCGACACGGTTGTGGATCCTATTGTAAAGATAAGAAGACAGAGGATCACACAGGGTGTGTGATTAGCTTAGGATTACCTGGCTTTTTGTCCTCCCAATCTCCCTTTCTTTGCAGAACCACTCTTCTCAGCTGCATGGGAATCCTGCTCAGTCTCTGTGGTGAGCTTACTCCACCTTCTCTCCCTCGCCCCAGGGATGAGGTACCACCATCTTTTCCCACCACTGGTGAAATCCTGCTATAGAATGAAGTTGGCTGCGCGCAGCGGCTCATGCCTATAATCCCAGCACTTTGGGAGGTCAAGGTGGACAGGTCACCTGAGGTCAGGAGTTCGATACCAGCCTGGCCAACATGGTGAAACCCCATCTCTACTAAAAATACAAAAAATTAGCTGGGTGTGGTGGTGGGCATCTGTAATCCCAGCTACATGGGAGGCTGATGCAGAAGAATCACTTGAACGTGGGAGGCGGAGGTTGCAGTGAGCCGAGATGGCACCACTGCACTCCAGCCTGGGCAACAGAGTGAGACTCCATCTCAAAAAAAAAAAAAGAAAAAAGAATGAAGTCAACATAGAGAAAATCACAATAAGAGCTGAAGCAAGAAGGAGGGCTCTGTCACCATCATTGAGCACCTGGATCCAGCCGTATCTAAAGCTAGTAACTCTGGAGTTTCCGGATATATTAGCTAATATTTCTCTTTAGCTGAAGGTTATTAGAACTGGGTTTCTGTCCCATGAAACCCGAAGAATCCTGATGAGTATGAGTTTGAAAGTATGAGTCTGAAATCAGGCCTATATGATTCCAAAGTCGTACTCACTCCATGGTCCCTGCATGACCCCTTCCTGGTACTCAGACTGGCTGGGTGGATGTTTGAGAGGCTTCAGGGGATAAGTGAAGCTTGTAGCAGATAAGCAACAGGGAGGCTGGAGTCTAAGACCCCAAGAATCTGCAGACGTGAGGAAAGATCAGGAAACCGGGCAAAAGGCCTACTGGGGTCAAAGGTGGACCCCCAACTCTTACTGCCTATGGGTCTTGGCCAGTCTCAGTCTCTCTGAGACTTGTTTGCTGGGTTGGGACACCTTTTTCTGGCTGTATTTTGGGCCCATTCTAGGCACACAGGCCCTGAAATAATCATGACAGCTCCTGAAATGTACTTGCCCAGTCATCTTTATGTAATTCCCAGGAGATCTCTGAGAGCCCAGCAGGGCAAGGATGATCCTGGTCATTGTATAGTTGGGGAAACTGAGGTGAGGCAGTATTCGGTGACTTATTTAAAGATCCCCAGCTCCTGAAAACTGAGTGGAACCCAGGTCTTGTGTCTTTGTGTCTAATATTCTCACAGTAAACCAGGGGAGGCAGCAGTGCCTCTTTGGGATTTGCCTGGGGCCTGAGACTTCCCATAATCCAATTAATAAATTGTCCAAGATGGAGGGCCAGCTACCAATTAGTTCTCTTTCCTCCCTGGTGCCTCTTTGAGCTTTGTGGGTAGCAACTCCCTGGAAAGGGAAGAGAGGCCCCCACTCTACACTCCCTCCTTGGGAATCAGGGGTCTAGAAATTAGCTGATTCTTGATAAGCCCTAATTATAAATTAGGTCTTATTATCTGTGGCTCCTGAAACTACGCTGGATGAATTAAAACTCTAGGAAAAGGAATATTTCAATTAACCATATGAACTCAGGTAATTGCCTACCGAGGAAAAGCCCTTACAGAACAAGTCTTGGAGCGGTTACGAGGACATCAGAAGGGGAAGGCAGGGGCCAAAGCGTGGGTGGTCTGCGTGAGACGGAAGTGAGGGGTGGGCCCCTCTGCAGCTGCTGTTTTCTGAGGACAGGGTCTTAGAAGTGGCAGGACTTGCAAATGTATAGTTGCCAGTGGCTCTGTCTGGGGATTGGAGGACCAGAATTGGAGTCCTCTATTTACCTACTGCCCCTGTGTTTCCTAAACCTTGCAATGGACAGGTCAGATGAGATGATGAAGAAAGGGCCTTATCAGCTAGAAAGTGTGGCAAGCACACCAGCCATTATGGTTTAGTGCAATTAGATGCTCTGAAACGAGGGAGAGAGAGGAGAAGAAAGGGATTGAAGGCTCTGTTTCCACTGATTTCAGGAGGCAAAGGGGAGTGGTTGTCATTCATTCATTCATTCATTCATTCATTCATTTCACAAACATTTCCCTGATGCTTCTGAATGCCAGGCACTGAGCTGGGCAGCATAGGGCATGAAGAGTGGAATAGGGAAGCCACAGTCCAGCAGGAGAAAGACAGGGAAGCAAATAGACTCGCCACAAGGTCAGGACCTGCATCTTCCTTGTTCACCAGCTTGGGTTCTCCCAGCTGTGGCCTTCTGTGGGCATATGTTGGATGAAGGCCCTCTAAGCCTAGGATGGCACCGGGACCCCTTGCACAAAGGTCAGTGCGGAGCTTTGCTTTTCTTTTTTCTTTTTCAAATGAGATAGGATCTCGCTCTGTCACCCAAGCTGGAGTTCGGTGGCGCAATCACAGCTCACTGCAGCCTTGATCTCCCCGGCTCAAGCCATCTTCCCACTTCAGCCTCCTGAGTAGCTGGGACTATAGGTGCAGGCCATTACATCTGGATCACTTAAAAAAAAAATAGAGATGGAGGGTCTCCCTATGTTGCCCAGGCTGGTCTTGAACTCCTGGGCTCAAGTGACACCCTGCCTCTGCCTCCCAAAGTGCTGGGATTACAGATGTGAGCCACCATGCCTGGCCTAGCTTGGGGCTTTTCTAAAAACTGAAACCAGCTTTTTTTCTGCAGTTCATTCATGCAGCCAGGGAGTGACTGATAGTCCTGAAGTTTGCATGAAGAATTCCAGAAATCCCTGCAGTAGTTCTAAAACAAACTAACATTGGCTCGAAGTTGGCTGCTGATATATAGACAGAAGGAGGCAGAGATGCCACTCCAGAGCTGAGGTCCCTCTGTAGTAAATGAAGAGGGAACATCCTCCACTGAGTCCTTAACTCTCTGGTACATGCCCCTTTGCCCTCTCTCTGGAGCCTCTTCTTTGAAACACAGGAAAATTGCTGCCCAACCTCACGGAGCTTGAGAAGGTCAATCAGAAGAGCAACAAGCCTGAAGTTTAGAATTAAGTTAAAGAAGATTTAGCTTTATTACTCTGAAATATATACAATGACTCAGAAAACATCATATTGCCAGGCCTGCAGGAATTAACAACTGGAAAAGAACAGAATGAATGAGTCATCTAAGAGGAGCACATTATTGTCACCAGGCAGTTGCCACTAAAGTCCTGTAAATTGGTGAAAAATTCCCCGTATAACCTTCCTTGCAGCTGATGCTGAAAGATGTTTCTGTGTGGGTCTCATCCACAAAACCACGTAGCCTGAGAATAAGAAACCTTTCTCGAGGCTGGGCGTCGTGGCTCGCACCTGTAATCCCCACATTTTGGGAGGCAGAGGCAGGTGGATCACTTGAGGCCAGGAGTTCAAGACCAGCCTAGTCAACACAGCAAAATCCCATCTCTACTAAAAAGACAAAAATTTAGCCAGACGTGGTGGGGCATGCCTGTGGTCTCAGCTACTTGGGAGGATATATCAGGAATGAGAATTGCTCGAACGCAGAAGGCAGAGATTGCAGTGAGCCGAGATCATGCCACTGCACTCCAGCCTGGGGAACAGAGCAAGACTCTGTCTCAATAAACAAAACAAAACAAAAACAAAAACAAAACCCTTCTCTAATGCACGAATCCCCTCTACAGCTCATCAGTTCATAGGTTACACATGAATGCCACCAGCAATGGGGAACTCACTACCTCAAAAAGGAGTTTGGTCTATTGCCAGATTGTTGTAATCATCCTAAAATGCCTCTGCTCCTCTTTGTAATGGACTGAAATCTAACTCTCACTACATCTGTGGGTAAAGCAATAGTAACTGCCTGTGTTTTCAGGTTCAGAATTATTGCTGGATGAATATAGGAAGGTCTTTCCTTTCCATGGAAGGAAACTTCCTTCCTCTTATTTGCTGGTGCAACCAAACATTTAATTATAAAAGCTTCTCCAAGGCAATAGATGTTAAAAATTAAGATGAATACACTCATTTTTGCCAATAGCACAGACTGCTATTACTCTGAAAGTCCCAATTCATTACTGTATATTGTAACGGAACATTAACACTCGCATAACGACCTCAAGACCTGTCTCGCATGCACAATCAGTAGGCCCTGCCCAGGCTCCTTTACACCCAGGAAAGAAAAGGCAGGGGCGGTAGGGGGAACAGATGACCTGGGAAAATTGCCTTTCCAGTGGAAACATTGACAAACCTTTCATTACAATCATTCACTATGCCTCACCGGATGCCACAATTCAATTCCTGGGCCCAGTCAAGCGACAATGGGATGGTGTAGGAAGCGGGGGACGATCTGGGGACCCCAGTTTCCCTAAAACTCTCAACCCACCTGAACACTCTCCAGCAGCACCTCCTTCATCCACTAGGGGATGCCTCAGTCTCCCCCACCCCAGAATACCTGGGAGAGTTGGCTGAAAGGAAGGCAGACACCCAGGAACCATTCTCCATATACCCCAGTCCCCCACCAGGGACATCCAGGCACACTGGAGTCAAAGAGCAACTCTCGAATGGACCATGTCACCTCTGCTCAAAACCCTTGAATGGCTCCCATTGGCCTGGGGATAAAATTCCAAGTCCTGTGATCGAGCCCAGCCTAGCTCTCCGACCTCCTTCCTGCCTCACACTTCCCTTCCCACCACCCTGGATTGTCTTGTCTCTGAACTCCTTCCTGCCCATGCACATCCTGCTGCTCCCTCCACACCGCCCCACTCCCTCCTGGGCTGGCTGGTGCCCCCTCCTTTGTCAGGCCCCAGCTCGGAAGTCTGTCTAGAGCTGAGGGCCTTCCTGTCGGCTCCCGTCCTCTTCCCACCCATGCTTGGCACAATGGGCCACTGTCTATTTGTTGGTTGCCACTTGCTGATTGTCTCGTTTCTTGACCATCCCATGCTGAATCATTCCCCTCTGCATCCCCAGCATCTGGCACAATGCCTGGTCCCAAGGAGACAAGCAATAATAATTTGTTGAATGAATAAATGAGTATGTTACATAAAATTTCAGATAGTTAATGGAGCTCCTGAAACCCAAGGATGTCCCGGACTGACTTTGGCTTTCTAATTCTGGCCCAAGTTTCACATGTATCCACAGGTTTTTGGAAGAAACCAGGATAGAGGCCTATCCTGCAGTCATCCTCAGCTTTCAGATAAGGACTGGGAGCTGCTGAGAGGTGATGGATATATCAGTCAGGGCTCTCTAGAGAAACTGAACCAACAGGAGAGAGAGACAGAGAGAGAGAGATGATAGATAGATAGATAGATAGATAGATAGATAGATAGATAGATAGATAATAGATGAGACAAACAGACTAGATAGATGATAGATTAGATGATAGGTTGATAATAGATTAGACAGGATAGATAGATAGATAGATAGATAGATAGATAGATAGATAGATGATAGATAAATTAGGCAGGCAGACTAGATAGATAGATGATAAATAGATGAATCTTTGATTAGACAGACAGACTAGATAGGCGGATAGATGACAAGTTAGACAGACTGATGATAGATTATGATAATAATCTATAACAGACAATAGATAACAGACAGACTAGATATATAGATGATAAATAGATGATAGATTAGATAGATTGACTGATGATAGATTAGACAGATGACTAGATAGATAGTAGATAGATTGGACAGACTAGATAGGTAGATGATAAATAGATTATAGAGTAGACGGATGACTAAATAGATAGATAGATGATAGATAAATTAGACTAGATAGATGATAAATAGATGACAGATTAGATAGATGATAGATTGATGATAGATTAGACAGACGACTAGACAGATGATAGATTAGACAGATTAGATAGATAGATGATAGATAGATAGATGATAGATTAGACAGATTAGATAGATAGATGATAGATTAGACAGATTAGATAGATGATAGATGATAGATTAGACAGATTAGATAGATGATAGATGATAGATTAGACAGACAGACTAGATAGGTGCATAGATGATAAATTAGATCGATAACAGATTGATGATAGATTAGACAGATAGGATAGATAGATAGATAAGATAGATAGATAGACAGACAGATAGATAAAGATATAGCACATATAGACAGAGACAGAGAGAGAGATTGTAATCAATTGTGGAGCCTAGCAAGTCCACAATCTGCAGGGTGGGCTGGCAGACTGGAGACACTTACTGAGCCTTCAGTGCTAAGCCCTTTTCTGTGCACTTCCTCTGGCATTAACCCACTTAACCCTTCAATGACACCCTGGCCCATAGTACACGTTCACTCCAACAATAGCAAGGCCGCTGTTATTATGATCTCCATTTTAGAGTAGGGAACACCGAACCCCGGGAGATTAAGTGACTTACCCATGATTGTACCACCAACAAGCATCAGAGCTGGGATTTGAACACTCTGGTTCTAGAACCAAGACTGGGAACCACCACACTCCATTCCACACCCAGTCCCTCAGGCTCACCTTTCTACCGGGAGGCCCCGAGCAGAGACAAGGCAGAGCCTGAGACAAGGCAGAGCCTAGCATTCAATCTCATCTCTGCCACTTAGTAGCCATGTGACCTGGACAAATCACCCTGTTTTATTCCCCAGTTTACCACTGCAACATGGAAAAAATAACTGCTAGTTCTTAGGGGTGTTATGAGAATTCAGAGTGACCTTGGAGGTAAAGCACTTAGAATATATAATTCACTTTTAATAAATAGTGACTATTAATAATAGCAACAGTATTAATGGATGTAAAGGCCCTTTGTAAACTCTGAAGTGCCTCTAGACACGGCAATGGAGTCATTCAGGCCTGCATTGAAAATAGGGTGACCAACTGCCCTGGTTTATCTGGGACTGTCCTGGTTTTAGCACTGAAAGTCCTGTGTCCCCAGAAATCCCTCCGTCCCAAGCAAACCAGGTCAGGCGATCACACCACAGGACCTACTCCTTTCTAGCTGTGCCAATGCACTAGTCACTTTACCTCTCAGAGCCTCAGTTTCCTCATCTGTAAAATGGGGTTAAAGTTCTAAGCCAGTGGTCCCTGAACCAGCAACATCAGTATTGCCTGGGAACTTCTTAGAAATGCAAATTCTCAGACCCCACCTCAGATCTACTGATTAGAAACCTAAAGGGTATTTCACAAACCCTCCTAGTGAGTCTGTTGCCTGCCAATGTTTGAGAGCCTTGATATAAAGTACCTCCCTGGGGGTACTTCACAGGTTGTAGAGGGCTAAAGCCAGACCAGGCAAGCACCTGGCATGCTGTGAACATTCAGCTGCCAGTGGCCATCACTACCATCATTACAAAATTGGTGGCGACGTATTTACTGTGAAGGTGGAAACTGAGGTGAACGATAGGGTCCTCCAGTCCCAAGACTTCTCTCCAAATTGGAGCCTGACCTTTGTTTGGGTTTTGCTGTCTAAATGCTGGGCTAACTTCCTGCTTTCAGAAAGCTTAATTCCCTCATTCTTGTTTTGAAGCTGAGATCTCTCAAGGCTGACATTGCCTCGCTGTTGTTATGCGCATGTCGGTTAAAGCTTTAATTCAGTGCCTCTTAGTTGACAGCAGAGGGAGTTTGGGGATCGGGGGCCACCAGGGTGGTGTTGCTTCTGGGCCCTGTTTTGACCCATTAGGTTGAGGTAGGTGCGATGATAATGATGACAACTCCCCTTTAATTGTTCCATACCCATGCTCCAGGTCCTGTGTAGTCATTGTTGGGCCTGGGTCTGCCTCTGTGTTCTGTGTTGCCCAGAACACTGCCTGGCATCAAATCAGTGTTTACTAAGTGCTTGTTAAATAAATGCATGATCTGAGTGCATGATACACATTGTCTTATTTGATTCTCACGATGCCTTCATGAGTTAGGTACAATCATCATTCTCCATTCTGCAGATGTACAAACTGAGCCCAGAAAACTTAGATGACTTGCTGAAAGCCCACGACTATAAAAAGCAGGCCAGGGATTGAAAACCTAATTTTCTTTTCACGGAGGAGGGACTGCAGATGTGCTGGGCTCAGCCCCAATACCGCCGCCTATGAGAAGCCTCCCTTGAGTCCCTGCCCCCTTCCTTCCTGCCCTCATCACACATTTTGCAGCCCCCTCTTTGGACCTCTCCAGGCTGACATTGCCTCGCTATTGTTTATGCACGTGTCGGGCTGCGTGTCTCCAAGACTGACCTGTTTATCTGTGCAGCTGAGGGTAGGCCTCCTGGTCCCAAGAGCCCTCCGTGAAACCTGGGTGAATGAGGAATGAACTCGCAGGCTCTGAGAATGAGCCTGAGTTTGGCCAGTAAGACCAGAAAGCGAACACTCACCATCAAACTGAAACGAAGGGAAGGTGAGTGGAAACCTGGCGAGATGAGCCCTCTGGTTTCCGCAGGTGAAGGTCATGAGGCATTAAGCACCCAAGCTCACCTTTGGATCTTCTCAGAAACCACAGTCCACCCAAGGTGCCTCAATGTGCTTTGCGGGCTTGGCCCTTCCAGAAGACATCAGCGCTGAGTACAAAATTGGCTTCACCAGGTAATGCTGCATGTGTGTGTTGTGTTCCCGGTAATATATTGCTTGATCTATGACTTTTTAAAACAATGAAAATGTAAAAGTGAAGGGCCCAGCCTCAAGGAGAGAGGTGATGAGTGGGACTGGTAAGTTTGATTTCATATTCCTTTCTAAGCAAGTCGGGGGAGTGCTGACAGGACCCACAGCACCCCGGGAACAGATTCCTCTTCATCCCCAGCGTTGCCGGGAGCAAAGGGGCTGAACAGCCTCCACCAGCCCTTGGGTGACTTAAAGGTTTTCCAATTTGTAAACAAATACATTTAGAACAAGACCCCCAGTGGGAGAACTAAGTCAAATTCATTTTGTCAAGGAAACCATAGTCAGATATAATTTTCCCTAAATTTCCACAGCCAAACTCAACCTTGGCTATCAAGACAAATAGCTACAGGCTGGGCCCATGGCGGTGCACGTCTGTGCTCCCGACTACTTGGGTGGCTGAGGTGGGTGGATCGCTTGAACCCAGGAGGTTGAGGCTGCAATGAGCCGTGATCATGCCACTGCACTCCAGCTTGGGTGATAGAGTGAGACCCTGTCTCAAAAAAAAAAAAAAAAAAAAAAAAAAAAAAGGAGTTATAAAGGAATGTGAATGCTAATTTTTTAAAATCTCTGCCTTGCTATCCTTGAGGAAGATGGATTTGCCAGAATCACTTTCTCTCTTGTGTGATGCTTGTTACTATTCATCTGTTTCTTTCTTCCCAGATTGCCAGCCCGTTGAGGGAAGAATCCATGAAAAAGTCCGTCTTTGACCTCCATGTTCTCTGGTGCTCCCTGAGTTCTGTAGGCAGCAGCATCAAAATTGTGGCCCCTTGCTGACTACAGTGGTTGTAAGGGGTAAATGAGAGAATCTTCCCCACATGCGTGGCAGTATGCCTGGCAAATAAAGATTAGCTCACACATATTATTTTAGTGATGAGGATAGTCAGGGCAACCAACTATCTTGGTTTGCCTGGGACTGAGGGGGTTCCCAGGATGGACAGTCCTAGGTAAACTGGCACAAGTCAGTCGCCTTAGGGATGGGTGATCGTTGAGTGCCTGTGACTTGTCAGGCATGGTTGGTGCTGGGTAAATTAGATAGATTATCTCATTTAAACCTCACAACAGCCCTGTGAGCTATTTGTGATTATCCGCATTTTACAGAGTAATACATTAAAACTTTAAGTCATATCTTTCCAGCTGCTAGCTCCTTCTCCATCAAATACTGATTTTTTCAAACAAGAAAATGACTTCATTGCTGTTTTATTCCACTGCGGTAAATTGAATGCCCTTGTCTCCCAATTCTTAACCCTCCCTGCGTCCACACACTTGCCATATGACTTGGGCTTGTCCATGTGACTTGGCATACTGCATGTGGACAGAAGTGACAGACCCAAGCCCAGGACTTTTTTGCATGTTTCTGCTTACACTTTTTTTTTGTTGTTTTTGCTTTTGTTGTTGTTGTTGTTTTTGAGATAGAGTCTTGCTCTGTTGCCCAGGCTGGAGTGCAGTGATGTGATCTCGGCTCACCGCAACCTCTGACTCCTGGGTTCAAGCAATTCTCCTGCCTCAGCCTCCCGAGTAGCTGGGATTACAGGCAGGCACCACCACACCCAGCTAGTTTTTGTATTTTTAGTAGAGACGGGGTTTCACCAGGTTGGCCGGGCCAGTCTTGAACTCCTAACCTCCAGTGATCTGCCCACCATAGCCTCCCAAAGTGCTGGGATTTCAGACGAGCCACTGCACCTGGCCTTGCTTACACCCTTAAGCCTCTACCAGATCCATGAGAGGATTGTGCCCCAGCCAACCTGCTGATCCAAGAAGACTGAGAGACACGTGGAGCAAAGCTGCCTGCTGAGTCACAGACCTATGGCAAGAAGAAGGGGCACCCAGCAAAGCTCAGCCCAGATCAAGCCCCAGCTGACCAGTAGATGGGGAAGTGATAATATGTCACTGTTTTTAAGCTTCTGAGTTTTTAGGAGGTTTGTTACGCAGCAGTAGCTAACTGATATATTCACCAACTTGACACAGGCTTTGGGGTGGGTAGATTTTACTGCTGAAGTCCTTTGATGAGCTAAGCTTGTATATTATATCTGGCCAAATATTCCTAATTGCTGGGTTCCTAATTTACGGGATTGTTGCTATTCCTTTCGGGGGTATTTCTAAAGGTTAAAAGAAGGGAAGAGAAAGGAAAATGTTTACTGTGTGCCCAGTGCAGTGTTTGCTGGTTTCACATGTTCTCTTGCTTGATCATGTTGTGTGGAATCTATTGACCCTGAAGCCATCTCAGGCCTCTCTCTTCCTGGGAACAAGGACCTCAGACCTACAAGGCAGATCTAGGGCAGATGGTCTTACCAGAAGGAACATTCATTGTTGGCTTTCCATAGGCATCATTTTCTGTATATACTATAGGTTACAGTGCAGAGGGCCAGTGATGAGCCACCTGGGATCCAGTCCACACACTGCCATGAACTTGCTGTATGGCCCGGGGCAAACCCCTTACTCTCTGGGCCTTTGCCTTCCCCATTTGCTAGTCTTTGGGAGTGGATGTGGGAGCTCTTTCAGGTGGCACAGACAGAAGCAATGTGCAAGGTGAATTTTGCATGAAGCTTTTGGGGTCAGACCCGGGTTTATGTCCTGCTGCCTGCCTTGTGAGCTGTGTGACCTTGGCAAGCTTCTTCACCTCCCTGACCTTGGTTCCCCATCTCTGTGAGATAGTCATTGTGAAACCCAGATGCAAGAAAGTCCATAATGGGCCTGGCACAAGGGAAGCCTTCAGCATGTGTGTTTGTTATTACTAATATGGCACAACTAGTTAGTCTCCTGAAATCAGTCATCTCAAAATAGCAATCACTTACTTTCAACAGAGTAAATATTTTTCCTCATCTGCATCGTTTCAAGCCTTCCCTCTTTAATTTTACAGTTGCATTTACAAAGGAGTTATTTACAGTGCAAAGGGACAAGATGGGCTGCCTCCTTGAAATGGTTTCACAAATTTCCTCTGCTTCCTGTTAAGATATTAGCGCCCAGTAATTGTCGCTCTATATAAATGTGGAGCGTCGGCTGCGAATGTGCGCCCTGTAGTAATTGTGAGTTGTCTTGACGCTAATTACATAGGGGAGCCTGTTTAATTGCCAGTTAAATTGACTGTGTGTGTTTTCTCTAATCTGTGTTTCCGGGCAAGTTGGATGGCATCCGCTCCTCGTTGGACTAAGCATGAATTTGGAAGACCCCAAGAGGCTGCTGCAGGAGAAAGTGAGGCTGGAGGAGGGGAGGTGGGGTATGACAGCTGATGACGACAGGATTATGTTCATATACAATGAGTGGCCATTGCGGGACCCAACCTGGGGCCTCCTGGAGGTTGAGGAAAGTAAGACCTCTCTTCTGCCCGTGTTCAGAGCTGACCTGGATGAAACTTGAGGGCTGCACAGGGCAGGAATGATAGCTTGGGCCTGTCATCGGGACTGAGTCCCAGCCGATGGCACCCAGCACTGCCACGGCATCCCTGAACTGTCTGCTCCCCCCTCCAGACCTTTGCTCACGCTGGTCCTTCTATCTGGTCCCAGTTCCCCCACCCTCATAACTCTATGTTATGTCACTGTAGCTGGGTCATTCAATGCCCAGGTACAAAACCACATTTTCCATTCAGCCCTTCTGGATGTCGCCTCTGGAAGAAGGGATCCTCTCTGGGCCAAACCCATAGCTCTTTTTCTGTTACCCTGAGGCCTTACTCATTCCCTGCTTGTATTTGAACTGATTGAGAACCAGACTGTGAGTCTCTGAAGACAGGTCATGCCTCATACAGAGTGAGTGCTTAGTAACAGGAGGTAGGAGTCAGAAGACAGGAGGGGAGAGAGAAGGAGAAGGAGGAGGGGAAGAGGGAGAAGAAGAGAGAGGGGAGGAGGAGAAGAGAGAGGGGAGGAGGATAAGAGAGAAGAGAGGAGGGAAAGAAGGGAAAGGGAGAGGGGTTGGAGGAAGGAGAGGGGGCAGAGGCAAAGGAAGGAAGAGAGGAAGGAAAAATGGAGAGCTAACAATACCAACGAACACTTCTTGAGCGTTGGGGTGTGTATGCGTGTGTGCACATGCACATGCCAAGCACACGCCAAGCATGTCATCCTTGTCAATTCATTCAATCTGTCCCACAATCTTGAGGCAGATCATCCCCATTTCACCGATGAAGAAACTGAGGACGCCGAGAGACCAAGGAACTTGTTAACGCAGCCTTAAGTGGCAGATCCAGGAGTCCAAGCTTTCAACCATTGGACTAAGCTGTCTTGAAGGAAAGAAGGGAGGGTGGGAGGAGGTAGTGAGGGAGGGAGGGAGGGAAGGAGGAGGAGAGTTGAATTCCATGGCATGAGTTCTCCTGATGTTTAAAAACCTCTCCAGCCTTCCACACACGCTTTCTCCTTAGCTCAAAAGCTAAATTAGAGTGGATTGCTCTCTCCTCACTTTAGTAATTTAGATAAAAGTAAAATTTTGTCTGAGAGCAGAAGCAATTATAGCACGGGTTTTGTGATTAACTTGATTAACACTGTTTCACTCTAAAAGTGATCCCCCCCGCTTTGGCTGGCGACTGTAATCAGAGCCACGTCTTTCAACTGTGCTACAGCTGCTCTCTCTCCCCCCACTCCCCAAAAAAGATTTTGACATAAATACTTATTAGGGAGGACTCTAGTCTCTGGCTGGAACAGTTGAGGAAAGAGGAGGAAAATGTCTCTCTCTACATTAGCATCTGTAGCCGATTAAAAGGCTGTCGCTCGCTACCCCAGTTACTGACAAAGATCCCAATTATGCAGCAATGAAATATACATACACGATACAGGAGGGTTTATACATTTTTAATTTTTTTCAAAGAGAAAATGCTCAGAGGAAACTCTAATTAGAGATTGCGTTTCTTTAAGAGGAAAATGATATGTGGTTTCAAGAAAGATTATTTGGGGTTATCGCTGGGCAATTGCGAATCTTTCCAAACCCAGGTTTCTGCTCCTGAGCAAGGGGCCAGAGCCCACTGGCACTTGTAGGAATGCTGAGGTTTTCTGTCCTGTGGAGTTTGAAATTTGAATCCCTGGGGAAAGGGGGAGTTGGGGTCCTAGCCAGCACCCCACTGCCTCCTCTCTTGGGACACTCCCCAGGGTTCTGGTATTTATGTTCTCTCTTCCCTCTGTCCTTGCCCAGGCCTTCCTGGCCATCCAGATGGCAGCTGCTACCTCTGGAATCCCCACTCATAGCTAGCCACTCTACAGAATCCTCTTGTTTAACCAAACCTACTACCCTAGAGGTAGGAATTACTGCTCCCCATGTTGAGGCAGATAAAGAAATGAGTGCCGAGGAGTCAGGTCACCTGCCCAAGGTCACACAGCTGCTCAGTGGTGGAGCGGATTAGGATCCAAGCTGACTTGCCCCAGAGCCCCTGCCTGCTCTCCTTGACTGTGTAGATGCCTGGAGATTGCAGGATGGTGATTACAGCATGGTACAGCTCAGAGGGACTGTGGAGAGAGGCCACCCACCAACTCAGCAGCAGAGGAAACTGAGGCCCCAGGAAGGAAAGTGAGGCCTGCTTCCCAGGCCCCACATCTTACCTCTGGGGTTAGACCAGCTCTGTCCTAGGTCCTCTGTACTGACCTCTAAGACTTGCAGGCTTCCATATCTGTTGCTCAACAAGCCAAAGAGGCGTCTCCTTTTTCTAAAATCCAGAACCTTTTCTAGAGATGTGATTGCTGTGGCTGGCTTCTAGATCTCTCTAGAACATTGCTGGGATCTCCAACACCTCTGCATATGCAAAAATTCCAGTCACTCTGATTCCCCGCTTTTGAAGTCTCTGTAAATTATCTAGATTCTCACTGAAACCAAGTTCTTGCAAATCTCATGTCACTGATGGGCCCAGATTTTGCAGTTTATTTCCTTTGTATATCATTTACCCTCTATGTAGGCAATCCACTCTGGAAATCTAGAGCCTTTTCTAGCCTTTTCCAGTGACAATGTCCTCCCAGGGAACGTGAAGCAGAAATGACATCATGGTGTATCATTGACAGGCGTTCTGAGGCTAGACTGTGTTCATATCCCAGCTCAGCCCTCTGTCAACTAGACCTTGAGCAGGCTCCTGACCTCTCTGGGCCTCAGTTTTCCTAGCTATAAAATGAGGATGATAATAATGATATAGATCTCATAGGACTGAAGTTAAAAGAAGGTTATTTGTTGAAAGCATATAGATTAGAGCATGTAGAAAGCTAGAAAGCTCTCAATGTTAGTGCTTCTAATTATCATCACTCCATACATATATAGGTTGAGTTATATGAAATGGTCCTTTTGTAGGTTAAAGCTGGTTTCCTATAAGTTTAATATGTTCCAACCTAGTATCGAAGTTAATACTTAAAACCTAGTATCACCTAGTAGCATCTTGATACTAGCAACCTAGTATCAAGGTGAGCACCCACCGGGGGCAGATCCTGTGCTTCCCAAGCCCCCTCTGGGCAAGTGCATATGGAAGCAGATGGCAGAGTGGAGCAGGGTTTCAAACCCAGGTCTGCTTGGTTCTCAGACTCCCAGGCATGCAGGTGGTCACTTGGCAGTTCTAAGCCACATTTTCAAACCCCAATTCAGCCCTCTTTCCACGGTACCTCCCTTCTCATGTCCAGAGGAAGGTAGAAAGCCTATAGGTGGAGAGACAGAGGCTGATGGAGCTCATCTTCTTCCTCAACGACCCACCAACCTGGAGGGGCTCACAGGGGTCCATCTCTGCCACAAGGGCCCTCCAGCCTCATCGGTCCCCTTCCATCCAGCCCTCAGCTGGCCTCCTGATTTCCCATCCTGTGCCACCAGCCTCTTTCCTGCCTTTCCTGGGGCGGGCTTAGGCCTGGCACCACTCCAGAACGGCTTAATCAGAATAAATCCTGAGAAAGCACATGTATTATTTATTCCAGCAAAGGTTAAATAATTTGATGAATTTCTCAGGACGCTGCCAGAATGCTGATGGCCTCTTAGGGAAAAAGACACAAACAAACAAACAAAAAAACTGACACAACAAATCTCTTTCTCTACACACACACGCTCACAGCAGCCATAGCCACTTGCTCCATGTTGGTTCATGCAAGAGACCAAGTGGGCAGCCCTCAGTGACACTAGAACCAGGGCCCAGAAGACATAGATTTTCCTGCTCATGGAATGGAGATGACAGCTCCCGCCCCCTGGCCTCTCTAGCATGATGCATTATCTGGAGCTGACTATGCCTTTGATTCTGCAAACGGCCATGGAAAGCCTATTGATTTACAGGCCCAAAGGATGACCTTGCCTTAAATGGATTTGTTTATGGGGCTTCTTATACTTGGGGCTTTGGGGGCTGCTGGGATCAAGGAAAGGGCTGTCAGGGGGAAATGGGGGAGAGAAGCCCCCTGCATGGGAACTGTGGCTGACTGGGCCCTTCTTGTCATTGTTTGCCACGGTAGATTGGCTCATCTAAGCCAAGGGAGAGGCCAGAAATAACGAGTCTTAGTAGGCAGTGGGTATCCACATTCCCCTCCTCCTCTTTCTCTTCTTTCTCTGCTTCCTTTCCTTCTTCCTCCTCCTTTTCTTCCTCCTCCTTTTCTTCCTCATCCTTCTCTTTTTTTTTCCCTCCTCCTCCTTTTTTCCTCCTCCTCCTCACCATCATAGCTGCTGCCATTCATTTAGCGCTTACATGTGCCAGGAATGGAGCTGAGTGTTTTACCTACATCACGTCCTGAAATCCTCCTGATAGGCCCAGTGAGCTGGGTACTTGCATTTAAATCTCCATTTTAGAAATAAAGAGTCCCAGAGAGGTTCAGTGAGTTGCAAAAGGCACAGAACTACTAAGCCGAGACAGGCTTCTCACTGCCTGTCTGGCACCAGGCCTGCGTTTCTGCTGTGCCATGCAGCCTGGAGTGGGGAAGAGCTTGGGCCTCGAGGCGATGGCCAAGTGTGGGAGCTGGTTCTGCGGGTGCAGCCGTGGAACACTGGGAAGGTTACCTAATGCCTTGTGCCTCTGGTTCCCTGTAAAATGAAGATGATTATAGTCCCCACGCTCTTAGGGATGAGGTGAGGATTGAATGGGTTCATATCATGAACGGTACTCAGAGCAGTGCCTGGCATATACTAAGAGCTATACCAATGTTTACCGCCCTTGTTTCCTCCCTTTGCTGCCTCTAACTAGCAGCCACACCCCACAAACTTGCATAATGCACCCCACTTGACAAATACTTCTTCGACACACTGATTCCTTCAACCCTGAATCCCTAGACAACCCATTTTACAACAAGGAAATTGATGTCGACCCAGAGAGGTTGGTGGATGTTGTCAGTTTCAGCACTCTCCTCAGAAGGTAGCAAAACTGGGGGTGAAGGGCACAGCCCTTGGATCATACAGACCTGGGCAGGAATAGTGGCTCTGGCCCATTTGTGGCAGGACCAAGGGCTTGAAACTCTAGTTCTCTGACCTTTAATATATCATTTTAAATGAAAAAAGAGGAAAGATATAGTCCATTCCATAGGATGGTTCTTTCCATGGGCCTGGCACTGGGCTAAACACTTTACCAGCATTTTTGGACTTGATCTTACGTGTGTGGTATGTCACAGTGTGCTGGGTGCATGGTGCTCAGCAAATTGCCGTGGTTACCATGCTCTGTCTCAGTGGTCCTCCCTGCCTGCCCCATATCTCTGGTGCTCTGTCTCAGTGGTCCTCCCTGCCTGCCCCGTATCTCTGGTGCTCTGTCTCAATGGTCCTCCCTGCCTGCCCCGTATCTCTGGTGCTCTGTCTCAGTGGTCCTCCCTGCCTGCCCCGTATCTCTGGTGCTCTGTCTCAGTGGTCCTCCCTGCCTGCCCCGTATCTCTGGTGCTCTGTCTCAGTGGTCCTCCCTGCCTGCCCCGTATCTCTGGTGCTCTGTCTCAGTGGTCCTCCCTGCCTGCCCCGTATCTCTGGTGCTCTGTCTCAGTGGTCCTCCCTGCCTGCCCCGTATCTCTGGTGCTCTGAAGAGCGAGTCACTCCCTCTGCCTGCTTGCCTCTTTGGGCCCTGCCTCCTGTTTAAGCTTCTCATCCCTACCCAACCAATGCCTTGCCCCACCCTACTCCTCCCCAGAAAATAAAAGTTACTCTAGCTTTCTGGTCCAGTGTTGCTCCTTCTCTTCCTCTTATTCAGCCCTTTGGACGTGTCCCTTGAGCATTCTTTGTTTTGAAGTCTCCTGTCCTCCTGGACGCTGCTTTCCCTTCCCCTTTGTTTAGTGCTCTGTTCCCTGTGTGAGGAGGGAATTGTCTTCCTGCAGTTTGTTTAGGTGAGGTGGGGATGGGAGGTGAGGGTCAACAGGGACATTTATGAGCCTACTGAGCCTCTGAGGATTGAGGGAGGAGGCTTCCTAAACCATTCCCAGACTTAGCACTCCTCCAGTGCGATATGGGGTCCTGTTCACCTCTGTCCCCAGTACCCATCTCAGAGCCAGTGCACAATAGGTGTACAGAATGTTTGCCAAGCCCTCAGGTAAGCCTGGATCCAGAACCCCCAGCATGATTCCCACAGCTGTTAATCTTTCCAAACAACATCCTGCCCATCACTCAGGGGATGTGATTTGTAGAATTGAAAGCATACATTGGAGTAATTTCAGGATGCGGCTGTTCTGTGTATTTGTGTTAGTCAGAGCTGCCTGGTGGGGATGGGACTGATGTTAATTCACTGATCGTGCAATCTGAGCAATAGCTCATGGAGAGACATCCATATTCTTTGACACCCATGAGGGCTCTTCTCCATGCTGTCAGTCATCCATGAAACTTGAGAGGCAATGGTGGGAAAAGCTACCAAGATGGATTTGGAATAGTCCACAGAGCAGCGCTGATCCTGGGGCACTGCCCCTAACTCTGGGTGAATAACATGTATACCCAGCTTTCCATCTGTCTCTCCGTCCATCCCTCCATCCATTCATCCACATCTATCCACCCATTCATCTGTCCATCTGTTTATCTGTTCATCCATCTGCCCATCTACCTATCCATCCATCCACTCACTCAACCAATCATCCGTCATCCCTCTATTCATCTATCCATTCATCGCCCCATTCATCTGTTCACCTATTTATCTGTTTACCCATCTACTCATCTACCTATCCATCCACCTGCTCAAACAACCAGCCATCTCTCATCCATTCAATCAATCCATCCACCCATCCATCCATCCATCCATGCATCCATCTATCCAACCATAGGATGGATGATGGCTCAGCCATATTCCATATTCCTTGCTTGCCACAATACATTGACCTTAATGCTTCAGAAATACCCCTGGATTAGTCAGCTCTGCTGCCATAACAACATACCATAGACTGGGTTGCTAAACTACAGAATTTTTTTTTCTCACATTTCTGGAGGCTGGAAGTTCAAGATCAAGATCAGGGTACCAGAATGGTCCTGATGAAGGCTTTCTTTCTGGCGTGCACATGTCTGCCTTCTGGCTGTGTGCTCACATGGTCTTTCTTTGGTGGGTGTACATGGAGACAGAAAGAGAGAGAGAGAGATCTTCATCTCTCTCTTCTTACAGGGCCACTAATCCTACTGGATTAGTGTCCTACCCTTATGACCTTAATTATCTCCTAAAATTCCTGTTTCTAAATTCAGTCACATTGGGGATTAGGGCTTCAATGTATGAATTTGGGAGGGGAACATAATTCAGTCTACAGCAACCCTCAAGGACAGGAGCATCTTATTGTGTCCTCTCTTCCCACACCCATATCCTACCAAGAGACAAATGGAAAATACCTGTTAGTCCACTATTTGGCTTTCCAATACTCACAGGTGGGAGTCAGAAATGCAGGATGGAATATTTGGAGTTGCAGATACAGATTTGATTCCAGGCCCTGTCACTTAGCTAGGTGAGGAATGGCACTAATCTCCAAGAGCCTCAGTTTCTCCACCTGTAAAATGGAGGTAATTACAGAACATACTTCATAAGATGAGATCATCCACCGGAAGTGCACAGCACAGTTCCTGGAACACAGTTAAGTGTTAAAAAAAATGGTAAAACTGACTATTAGGAGGGCCAGGGCCAGGAAATTTCATAAAGTAAGAGGCATTGATTATGGTGCTTAAGGGTGGGCTTTAGAGCCAGACTCTGTGTTTAAATCCCAGCTTTGCCTCTCTTAGCTGAAAGACCGTGGGCTTGTGCCTCAGTTTCCTCATCTGGAAACATACAGTTAATAAAGGTAGCTATGTCATGGGGTTGTTATGACTTAGTACCTATAAACTTCTTACAACAGTGCCTGGAACATAGTAAAAATAAAAGATATTGGCTATTGTTATTTGAAAACCAAGACATTACCACTAATCTCTGGGATCAATGATTTTCTCCTTAGATGCACTCGGTTAATTTAGAAAAAGAAAATTTATTAACTTACACCACTTGCTGGTGTGAGAGATGGGTCACTAGCTGAGGTCAAGGCCCATGTGTCCATGTCTTCTCTCTCTCCCCACTTCACCCTGGGCAAGCTCTGGCCAGAGCAGGAGCACAGGCCCCAGCAAAGATCCCCCATAGGCCCCCTAGATTCTGCCCGTCAGCAGCCCAGGCCTCAGTGGGAAAACACGATTGGAGAGACTGCATGCTGTTCCCCCTTTTTAATTACTGCTTCCTTAATTGAGTCACAAGTGGTGTTTGTGTTGCCATCAAACCCACGAGGACCTCGTTGTTTATGTGAATGACTCTCAGTGGAGTGACAGCTCTGAAATGTGAGATGTTCTGTTTGTACCACCTTTAACAAAGTGGCTACAGATTTCCTTCTTAATGCATGGCCTGGGAGCTAATAAAAGGGACTGGTGTTTCCTTTGCAAAGAATGACATGAAATATAGAATGGAACTCTAGTGTCACAGGACCTGGAGCCATGGGACGTTGGAGACACGGAGGGCCTCCCATCTGCTGCTCTGAAGCTCCAAGGGGTGGTAAACCTCGTATCTTATAAGGCAGCTCATTCTGTGATGAGACCACTGGCTATTGGGAAAATGTTCCTTGTGTCTGAAGCTCCACTCTCCATTTCACTGATGCTAGCTGAGTCCTCTGGAGTAGTCATATCTGGAGAGGTGGCTGGAATTGGAGACAGTAGGAGGGGCTGTGACACACTGAGACGTCAGGCTGTCTACCGTTTTGCCAAGGTAAGTAAATAGCTGTATAGCAGGACCTTCCTGTGGTCCAGGGCTTGTACCAGCAGTGACAGAGAGGACAAGACAAGTTTCCAATGAGGCTTTGTCCTTGAGCTAGTAGCACCCAAGCTGGAAGGGCCAGCTGCATAGAGCAACAGGAGTCTTACTCAAGAGAATCAACAGCCAAGACTGGTGGGAACCAGGAAAGGATGCTGTCAAGGAATGCTTCCTGAAGGAGGAGGGTTCACACGACCTGGGCCCAGAGGGAAGAGCATAATGTGGAAGGATGGGAGGAGTAGGAACAGAAAGAACAGGTAACATCTCAGGCCCTGGCCAGGCAACAAGCCTAGGAGAAGGCTGTGTCTGGGGCGCTTCCCAGTTATTTATTTATTTTTTCAGTTTATGGAAAAGTAATTCAGGAGACATTATTTCAATCAGACCCCTACACAGTTTAGGAATGCTAATACTTCCTCTATTTAAAAGGTGTGGAATAATTAGGATGCTGATGAAGACCGGGGCAAACCATTTTCTAGTGCTCCACGCTTTTCCCATCCCCTCCATATCCCCAGTGACAAATTAACACATAACAGAACAACGGCTGCTAACACTCAGGGCACATTTAACTCGGATTGGAAGCTGGGTTTTTAAGTATATGAAGGTTTTCATGGCTCAACCTTGGAACCATTTGGGAATGCAGAAAGGAGCCGAAGAGTGTGGGCGGCATGTGGAAGGTTCAGGGGAGGACTGGGGCAGGGCGGGTGGTGGGGGGCAGTGGAACCAGTGCTGGATTCAGGGAAGAGGTCTGGAGTTTAATGCTGTGGACTTGCGGTGTGACCTTGGGATGCCCCAACCTCGTATTTGGGGACAGTGAAAGAGTGAGCCTCGTTGGAGGGGAAGAAAAGAAGGAGAACTTCAAAAAACATAAAAATAATAGTAATGAATCTTCACTGAACACTTATTAGGAGCCAGACACTATTCAGAGGGCTTTGTTTGCATAAGTTCATTTAACCCTCCAAATAATTGCCCTGGGGTGGGTATTAGTTTTATTCCCATTTTAAAGATGAAGAAATTGAGGCACAGAGAAGATAAGTGACCTAATAGGTTGCAGAAGAGAAATTTGAACTCAAACGTAAATAATTATGCCTGATGATGTTGCAGCCAGAATTGTGAAGGCACAGGGACTGTTCCAGGGTGGAGAGTGTGGGTTCAGCCTACAAAGGGCCTTAAGACACAGTTGCTATGGGCACAATTGTGTCCTCTGCAAAAGATGTTGAAGTTCTGCGCCCCATCCCCACTACTTGTGAATGTGACCTTATTTGGAAACAGGGTATTTGAAGATCAAGTTAAAATAACGTTATTAGACTGGATGTGGTGGCTCATGCCTATAATCTCATGCTTTGGGAGGCTGAGATGGGAGGACTGCTTGAGCTCAGGAATTTGAGACCAGCCTGGGCAACATAGGGAGACTTTGTCTCTACAAAAAATAAATAAATAAATAAAATTAGCAAGGAGGCTGAGGCAGGAAGATTGCTTGAGCCTCAGAGTTCGAGGTTATAGTGAGCTATGACTGGGCCACTGTACTTCAGACTGCACAACACAGCAAGACCTTGTCTCTACAAAAACTTTTTTTAATTAGCTGAGCGTTGCGGCAGACACTTATAGTCCCAGCTAGTTGGGAGACTAAGGTGGAAGGATCGCTTGAGCCCAGGAGTTCAAGGCTGCAGTGAGCTATGATCGTGCCACTGCAGAGTGAGACACAGTCTCTTTAAAAAAAAAAAAAAAAAAGATGAGGTGATTAGGGCAGGCCCTAATCCAATACGACTGAGTCCTGATAAGAAGGACACAGAGACAGACAAAGTTAAGTGAAGACATAGGGAGAATGCCATCTATAAGCCAAGGAATACCTAAGGACTAGGAGAGAGATGGAGAACCGATCGATCCTCCCAGCCCTCAGAGCTGGATGCAGCTCTACTGACACCCTGGTTTCAGACTCCAGCATGTGAGACCTTGAATACCTGTTGTTTAAGCCACCCAGTTTGTGGGATTTTGCTATAGCAAGAAACAAAGACAACAGGGAAAGGAGATGGGTCTCTGTGGCGTAGGCAATAGGGAGCTATTGCAGATTTTGGAGCAGGGGAATCACATGGTTCGGTATTTTAAAAGATCACTCTGGTCATCGTGTGAATACCCAGGGTCCTGGAGGACAGAAGAACTGTTACCATGTGTGAGATCATGTCCAGGGGCTGTGTGGGATGGTGGCAGGCAGGGCAGCAACCCTGGAATTGCCAACAGAAAAGGGACAGTCCCCCCCTTTTAGGGCTGCAAAAATAATGAAGTTAAATAACTTTATTCACTAAATCAACTGCCCCCTTTCATCACTTCATACCCAGGGGAGACTGAAATGCTCTGAGTTAATATCTCAAAAGAAAAAAAAAAAAAACAGAATTCAGGGATCAAACAACTTTTTTGATGAGGGAAGTGTTATTTCTACTCAGCCAAGACATCAAAGCTTGTGCATGGTGCTTTTTAGGTAATATTAAAGTGGGCTCTAAATAATGTTTGAATATTTCTTTGCTTTTCCCAGGGATCACAGCCGCCTTTCCTAGAGAAAGAACACCAGTGATGTCCCCAGCCAGCCTCCGCTCCAGGAGGACCTGCAGGGTCTCCAGGGAACACAGCACTTGTGTAAATATGGCTTAAATTTCTTTTTGCATTTAGCAGCCAAAGCATTAAAATTCATTGTTCTGGACATAACATGCATTTCTGTAGATTAAATTAGCTAAAAGCCTGACAGACAATTCAACTATGTTTTGGACAGTTCTATTCACACAGATGGCCCTTGTGTCAAGAGATATATCTACATTATGGCAAAGTCACCTACCAAATGAGTTTCGGAAAAGCAAATTCCATTTACTCATTGATCCCGATTATTTCTAATTGGATACTTTTTTGAATCTACTTGTAATAGTTAGCTTTTGCTGCATAACAAAACACCCCAAACCCTAGTGACTGAAAACAAGCATTATTCTGTTATTGTTCCAGGGTCTCTGGGTCAACCAGGTAGTTCTACAGTCAGGTAGTGGGTCAGCTGGGGGCTGCGAGGTCTGGGATGGCCTCACTTATATATTGGCTAGAGTGAGTGGGAGAATCTGTTACTTGGCTCTCCCCAGATCGAGGAGGCTAGATCAGACTCACTCACATGGTCAGTTTCAGGGTTCCCGAGTGTCCTTTCTAAACCTCTGCTTGTGCCACATTTGCCAAGGCCTCAGTAGCCAATTCACGTGACTGCACCCAAAGCCCCCAGGGGAGAGACTCTACCTCTAGATGAGAGGAGAGGTAATGTCATGTTGCAAATGCATATGATTTTAGGGATAGAAGGAATCTGGGGTCAATTTTGCAATCTACTATGCTCCTCCTCCTCTTATAAGAACAAATAAAAGATGCTAGCATAGTTTAACATACTCTCTGTCAGGCACTGTGCTAGATTCTTTATGATGTATATCTCGTTTAATCAAAGAAGTTATGTAATTTCCTGAAGGCCACACAGCTATCCAATACTAGAGCTAAGATTCAGTCTCAGGACTGTCTAAGCCTAAATCTTCTGCTATTTTCCACCACTCATTCTATTTACCAGTTTTGGAGTTGAATTTGCCATTTCTCTGTTCCTAGATCATATTGTTAGACTTTTCACTGTATTCTAGTTGTTATTTCCTGTTCTATTTTCCTCTTTGGTAGTCATCCAACTTCTACTTGCCTACCTCCAGGAATGGATAGATTCCTACCTATCTTGACATCCCAGTTCACAGTTGAAAGCTCAATCTATCACAAACTTCTTTTAAGTCAAAATGAGATTCTAAAAACTCTGGATGGGAATGAGGGGAGTTGACAGGCAAAGTTTTGTCTGAGTTTTCTTTTTTTTTTTTTTTTTTTGCCCTGAAATATAAAGTTTGTCTTTTTGAGCTGCCTTGTTCTGCGATTATGGTTATCTTTGTTCTGCATCATTTGGAAATGCTATTTGTATTGAAAGAACCAATGCAAGAAACTTTTTTTTTTTTTTGAGATGGAGTCTTGCTCTGTCACCCAGGCTGGAGTGCAGTGGTGCATCTCGGCTCACTGCAACTTCCACCTCCTGGGTTCAAGCGATTCTCCTGCCTCAGCCTCCCAAGTACCTGGGATTACAGGCACACACCACTATACCCAGCTAATTTTTTTTTTATTTTTAGTAGAGAAGGGATTTCACCATGTTGGCCAGGCTGGTCTCAAACTCCTGACCTCGGGTGATCCACCCACCTTGGCCTCCCGAAGTGCTGGGATTACAGGCATGAGCCACCACGCCCGGCTGCAAGACTTTTGATTGGTTAGGTCAGTATTTTCCTTAAAGAAAATGAAGTTAAGCAAACAAATGTTTAAAAACCTTATAAAACAGGAACAATGATAATGCAACAATAATCTTTTCCCTGGAACCCCAGGGCTATTCACATGTGGTTGTCTCAGTTATGCGATGACAGTACCCATTCTGGGAAGTCAGTGGCTATATTCAGGGAATGGTATTCATGAATTCACCCACTCATTCATTCCTTCACCATTCACCAAACACTAAAAAGAGTTTCTATACTCAAAACACTCTATTGGATAAACCAGTGGGTCCAATATTACAATGAATGATACACATCACAATGAATGATACAAAGTCTTCACTCAAGGCTTTCAGAGTCCAGTAGGGGAATAAGGCAGATGAACATGACCTGACTGGGGAAGTGCCAGGGGTCTGGTAAAGATACAAAATGCAATAGAAACTCAGAGGACAGAATGATCACACCCAGAAGGATGAATTCTGCATCCTTTCCCTTTATCTGAAGGCAGAAAACAGGGACTCTGTCCCTTCTGCCTGTGCTCCCTAGTATGTTGCACTGGAAATCATTAAACCTAGCTGTTTAGGGCTCTCTCTCTCTCTCTCTCTCTCTCTCTCTGAAACACCTTGCAACAACAAAAAAAAAAAAACACACACACACAATATGAAATCTCAAAAGTTAAGGCCATTTCTATTATTCCAAATTCAAAACTCAAAAGGACTCAGAGATGAGTAACCCTGTGGTCAGCCTCCCGTGGATGGAAGGAGCTGTTCTGGGTGGTGAAGAAGTCAGGAAAATCAGTAACAGAGCTGGGGCACTCCAAGAGCTTCTTCAACTTCCTCCCTGCAGATGGTTTCAGATGTTCCCTCAATAAAAATTACCACTGGGCAAACACAAATAAACTTAACGGATTTAACTGACAGAGTTAAACAAGCAGAAGATAGGATTTCTCTTAATGAGAATAAACTGCTTGCATATGAAAAGATTTAAAACTAAGGATCCAATAACTTCCAGAAACTTGGAACAGATTCCTAGAATTTTGGGGAAAAAAAATCACTGGGCAAGAAAATGCCATCTGGAAGCTGGACTTGGCTGAAGGGTGAGGCCAAGGCAGTAGGAGGCAGTGGGAAAGGTGGACGATATGGAAATGGCCCCATGATGCAATCCAGCCTCTGCAACTGACTGCAGCAGACCAGTAGCAACCAGTAAAGGACTAAAGCAGGGGGTGATCGAATTAAGTCTGTGCTTTTGCGATCACCTTGTTCTCCTTGTGAGTACAGTTAAGGAGACCAGTTGGAAGGCAGCTGTCGGACTGGGAAGTGATACAGCACCAGGCTTAAGAATCTTGTCAGAAACTAACCTCTGCCACTTTCCAGCTGGGTGAACTTGAGCTCTTATTTGACCATTGGGAACTTCTGATAGTAACACCTCCTTATCAGGGTTTGTACAATAATTTTGTGATGTAATACTTAAGTACTATTTATTCATTTAACAAGTATTTCCTGAAAAACTATTGTGGAACAGCGGCTGTTCCTAGCACTAGACGTACAATGGTGAACTGCACTGATATGACCTGCTCTTGCACAGTTAGATTTTAGTGAATCTTAGATTCTGATGTTATTGTCTAAGTTTCTGAATTTTTTGGTTGCAAGCAACAGAAACCCAACTTGCTGAAGGGATAACAAGGGATCAATTGGTTCCTACTGTTCAGTGGATAATGAGGTAGCCCACTGAAACTGAGGAAGAACTGCAGGGACAAGGGCCTCACATCTGGAACTGAGGGCCAAATACTGAGCCACTAAATGCTGACTCTTTTTTTGCATTTGTCTTGTCTCTGCTTGTCTCTGCCTTTCTGCATGCTGGTTTCTTTCTCTCCTACTGCAGAGAGGCCTTCCCCATGTTGGGGACATGGCCACAGCCGCCCCAGCTTAGCAACACCAAGAAAATGCTTCTTTATCTCAGCATCTGCTTGGCAATCCCAGACAAATTCCCTCTATCCTCTGCAAAAGTCACCTGCCCAACTCTTAAACTAATTCGTTCTTGCTGCCAGGAAGATGGGGAACTGTGATTGGCCAGGCTCGGGTCATGTGGCCAATGGCTGAGGTTTACTGTGTACTATAATAAATGCCTCCACCAGAAACACATGGAGAAGAGAAGTATTCCTCAACAGGAGCGAAACAAAGAAACCAAAGACAGCAGATGTCCCACCACGAAAGGCACTGAGCCTAGTGCTGCGATAAGGGTAGTAAGTGTGCAGTGAGAGATAGCTTAAGTGATGATGGTACTCCATAAACCCTGGGAAAACAGTCCACCCCATCATTTGCCACCTTCATTGTTACTCTTGACTCCAATGCCATGACCAGCGGGAAAACCAGACTCATTCTCAAAGCCAGGAAACACTCTTCTTGGTTGATGTAAGAACTGTGAGCTGCCTTTCTTCTAACTTGGGGTGAATTTCAAGAGCTTTAATGGTGCCTGCAATCCTATCAAACCTCAAAATGGACACTCTCTGTATTTCCAAGTCACTTAGGGATACATATTTCAAGAGGGTTATTTGGGAGTGAAGTTGGGCTTCCTTTCTTCCCCTTGCTTGAGCCAATAGCCACTAGAGAAATAACACTCCATGTTTATCATCAGAGCCACCCACCCACTAGCCTAAGAGCCTAACCATGTACAGACCCCCAGAAATGAAGAGTTGTTTTGTTTTGTTTTGAGACAGAGTCTCACTCTGTAGCCCAGACTGGAGTGCAATGGCATGATCTCGGCTCACTGCGACCTCCACCTGCTGGGTTCAAGCAATTCTGCCTCAGCCTCCCGAGTAGCTGGGACTACAGGCATGCGCCACCATGCCCAGCCAGTTTTTTGTATTTTTTTAGTAGAGAGGGGGTTTCATCATGCTGGCCAGGCTGGTCTCGAACTCCTGACCTTGTGATCCCCTTGCCTTGGCCTCCCAAAGGGCTGGGATTACAGGCGTGAGTCACCACGCCCTGCCAAAAAGAATTCTTAGTAACTCAGCCTGATGAAGATCATCACAGAAATGGGTATGGATGCAAATAGTGGGGTCCCAGTCACAGCAGTAATTATTTGTGGTCCATTATTCCTTTATTCTCAAAATGTTCTAAAATTCGACCAAAGTTTTGGACCCAGCTCTAAATATGACTTTGAGTGTTGTGGTTTTCTTCCTTCCCTTTTCCTTCCTTCCTTTTTTTTTTTTTTTTTTTTTTTTGATACGGAGTCTTGCTCTGTCGCCCAGGTTGGAGTGCACTGGTGTGATCTGGGCTTACTGCAAGCTCCGCCTCCCAGGTTCACGCCATTCTCTCGCCTCAGCCTCCCAAGTAGCTGGGACTACAGGCGCCCTCGACCACGGCCAGCTAATTTTTTGTATTTTTCAGTAGAGATGGGGTTTCACCATGTTAGCCAGGATAGTCTCGATTTCCTGACCTCGTGATCCACCCACCTCGGCCTCCCAAAGTGCTGGGATTACAGGCCGTGAGCTACCACGCCCAGCCCTTCCTTCCTCTTTTTCTTTGTTTCTTTCTCTTTCTCTCTCTTTTTCTCTCTCCCTCCCTCTTCCCTCCCTCCCTGCCTCTCTTCTTTCCTTTGAATTATAAAAAAAGCAAAAAACAGGCTGGGCATGGTGGCTCATGCCTGTAATCCCAGCACTTTGGTTGGCCGAGGCAGGTGGATCACGAGGTCAGGAGATCGAGACCATCCTGGCTAACACGGTGAAACCCCGTCTCTACTAAAAAATACAAAAAACTAACCGGGCGAGGTTGCGGGCGCCTGTAGTCCCAGCTACTCGGGAGGCTGAGGCAGGAGAATGGCGTGAACCCGGGAGGCAGAGCTTGCAGTGAGCTGAGATCGGGCCACTGCACTCCAGCCTGGGCGACAGAGTGAGACTCCATCTCAAAAAAAAAAACAAACAATTTTTAAAAACCCATGTGCTCACTATCTAAAATTAACAGATGTTAACATTTTGTTGCATTTGCTTCAGATTTTTTTTAAAAAGAAACTGTGCATCACAGATAAAGTTGAAGCTTCTTTGTACTCTACCTGAGCCTATCCCCCTCCCTTCCTACCCAGAAACAATCTTTATCATAAATTGAGGGTGTGTCTTCCCCCTCTCATATCTATATACCTTTTTTTTTTTTTTGAGATGGAGTCCCCCTCTGTCGCCCAGGCTGGAGTGCAGTGGTGCGATCTTGGCTCACTACAAGCTCTGCCTCCCGGATTCACGCCATTCTTCTGCCTCAGCCTCCCGAGTAGCTGGGACTACAGTCGCCTGCCACCATGCTTGGCTAATTTTTTTTGTATTTTTAGTGGAGACAGGGTTTCACCGTGTTAGCCAGGATGCATATCTATGTACTTTAATTCATAAGTAGGTATCCATGAACAATGCAGAGAGTTTGGAGTGAGTTTCAAAAATTTACTTAAATGTCATTATGCTATGCTTATGCTGCACATTTGTCATTTAGTATTGTTTTCCAGATCATGTTGTATTTTTACACACTCACAGTTAATTCTTTTTAAATGTCACATAATATTTCAACTGAGGATTACATACTCTGCTTATCCATTCCCTTATCAATGGGCATTTAAGTCATTTCCAATTTCTTGCTATTGCAAACAATGCTTCGGGTTTATTGCCTGGCCTATGAGTTAAAAACTAGTCTAAAATGCACCAATTCTCCTTCGGCAGAAAAGGATTCAAAGAAGCACGTGCTGTTTGCTATTATTATGATTACACTGTGATAAGAGCCCTTCACGTGGGCTTACATCAAACTTCAAGTTTGTGAGGTACTTCCTCATTCATAATTTCATAATCTTCACAATAGCCCAAAGCTGTAGACAGGGTGTTTGTTTTTTTACCCGTTTTGCTAATGGGGAAACTGAAGCCCAGAGTGGAACAAAGGACCTAGCTCAGAAACAGGGGTATAGCCTTCTTTGGAGAATCCAGTTTATAATCTCAGATTTTTCTCTTTAACCAGTTACCTACAGTGAGCTGCCACCCTCTGAGCTGGTTTTTTGATCTCATCCTTAGATGGGGCCATTGACAGCAACTCAATGTTACTCACATGGCCACCACTGGATTAAGTAAAAATGATGACTACAGCACATAAATATCAGGCAGAAATTGAGTACTGGCAGCTGTGGCTGAGTCTGGTCCACAGATGTTTTGTTTGGCTCAGCCAATGTTTTCAAAGAATTGAGCCAACATTTAATAATTGGGACATTTTACATTTTTAAAATGCAGATTTCTGGCCTCTCTTGAGAAAATCAGGAGAGCTGACAACCCCAGATCTTAATTTTCACATGGCAATCATCAGTTAAACTGAGTGGCAACCACACCTTTAGACAGGGCCTGGGCTCTCCCGTGTACCACAGTCCCCACCACTCTCTATTGTCCTAACACTGAGGCCAAGGTGCAGTCACCATCTATCACTGGGTGTGCACTGTTGTTTTTCCTAGAGTGGAGAAATATTTCCCGGTGTTTCTCTTTCAAAATGGAAAATCAAATAAGAGTTGAGGGAGAAGCCTCACTCACACCCTGCTCACTTCTACCCAACCCCGCTAGGCATTTCAGTTTATGAGTATTGTATGGGATTATTATTTTTGTTAGAACTTTATTTCCCAACCAAGAGAACATAGAACCAAGAACAGGCAGGCATAACAGTAACCTTTCTGGAGATAACAGGACCAAGTGATTTCCCAGTACTGGCACCCTATCAGATAGTGTTTTAAGCCCTTTATGTATAGTAATTTAGAAAAGGTTCAAAACACTATGAAGTAGGTACTATTATATTTTTATTTTATAAATGAGGAAACTGAGGCACAGAGAGGTTAAGTAACTTGCCTAAGATTAGCATTATAGGGATTTGAACCCAGAGCACCTGACTCCAGAGTCCAGGCTCTCAATCATTATAACTCTACTAAGATTGCTGGCACATGTATGTGTCTGGGTGTACACAGACAAGCACAGTTGTGTGCACACAGGCACATAAAACATAATGCTGTGGTTTGTAAGCACTGGCTCACGGGATGACTGAATAGGAAGGGCCGAGACATAGGAAGGGTTGAGGACTAGACTCTGCTCTGGAAGGCAGAATGGCTGCGTCTTAGTCGTGACTCACCTGGGCAATCTCTCCACACCTGTGGGACTCAGTTTCCATTATTGAAAATCAGGGGAAGGGGTTGGGACTAGATGATCTCTAAATTGCCTCCCAGCTCTACTGTTCTGGGGGTCTCTGACTTTCTGTCCTCTCTTTCAAACTGCCACCCTGAGATAAACCATGGCCAAGTCAGAGCCATGTGTCAGCTTGCAGAATGCAGGGAAGCTGTGCCCAAGATGGTCTCTCCATTTAGGTCATGCCAGTGACCAGTGTGACATGCCATGTCGGGGAGGTCCGCCAGGGCAAATTCCCAGCAGCTGGGGTCCAGGATAGCCTGCCAATCTTCCTCTGTCTTACCAGCTTCCCTCTTGAGGTTCTCTTAGAAACCTGGAGGATATGTTCCTTAGGTGCTTGGCTTCTGGTCATAGAGAATTTTCCAGATTTGGAAAGAGTGATGGCCTGACAGTCTGAAGACTTGAAACCTACTTCTCACTCGCACTGGTGACCTCATGCCCTATCAATGCTGTCATTCCCCAAGTAACTTGCCCTCTTTCAGGTTCAGTTTTCTCACCTGCCTTGCTTTAGCAATTGCAAAGTGCTGTACAAAAAGAAGAGGCAACTGACATTCTTTGCACAGAAGCCAATTTCCTATTAAACTGTGGCTGGAACCAGAGACCTCAGAGAGAGCTCCACAAAATGAGGAAAGGTGAAGCTAGATGAGATGAAACACTGGGCCCATCCCAGAGCTCGCAGGAGAGCCAGCAGTGAGGAAGCCCTGAATTCCTGCCATCCCCTCCTTGTGTTGGGTAGAATCTCCCTCTACCCTCCCGGATGTCCACACCCTAAGCCCTGGACCCTGTGATAATGTTAGGCTACAAGGCAAAAGCGATTTTGAAGATGTAATTAAGGTTGCAAACCTTAAAATAGTGAGATTATCCTGAATTGTTCAGGTAGCCCCGTCGAACCGCATGAGCTCTTAAAAGCAGAGAACTTTCTCCAGCTGGAGTTCGAATGATGCAGCAGAAAAAGAGATATCAAAAGCATGAGATAGACTTGACCCACCATTGCTGGAGGGGATCACGTGGAAAATAGCAAAAATGAATGCACACAGCCTCTAGCAGCAAAAGACAGGGCCCTGGCTGATAGCCAGCAAGGGAAGGGAGGCCTTAGTCCTACAATCAAGAGGGACTGAATTCAGCCAACAACCTGGATGGGCTTATGAGCAGAACCTGCCCCAGGGCTTCCAGATAAACACTTAGCCCAGCTAACACCATACAAGACCACAGACAGAGGTCCAGCTGGGTATTGTGACCAGATTCTGACCCAAGGAGGTGTGAGATTTAAAAAAAAAAAAAAAGGGGATTCTTTTACACCAAAGTTTGTGGTGATTCGTTGTAGCAGCAACAGTAAATAAATACAGACCTCTTGGGCCAGCTACGGTGACTCATGCCTGTAATCCCAGCACTTTGGAAAGCCAAAGTGGGTGGATCACATAAGGTCAGGAGTTCGAGATTAGCCTGGCCAACATGATGAAACCCCGTCTCTACTAAAAGTACAAAAAAAAATTAGCCAGGTGTGTTGGTGCATACCTGTAGTCCCAGCTACTCGGGAGGCTGAGGCAGGAGAATTGCTTGAATCCGAGAGGCAGAGGTTGCCATGAACCGAGATAGAACCACTGCACACTAGCCTGGGCAACAGAGCGAGACCCTGTCTCAATCAATCAATCAGTACCTCCTGTTGCAAGTTGAGATCACTGAGAGAAAATGGCAGTATATGGCATCATGAGGTTCTACATTGTATGCAGAAGTAGGTTCAGAAAGAAAAGCCATGGGTGCTGGCTTAAGGGGGGTTGTTGCTTGAGAAGGGACGTTGAAGCATTGGTTAGATTTGGAGATGGAGGAGGGAGAGCACCTTCTGGGTGGGGGGTGGGGGATCTTTTCTCGTCCCCAGAGATCACTCATATTAGTGCCAAGAAGAGCATCTGGGGCTTGAGATGACCCTGCTGAGTAGAGAGGGGATATGTCCAGGGGGAGCAATCATTACATTCTGGAAGCAGCCCTAGGTTCATGAGCATTCCAGAGAATCAATACCTCTCTTCAATGAAAATGATAAATGATTATACTAGTATTTCATTTTCATCCCATTACATATTTCCTCCTCTTCTGAAAAGCCATAGAATCCAAATTGAGAATGTAAATGGCCAGAAAAAGGGATGTTTGTGGATGAAATTCTTTCTTCATAATCACAAAACTGTGATAAATCAAGCTCCTCTGACAATTTCTGTTTTGTTGCATTTTTATCCTACAAGTCTAGGCGAAAGGGCTTTGAGGGAGCAACGGAGTTATAGACGTCTCTGCTGACTCAGTTCAGTCCAGCATTTATGACATACCTACTGTGTGCCAAGTGCTATATGAGGAAAGAGGAAGCAAAATAAGGAGCAGAGGTTTTATGCCTGAACAGGAGACAGTTCCCCTCACTGACCTGATCTCATCATGACCAGTGTGGACTGAAATGATGTTCTGCTTGTCTCTAGATTAGCAGTACTGAAACACATGCTATATTTCTGCTCTCATACCTTCATTTGTGCCATGCCCATCCTCCAGCATGCATTTCTACCACTCATACGTTCATCTCCGGTTAAAATCTCATCTGTTGGAATTTGACAGTCTACAGTCTTTGTTTTCTTTTTCCTTCCTTGTTTCTTTTTCTTTCTTTTTGGTGGGGGTTGTTGGCAAGACAGCCTAAGATCTTTAAAAGTCTTAACGTAGTACATGCCCTAGGAGTCTGCAATTTGCCTTCCAGGAACTGATCCTTTTGTAGTAACTGTGGATGTGCATAATGACGCATGTCTAACGTTACTCGTCACAAGGTTGGAAGCCACCTGAGTATCCACCAATAAAACATTGGTTACACAAATTATCATGTATCCAAACAGAATATCTAGGTCACAAATCAAAATAACATAGATGCATGTTTATTGCTATGGAGAGTCAACTTATAATGCTAGAAGGAATCCAGTTTACAAAATAACATCACAGTTTTATAAAATAGTCTACATATAGGAAGTGTCCAGAATGTCCACATTATTAACATTTTTCTTCTTCAGATATAATTTTCTATAGTGAAATTGGATTATTTTAAAATGATTAACAATGGACTCTCTTCTCCATCCTTCAGTGCCCATCCAGAGACAGTTCAATGTCATCCACTCCCAGGAAGCTGTCCCTGCTGCCTTGACTGTGGTTTCCCTGGCACAGGCCTCACATAGTATTCTTGGATTTCTATTTTGACAGTGATCATGGTTTGCCTTATATTTGGGTTTATTTTTCTCCCTGGCAAGACTGCAGTATCCTTCAAGGTGGTATCCACATCTCCTTCTGTTGGAAGAAAACAAGCATGGCTACAGTCTATCACACACTAACCATGGAGAGATATATGTGAAATTGTTGACTGGAGCCGGGGAAATCGCTGCTCCTACACCCCACAGTGTCCTAGGGCTGGTCCAGATCACAGTGTCCTAAGGACTGAGCTATGGTCATGGACCAGGCCAGGAGGTCTGCAGAGAAAAGAAGCATCCTGGTTTTTCTTTCTATCCTTACATAGTCAATTTGAGCCAAAGATCTGACTTCCAGACACCATTCCTGGAAACCAGTTTCTAGGCCCCACAAACAAGGATAGAACAGGGTTGAGCATGTCTCCAATAAATTGAAACAGTGTAGATGGTCAGGAAGAAAGCAAACAAACAAAAACCCCACATGCTCTGTACTTATTTACTTCTTTACTATGTATTAAGTTACTACCTTATCCTTTAAGGTTTAAGGAAACTTTAGTTCAAGCCACAGCCAAGATAGAATCTGTGGTAGGGTGTGTTGTCTGTTCACCATGGTTGGCACCTCTCCTGTGGCATTGAGCACATTCCACCCTGTTGAACTGAGACATGACCAGGTGTCTTTCTTTAACCAATTAAGCATGATTAGAAGTGAGACTGCTGAAAGGAAACTTTAAAAATCAATGTGTGGTTCATCACCTTCTTTTCCCCCTCTGCCTTATTGATCAGCAGTGTCCTGGATAAGAGCTGCTCCATCAGCCTGAATCCCAAAGTGAAGACAGGTTGATGACAACATAGTGAAAAGTAAACATTTGTGGTTGTGGCTCACTTAGATTGGTGCTGGGGAGGTTCTTTTATTACCACAGCATAAATTCTCCTATTCTGACTGATACTCAGAGTAAAACCCAGTGCCCCTCCCAATATCTCCAGAAGGTTTTTAGATGCTTCCTCCTCTGGTTCTGTATTTCTGCCTCTTCCAACTAAATCTTATCTTAAGTGGCAACCAGCTCCATATTCTTGATGTCTCCCAGATCACCCACACAGGTCATTTATGTACATAGAAGATAATGACTTGTGGTTTAGGTGTGAAGGAGGGCATTTACACTACATCACAGTAACTTCACACTGAAAACTGACATCCCTGCTCACTTGAAGTCTTTTGGCCACTTCACCACTAGAAATTTTTCATAGGTCACTCTCTTCCATAGTTTCCAGCCTGTATCACTCCATTTTCATGCTGCTGATAAAGGCATACCTGAGACTGGGTAATTTATAAAGAAAAAGAGGTTTAATGGACTCACATTTCCACGTGGCTGGGGAGGCCTCAATCATGGCAGAAGGTGAAAGGCATGTCTCACACGGTGGCAGGCAAGAGAGAATGAGAATCAAGCAAAAGAGGAAACCCCTTATAAAAACATCAGATCTCAAACCCGGGAGGCAGAGCTTGCAGTGAGCTGAGATCCGGCCACTGCACTCCAGCCTAGGTGACAGAGCGAGACTCCGTCTCAAAACATAAAAAAAAATAAAAAATAAAAAATAAAAAAACATCAGATCTCATGAGACTTATTCACCACCATGAGAATAGTGTAGGGGAAACCATGCCCATGATTCAATTATCTCCCATTAGGTCCCTCCCACAACACGTAGGAATTGTGGGAGCTACAATTCAAGATGAGGTTTAGGTGGGGACACAGCCAAACCACATTACAGCCTCTTGCCATGATGGTGGGTTTCCATCTTTCTTTTTCTTTTCTCTCTTTATTCTCTTCTTTTCTTCCCTTTCTCTGTTCTCTGCCAACTCAAACTTCTTGTTTGTTCCTTATGAAGAATTTTCAGCTTGTTTTGAGGTCTCCTTCCAGCTAATGTTCTTATGGACTCAACTTCCTCCTCTAAGAGGCTTTCCCAAGCAGTTGTCAAAATACAGTTCCTTCTCTGCTATTAAAATTATTTTTTCCCAACACACACATAAATAGAATGATCCTTGCTTTCAAGTTACTCCAGGTCTAGAAGGAACACACATTTTCTTTTTTTTAGCTTTTATTTTAGGTTCGGGGTATATGTGCAGCTTTGTTGGTAAACTATAGGTAAACTTGTGTCATCATGGGGGTTGTTGCACAGATTATTTTGTCACCTAGGTACTAAGCCTAGTACCCAATGGTTATTTTTTCTGATCCTCTCCTTCCTCCCACCCTTCACCCTCAAGTAGGTCCCAGTGTCTGTTGTTCCTCAATTTTTGTCCATGGGAGCACACATTTTCTAGGACCCAGTGTAATTTATAAGAATATCTCGAAAGTAGTGAACCAGAAGCTTTTCTTCCATGAAGAAACTTCTATAAGTCATTTCTGATTCAGACTATCAAATGTGTGTGTGTGTTTTAAACAGAGTCTTGCTTTGTCGCCCAGGCTGGAGTGCAGTGGCACGATCTCGGCTCACTACAAGCTCCGCCTCCCAGGTTCACGCCATTCTCCTGACTCAGCCTCCTGAGTAGCTGGGACTACAGGGGCCCGCCACCACACCCAGCTAATTTTTTTTTTTTTTTTTTTTGTATTTTTCTTTTTTTTTTTTTTTTTATTTACCCTTTTTTTTTTTTTTAATTTATTTATTATTATTAAACTTCAAGTTGTAGGGTACATGTGCACAACGTGCAGGTTTGCTACATATGTATACTTGTGCCATGTTGGTGTGCTGCACCCATCAACTCGTCATTTACATCAGGTATAACTCCCAATGCAATCCCTCCCCCCTCCCCCCTCCCCATGATAGGCCCCGGTGTGTGATGTTCCCCTTCCCGAGTCCAAGTGATCTCATTGTTCAGTTCCCACCTACGAGTGAGAACATGCGGTGTTTGGTTTTCTGTTCTTGTGATAGTTTGCTAAGAATGATGGTTTCCAGCTGCATCCATGTCCCTACAAAGGACACAAACTCATCCTTTTTTATGGCTGCATAGTATTCCATGGTGTATATGTGCCACATTTTCTTAATCCAATCTGTCAATGATGGACATTTGGGTTGATTCCAAGTCTTTGCTATTGTGAATAGTGCTGCAATAAACATACGTGTGCATGTGTCCTTATAGCAGCATAATTTATAATCCTTTGGGTATATACCCAGTAATGGGATGGCTGGGTCATATGGTACATCTAGTTCTAGATCCTTGAGGAATCGCCATACTGTTTTCCATAATGGTTGAACTAGTTTACAATCCCACCAACAGTGTAAAAGTGTTCCTATTTCTCCACATCCTCTCCAGCACCTGTTGTTTCCTGACTTTTGAATGATCGCCATTCTAACTGGTGTGAGATGGTATCTCATTGTGGTTTTGATTTGCATTTCTCTGATGGCCAGTGATGATGAGCATTTTTTCATGTGTCTGTTGGCTGTATGAATGTCTTCTTTTGAGAAATGTCTGTTCATATCCTTTGCCCACTTTTGGATGGGGTTGTTTGTTTTTTTCTTGTAAATTTGTTTGAGTTCTTTGTAGGTTCTGGATATTAGCCCTTTGTCAGATGAGTAGATTGCAAAAATTTTCTCCCATTCTGTAGGTTGCCTGCTCACTCTGATGGTAGTTTCTTTTGCTGTGCAGAAGCTCTTTAGTTTGATGAGATCCCATTTGTCAATTTTGGCTTTTGCTGCCGTTGCTTTTGGTGTTTTAGACATGAAGTCTTTGCCCATGCCTATGTCCTGAATGGTACTACCTAGGTTTTCCTCTAGGATTTTTATGGTATTAGGTCTAACATTTAAGTCTCTAATCCATCTTGAATTAATTTTCGTATAAGGAGTAAGGAAAGGATCCAGTTTCAGCTTTCTACTTATGGCTAGCCAGTTTTCCCAGCACCATTTATTAAATAGGGAATCCTTTCCCCATTTCTTGTTTCTCTCAGGTTTGTCAAAGATCAGATGGCTGTAGATGTGTGGTATTATTTCTGAGGACTCTGTTCTGTTCCATTGGTCTATCTCTGTATTTTTCATAGAGACAGGGTTTCACCGTGTTAGGCAGGATGGTCTTGATCTCCTGACCTCGTGATCTACCCGCCTTGGCCTCCCAAAGCAAATGTGTGCTTGACTCTGAGCACCTGGAGTTTGTACTTCGCTCAGAATTTCAAAGACATCTAATACTCAGATAATTTTAAAGAATTCTGTCTCAAAAATTTAAAGGAAGACTTTAAGCTGAGTCTTCAGGGCAAATCCAGCGCCAGGCAAGAGTACAGCCACAGATAGCGCTGTGAATATGGGAGAAAGGAGTTGCCTTCCCTATGACTTCAGAGTTTATCAATGAATAGAAGAGAAGGGAAAAGGGTGGTGGGATTTCTGGTAGAGGAAAAGCCACAAATGAGAGGTCCCCAGACTAAGCGCATCCTTGGGGAAGATAATAGACTCACTTAAGAGCTAGAGTCATAAAAGAATGCAAATCTCCCAAACAAAACATAATTGAGCAGAGAGATGAGACCTGATCCCATAAATAACCCACCATAATTAGAACATATCAACAGTTCCCATTAAAGAAACATCAGGCAGTCAAGTACTGGAAGTCTGGGAAAATTGAGTTCTTAATTAAATCCTCATCAGAATTACTAGTACCCATATCCTCCACATCCCATTTCCCCAAGTCTCAAGTGTAGGTGTATCAGGAAATGGCTTGGTTCTGTGTAATCACATGAAATGAATTCTTTCCCTGCTCAATCTTCAGGACTGATAGAGCCACTGGGTCCTAGTTCTTGAAATATCAATCTTCAAAGAAACCTGGCAAAATCTCAGTATTCCCAGACAGGAGCCATGCAGCCAGTCTTCTTTTAAAGAAATGTTTATCTTCTCTTAATTACACTCCTGTGCTCAACATCTGCCTTGGTTCCCTAATGTCTACAGAATATAGTCCAACTTCCTGCAATTGGAATTCCTCCTGGAATTGGAATTTCTCCAACTCTCTCTTCTCCATTCCCTAGACATGGTTTATTCTGTGCTGGATCCCTTTTTATGCTGATTCAGTCCCCTCAGCCTGGAATATCCTTTCTCTCATTCTCTGATCACCAAAAATCTCACTAAAATCCCACTATTTCACCAGAAATATTCTCATCAAGATCACCAGGCATATTCACTCGTCAGCTCTTCTCAGCAGCATTCAATCTGTGGACCTGTTCTTTTCTAGAAAGACTCTGTCCCTAGGTTCAGTGACTCCATACTCTCTTGGTTTTCTTCCTAATTCTCTGACCACCTCTCCTTAGTCTCCTCTTCAATTCTTCCCCTCACTCCATCTAAAGAGCTGTGACCTTCCTGGGATCATCTCTTCTCACTGCCTCAGTGATCTCCTTCATGCCCCATCTCTATGCCAATGACTCCCAGTTCTGAATCTCCAGCTCTGATCCCTCTCGATGACTCCTGATCCACATACCAAATGCCTAATGACATCATTAATTGGACATCCCATGACATCTCAAACTCAAAACGCTTAGAATCTTCTAGAACTACCCCCTTGCCTCCTCACCCCTCCCACTACAATTGTCTGCCTCCTGTATGCGCTAGCTCAGTGAGCATATTCCAGCCACTTCTGTTCATAACTCAAACTCAAAGCCTGGCCATCTTTCTTGATATTTTTCTTACCCTCATCTCTCATATCCACATCCTTCTAAATTAGGGGTTGGCAAGCCTTTTTCTAAAGAGCCAGAGAGTAAATGTTTTCAATTTTGAGGGCCATGCAATCTCTCTCACGACTGCTGGACACCATACTCTCTCCTGTTTTAAACACCAGTGCTGGTCAGCTGGTGTAGGGTGGCTGGATGATGAAATTTCTCACCAAGTCAACAGAAGACAATAGGCCATTTTCAAACGTTTATTTATTTATTTATTTATTTTATTTATTTTGGAGACGGAGTCTCACTCTGTTGCCCAGACTGGAGTGCAGTGGCGTGATCTTGGGTCACTGCAACCTCCGCCTCCCTGGTTCAAGCAATTCTCCTGCCTCAGCTTCCCGAGTAGCTGGGACTACAGGTGCATGCCACCACGCCTGGCTAATTTTTTGTATTTTACTAGAGACTGGGTTTCACCATGTTGCCCAGGCTGGTCTCGAACTCCTAAGCTCAGGCAATCTGCCTGCCTCAGCCTCCCAAAGTGCTAAGATTACAGGTGTGAGCCACCGCAGCCGGCCCATTTTACTTTTTAAGAATAGATAATAGATGCCTATGATACAAAATTCAAAAGACATAAAAACATATCTAAAAATGCTTCCCCGTCCACTGAGCCCCCTTGCCCAAAAGATCCACTATTAACAGTTTCATGTGTATTTTTCCAGAGATAATTTATACATACTCAACCATATACCAATGCCAGCATATTATATGTGTGGTTTTAAAACTTGCTTTAAATGTATTTCTCTCATTTTTTCCTAACTACATTGCAATCTCAGGTGAACAATCTATCTTATCAATAATCTTTGAGTTTTTTAAAATTTAAAATGTATATGCAATATCCAAAACCTACAAGAAGGTTTAAAAATAATTCCATGTATACTTATACATCTTCCACCTTAAGAAATTAAATATTGCCAACGCAGCTAAATCTTTTTATATATCCTGGAATCACTTCACCTTGTTCCCTCCTAGAGGTAACCACTATTTTAGATTTAATATTTATCATTCCCAAACATTTCTTCACATATTTGTTATATATGTTGTGTTTCTGGGCAGTAATTAGTATTATTTTTCATGTTTTAAAGCTTTATAGTACCAATCTTTGTGTGTTCTTTTGCTGTTTGCTCGTTACCTTAAAAATGTGAGTCAAGTCCAACAGAGCTTAATAAAAACTAAAAGTATGTTTGTGAGATTCATCCATGTCAATACATATTAATATAACTCTTGGTTCAGTAATATTCAGTATGGAATAGCATTACATTATGTGGCCATTCTAGTATTTATCCTTTTCCTCTTGATAGATGTTTAGATTATCTCTAACTTTTTGCTATTACATTACCATGAAGATAATTCTTATGTTTCCTAACATGTAGAGATCATTTTTCTCGACTTATATAATGGAATACCTGGTTCATGAAGTATGCATATCTTCAAGTTTCTAAATATTGTCTAATTGTTCTCTAAGGTGCTTACACCAATTCACACTCTCATAGCAGTATATGAGTTCTTATTGTTTCACCTTCTTGCCAGTACTTAGTATATTAAGCAGTCTTGGTAGGAAAGATAACACACTCATATGGGATAATTAAAGAGAGTTTAATGAAGGGATTTTTTTCAGAGTTGTGAACTGAGGTAAAGGAACCAACAAGAGTTGGTAAAGTATCCACAACGGGGAGTCACTGACACTCCCAGGCCTGAATTGGTAGGCATGGGAGTGTTACTCGAACTTAAGAAACATACACCTGTGCAAGTGGATGTTTAACAAGAGCTGTAGTTTTCAGTAGAGCATCACAGCCATCATCAGCCCTAGGCAGAGCAGGGAGGCAACCAGGGAAATAAATCCAAACTCATGGTCCTCTCATCTTCCATTTTCTGGACAGAGAAGGGTAGAGAGTGGATCTGAAGGGGCAAATAGACAATACCTGGCACTTGATACTGTTGGACTTTTAAATTATTGCCAAGCTGACAGGGTAAAATGGTCTTTTATTGTGGTCTTGTTTTTGCATTTTTCTGATATCTAATAAAGTTTAGCATCTTTTCATGTATTTATTGTCCATTTAATAGCCTCCTCTGTAAATTGCCTCTTCCTATGCTTCACAATTTTTTTTCCATATTGGGTTATATTGACAAATGTTGTATAGATGTTTTTTGTATATTCTGTATACTAATTCTTTTATGGGCATACCTGCATTGTCTTTACTTTTTTAGTGTTTTTGATGAATAAGAGTTTTAAATTTTAATGTAGTTGAATCAATCAGTTCTTTCATAGATGATGCTTTGTTTTTCTTGTTTAAGAAACCCTCCTTTATACTATCACATTTGGGATTAAGTTTAAAAAAACAAGAAGCCCTCCTTTATTCTGCATTCATAAAAAATATTCTATATTTTCTTATAACACTTTCAATTTTTTCTTTAATGTTAGGTTTTTAATCCCCCTAAAATTTAGTTTTTGTTTGTGGTGCAAGATAGAGATCAGATTCTTTTCATTGCATTATCAATTGTCCTAGCACCATTTATTAAATTATTACCCTATTATTCCCTGCTGATCTGCACTGTCAACTCTGTTACACAGTAAGGTTTCGTGTAAGCATCGATCTGTTTCTGGGTTCTCAATTTTGTTCACTAATTTCTTTATACCTGCCAGAAAATACAATCTTAATTACTGTAGCTGTATAAGAAGACTGGATACCTACCAGAACAAATCCCTCCACCTTGCTCTTCTTTAAACTCATCTTAATTTTCATGGCTCTTCGCTTTTCACTATAAATTTTTAGAATCAATGTGTCAAGCTCCACAAAATACTATAAAGTTTTTAATTGGAAGTACATTAAATTTATGAATTAATTTATGGAGAACTTATAATATTATAATATTAAGTCTTCTTATCTATGTACATGGTATATATCTCCATTTATTTAGATTTAGCTCTAACTTTTTTCAATAAAGGATTTTAAACATTTCTTCACAAATGCTATGCTCATATTTGGTTAGATTTATTCTTATGCTTCTTATGTCCCTTAAGGTATCACAAACCTTTGAAATTTCATTTTCTAGTATCTGTGACTGGTGCACAGAAAGTGAATAATTTTAAAACTTTGACCTTTATATCCAGAAACCTTGCAAAACTTATACTATAATATTTGAAGAGTCTCTTATGTTGTCTTAATCTATGATAATTTACTCTACAAATTTTATTTTATCCTTTCCAAACCTTTCACTTTTTTTTTTTTTTTTTTTTTTTTTTTTTTACCTTTCTTAAAGGGTTGGCTAGAGTCTTCAGCACAATGCTGAATGGAAACTGTGCTGTTGGATCCCTTGCCTTTTCCTGAATCTAAATCGATTGTTTCTAACATTTTCCTATTAAATATAATGTTTGCTGTATAATTTTGTATGTTTTTTATCCCTTTATCGAGTTAAGAACATTCTATTTCTTCTTTCCCAATTTTTTAAAAATACAAATGACTGTTAAATGTTTTCAAATGATTTCTGCATGTGCTGATGACCAGATGGTCCTTTAATGTGAACCATCTTTGTATTCCTGAGATATAATCAATTTAATGATTATATACATTTATATATATATACACACATAGTTTGCAAATATTTTTGTTTCTGCATCTATATTAATGAATGAGAATGGTGTGTAACTTACATTCCTCATGGTGTGCATGTCTATTTTGCATCAAGGACTTCGTAGCTTCATAAAATGAATTGATGAGTGTTTCTTAATCTATTAGCTTCCGGAAGAGTTTGTGGAAGTTTGAAATTGCTTGTTACCTGACAGACTGTTAGTACTCATTGCTAAAATTGTGTAGAATGGGTGTTTTGAAGGTAAATATATTTTAAACTACTGATCCCCATTCTTCAAATGCAATAAACTATTTAAGTTTTCTATTCTTGATTCAATGATAATAAATAACACTTTAATAGGAAATTGTCCATTGCATTTAAGCACTCAATTTGCTTTGGATAAAGTTATTTGTGGTACTGTGTGTTACATCTGTGGCTATTGTTCTTTTATAATGTTTCGTATTTGTGTCTTCCCTTTTTTACTTCGTCAGTCTTGCCAGAGGTTTTTTTATATAGTATATTTCTTCTCAATTTTATTAATTTTTGTGCTTGGATTATTTCCTCCTTTTCATTTTCTTGCTTTTTATCATTTTTAGTATTTCTTATTTTCTATATAAACATCAAAGTTATAAATTGCCACTAACCAATATATATACACATTTTCAGCAGTTTTACTATGCTATGCATAGATATGGTTTTCTTCATATTCTTACTAATTAGAGTACACTGAGATTTTTAAATCTGTAAATTTATATCTTTCACCAAATTTTAAAAATTTCAGCCATTATTTCTTCAAGTGTTTTTCTGCCTAGTTCTTCTGTTTCTGAGACTCAGATTATACATATGTTGGACTTTATGCTCTGGTGCCCTAGGTCCCTGAAGCTGTGTTCAATTTTTTAAAATAAAATTTAGCTTTTCAAATAGTTTTAGGCTTGTAGAAAAAATTGTGATGATAATACCAAGAGTTGCCATATACTCCACACCCAGTGTTCCCTATTATTTTATATGATACATTTGTTAGAATTAATGAACCAATATTGATACATTATTTTAAACTGAAGTCCCTACTTTGTTCAGATTTCTTTGGTTTTTACCTTCTTCTGTTCCAGGATCTCATCCAGAATCCCATATTACATTTATTTACCATGTCTCCTTAGGTTCCTCTGGGCTTTGATGATCTCTAAGACTTTCCTTGGTTGGTTTTTTTTTTTTTTTTTTTTTTTTTTTTTGGCCTTGACAGTGTTGAGGAGTACAAATTAGGCATTTTATAGAATGTCCCTCAGTTGGGGTTTATATAATTTTTCCCTCACAGTTAGACTAAGGCTTGGGGGAGGAAAATCACAGAATCAAAGTGACATTTTCATCACATCACGTTAAGGGTACATACTATTCACATGACTGATACGGTTTGGATCAGTGTCCCCACCCAAATCTTATATCAAATTGTAATCCCTGGAAGCTGCAGCAGTAGTTGGAGTCTAAGGACTCTTATGACAATCTCCAGGTGCCTTCTGAGAGAAAAGGGGAGGATGCCACTGGAGTCATCTTCCTTTTCGATGCCACTATCTTTCCCTTCTCTTTTACCCTCAGTACCAGACGATACTAGTTCTTCCCTTTCTCCAGTGTCTTACATCACTTCCCAGGAGATGAAGTGTATTCTTCACTGGTTTGCCAATTAGTCAGGTCCCCAGTGTGAACATTTCCTGCAGGACCTTGTAGCTAAGGCAGTGCCAGGAAAATTACAGCCACTGCCAAATAGTCTGGTATAGCTTAGTGTGTCCAGGGCAAACGGACCGCCTTGTATCTTTGAGTGCCATATATGTCTTTGGGATCAGTGGTCTCAAGGCTAGGCTGAGCAGGAATGCAATGAATTTGTCAGGCAGCTGGAGTTCCATGAGCCAGACTTCATGGCAAAGTTTGACCAAGCAGTGGCTGCTACAGCTGGTAAGGACTGATAGGTATTCAGACCAAAGAAGATAACCACAGCTGATGGAGCCAAGGCCATGACTCTACGATGAGAACTCAATTGAAGCGTGTCACCTAAAAGTCTGGAACTGGTATTCCAACCAGCATACTGAACTCACTGACCAGTACAGGCATGATTATTTCAACATTAATAGCATGCCAACTAGGCTCCTACTGTAAATGTTTTCATTCTAAGCAATTCAGATCATCGGTCCATCTTCTAGCTTGCTTCTTTCCAAGAGATGTCAAAGAACAACAAGAGATGCCTCAAGAACTTGATGGTTGCTTCTGCGACTATAACCAAAAGGGATCTACACATTATAACTCAAGCCCACTGCTGGCTCACGACATGTGGAAAGTAGAACCCTTTTTCCCCAAAAATAAGACAGGACAATAAAAGTTCATATTTTTACACTAAAAAAAAAAAATGTAATCCCCAATATTGGGGGTAGGGCCTGGTGGGAGGTGATTGGATCTTGGGGGTGGTTTCCCATGAATGATCTGGCACCATCCCCCTAGTGCTGTTCCCATGATAGAGTTCATTCTCACGAGATCTGTTAAAAAGTGTGTAACACCTTTCCCCTCTCCCTCTTCCTCCTGCTCTGGCCATGTAAGATGTGCCTGCTTCCCCTTCACCTTCCACCATCATTGTAAGTTTCCTGAGAACTCCCCTGGTGTGGAAGCCACTATGCTTCCAGTTCAGCCTACAGAACTGTGAGTGAATCAAATCTCTTTTCTCTATAAATTACCCAGTCTCAGGTATTTCTTTTTTTTTTTTTTTTTTTTTGAGATGGAGTCTCGCTCTGTTGCCCAGGCTGGAGTGCAGTGGCACGATCTCAGCTCACTGCAAGCTCCGCCTCCTGGGTTCACACCATTCTCCTGCCTCAGCCTCCCAAGTAGCTGGGACTACAGGTGCCTGCTACCACGCCCGGCTAATTTTCTTCTGTATTTTTTAGTAGAGACGGAGTTTCACCATGTTAGGCAGGATGGTCTCGATCTACTGACTTTGTGATCCACCCACCCTGGCCTCCCAAAGTGCTAGGATTACAGGTGTGAGCCAACGCGCTCGGCTTTTTTTTTTTTTTTTTTTTTTTTTTTTTTTTTTTTTTTTTTTTTTTTTTTAGCTCAGATTGTCCAACTTTGGTCACTGGGGGCTCCTATGTCCCTTTGACATACCCTATTATTGTGGAGCATTGCTTTATTGTTTTTTTTGTTTTGTTTTGTTTTTCAGTATTTATAAGATGCTCCAGGACCCAGCAGGAAGGTGTCATCTGTGAGCCAGAAAATGGGCCCTGACCAGACATTGAATCTGCCCTGATCTTGGCCTTCCCAGTCTCCAGAACTGTGAGAAATAAATTTCTATTGTTTGCAAGCTACCTAGCTTATAGTATTTTGTTATAGCAGCCTGAAGGGACTAAGACAACCCCCTTGGACAGCTGGTACAAACACTGAGATTTAGTCTCTCTACCTTCAGTTTCCTTATCTATAAAATGGGGATAGATTTGTAAGTATTAAATGCTATACTATGTACTTAGTTTGGGACCTGACTCTAGTACATGCTCAGTAAAATTTTTAGAAGCTATCATTATTTATTTACCATACATTTGGGAAAAACAGGTGTTAATAATTTGGCCATTTGATACATCCTTGATTGCTTTACTAATAATGGTTTTGGCTAACATTTCTGGATGGTAAAATAATGTTGAAGAATATTTAATATTACCTGACACGATTTGTTAATCAAGTACAGTGTCAACTTGAAAAAATTCAAGTATATTTGTGAAGATGGGTTCAATTCTATAGTCGTTGAAGCTTAAGTGAGAGAGCTCTTATCAAAGCCCCTGCAAAATATGAGGCCTTCACTAGTTATCACATAATTCACTAATGATATTTTGCCTGGAAGTGTTTTCTACTCAATTTTTTTCAGTTTGTGAGGGAGGCCAAAAGAGAAAAAAAAAAAAAAAGACAATTTTTGCTAAAAATAGCATAGCTTGATTCATCATCATTTTAGACAAATATGTAATGAAACAGGAAGCAACTTTGAAAGCCCTCTTAACTACACTGATATACATGTGTTTTAGCTATGGTGGGGGAGGGTGCTAGATTTGAGAAGAGAAACATCAGGGATATTAGGTCCAAAAAGGAGAGTAGAAAGAGGCGTCCCAGAAGCAGACTTTGGCTCTCCTCTCCCAAGCTCTGATGCTTGAGCAAGGGGGAGAGAGAAGAGAGAATCACATCTGCCCACTGCAGTCCCACCAACCACAGGTGTGGCCTGCTGTGAGAGGAGAAAAGCGCTGGCTCAAGTGGGCTTGGACCAGGACTGGACTTCCAACACCCACAAGGGGGACTTTCTGAGATGTCATTAAGACACCTGCTACCGGGGGTCATCATAAGGGAGAAATGAAAGTCCTTCGCATCTGTAGTCCCACAGAACCCCACTGCTCCATGAACCAGTTAAATGGCGGAAGGGCAGGATACTGGACAGCAAAAATGAATGAAAACTGAGAAATGTGGTACACAGATATTTAACATCTAAAAGTATTTGGCAGATGTTTTTCAAGGCTGGCCACTCTCAGATAACCACTGCAAGGCAAACCCAATTGCCCACTGCCCAAGACAAGTCTAAGAATGGGGGGGAAGTTGATGGTGAGAAGGGAGATGGTGCAATGAAAATGATAGCGTTCAAGGGGAAAATCAAGGCTCTTAGCAGTGGTCAGCTCTCTGCACTGAAGTCACTGAAGCTGAGCATTTCCCTGAGACAGAAGAGAATGACCATGGCTCAGTGAGAGACATGACCTGACCCTCCCAGCAGGATGCGGCCCTCATGGAAATTTTTTTCCAAGATCATCCTGAGAATGCTACAGCATGGCACCTCTTTAGTGACTTTCTGAGCCTCTCCTCTTACAAATCACGAATGAGGCTCATAAAACAATAACTTGGAAAATAAATCCTGAATGCACATATTCAAGTAAGTCTGAATTTTTAATATTTATGTGTGTGTGTATATATGTATATATATATTAAAAATATATTTTTGAGATAAGATCTAGCTCTGTGAGCCAGGCTGGAGCGCAGTGGCGCGATCATAGCTCACTGCAGCGTTGAACTCTTGTACTCATGTGATTCTCCCTCCTCAGCCTCCCAAGCAGCATGTGACTACAGGCACCCACCACCACACCTGGCTAAAGGATTTTTAAAATACTATGACTCTAAGACAGAGAAGGAAAATGGCCTGGCTGCCAACCTGATGGGATGTCACTGCTCTTCGCTTTTACCTCCTTCCCTGTCACTGGTAAACTCAGTGCTACGAAGTGTGCAGTTTACATGCCTGGGTTGCGCAGTCACACAAGCTTGAGTCCTACTTCGCAACTTTCTAGCCACATGACCCTGGGCAATTTATTTAATCTGACTAAATAAATACTTGGCAAATTCTTGGCATGATACCTGCTGTAAAGGAAGTGTTCAGAGTCGGCTATTGTTTTTATTAAGAGCAGCTCCCCGTGAACTCAGTAGCCAGACAGGAAATCTTCTGTTGATTTTTGTTTTTCCCCAGTTGGGAATCATTTCAAGCTCTTTTACCTTAACAACAGAGTATTATGGAGTAGGATACAGATCACATTAATTTTTAGCCTCAAGTGTAAGACTTCAAAGACATTTTCCGCTTTGGAATAAGCATGGTGGGCATTACTCCCCACTTCCAGGTGAAGGGTGGGGAATGCATCCATGTAGCTCAAGTTCTTGCTTACTTTCCTCTACCAGTAGGGAGAATTAGAAAGGCAAGTTTGCGGAGTACAGATAGAATCCTTATGATGCTCCATTTTTAACAATCTGGAAGAAGAGGCACGGAAAGGTTAAGATCATCCAGCAAGCAGTCAAGCCAGGATTGTGTCCTACTTTGCAATTTTCTAGCCATGCGACCTTGGGCAATTTACTTAATCATACTAAATAAAAAATATATATTTGGCAAATTCTTGGCATGATACCTGTTATAAAGGAAGTGTTCAGCGTCAGCTATTGTTCCCAAACAATGGGATTGCAAATCCTTTCAGTCTGTTCCCAAACACAGTGCCTTCCCCTCCATACTGTGTGTGGATCCTCTGCCTGCCCCGGCAAGACCAGCTCCAAAATCTGCAGGGTCAAAGGTGATTCTTTGGTTAACATGTACCAAATGCTTTCCTTTGCAAGTTGGAGATTTTAAACCACAGCCCCCTCCCTCTCTTGAACATTCATTTCTTTCCTGCAAATAAGCAAAACATACTGTTTTCCTTGAAATTCTGCATGTTCAGCGGGATATTTTTGGGCACTGAGGTGGATTGTAATGCAAATGCCCTTGATTTTCTTGGGACTCTCTTTCTCCCGTGAATTTCAGTGAGTGATAGGCTCCCTTGAAATAAATGCGCTTTTGATAGATGAAAATTCTCCTTTCCCATGTGAAATGTGCTTGGTGGCAGATACTTCCATTTGGCAGAATTTGTTTAATAACTCAGCGTCGTGGGGGCTCAGCTGGGCAGAACCTGAAAGATGAAGCGAGAATCTGGGGCTGGGACCCAGAGGGCCCAGGTTGGGTCAGGGTAAGGACCAAGATACAGAAAGCTAAAAACTGGGGTCTCCACATCAACCAAGAACCAGGAACTGGAGTGACTGGTAGGTGACTAATAGGTGCAAAGAACACAAATGTGGAGTGAAGGTAAGCAAGGGTGGGAGGGGTGGAAACAGATGGACAGAGCTCAGGAGTGAGAACAATATTAGAGCAGCTGCGGTTTATTCTGTCCTTTGTGTTAGAGCAGCTGCATTTAGAGCCGTGCTTTTAGCTCATTATATGGAAGAATTCTCTTCTTATCAGAGCAATCTAGCAAGATAGGCAATGCAGAGAAATGAGCTTCCTGTCACCAGAGGTGTGCAACTTCCAGCAGAGCTTCCTACGCTGAGAGGGTGGTGGGACTGGATCACACGTGAGGTCCCTTCTGCACTCAGATGCTGTGATTTGTGTCACTCCTTGGAGGAACCCCCTATCATGGCTCCCCATTGACCTCCAGGTCACAGCCTGACTTCTGGCACAGCCTCCAGGGCCTTCTCTGACCTGGCCCCAGCCTCCTCTCTGGTCATTCCACCACACTGCCAATTGTCTAGGTTCCATCTTGATTGTCCCTGGAATCATCTTAGTGTGTTCTGTTCCCCCGTGCATCTGGGCCCTTCTTTAGCCCTTTACCTGTTACACTTATCTCTTCTTTGTCCTTCATCTGGTTAACTCTTGTTCATCCTTCCAGTCCCTTCCTCCTGGAAGCCCTCTTTCCTGAGCCCTGAGAATGGCCTAGTGTCTCCTCTGGGCTTCCACTGCCCCTGGTCCTTCCCATTCACAACACTCGATACGCTGCTCTGGAATTCTGACTCACTGCACTGGGAGCAACCACCAGAGGCAGGGAAATATCTGTCTTGTTCATTTTTCAATCCCCAGTGCCCAGTGCCCTACCTGGCAGCTAATAAATGCCCAATACAGTCCTGTTGCTTTTGAAGTGGTTGAATATCTGCAGTCACTGGACCACAGCTGCACTGTCCCCTGAGCCCTTCTGGTCAGTCCCTTAGGCTGCCGGCTGAGCACAGAGATTGGGTTTCGTGGCTAACTTTATAACACTGGGGTCTGACGTTAATTAATTTTTAAAATCAGGTTTTCCCCATACTCATTGAGTACGGAGATTTTTTTAGAAGGTTAATTGAGGCAAAAATGAGAGAGAACATCTGTCTTTCATCCCCAGAGAGAGGATAGCATCCTCCATGAAGTGGCAATGTCGCTAATGAATGAACCACTTAGCTTGGAGGGACCAGGATTCTAATTCTGGATCCTCCGTTAACCTGCTGTGTGACCTTGGGCTAACTGCCTATCCTCTCTGGGCAACATTCATTTAGCAAATATTTGCTGCAGTCCCACGTGTTCCTAGCACTTTGACATGGCTGAACACAGACAAGATTGAACACAGACGTGATTTCTGTCCTCACAGAATTTACAGTTTAATGGAGAGACAGACAATACATCAGCAAACAGCCAAATATCTAAGTATCTCAATACAAATTGTGACAAGAGCTACAAAGGAACTGAACAATGTATAGGAACAACAAATAATGGAGGTGAGTGTGGAAGAAAATACTTAATGAAGCAGTAATATTAAAGTCTGAAGGTTACAAAAAAAGCCAGTGATAGAGTGCTCCAGGCAGATAAATAATGGCTGTGCAATTGTCCTGGGGCATAAATCATTCAGAAATCAGGAGAAGGCCAATGTGCTTGCAGAATAATTGGTGAGGGGAAAATCTCATGTGTGAAATGGGGATGATAAGGTATGTCTGCATTAGCTCCCTCCCAGGGTCTTAACAAGTAGCAAGTGGTGGATCAGATTTTGCCTAATACAAGTACATAATTGTTGCTTAGTAAATAGTTAAATGAATGATACAGTGATTCCTTTGAGGGAATAAAAATATTTACATTGGTAATTATTATCCAATTAAGACCAATTATTACATTCATTAATACATTTCAAAGACTCAGGTTTGGCCTTCAGGATTACTAAGGATAACGGCAGCCACTTATATTCAAATCTGTCCATACATCCTCCTGAAAATCTTACAGAACAAAAAAGCAGAGCAAATAAAATTACTCTTGGCCCACGCCTATAGCATAGCTAGGAGTCAGAAAACATAGAAGTTTCCATCTACATGTAAGTGGGAAAACAAACATCTGAAGCCAATGAGGTTGATTGTGAATGCACAGCACAGCAGAAGGTCAGGCAAAGACTGCGGCAAGGTCCTAGAGTGGTAGAATTCAGATCACACTAACCAAATCTCATCCCAAGAAACAGAGGTATTTCTCCAGCCTGAGTAAGAGAGCACCACAAGGAACAGGTCTGGGGGAGATTAAATATTTCCTGTGGGGAGTCAAAAAATAAGATTGCTATAAAGAGGTTCTCCTACTACAGGTAGAGATAGCCTTGAGACTGTACGGCTTCCAGGAAGAGGGAAGATTCCTAGAAAGGAGAGGATCCCTTGAGGACTTGAAGATGAAAAGAAAGAGAAACATGACCCCTCCCCACAAAATCCCTCAAACAAAGAAGTATCAAAGAATCAGAAAAAGTCACATTAAAAGCCTCATTTCTTAAAGAATTGTTCTTTTCTGCAGTAACAAAAGAAAGAGATTTTGAACTTAGAACCTAGTAAGCCACTCAGACCCCTTCCTCCTATCTCTATGCTTATCTGTTAGGAAAGTCCAACTGAAATAAATAATAAACATTAAAATAACCCAACATCCACATGAAATTACTTCAAAAAGAAAATGGAAAATGAGAATCAAAACATTACAGCAGATGAAAACATATACAAAGAAAGACATGACACAGGAAAACTATAACACAACACTCCAATAGGGGTGAAAATACATAAAAAATAAATTTTAGATATTAAAGATTGACACTTTTTGACAAGTTCAAAACTCAAAAAACAGTGTAAACAAAAGGAAGGCATGAAATGGGAGCTGGCTTGACTCAAGAAATTGAAAGAAACATAAAAGGCATGAAATGGGAGCTGGCTTGACTCAAGAAATTGAAAGAAACATAAAAGTATATGAAAAATAAAGACTAAAGCAGGAAATACCTCAAGGGGGAACAGCTACAACCAAGAATATAGAAATGAAAAGAGCCAAGAAAACAAAGCCAAAAGAAAAGATTTTAAGGATCGGAGAGAACATGATAGCTATTGAAGATAGGCAAAGAAGGTTAACATATGTATTGTCAGAGTTCTTGAATTAAAAAAGAAAAACAAAATAACAGGACCCTTAATTAAAACTATCATTCAAGAACTCTCCTGAAATAAAAGAAGACATGAATTTACACATTAAAAAGCCTTCTCAGAATGGTCAACTCCAAGTCATACCCTAGTGAAAATATTAGATATTCAACTGGAAGAAAATACTCTGAGCTTTCAAACATAAAGACCAAGGAAATAAAATAATCTTGGCACTACTTTTCAGTAGCAACTGTCTTAGTGTGTTTGTATTGCAATAACAAAATACCTAAGACGGAGTAATTTTATAAAGAACAGAAATTTATTTTCTCATGATCATGAAGGCTAAGAAGTTCAAGATTAAGTTGCTGACATTGGTGCCAGTCAGGGCTGCTCTCTGCTTTCAAGGAGGTGCCTTGTTTCTGTGTCTTCTCATGGCGACAGGTGGAAGGACAAGAAAGGGATGAACTCTGTGTCCTCACATGGCAGAAGAGAGTGAACCCACTCCTGAAAGGCCTTTCATAACAACTTTGATCCATTCATGAGGACCCCTCCTGGGACCTAAATACTTCTCAAGGGCCCCAGCTCCCAACATTGTTGCATCGGGGATTAAGTTTCTAGCATATAAATTTTGGGGCACACATTCAGACTACAGCAGCAACATATAAATCTAGTCATCAATAGAGTAACGTTTCCAAGAAACTCAAGTTAAAATGAACCTGGAAGGAAGGAATTTTATGTCCAGTGATCTGTCTTTCAATATCAAGACTAAAAAAAAAAAGTTTAAACATAAAAGAATTTATAGAATATTGCATTCATGAGTCCCTTCTGAGAAATCTACCAGAAGAAGAACTTGATCCAACTAGGAGATGACTGGAGAAATGTTGACAGATTTTGATCATTGGATGTATTTAATCATAGATGTATAACAAAATTTAGATTTCCACAAAGATGGAAGAAGAGTATGTAAGAGAAAGTTGAGAGTTGAAAGTTGAGAAAGTTGAAATAATATGACTAAAAAGGAGGAAGGGAGAGAAAAAGAGAAGAGTAAAATAAGCTAATTATTGCTGCATAGATGAGAGTCAAATAATATCATTTAAGATCAAAAAAGCAAATAGTAGTTAATATAAGTAAGGAAAGGAGACTAACAGCATTAAGTAAAGCTGTTAGCTGAACATAACCACTAAAGCAAATATTCAAACCTTTCTAAACACTAAATGAAATAAAAACACACAAAAAAATTTAATGGCAAATGACAGAACTAAGACTAAAATCATATCAATAAATGTAAATAGGCTTAATTTACCTACTGGAATAGATTTTCAGATTGGCTTATGAGACAAAATTCAATTCTATTCTGTTTTCAAGACACATATCAGAAACTAAGTGAGTAGATAAGGCTAAAAATGGATTGAACCAAAATATGCAAGGTGAAAAGGAATCTGATACCTTGATCTATCACATGATAAAATTCAGGCCAGAAAAATTAAGTGAGACAAAGCAGAACACTTAATAATTTCAGGCTGCAATTCACAATGAAGATGTAACAATATGGATATCAGCACAGCAAATAACATAGAGCAGTAGTCCCCAAACTTTTTGGCACCAAAGACCAGTGTTGCGGAAGACAAGTCTTCCACAGATGGCAGTGGGAGTGGGGATGGTTTCAGGATCAAACTGTTCCACCTCAAATCATCAGACATTAGATTCTCATAAGGAGTGTGCAACCTAGATCCCTCACATGCACAGTTCACAATACAGTTCATGCTTCTATGGGAATCTAATGACGTGCTGATCTGACAGGTGGTGGAGCTCAGGTGGTAATGCTCACTGACCCACTGTTCACCCTCTGCTACGCAGCCTGGTTCCTAACAGGCCACGGACCAGGGATTGGGGACTTCTGACACAGAGCAATCTTCAGAAAGCAGAAACTATAGGAAATGCAAACAGAAAGGTATAGAAACTACTAATGATGAGAGATTTTAAATACCACTCTTACTCCAAAAAGGTGAAGTAGACAAAAGATAAAAATGGGTAAAATTTCTAAACAACAAAATCAGTAAGATAAATCTCATGTATATCTATCAAAATTTACACCCTGATAGTAAAGAATACATCTTTTATCCAAGTGCACATGAAACGTTCATAAAAATTAATGACACATTGCATTACAGTGGAAACTTTTCTAAGTTCCAGGAAAAACAATATAGACAGACTGAATAGACAGTTAACTTTGTCATGAAAAATAATTAAAAAGAACAAACACACAAAATAAGAAATGACAAGGAAGAAATAACCATTGAAACAGAAAAATTAAGATCACCTTCTACAATTAAGTGTATGTAAATTTTAAAGCCTAGATGGAATAATTTTCTAGGAAAAATATCATTTACCAGAATTGACACAAAAGGAGATAGCTTATATAGATCAATGCCCATAATAGATAAAGTAATGGAATAACTAACCAACCATAAAACTACTGGGTCCACATGGTTTAAGAGGGGAATTATACTATTCCTTCAAAAATCAGATAATCCCAATGCCATTTAAACTGTTCCAAATAACAGAAAAATAATGCAAATTTTAAATTTCATTTATACAATGAAAATAATATTAACACCTTAACCCAATAAATATTGTGCAAAAAAGTTACAGACCAATCTCACTTTTCAATAACTATACAAAAATTGTGTCAAAAAATCCAATAGCACATTGAAAATAATATATATGGCCAAGTTTTATTACAACAATTCAAGGATGGTTCAATATTAGGAAATTAATGTAATTCTAAAAGTTAACAATTCTAAGAAGAAAAATAATACTATTATCTTCATAAATATTCTTCTTAAGATAATGCAACTCAATATATCCACAAAGTAATAAACAAATAATAAATTTAGGCCAATTGCAGTAAAACTACCAACACTTTTTTTCTGAAACTAGACAACTTGATTCTAAAGTTCATATGAAAACAAACAAGAACAGCCAGGAAGACACCAAGAATTTACAGCAATAGCCAGAGGAGCTAGTTCTCTCAGATACTAAAATATATAAGAAAACCTCTAAAATTATGATGATATAGTATTAACACATAATTTATCAATAGAACAGGGTAAGAAAGACCAGAAATAGAACCACTACACATGGAAATTTGATGTTACTAAAGGAGGAATCTCAAATCTTTGGAGAAATATGAACTTTAACACAAATGATATAGGACAACTAGTCACTTGGGAAATCATAAAATTGGATTGTACATCATACCTAGATGAATTTATGGATGGATATAGGGATGGATAGAAGGGAAAAAAAATCCATGAGACCTTAGTGAATACTTGCAAAGAGAGAAAAACAGAGAGAGAAAAAGAGACAGAGAAGGGGGGAACTCAGAGGCCAGCACCAAAGGGACTGTTACCCCAACTCCTTACTCTGAAACTTGTAATGAAAGAATTCAGTCTTTACTTGGCTATTTTAAGGTGCTCTATAGACTATGCCAATTAGTTGATGAAAAATACAAGAGATGGGGGGAAAATGTTAAATGATGTGACAAGGAAACAAGCAGGAAACTCCAAAATGTGAAACATTCTACAAGACGGTAGTAGCCTAATATTTTCAAAAGTCAATAAAGGCCTAGGTGAGAGATGTTCGAGATTAGAGGAGACAGAGGAAATATAACAACCAACTGCAATATATGAACCTTAATTGGATCTTGGTTAGGGGCAAACTATAAAAACATTTTGGGGACAACTGGGAAATTTTAATGAGGACTTGATATTAGATGATAATATAGAATTATTGTGAATGTTCTTAGATGCAAAGTGGCATTTGGTTGTGTAAGAGAATGTTCTTATTTTTAGATGCATGAGTGTTGAAGAATTATATCTGCAACTTCTTTCAAGTACTACAGCCTCCCCCACCAAAAAAGAGAAAGAGATGGTTATATAGCTCTAAATTGATAGAAGACAGATAGATATGTAGATAATGGATGGCTAGATGAATAGATATGGATAGATAAAGCATATATGACCAAATGTTAACAACTGTTGAATCTAGGTGGTGAGCATACAGGTGTTTCAAACATACTTGAAGAGTTGGATACACAAATTTGCCTAAGACCCAGATTTCATAATTTTTGAGCTCTTCCTGCGTGCCAGGCCCATTACTCCATACTTTTACATAAGCAATTGTGTTTTATTCTTATAACTGATCTGTTGGGTGGGCATTACTCTCTCCATTTTATGAATAGATGAATGAAGCTATCAATTCTTGACCAATGCCACAGAGTGTAATTCAAACACAGATCTGTCTGACCCACAAGTCCAGACTCTATTAAACTGTAGCCATATCTACAAAGGAACCAGGCAAATCTAGTATGTCAGAAACTGAAACATAACTCAGAGAGAATCATACAGAAACACGTTAAATCAAAATCACTCCAAGTCTTTTCAGGCACTCCCAATAGAGGACACAGGGTGAGCACAGGGAGGAAAACTGTAAGGTGGAACACGGCCTGGAACAGCAGTTGTTGCTGGCTTCTGGGGTGTGTTGGGAGGATGTTGGGAGACTGAGCTAGAAAAGACGGTTGGGCCAGGTCATGGCAGGACTTGAGTGTTACGTGGAGAAGTCTGGGCTGGCTCTGACTGGCATAGGGAGCCATGGAAAGTCTGTACATGGGGGAGGACACAGGCAGACAGTGATGTGTTCACCACTTTCTTCCTTCTCAATAGGAGACCATTTTTAAACAAACGCAAACAAAGCCTACAGAAAGAATTGGAGCAAATTGTTGATGTGTTATTTATAAACTGGGGATTGGTCAAGTGGAAAAAAAAAAACCTTAACAAGATTAAAAATTCATGCAGAAAGAACCACTCAGTGGCTTGAAAAAACCCTTAGTAAAGAAGGAAAAAATGAAAAGCTGTTTCATAAAAGATTGAAGCTCCAGCTTACTCAAAGCTTGAGCACAGGCAGAAAGCTCTCTTGGCACCATAGTTCTGTAATAAATTGGAGTGTTGCTATGGTGGGAAGGCTTCGTGGGGAGCAGGCACTTTCTGTGCTGGTTGGAGCACTGGTTATTGTCCAAGGGCTTCGGAACCACCAAACATGGAATGGGCCTTTCCACCCTCTCATCATACCACACAGCCAGAGGCCAAAGTTGGGGGCATCACAGAACTACAGTCTCTCAGACTTGGAGAGACTAGAATGGTCACAGCATCCTCTGTGCCCTCTCATCCCCATCAAGAGATCATCTGTATTTTCTTCTCCATAAAATCAAGAGAGCATTTATCATTCGTTTCTGATCACAAAACTAACAGATGTTCAATAGTAATTTCGAAAACATAAAAAAGCTCAAAGAAGAACATTTTAAAAATCACTCATCATTTTATCATCCCGAGATAGACAGTTATATACATTTTCGCAAAATATAATCATATTGAATATGCTATTTTATAATGTGCTTTCTTCATCTAATAAAACAAAATTTTACCCATGTGAATGAACAATATCCTATGATAACATGAAAAACCCCAACTTAACTGATCCCCTTTTCATAGACATTCAGGTTCGGGTTGCTTCCAATTTTAGTTTAATGACAAATCATACTATAGTGAACAACCTTGAACACAAATATTCTTAATGCACTTTGGTTATTCCATAGAAAACAACTTTTTAAGATAGAAAATCATGTTTTTCCTTCCACATGAGTCATACTGTCCTGTGGCTTTCCATTCATTCTATGATCTTTATTTCTTCAGAAACAGGTGTGTGTGCCACCTAGAGTTTAGGCCAAAAAAGTCATTGTTCTACTTAAATCAGACTAGAGTTTTGAGGCAATAGCATAAAAGATAGGTTTTGTTGAGAAACATTTAAGTTCTTTCAATTCTAAATGCTTCTTTACCCATCAAGAACAGAGCCCGATGATCTCAAATTGTACAATTTTTCCATAAAGTCACATTATAGAGAAAATGATGATTGATAAGGTAAGTTCCCATCAGAGAGAAAGGGGAAGGAAAGGAAAAATGAAGAGAGAGAAGGAAATATGCCAAGAAGAGACTCAAGTGTCTCGGCTGTCTTTTACAGTGGAAATCCTAGGATGGGGGCAGGGAAGGAATAGGTGACAGAAAGGTGTTGTGTATACCATAGGTGGAAGGTTGAAGGGAAATACACTTACACTCCCATTGTACCTTTTATTACTCTGGGAGGCAGCACATTTACAGGACACTGCTGCACCAACATGGGCAGTTGAAAGGAATTCAGGTGTGGTATAATTAGGCTGAGAGAGAGCCCAGTTCCTTTCTCTGTATCACATAGAGGGGCTGGAAGTTCCCATATGCCCTAGCAGGAAACATGGCTGAAGTTGCCAGGGTGTAGTCTCACCACAGACACCCACAGTCACTGGCAAAAGGTCCCTGGAACAGGGGTGCTACAAGATGAACCACTGAACCTGGACACTAAGTAGTATATGAGCCAAAATCCAAGGAATGTAGTACTGGCAAGAGCTGTTGACATGGGGACCTGGTTAGCAGGGTAAAATGGCAGAACTTCCTGGGCGCAGCCAGGAAGCATTTCCAGGGCACCATTCACTGCATTGAAGGGCCTTGCGTCTGCTGTTTGTGAGCACTAATCACTATCCTTAGCTGTTAAGGTGCTTTGTCAGATATAACCACGGGTCTGAGCTCTCAACACTGGAAATGCATCCCATGTACCAATGAGAGCTCAGATGCTAACCCTGTCACTGGCTACCATCATGGGAAGGAAGGGAGAGAAACAACCTCTGCCTAAACAATGATGTTCTAGAAACTCACTGCCCACCCCCCACCCCATCCCAGGATACTCCATCTTTGCTTCTAGCAAAACGTGTTTTTCTTAATGAGCTCTCAATCATTGTTCTAGACAAAGTATCACAATTTTATTTGACCTTGTGTGTTCACTCCATTCAATTTGGGTGAGGGAGTTTGGGACATTGCGTTGAGAAGGGTTCTGAGACTTGGTCTGGCTTTATAAGAAAGCATCTATGATCGATTAATGATATTTGCCACTGGGTTGGAAGTGGCATGGGGTGGCGCTTGGATTGGTTACCAGCAATCCCTGTTCTAAAGCCATATTAAAGTAATCTGGCTTTCACGTGCTGGTCCTGCAGTTACTAAAGACGGGGCCTATTTTCACCCTGCCTTCTGTTATTCGGGTTAAACTTCCCTTTGTTTTTTTCATTGTCCCTTCGGTGGTATGGTTTTCAGGCTCCCTGTTAGCTCTGGACAGTTTATTACCGCCTCCCCCATAAAATGGGGCACACAGAAATCTATTCAAGAGTTAATTCAGAGCTTAACTCATTGAGCATTTAATGAAAACGACCTCCCCACCACACATGTTCCATTTTATCTTTGGCACCAGAGTAAACGGCAGCCCTGACTTGATTCTAGGTGGCCAGACCAGTGAGGGTTAGTATGAGATCGCTACCTGTCTTATTTTTGTCAGGAGGAATCTATTCAAACAGCCCAAATTCCCATCTGCGGAGACCCTTGAGGTCCTTGCATGCCTGTGCCTGTGGAACCCTGTCACCCACACCCTGCACCTGCACACTGGGGTTGGAGCCTGGAACAAAGCTTCCCTTTCACCTCTGTCAATTCCACCTCACTCCATTTGGCCCAGCTCTCCTGGCTGTTGAGATTTCTCTGACTCCAGACACTGCCACCCACCATGTGTGTACTCAGGCTAGCTCTCATCGGGATAAAGGAACTTGATGAGGCTCCGATTTCTAACAGGATGAAAAAGCAAAGCCAGCCCCACCAACAGAGGACCTCGCTGCCGTGAATGTACACTTAGTCATTCCTGGTCATCGGTCTCACATGCTGGGGTTCCCCCCTTAGTGTCCAGCAAGGTTGGGAATCTACAAGCATGTGATAAATTCCACATTTATCAGAGTTATTGCACATTGGCTATGTGCCGGGCATGTCAATGAGTCTACCAGGATCCCAGCTCTCAGGCTTACATTCCAGCAGGGGTGGAAGGGATGGGGGTGAGAGACACAGACAAGAAACAATACATTTTATAGTGTGTCAGAAGGCAGTAAGGACGTAGAGAAAGAAAACATAGATCGGGGTGCTGATGCAGAGTTTGCAGGGTTCAATATGGTGGTCAGGGTAGGCATTGCTGAAGGTGACCTTTGAACAAAGACTTGGAATAAGAGAGGAGGTGAGTCATGTGGACACGTGGGATGGGGGTGGGGACAATCCAGGCAGAGGGAACAGCAAGCACATGCCTGGAGTGTCCCAGGAACAGCAAGGAAGTCAGCGTTGCTGAAGAGAAGCAAGCGACAGGGAAGACGGTATAAGATAAGGTCAGAGAAGCAATGGAGGCAGGTGACACAGGGGGTGTGGTCCATATAGGAATATGGCCCCTTTTCTGGGTGAGATGCACAGTCATTACTGGGAATGACATGACCACGCTTATGTGTTTCAGGGCCATGCTGGCTCCTGGGTAGAGAATGGACTCTATAAAAGGGGCAAGGGTGGAAGCAGGGAACAAAAATCAGAAAACCCAGAAATGGAACCCACAGGGAGGCATGACCTGTCCAAAGGCACCCAGGAAGTAGGCAACAGAAGCAGGAAGAGGCTGCTTTTCCTGACTGCTGCTCAGCCGTCTCACTCTGCCCCTGGCCACATGGGGTCCCCCAAGCTTCAGATCAACAGGCTGCCCTGTCAGAGGCTTCCAGCCCATCCCCAAACCCCCAGTGAGGGGTTATGAAGAAATGGTGGGGGCAGCTCTGGGATTACAGCCTTAATTTTGCTCTGATTCAACACAGCTCTCCCCTCCGGCATGATTAGTCAGGTACCATTACCATTTTGTAATGAGATTAATGAGAGAATTCATTCAGAAGTCATTATCTTACCTAATAATGACCTTACTGATTACTGTATCTCCTTCAACTAGGTTACTGATTTTGATGAAAATATAATAAATATAGCTTGCAGCACCTGGAAATTTGTTCTCTGCCTGGAATAGTTCTGAGGTGAAGACTTATTTTTAAGAATTTCTTGAAAGTGATTAAATATTTTGGTTCTCCTGAGGCGGTATTTCTGTGTTTTCACAGATGACATTTTTGAAATGTATGAAATATTTGATGATAAAATATTTAATAAGCCTGGCGTTCATATTTTTCAGACATCTGTTTCTACTTTGAGACTGTCTGAATGTGATTTTACATGAAATTTCTATTTGCATGTTGTGTTGGTTTAAGAAAAGGGCTTGTGCTATGCATGACATGTGCGTCTCATAAAATAATGAATGCCCGCGCCTCGCAGTCCAGAGATATTGTACAAGAAGCATTGTGGTCTGCATATTAAAATGCATCTAAGCAAATCATTAAATAAAAACAGAACCATTTCCGTGGGGGAATAATGCAACTCAACTCCTATAAATTGAGAACCTACTGTGCGCCTGTAATCCCAGCTACTCGGGAGGCTGAGGCAGGAGAATCTTGTGAACCCAGGAGGCGGAGGTTGCATTGAGCCGAAATCGTGCCACAGAACTCCAACCCGGGCGACAGTGCGAGACTCTGTCTCAATAATAATAATAATAATAATTGACAAGATATGGCCTTCATCCTCAAGATTCAGATTCAGTAAAGGTGTATTAAGCTCCTATTCAGTATCTGGTGCTTTTAGACTCACCATCTCATTTATGAGATAGTGGTACAAGGGTATAGGTTTCTGGACTCAGATATAGGGATGTCAAGCCCTGCTTCATCCCTTGGTGGTCTTGTCACCTTGAGCAAGTCACTTACCCTCTCTGTGCCTCAGTTTCCACATCTGTGAAATGGGGATAATAACTCACTCTTTGGTCTGTTTGAAGGATGAACAATAAAACGAGAAAACAGATTCTTAGGGGTTAAAGGGTTTGTTGATGATCAAAAGTCTAGCAAATATTGAAGCTGGGAGTCCCAGCCCTTCAGACTTCAAACTTCAAGGCCCTTCTATTGTGACATTCTGTCTCTTATTCCTGAAGTATAACCATGCCGTGAAAACAGAGCAAGCTTCCATTTGGGGACTTGGTGTAAGCTCTGACACGATTTTCATAAATCTAAATAGTTATTCTATGATACCCACTTCACTCCACGTTCATCTTAATCCGTGCGTCACCTGAAAAGATGGATGAGTAATTTGGAGACGTGATTGATGTGGGTTTTGCCTTATGACTTTCCTCGAAGTTAATGGGAGCCATGCGGTCCCAGATCCATGAATCACCCCAGCTGGAAATGCTCCATTAGAAGGAAAGAGAAAACAAAAGATCAGCAGGATGCCTGGAAAACAGTCACACTCAGGGCTTTGAGTTGATGGTAATGAAACTCCGTGTTTGAAAGCACGGAGAGGCTGCAGTGAGCACTGGGATTGGAGTCAGGGTTGGGAGAGGGTGCAGTGAGCACTGGGATTGGAGTCAGGGTTGGGAGAGGGTGCAGTGAGCACTGGGATTGGAGTCAGGGTTGGGAGAGGGTGCAGTGAGCACTGGGATTGGAGTCAGGGTTGGGAGAGGGTGCAGTGAGCACTGGGATTGGAGTCAGAGTTGGGAGAGGGTGCAGTGAGCACTGGGATTGGAGTCAGGGTTGGGAGAGGGTGCAGTGAGCACTGGGATTGGAGTCACGGTTGGGAGAGGGTGCAGTGAACACTGGGATTGGAGTCAGGGTTGGGAGAGGGTACAGTGAGCACTGGGATTGGAGTCAGGGTTGGTAGAGGGTGCAGTGATGGGATTGGAGTCAGGGTTGGGAGAGGGTACAGTGAGCACTGGAATTGGAGTCAGGGTTGGGAGAGGGTGCAGTGAGCACTGGGATTGGAGTCAGGGTTGGTAGAGGGTGCAGTGAGCACTGGGATTGGAGTCAGGGTTGATGGAGAGGGTGCAGTGAGCACTGGGATTGGAGTCAGGGTTGGTCCCTGCTGTGCTGCCATTCTTATTGTGGGCTCTTGAGTGCAAGTCATTTCTCCTCATTGGGCCTCAAGTTCCTCATCTTTAAAATGGAAGTAATAATTCACCTTTCCCACAGGATAAAGGAATCATAACATTCCTGACTATAACTGAGTGCATACTGTGTGTCAGGCCTGTCCTAGGTGCTTCACATACATTATCTTATTTAATCTTTACAAGGACCCCATAAAGCAGCATCAGCCACATTTTGCAAATTAGGAAACTAAGACACAGAGAGGTTAAGTAAGTAAGCTGAGGCCACCCAGCTGGGAAGTGGCAGAGATAGGATTTGAACACAGGCAGGCAGACTGTGGAGCCCTAGCCCATAGCCTCTACCAGTACTGCCTTGTGGGTATAAAAGCACTTTATGTACAGGTGACACCTGTCATTGCCATTATGCTATCAATTGTTGTATCCTGATTCAGGCTCTCAATGAAAAGGCAAGATCAGAGAAAATGAAGTTACTCTGCATGATAGTGAAAGACCACTCAGGGGACAGATGTGGCAGACACAAGCACCAACACAATGCTTCATGCTTGCCCAATTAGGGAAAGAGGAATAGATGAGATGGAGCAAAGCCAGGGAGAGGGGCCCTGCAGGAGCAATTGATGAAAACAAAGTAAGAGGCAAAACTCCAAATAGATACTGACTAGACTCCATCCTTGAGTTTATAGGGGCAGGGGGGGACCTCCCATATACAAAACTGAGTGGGACAACTCCAGGATGGGATAAATAGGTAAAGTTTTGACATTTGAAATGTGGTACATTAACCGGTAGTGACACCACCCATGGCTTGTTAGAAATGCAGAATCTCAGGCCCCACTGCCAAGGTCTATTGAATCAGAATTTGCATTTCACTGGATACCAGACAGGTCCTTTGCACATTAAAGCTGGAGAAGCCCTATTTTAAAGCCATGTGCTGACAACCTGGGATACTGTGCAGCAGTGCATCCAGAGGCAGAGTCATGACCTAGGAAGCAGATCCTATCTGAAAGATGCCCAGGCTGGGCACCTTAGCTCATGCCTGTAATCCCAGCTACTCAGGAGGCTGAGGCAGGACAATCACTTGAACCCAGGAGGCAGAGGTTGCAGCGAGCTAAGATCGCGCCACTGCACTCCATCCAGCCTGGGCAACAGAGCGAGAGTCTGAGAAAGCAAGAAAGCAAGAAAGCAAGAAAGCAAGAGAGAAAGAGAGAGCGAGACCCAGTTTATATTTTTTCAAAGGCAAAGGATGCAAAGTCATGGAAATAGAGTCACAGACAGTATAGGAATGGGTAACAGATACACACATATGGGATGAGGCTGTGGTATGCTCTAAAAAGCATTCTTTTCAAAGACAAGAATTCTTAGAGTTCAGTGGCCCAGCTCAGTAGAAACGACACTGATTGGGGTCTCATCCAAGCCCTGACACTACTGCCCTGTGGGACCTTGGGAAAAGCCAGATTAAGGAGTAGACTGCTGGACAACTGCCCAGGGCACAAATTCACCAGGGGAGCTGAAACACTGCTAGAATAAATTGGTGGAATCCATGGTTCCACTTCCACCAAAGTAGACAGCGCCCTCCAGTGGAAGATAAAAATACAGCGTTTCTTCCAGGCATAGCCCACTGTTCTTCAGGAGGCACCAGAAGTTCTGTAAAGATGTGTTCCATGGAGCGGGGCTGTTTACTGGGAACAAGTGACTTCTTTCATTATCTAAATATAAAATAATTTAATATACCTGCCAAAAAGCTGTACAGTTTAGCAAGTTGCAAAAGAAAACCGTAGAGAGTATAAAGACCACAGAAAAGTGGGGAAATGCTGGGCAGGCCTTTTCTAGATGTTGACACCATCACTTCTGCCCAAGATTCATTAGTAAGAGAATTCCTTTTTCTGAGCAATTTCTATTAACAGCCAGTCTCTCTCTATCCTCTTGAAATACATGTTGGCACGGTGGCTCATGCCTGTAATCCCAGCACTTTGGGAGGCCAAGGCGGGTGGATCACGAGGTCGAGATTGAGACCATCCTGGCCAATATGGTGAAACCCCGTATCTAGTAAAAATACAAAAATTAGCTGGGCGTAGTGGTGGGCACCTGTAGTCCCAGCTACTCGGGAGGCTGAGGTTGCAGTGAGCCAAGATAGCACCACTGTACTCCAGCCTGGTGACAGAGCGAGACTCCATCTCAAAAAAAGAAAAAAAAGAAATACATGTTGGGCAAATATTTAAGGATATCTGTTTGAAGGGTTATGAACTAAACCACTAGCCCGGACCACCCATGGTCCTTAATCCCACATTGCCCTTAATCTCTTCACCACCCTGTTCTTCTCTCCTCAGGGATAGTAGGAGGCTCAAAGGGGAAAGTGGATTTCAAAAAAATACAACAAAGTACCTCAAACTATACACCCAGCAAGGGACTGTTCAGAGGCAGCAGGGTTGACAGGGTCCCCAGGTAGCATCACTGGTTCCTGCTCTGAAGTGAAACATCCTGGTAAAGAGATTGACTGAACATGAGACAAGGACAAAGAGGCAACATATGTGGACCAGAACCCGGACTCTTTATATACCAAACTCTGCTGCGAGTCTCTTAATGAATAGACATTTTGCTAGCTGCTACTGGGAAAGTAGAGATGTTTGATTGTAATGCTTCCCTCAAAGAGCTTACAAGTTACTACAGCTTACAAGACAGTTATTACAAGACTAATGGCCAAGGCTAGATAGATTTGGTTCCAAAATTCTCTACCATTTAATACCTAGATGAGGTCTCAGTGACCCTAGCAAGTCACAGCACTTCTCGCGGTGCTGATTTCCTCGCCTATAACATGGGCAAAGCAATTCCTCTCATCAGGGATTGTTATGGCAGAAACTTCGTTCGTCTTGCCTCCCGTTTCCACATGGACAGAATGCAAAAAGAGTAACCCTCCTGGCCTCTGGCCTCTCGCCCCACCCCTTCCCTTTACCCCTCAGAGGGGAAGTGAATGAGTTACCCGATGTGGGGCCACAGCCTTGGGACCGTAGTTCTTGGTGGGCAGAGCTAAGTTACTAAAAGACTGTAAGACTAGGGATGTTTCCTCTTTTCCTCCCTTTTCTCCACACCAGTGCTAGGCAGGAATCCTCGGTAGATGAGAGACTCTGAAGCCCAAAGTTCCCCCAGTAGGCCTTTCCAAGTTCCATATGGGGAACCTCGTATGGGACCCTGTATGGGTGCAAAGAGGGTTATTATCCAGCCCTTTGACCACAAATAGGAAGTCATGCTCTCCAATCAGTTTATCAATAAAAAGTTAACATTGATATCCATTTACCAGTCTCCTGGATCTTATTTCCCTATTGGTCCTCATTTTAGAAGGGGAGAGAGAAGTGATTTTCACTGAACTTCTTAAAGTCTACCAAGGGACCAGGTGCAGTGACTCACACCTGTAATGTCAGAGCTCAGGTAAGAATCACGCTTGAGGCCAGGAGGTAGAGACCAGCCTGGGTGATAGAGTGAAACCCTGTCTCTTTTAAAAAAAAAAAAAAAAAAAAAAAAAAATTTAAAGTCTCATAAACACATGATGAGAAGAAAATGAGATATGTATATGTATATAAATTACCTGTTTCATAAGAGGCATCAATAAAAGATTATTATAATCATATTGGCCCAGTTAGTAACCCAGACAGAGACTTTTTATCTAGGCCCAGGAAAGACTGAAGTTGTCAGTAGAGGCCTCCGTGAGGAAATCAAGCATAAATTGGGCCTGGAGAAATGAGGAAGGAAATGGGAGGGCATTTCAGACAGGAAGACTTACAGGGGTGAAAGTATGGATTTCCTCAACATTTCTTGCCATTGTCCATCTTTGACGTCACCCTCTCCCTTGTTGGAGTGGTTAAGTCTTCATCTTCATTCCTTCTGGGTGGTCCTTCTGTTCTCACAGCTCTCATCCACATACAGCCATCCTCCAATGTCAGCCTTCCCCTTTTCTCACATAATAACACAGCCTTCCCAGCATAAAAGCTATACTCCCCCACCTTCCTTGCAGCTGGGTTTTGTACACATGTGAGTCAGTCCTGGCTAATGGGGAGTGCGTGACAGTGATACGTACAACTCCCAGGCCATGCCTTTGAAAGAGAGGACACCTGCCCTTCCTGCTTGCCTGTCCTTTCCATGTTGGAGGACTCATTTCTGCCCTTCCTCCCAGAAGCCTTCCCTCATAACAGTGACAAATGAAAGCCACCTTGGACCATGTGGATAAAGAATACATCCTAGACCAACACAGAAGGAATCTGCATTATAGGCAGCTTTGTAAAGCAGAGCCTTCCTAATAACTAGGTGAGAAATAAATTAACTACTATTTTATGTGAACTACTGTTATTTGGTCTCTGTTATGTGTTGCCGGAATTATCCTAGCCAATACTAGCTGCTTATCACTGTTAGAGGAGGGAAGGCTTCCTGGAGGAGGGAAGGGCAGGGATGTATCTCCAGGTATACAGCACAGCATAGATACAGGTATAGAAGCTGGATGAATTCACGGGCCCGCAAGCAGCTGGCGATGTCTGGGACCCAGTCTAGGGTGCAAGGTGAGTAGTGAAAGAAACTGGCAGGGTCCAGACCAGGGAGGGTGTTTTATGGAAGTGACAGAATTTGGACTTGATCCTGCAAGCAATGGAAAGTCATGGAAGTATTTGAGACAGGTGAATGGACTGTGTAAAACGGCAGTCCCCAGCCTTTTTGGGACCAGGAACCAGTTTTGTGGAAGATAATTTTTCCATGGACAGGGGGTTGGGGAGATGATTTTGGAATGAAATTGTTCCACCTCAGATCATCAGGCATTAGATTCTCATACTGCAACCTAGATCCCTCGCACACACAGTTCACAATAGGGTCCATGCTCCTGTGAGAAGCTAATGCCACCACTGATCTGACAGGAGGCAGAGCTCAGGCAATAATGCTTGCTGGCCCACTGCTCATTGCCTGCTGTGTGGCCCAATTCCAAACAGGCCACAGACCAGTACCAGTCCATGTCCTGGGGGCTGGGGCCCCCGATCTAAAACACAGAGTTAGATTGTGTTCTATAAAGACAATGCTGGCCTCAGTATTTGCAGGGTTGGAAGAGCCAGATTAGGGATGGCTTATGAGAACCTAGCTGGTCTCTTGATTCCCAGGCTGGTGTCACCCATCTGCCCCTGCAGGCACTTCCCACACTTTTCTCCAGGATCTCACCTCTTAAGAGAACCCACACTCAAGAGAAGGTTTGATGTTATGTTTGTTAGAAAGAGGTTTCTCTGGAACTACATCTATCCCCACCTCTAGATCTCAACATTTAAAATAACTGAACTTTTGTACCCTTCAGAGCTGTGTCCTTAGCCAATTAATATTAGTTCCATTTTTGGAGAACTGAGTTGATCAATGGGACCATGTTGATAAAAAGTCAAAAGGAAAATTTCAAATAAAGCCACTAATTGTCTCCTCACGTTGAGGGCATCAACAGGATGGTGAGATTTGTTCTTAAATATTCAGGTGCCATAGGAGTTGCCTGGTCCTCAGGCCTGTACTCAGAAAAAACTTCACTGAAGGACATCAAGCCCGTGTAGACCACACTATGAGGCCTCAAGTTATTTTACTTCCCTTCTCATCTCCTAGAGAACAGAAATGGTCTTTGCTTACTTCTACATCCTCCCAATGCCTAACACCAGTTGTACCTTGTAAAAATTCAATAAAACTTGCTCAAATTGGATCGGGCTCATCTATTCCTTACACTTCTAGTTAGTGAAATTTTACTCAGTTGGGCATCAGTTTTTCATTCAGGTTCATAGGTATGCATGTAAGTATTGTAATTAGATGAAATCATGGTTTTTCTGAGATTTACTTCTATCCTCCACAGAGCCACCTCTTCACCCTCATAAAATGTGGTTGACAAAAGAAAGGAAAATTTCCTTGTTATGGTGATTGGTGCCTTATTTCTACATTTTCCTAGAATGCAAAATCAAGATAGATTTTTGGTGTATTTATACAACTTTGAAAAGCAGCTGGAGTAGTTTTGTCAGAGAAATATACTCAGGAGTACTGCCCCCAATGTATAAGCATGATCTAGATATGTATTATCATTTTTAATCATTTTAGGTTAATTTCCTCATCTATCAGAGCGGAGAATCAATAGATACTGTCTCAGGCTAAAAAGTAATCTAAAATTTTAAATGATGGAATATTTTATACAATGCATAGTCAAGATAACAGTGTTCGCTTGTGTTTTGCCTACTCCTACAACCCCCAGCCCTCTTGCTCCAAACACACAGCAACAATAAATAAAATGTAAAGAGGGAAAATTAAAAACACAGAGGCATGCTCAAAACAACAGAAGAATCTCTATGAACCGGAAATAAAAAGTGAGAAGAGGAAGCTGTAATCATGAGCCTCCTGGGCTCAAGGTTGGGAAGCAAACAGGAGTGAGAATTTGGATTCAAGATGTAACCAGAAGTAACAACCTTCAACATGAGGTGGTGCACTTGAGTCGGGCTCACTGCTACAAACCAGGGAAGCAGTGGTACGTTCTGCTCTTGAAAGGAAGCTAGAAATGTCTGCTGACAGCTCCCAGTTACATCCCATATGAAACTGCAAGCTTAGGGAGACAGGAGGAGGACAGATCCTTACCACCAGGACATCAATCAAGCTGCTGACTCGATGAAAGTATCTGCAGTATCCCCAGTGTGATCACTGTGCTAGAGCTCCAGCCTACTAATGCAAAACATGGCTCTGAACTAAGGGTCCCAAGGCACTGGGTGGAGACGGCCACATAACTGCTAGACAGGGAGGAATGCAGGGAGAAAGACCTCTCCCATTCAAAATGAACTTGTACACTGAAATTTAAAAACACCTGAAAAGCTGATACCAGTGAAAATGGAAGAGTTAATGCTTTGACTATGTCATGTGAATACTGGCAAAAAATTTTAGAATCAACTTTTTTAGAAGACTGGAAGTTAATCAAAGTCTTGTAGCAATCCAGTGAGCAATTATTAAAGAAAAACAGCTAAATCTTAGTAAAAACAGCAAGTGTTTTGGCATTTTAATTCGCCCTGTTTTCATCTCATGCTCTCCAGCTCCACAGTAGCCTTGAAAATTAACAGCCTAAAATCATAGTGAAAATCAGCAGCCTGCCAGCCACCTTAGGGGCATAACAGGGTTGCTGTTCCTTCAAAGCTTCATTTCCGAAAATTGTCATCATTTTACATGTCTAACAGTTGTCTGGAAGCCATCATTTTAAAGAGCTGTCTTTATTTGACCTGACTCAAAGCTCACACAGTACAAAAAGTCTTTTCCCTGGGGGGTGTTTGTTGTAAACAATTAGAGGCAATTGATTGCATTTGTAGCTTCCCAAGGCAGTTAGATAATTGGGGTAAACAATAGGCTAAACAAAAAGCTTAAAAGGAAAACCTGAGGCATGAGATGTCCATAGGGGGCTTTAAAAAGTTTTGACATGTTCCTGGGACTCTCGAAGGCCACACAAGTGCATACCGCTAAACACATGCCTAGGGCTATGCACATACTCAGGAAAAACCTGAAGTCCTAAGCTCCTACCTTGGGCAGACATTGAGATCTTGCACAAATAAGAAGTGAAGAGTTAGACAGAGTTGCTAACAGCCTGGCTGAGTTTGGAAAGCATGCACACACACACACACACACACACACACACACACACACACACACACACAGAGTCCTTTGGCAAAGAGAGGAAGATTTACTGATTGCAAGGATTTAAGGAAATCTCTATCCAATCATTTGCTCAACACTAAGGTAAGAGACTTAGATGGCTAAACACAACTAGGAATACAGACTTTACAGAATTAGTTCAGAAAAGTCACTAAAGAAATGAACAAAGGCAATAAACAGTAACAACAAATCCTGGAGATTTTTATTTCCAGAGTTGCCAAATTTAAAATTTCCAATTTTCCACAAAATATTAAGAGACATTTAAAGAAACAAGAAAGTTTTCTCTTTTTTTTGCAGGGGGACTTAAGAAAAAATAATTAATTAATAGAAATAAAGAGTATGGCCCATATACAGGAAGAAAAGCAGTCAATAGCAACTGTTCCTGAGGAATACCAGACACTGGTCTTACTAGACAAGGACTTTATTTTTCTTATTTATTTATTCATTCATTAATTCTTTTGTGTTGTGCTGTCTGGAGTGCAGTGGCACAAACATGACTCATTGTAGCCTCAACCTCCCAGACCCAAACAATCCTTCTGCTTCAACCTCCTGAGTAGCTAGGACCACAAGTGCAAACCACCATGCCTGGCTAATTTCTTTTTTTTTTTTTTTTTTTTGGTAGAGACAGGGTCTTGCTGTGTTGCCCAGGCTGCTCTTGAACTCCTTAGGCTCAAGCAATCCTCCTGCGTCAGCCTCCAACAGACAAAGACTTTAAATCATCTATTTAAATTATGTTCAATGAGCTAAGGAAACTATGTCCAAAGAACTAAAGGAGAGTATGAGAGTGATGGCTCACCATATACAGAATATCAATAAAAATCTGGAAAATTATAAAAAGGAACCGATTAGATATTCTGGAATAGAAAAATACAATAACTGAAATAAAAACTTCATTTCCAGATATGGTTTAAATGCCATATTTTAGCATGCAGAAGAAACATATATCCACACAAAAATTTGTACACGATTTTCATAGCAGCATTCATGATATCCCAAAAGTGGAAACAACCCAAATGCCCATCAATGAATTGATAAATGGTTAAATAACATGTGGTCTGTTCACACAATGGAATATTATTCAGCCCTAAAAAGGATGAAGTAACTGATTCATCCTGTAAGATGAAACATTGTGCTAGGTGGAAAACCCCAGAGATAAAAGACCATATAGTGTATGATTCTATTTACATGAAATGTTCAGAATAAGCAAATCTTAGAGATAAAAAGTAGATAAGTGGTTTCCAGGGATAAGGCAGAGGGGGAAATAGGGAGTGACTACTAATGAATATGAGGCTTCTTTGGGAGGTGATGAAAGTGTTTTTAATTAGATAGTGGTAATAATTGCACAATCTTGTGAGTTTATTAAAAACCAGTTAATTATATACTCTAAAAGGGTAAATTTTATGGTATGTGATCTATATCTCAACAACAAAAAACACATATGAGATAAACTAATCCTAAGAAAGTTAACCAAATTAATAATTGGGTATATTAATTGCAATCAAAATTGATATAATGAGCCAGTCTGGAAAAGACTTTAAAATAAGAATGTTTAAGGTTCTCAATGAGATAATGAAAGCTGTCATTTGTTAAAAGGAAAAAAGAATTTATGAAACAAATACTGATGTAAATAAAACAAGAATAGGTGAATATTAAAAAAAATTATAAATCTTAGAAATAAAAATCTAACCATTTTGATTATAAACACTGGGCATGGTGGCTCACACCTATAATCCTAATACTTTCAGAGGCCACAGTGGGAGGATCATTTGAGCCCATGAGTTTGAGACCAGCCTAGGCAATATGAGACCCTGTCTCTATAAAAAGTGAAAAAACAAAAAAGACTAGCTGGGCATGCTGGCATGTACCTGTAGTCCCAGCTACTTGGGGGGCCTAAAGTGGGAGGATCACTTGAGCCTGGGAAGCCAAGACTGCAGTGAGCCATAATCACGCTACTGCACACCAGTCAGGGCAACAGAGCAAAACCTTGTTTCAAAAATAAAATAAAAATAAATTATAATCACAATGGAGAGAATAAATTCTACAGTGGATACAATAGGAGAGAGAATTAATAAACTGGAAGATAGTATTGAGGAATTCATCCAGAATACAGCACAAGCTGGATACATATATATACACACATATATACATGTGCACACATACACACACATATACTTATATATGTATACACACACAGAAGAATGAAGAGTTAAGATAGAAAGGATAGTTTAGAGGATCCAACACACTTTTTTTCTTTTTTGAGACAGAGTTGCTCTGTCACCCAGGCTGGAGTGTAGTGGCACAATCTCGACCCACTATAACCTTGGCCTCCTGGGTTCAAGCAATTCTCATGCCTCAGCATCTCGAATAGCTGGGAATACAACCATGCACCACCATACCTGGCTAATTTTTGTATTTTTAGTAGAGATGGGGTTTTGCCATGTTGCCCAGGCTGGTCTTGAACTCCTGGCCTCAAATGATCCACCCACCTCTGCCTCCCAAAGTGCTGGGATTACAGGTGTGAGTCACTGCGCCTGGCCTAGAGGATTCAGCATACTTCTAAGAGAATAGCCAAAACAGGAAAAAAGAAAGAACAGTGAACCAGATGCAGTGGCTCACGCCTATAATCCCAGCACTCTGGGAGGCCGAGGCAGGTGGATCACCTGAGGTCAGGAGTTCAAGACCAGCCTGGCCAATATGGTAAAACCCCATCTCTACTAAAAATACAAAAATTAGCCAGGCATGGTGGCAGGCGCCTGTAATCTCCACTGCTCAGGAAGCTGAGGCAGGAGAATCGCTTGAACCCGAGAGGCAAAGGTTGCAGTGAGCCAAGGTAGTACCATGGTACTCCAGCCTGGGCGACAAGAGTGAAACTCCATCTCAAAAATAATAATAAAATAAAATAAAATAAAATAAAAAGAATGGAGAAGAAACAATACTTAGTGAGATAATGACTGAGAATTTTTCACTGTTAAAGATATAAGTCCTAACCTTGAAAGTACGTAATACTGGACAGAAGATATAAATTCATACCTAGATGCATTATAAACAAGTGTCAGGAAATGTCGGATATAGAGAAAATCTTAAAAGCTTCCAGAACACAAATAAATTATGCTAAAAGCCAGCCCTCATTAGCCAAATTAAAAGCTAAAAGAAAATTAAACAATTAACTTAAAAGTGCCAAGGAAAAGTGCTACTAACCTAGACTTTCATACTTTAAGTATAAAAGTTAACGATCATTCCAGAGAGAAGGTAAAATAAAAAATTTCCCCCCCAGATGTACCATTTACTACTTAATGACTTTTCATCAAGAAGAAGTTTGAAATCAAAGAGAATAGAATACAAAGAAAATGACTGTTAAGGTCTGAATTTGTGTGTGCCCCCGTGCCACCCCCCACCCCCACCAGTTCATACGTTGTAATCCTCAACTCCATGGTGATGGTATTAGGAGGTGGAGCCTTGGGAGGTAATTGGATCATGAAGGTAGAGCCCTTAGTACCCCAGAGAGCAAGCTAGCCCCTGCCGCCATGAAAGGACACAGCTAGAAAGTGCTATCTGTGAACCTAGAAATGGGCCCGAATCTGTTGGTGCCTTGATCTCGAATTTCCCCTTATCCAGAACAATGAGAAATTTCTGTTGTTTATAAGCTACTCAGTCTATGGTATTTTGTTATAGCAGCCTGAATGGACAAAGAAAATGATGGACGCAGATATTGATAAAATTGATAAAATGTAATTAACTGTTGACTGCATGTAATAATACACCATCTTTTATAATTTAAACAGAAATGAAACTAAATACCTAGACTGCAGTAACAAGGACGATTGGTTATGAAATGTGATAAAGGTATGTCAAGATTGCTCAAAAGATAACTGGAAGTATTGAATAACTTTAGATCGTATTTGAGAAGCTATTTACTAAATACATATATGTTAAATTTTTTATTGTAACCACTAAAGAAATATAAATAAAATCTAAGCTTCCTAATAAGCAGGGGCAAAAAGGGGGAATATATATATAGAAAACTTTACTAGCGCAACAGAAGGAAGGAAAGCAAAGAAAAAAAAGAAATAAATGAGTAATTTGAAAATAAGTCAAAACATCAGGGATCAAATAAATATAAATAGATTAAACTGGCATTAGCAGTAGAGACTATTAGCTTTAATTGAAAGAAAATAACAATGGTTCTGACCAATTAAAGTTTTTCATGTTTCTGCCTTTAACTTTAAAGGGGGTCTTAACCAACCAATTTCACTTGTTTGAAGAAACATTTATCTAAAGTTCCATTCCATTTTTTTTGGTTGCTAAATTTAAATATAACTAAATCTAATGATTTCAATTTTAAACTAGGAAGGATAGATAGGCTGTTCTTATAAAATGTTCTATTTCTGTCTTTTCTCTCTTTCCTCCTCTCTTTCTTGGTATATTCACATGCAGATGCTAAAACAGGAAGCTGCAACTGAAGCCTTGATTTCTGCACTGGGCCAATCTTGAAGTGGTACCCAAAAGTTCTTCAGGTTCATCATTAAGAATCCCACTTATGGCCAGGTGCAGGGGCTCACACCTGCAATCCCAGCGCTTTGGAAGGCCAAGGCGGGCAGATTTCTTGAGCCCAGGAGTTTCAGACCAGCCTGGGCAACATAGCAAAACTCCATAGAAAAAAATACAAAAATTAGCAGGGCGTGGTGGTGCACAACTATAGTTTCAGCTACTTGGGAGGCTGAGGTGGGAGGATCATTTGAGCCCAAGAGGAGGTCAAAGCTGCAGTGAGTTGTGATTGCACCACCGCACTCCAGCCTGGCGGACAGAGCAAGACTCTGTCTCTCATTCTCTCTCTCTCTCTCTCTCTCTCTCTCTCTCACACACACACACACACACACACACACACACACACACACACGCAAAGAGAGAGATTTAGTGTTTCTAACAGCCTTTTCAACGGTGCCCAAGATGTCAAGGACAACCAATTATAAAGGCTCCTTCTGTCCTGATCCTTCACTGGCATCTGTCACCAGTTACAGAGCAAGTAAGACATGGATGGATGTTCTAATGTCCTAAAAAATAGAACATGCCACTGCCACTATGCCCAGATTTTTTTTTTTTCTTAGAAATGAGGTCTCACTATGTTGCCTAGGCTGGTCTCAAACTCCTGGGCTCAAGTGATCTGCCCACCTCGGCCACCCAAAGTGCTGGGATTGAGCCATCATGACCAGCAAAACACAAAATCTTAAAGAAAGGGTTTTTAGCAAACAGGCTCACAACTTAAGTTATTCCAAAGTAGATTAAAAAGGAACAATCACACACAAAAGGATAAAAACAATCCCATAATCAACGGATGGCTCACATGTTTAAAATAACTCTTAGAAATATATAATCAAGGTCAGGCACAGTGGCTCACACCTGTAATCCCAGCACCTTGGGAGGCCGAGGCAGGTGGATCACCTGAGGTCGGGAATTCAAGACCAGCCTGACCAACATGGAGAAACTCCGTCTCTACTAAAAATACAAAATTAGCCAGGCATGGTGGTACACGCCTGTAATCCCAGCTACTCGGGAGGCTGAGGCAGGAGAATCACTTGAACCTGGGAGGTGGAGGTTGTGGTGAGCCAAGATTACACCGTTGCACTCTAGCCTGGGCAACAAGAGTGAAACTCTGTCTCAAAAAAAAAAAAAAAAAAGAAATACAAAATCAGAAGTACCCTTAGATAATTTATTTAAAATACTTAACATGTCAAAAGATGTTAAAATGAAAAAAGAATATAATTGAATAGACACAAAAACACCTACAGGCAGGGTGGTAAATTTTTAGAGAATTGGTTATTAGATAGATTGATAATTAGCAAAGTGATTTTCAGGGATTTGGTCTGTTGCCATTTCAACCTAGTTGCAACCTGAGTGTTCATTTCATCTTCTATTTCCTTCTCATTTCACATTATAACTATTTTCTTCTTCATCACTTACTCTTTATAAAATTAATTGCTACTTTGATGACAGTAGTCTTTTATAAAAGTCATATGTGTTCATTATGGAACATTTGAAATATACATAAAAGCATAAAGAAGAAAACAAAAATTAACCATAATTCCATCTAGAAATAACCACTGTTTCATTTTAATGAGCATTATGCCAGTCTTATTGGTGTTGAGAGAGAAGGAATATATATATATGGCAATTACTATTTTTAATGTCAATTTATTATTCTGTCACAAGTTTTTCTATAATTCTATCATCTATTTCCAATTCATGGGATATTTTTGTTGCTTCTGCTTTTTTGCCTTTATAGATAACAATACACTGAACCGTTTTAAACGTATAACTTACTGCTTTTGTTAAATTTTTTCCTTCGGGAACATTTTCTAAGTATGGAATTGCAGGATCAAAAGTTTTTATGTAAAAAATTCAACCCCTAGGCTGTTCAAAAGAGAAAATTGAGGCCTAGACGGGAAAAGGTACGTGCCTACAGTCATCTAGCCTTTGAGGATCCTGGGACCCAGGTCTCCCAACTCCCAGCTACCACCATAGTCTTATACCATCCAGCCTATTTAGGATGGCAAGACATTCCAGATATGGGGAATCCATTGTTGTTGGAAGCCCTTCAATTTGTTATTCTTCCGTGATTAAAGAGACTATAAAAGTTTTCTAATAAGCAAATCCTTCAAAATGAACTGTTCGAAGGTTCTAAAGTCTCACCCTAGAGCAAGATATTTACTAGGCTAAAATAAATCTCTGCAATGCCTTTATAGGATCCTTAAAGCCCAATTTCACAACAAAATGCTTGTTTTTACTATAAATTGAGTTTTTATTATCAGCAAGAATGCAAACAGTGCTGCTGAGACATAGTAAACACAAAGCACGTGTTCAGTCATAAATATGCACATACATTTGGCAGAAGTCATTGTGACCTCGAGCAATGGTTCTAGCCAAATTCTGAGGAGCACTCCCAGTGAAATGGAAGATTTAAAATGTTAGACAATTCCCATCCCCTTCAGAAAAGGGCAGAGATGAGCAAGACCACAGTGGCCCCACCTCTGAAGACCCAGGCAGCTGGTCTTTGGAAATCATGAGAGGCAGGGACAGAGGGGTCTCTGTGTACCACTCGTGCCACTGCAAGGCAGGATGGGAAGACTGGAGTAGCTGGATACCACAGGCTGATCCACTTGTTTTATTGTTTAAGAGAGGGTCTAGCTCTGTCGGTCAGGCTGAGTGCAGTAGTGCAGTCTTGGCTCACCACAGCCTCTGCCTCCAGGGCCCAAGCAATCCTCCCACCTCAGCCTCCCAAGTAGCTAGGACTACAGGCATGTGCCACCATACCTGGCTAATTTTTGAATTTTTCAAGTGATCTGCCCTCCTTGGCCTCCCAAAATGCTGGGATTACAGGTGTGAGCCACCGCACCTGACCTTTTTTGTTTTTATTGGGGTAAAACTCACATAACATAAAATTCACCATTTTAAAGTCTACAGTTCAGTTGCATTAATACATTCACAATTTTGTGCAGCCATCAGCTCTATCTAGTTCCAAAACATTTCCATCACCCCAAAGGGAAACCCTGTACCCATTAAGCAGTCACCCCCAATCCTCCCTATTTCAGTGCCTGGTAACCATTAGTCAGTTTTCTGACACTGTGGGCTTACCTGTTCTGGATAGTTCATATAAATGGAATCATACAATATATGACCTTTTGTGTCTGGCTTGGTTCACTTAGCACAATGTTTTCATGGTTCATCAAAGTTGTAGCATGTATCAGAACTTCATTCCTTTGCATGACTGAATAATATTTCATTTGCAGATAGACCCCATGTTGCTTATTCATTCATTCAGTGATGGACATTTGAGTTGTTTCCACCTTTTGGCAATTGTGGCTAGTGCTGCTATCAACATATGTACAAGTTTTTGTTTAAATTAACTTTTCAATTATTTTGGGTGTATGTCTAGGAGTGGAATTGCTGGGTCATATAGTAATTTTGTGTTTGACTTTTTAAAAAGCAGCCAAACATTTCCACAGTGGCTGCATGATTTTACACTTCAACAAGCAATGTACAAGGATTCCAATTTATTTACATCTTTGCCAACACTAATTTTCCATTAATTATCATTATTACAGCAATCCTAGTGGGTATAAAGTAGTACCTCATTGTTTTGATTTGCAAGCCTGATGACTATGATATTGAAAATTTTTTCAAGTCCCTTGCCCATTTTTAAATTGGGTTGTCTTCTTGTTAAGTTTTAGGAGTTCTTTACATATTCTGGATACAATTTCCTTATCAGATACACAACTTGTAAATATTTTCTCCCATTACGTATGTTGTCTTTTCATTTTTTCGATATTGCCCTTTGGTATACAAAAGTTTAAAATTTTGATGAAGTCCAATTCATCTTTTTGTCTGGCTCTTGCTTTTAATGTCATATCTAAGAATCCATTACTAAATCCAAGCTCATGAAGATTTACCCCTGTTTTCTTCTAACAGTAATAGTTTTAGCTCTTATGTTTAGGTCTTTGACCCACTGTGAGTTAATTTTCATATATAATGTGAGAGAGGGTTTTTGGTTTTTTTTTTGTATCCTTGTGGAAAACTAATGGACAGTTACATGGGTTTATTTGTGGCCTCTCAATTGTATTCCATTGGTCCACATATCTATCCTTCTGTTGGTGACACACTATTTGGATTACTGTATCTTTGTAGTAAGTTTTGAAATTAGGAAGCATGAGTTCTTCAACCTTTTTCCTCTTTTACAAAATTGTTTTGGGTATTTAGGATCCCTTGCAATTTCATATGGATCTGGGGATCAGCTTTTCCATTTCTGCAAAAAGGCCTTTGGGATTTTGATAGGAATTGCATTGAATCTGTAGATTGCTTTGAGGAGTACTGACATCTTACAATATTAAATCTTCTAATCCATGAACATGGGATATCTTTCCTTGATTTAGATTTTAATTATTTTCAGTAATATTTTGTAGCTTTCAGTGTATGAGTTTTGTACCTTTTTAAATTTATTCCATGCATTTTTATTCTTTTTGATGGTATTTTAAATGGAATTATTGTCTTCATTTCATTTTTCGATTGTTTATTGTTAGTATATAGAATTATAACTTATTTTTGCATGTTTATCTTTTATCCCATAACTTTGATGAATTTGTTTATTAGTTTGAATAATCTTTTGTTGATTCTTTAGGATTTCCTAGATATCAAATTATGTCAACTTTGAATATACACAATTTACCTTCTTCCTTTCCAATTTGTATGTCTTTCAAGAAATTGTCCAAAATTAGTCAGGTGTGGTGGCACATGACAGTACTCCCAGCCACTCAGCAGGCTGAGGTGGGAGGATTGCTTGAGCCCAGGAGTTCACAGTTACAATGAGCCATGATGGTGTCACAGCAACTCCAGCCTGGGTGATGGAGAAAGACCTTGTTCCTACAAAATTAATTAATTTAAAAATAGATAAATTACCCTTTCAAGAGATCTATCATACAACATGGTGACTATAGTTAATAACAATGTATTATATACTTGCAAATTGCTAAGAATAGATTTTAAGTGTTCTCACCAAAAATAAGTATGTGAGGTAATGCATATTTTGTTTGATTTAGCAATTCCACAGTATATACTTATTTCAAAACATGTTGTATACCATAAATATATAAATTTGTCAATTTAAGAAATAAAGAAAAAATCAGTCCTTTTCATACTGAAAAGTGGCCTGATCTCAGCTCACTGCAACCTCTGTCTCCAGAGTTCAAGCGATTTTTCTGCCTCAGCTTCCTGAGTAGCTGGGATTACAGGCATGCGCCACCATGCCTAGCTAGTTTTTGTATTTTTAGTAGAGACAGGGTTTCACCATGTTAGCCAGGTTGGTCTCAAACTCCTGACTTCAAGTGATCTGCCCACGTTTGGCCTCCCAAAATGCTGAGATTACAGGCATGAGCCACTGCGCCTGGCCCCCAGTACAATTCTGAATAGAAGTGGCCAGAGTGAGCATCCTTGTCTCGTTCCTGATGTTAGGGGGAAAGCTTTCAGTTAGACAGCATTGAGTATGATGTCAGCTGTGGGTTTTTAACACATGCCTTTTATCATGTTGAGGCAGTTCCCTGCAGTTCCCAGTGTGTTGTTTTTGTCGTGAACATCCTACTTCTCATTCACTCATTCCACAACACCTGCTGAGGTTCCTGCTGCATGCCACATCCTGTGCTGTGTGCTGGGAATAGGACAGCCAGGTCGCTGCTCTTTTCTAGCTCACACTGAAGTCGGGGAGGGGGACACCTAGACAGATAATAGAACAAAGAATTGTACATGGCTTAAGGAGGGTAATAGAAGGCTACTTACTCCTGTTTGGGTGAGAGGAGAGGTGTCTTGATTTGGGTCCCCTGAAAGCCCAGCCTCAGGCAAGGACATGGGAGCAGGGGGTTTATCTGGGCAGTGATCTCGGGACCCACGGAGTGCAGAGCAGACGAAGGGAAAGAAGCAAAGCCAATGCAGGTGTGGAACTGAGCTGGGTCTACTTAGGGGCACCCAGGGCTCAATTCAAGAAGACTAAAGAATTGTTCAGAATATGCCTCAGAATTGTTTTTCCAAAGGAAGGAAGGGTGGAGCCAAAGCTTCAGCAGGCACTTGGAGTGGAAGCCTGGTAGTAGGACACAGGTGATGTGCGTGAGAACTGCCTGTTCCAGCTCCAGCTGTAGGCGGGAGTGCCAGGAGGTGGCACAGACACTAATGGCATCTCCTAGAAGAGGCCAGGGAAGTGTTCCAGGAAGAGCAGCTCTGTGATCGCCTGAAAATGGAGAGAAATGAGCTGGATAGAGTAGACAGGGGACAGACCCTGCAGGGTGCATTAGTCAGCTCAGCCACACTAACAAAATATCTCAAATTGGGAAGCTTAACAACAGAAATGCATTTTCTCACGGTTCTGGAGACTGGGAAGTCTAGGATCAAGGTACCAACCAATTCAGTTTTTAGTGAGGACTGTCTTCCTGGCTCATACATAGCCACCTTCTCACTGTGTCCTCATGTAGCAGAGAGTAAGCTCTCTGGTGTCTCCTCCTCTTCCTCTTCTAAGGACACTGATCCCATCAAGATCAGGAATCCACCCTTACAAGCTCATTAAACCTTTATTACTTCTTAAAGACCCTATCTCCAAATAGTCACACTGGGCTTCAACATGTACATTTTGGAGAGAGACACAATTTGGTCCATAGCACAAGACCTTGGACACTGTCCTCGGAGCAGTAGGGGAACCAGTGAAGGATTTTAAGCCTAGAAGCAGCACTGTGAAACTTGCCTTCAGTTAATGCCTCTGGTCATGGTGCAGAGAATGTTCAGAAGGGAGGGGAGAGTGAAAGCACAGATACTACAGAGGTCCAGGCCAGAGCTGATGGGCCCACAGTTGAGGCAGGGGAGTGGAGAACAGCAGTCAGATCTGAGAGCCATCAGAGGGCAGTTCAATGGGAGGGGTCGATGACTGAATGTGGGCCATGAGGGAGAGAGAAATCAGAGATATCGCCCAGTTTTCCAGCTTGAGCAATTAGGTGTCTGGTGTTATCATTGACAGAGACAGGGAATCCAAAAGGAGGAGATGAACAGCATGTCAGTTTCGGACCTGGAGAAGAGAGATCCTGCAAGATAGCTCTAGCATTATTTTGCCACCCCTTGGAGCCAAGCTGACATACTTTCCTTCCTGTAAAATTGTCTGGCCTCAATAGGTACTCACGAAGTATTTGTTGATTGAATAAATGACTGACTGTTGGCCCACATAGATCCATTGCTCACTTTGTTCTCTGTTCTTTTATTTCTTCTCTTTAACAATTTAAATCTCACCCTTCCCATCAAGAGCATCCTTCTCCAGGAGCCACCAACTCTATGGCCAATCTGTAGACCCCAGGACAGGGAGCATGAGAAGCCTTAGGGGAGGAGATGGGGGTAACACACATTTGCCTGCATCATCTGGAGATAGCCCCCAGGGTCCAGAACAATTGTATCCTCTGCCCTGACATAGATACAGAGACACTGGGGGGCCTCCAGGACAGGGCCCAGGCTGAGAGAGAACCTTTGTAGTGGAACAGGCCAGACACACTTGGTCAGTTGAGGAGCACAGAGCTCTCTTGCCAAGATTATTTCTTGTCTGCTCACCCAAGTGAAGGGCTCAGTGAAAGCAGCCATGAAGCCCAAAGGCACTGCCAAGGAGGCTAGAATGGAGCATGCAATTGCTTGTGGTAGGGGTCAGTGTAGCAGATGCCAGTGGCCAGGAAGGCGCTAAGGAGGAGAAAACATTCCTCCTCTCTTCCAAGGCTAAGGAACAAGCAGTGATGGACATGCTGGGGAGGGCAGCTCGGGCGCTTTTCCAAGTGCTCGCTCAGGTGCATTGCCATGTTCTTGGGACAGTCATGTGCCTGCTGCACCCACTGGCTTGCTTTTCTCATTGTACCCAGTGCACTGTCTATTCAAGTCTCACCTCCCTGCCTTTGCTTCTGCAGTACGATCATCCATAACACTCTCTCCAGTTCTCCCTCCCCCATCACATCCTAGCCAACATGCAGAACCTGAATCAAGGAGACACTCAATCCTTCTCAGCGTTTTTTTCTTTTTTTTCTTTTGAGACAGAGTCTCGCTCTGTTCCCCAGGCTGGAGTGCAGTGGCACAATCTCTGCTCACTGCAAGCTCCGCCTCCTGGGTTCACGCCATTCTCCTGCCTCAGCCTCCCGTGTAGCTGGGACTACAGGCGCCCGCCACCACGCCTGGCTAATTTTTTTGTATTTTTGGTAGAGATGGGGTTTCACCGTATTAGCCAGGATGGTCTCGATCTCCAGACCTTGTGATCTGCCCACCTTGGCCTCCCAAAGTGCTGGGATCACAGGCGTGAGCCACCATGCCCGGCCTCTCAGCAATTACTTTCTTTAAGCGACACTTCCCCCAGGAAGACTTGCCTGCATCTTCCAGTCCCTTCTACTCTCTCCCCATCTAGTATCTATAATCCTTCATCTGAGGCAGCCAGTAGAGTTTACAGGTTCAAAGCCCAGACTCTGAATTCATCTGATTTAGATTCAAAGTCTGGTTAACTTAACAGCAGTAAGAGTCTGGGCAAATTATTTAACCTCTCTATGCTGCAATTTTCTCACCTGTCAACTAGTGTTAATAATAGTTTCTACCCCATAGAGCCCTTGGAGGGATTAAGTGAAACAATAGCTGTGAAGTATTCGCTGTATCAATCCCTTAACCCAGCTGCCAAACATGGCACCCCTAGTCCAACCAGTGAGAAGAATAGAAACCCACCACATGGGAATCTTTGTTACAGGTAAACCCAAAACAAAGGTCCAAATCTTGGAGCTGAGTTATTGAACAGCTTGGACTACTTTGGAGCCCATCAGGCTTGGATTTGAATTCTGGCTCTGTCAGCCCTGTGAGCTTTTGCAAGTTATTCCATTGGTCTTAGCCTCAGTTTCTTCATCTGTAAAATGGGCATAATCACACCCACTTTACAATGTTCTAGGAGGGATAAAATGAGATGATGTTTGCATAGTGGAACTGTGGTGCATCAACAAACACCCTCCTTCACGTTGGAGGTGCTCATGCCCCAGAGTACTGTAAGAAGACGTAACATAGCTCTCAATTCGGACTCTCTGTCTTTGTCCCTTTGTGCTGCTATAACAAACTACCTTAGACTGGATAACCTAGAAAGAATAGGAATTTATTTCTCATAGTTCTGGAGACTGGGAAGTCCAAAATCAAGGTGCCAGTGGATTCAATAGTTGGTGAGGACTGCTCTCTGCTTCCAAGATGGCACTTTGTATCTGCGTCCTCACATGGCAGAATAGAAGTAAATGAACCCAATCCCTCAAACCCTTTTATAAGGACCCTAATTCCTTTTATAAGGGGGTTAGTGACAGTGTGTTACATCAAAACCTAATCACCAATGTGATAGTATTAAGAGGTGGAGTCTTTAGGCAATGATGAAGTCCTCGTGACTTAATCTAGTGATTGGTCTATGCAGGGAGATAATGACCCAGCCTCCCTGCCTTGATTCAACTGGAACAAGAGCCAATCCAGCTTCCAAGCTCCCAGTGGAATCAAATGAGGCCTTTGCTGCCATTGCATTGCAGCCTGACTTCTCTCTGTGCCCTGACCTGTTTCCCTCACTCCCCTAAGATGCTGTTTGCAAGAACACTTGCCTACACACTATCTGCATGCACCTGTCTGGCTCAGAGTGGCAGTTCACTTTGTGTGTCAACTTGTCTGCATTACCCACATATTTAGTCAAACGCCAATCTGAATGTTGTGTTAAAGTATTTTTTAGATGAAATTAACATTTAAATCAATAGACTTTAAGTAAAGCAGATTACCCTCTATAATGGGGGTGGGCCTTATTCAGTTAGTTGAAGGCCTTAAGGGAAAACAGACTGAGGGCCCCTGAGGAAGAGGGAATTCTGCCTTCATCTTGTCTTCATACTCAAGCTGCAATATCATCGCTTCCCTAGCTCTCTGGCTTGCCAGTCTAACCTGTAGGTTTTGGACTTGCCAGCCTCCAGAAGCATGTGAGCTGATTTCTTACAAAAAAAAATTTCTCTCTCACATACACGTGTGCACACACACTCCATTGGTTCTGTTTCTCTGGAGAACCCTGACTAATACACCCAACAATAAATCTAAGGCCTGCAAAGTACCTGTGGGAAGCACTCCCAGGTCGGTGGTTTGTATTAACTCATTGAAGAGTTGAGTGGGTTTCGGTCTTCTGATCTATACATCACAGATGTAGCCTCAGAGTCTCTATCAGCTCCCACAACCCTTTGGATCCATGCAGGTGCCCCCGGTTAGGCTGAAATGTGGGGTTGGAATAATACACAAGACTCTTAACTCAGATGCCCTGGAATTCATGGAGCTTTGGGGGAGGAGGTTAAACCTGACATCCTTATGTTTCTCCTTTGATTTCCTTCCGGGTACTGTATGTTGAAATCAGTCTGTTACGTAAAAATGGTTTATGACATATTATTCTTTCTCTTCCAACAAGTACAGTGTGGTAGGCAGTAGTCTACATACTTAAGTAACATCTGATCACCGTCACTGGGTTTTGGTGTTTACAACACTTTCCTGTAAATAGACATTTAAAAAGACCCACTTTAAGACTTACTCTTCAGTGATGATTATGAACATCTGCTCATGTTTACAGAGAGATTAAGTTAGAAAATATCAGAACAAAGAATGTGCAAGGAAACACCCACACCTTTCAGGTTTCACTTATATCCACAAACATGAGAAGGTACTCAGGGCCCAGGTTCATGGCCATCAGAGCATGAAGCCCATATATCCAAGGAGCCCATTCTACTAGGATCCTCAAAGCAGGATCCACGAGAAGTAGGTGTAGTTTTAAAGGCTGGCACTTGACCAGAAGTTGAATGTTCCTACACAAGCTTCACCTCAAAGCACGCTCCAAGGTGTGAGGCCTCACCAAGCAAAAGAGGCCACACATGACCTAAGAGACTCCGCAGAAACCGTTCAGCCAGTTTGTGGCTTGGAAGAAAATCACAGGTTTTGTCAAATGATGTCATCTCGCCCAGCAGCCCTGACGTGCCTTAAAAACATTTTGAGGCCAGTCTTGGCATGGAGCCACTGGCAGAGGTTTCCCTTGCTATTCACTTATTTAATTAATTTTTATTTTGTCATGAGGAAGGAAGGCCAGCTCTCAGAATACTTTGATGGAAGGACTTCCTTCTGCCTGGGCTCCCTTGATGGCTGATTTTTGTCATACAAACAAGGTGCATATTTCAAGGCCTGTGGGAGTTTCGTTGAAAATTATCCATTTAGATTAAGGTGTTTCTGATGTATGACCATGAAACTGTGCTTTGGTTCACGCTTATCTGCATTAATCTCTTTCATATTGGTGGTTACGCCCTGTTTCTCATTTTGTTCATGAGTTCTTTTTTCCCCTGTGGTTGGATTTGCCAGAAGTTTGTATATTTCATTAGTCCTTTTAAGAAGCTAGCTCTCATAGGTGGGAACTGAACAATGAGATCACTTGGACTCGGGAAGGGGAACATCACACACCGGGGCCTATCATGGGGGGGGGGGGGGGGAGGGATGGCATTGGGAGTTATACCTGATGTAAATGACGAGTTGATGGGTGCTGACGAGTTGATGGGTGCAGCACACCAACACGGCACAAGTATACATATGTAACAAACCTGCATGTTATGCACATGTACCCTAGAACTTAAAGTATAATAATAATAATAATAAAAAGAAGAAGCTAGCTCTTGGATTCATTTATAAATTCCACCGAGTTATTTTGTTGTTGTACTCTAATTTATTTGCTTCAGCTTTCATCTTTATTACAGTATTCTTACCATTCTCCTTTGGCTTATTTTTGTTCCTTTTCTAGTACATAAAGTTGATTGTCTTCTTTTTTTGAAAATAACATTGTACAAAGTTGTGAATTTCCCTGAAAGTACTGCTATGTCTGCATTCTGCAAAATCACTCTATTATTTTGATTGGTCTATGTATGATTTTTATAGACAAATGAGATGTTTCAGAGGAAAAATAGCAATAAGCAAAACAAAAACAAAAGGAAAGATAAAAACAAATCACCAGAAATCCCACTTCCCAGTTACATTGATATTTTAATATATATCTTCTAGATTTTTTCTTTGCAAATTTGTATGTATTTTTACATTTTTTTTTTACAAAATGAGGTTACACTTTACACTATTTTGTAACGTGCTTTATTTATCTAAAGAATAAAATTAGAACATATTTTCTTGTTATTAAGACTGGATCTATACTGTCAAATTCAGTGGTTGCTGAGGATTTATTCTGTTGTGTAAATCCCCCATAATTGACCAGTTACTTATCATTAAACATTTAGGTTTTCAATTTATTTTGTCATTAAAAAAAAATACTGCAATGTATATTCTGGTTGCTAAATAGTTGCATACATCCGTGATTACTTTCTCAGGATAAAGTTGTAGAATTAGAATTGCTAGCAGAGGCAGGTGCAGTTTTAAGACTTTCGATACATTATGTTTTTGTTTTTTTGAGACAGAGTCTTGCTCTGTTGTTCAGGCTGGAGTGCAGTGGCGTGATCTCGGATCATGGCAACTTCTGCCTGCCAAGTTCAAGTCATTCTCCTGCCTCAGCCTCCTGAGTAGCTAGAATTACAGATGTGTACCACCGTGCCTGGCTAATTTTTGTGTTTTTAGTAGAAACAGGGTTTTGCTATGTTGCCCAGGCTGGTCTCGAACCCCTGGCCTTATGTAATCCACCTGCCTTAGCCTCCCAAAGCGCTGGAGTTACAGGCATGAGCCACTGTGCCAGTCACATCATGTTTTACTTACCCACAGAGTAGTTGTACCAGTGATTTTCCCTTAGCCTAAAAGTTCCCATTTCTATCTACACTCACCAATACTGAGTATTTTAGTGTTGGACTATTGGTGAGTCCTATGGTTTGAATGTGTCCCCCAAAGTTTGTGTGTTGGAAGGCTAATCCCAATGCAACTCTCGATGCAACAGTGTTGAGAGGTGGCACCTTTAAGAGATGATTGGAGCATGAGGGCTCTGCGCTCATAAATGGATTAATGCTGTTATTGTGGGGGTAGGAGTGGATTTGTGATGGTGGGGGACTTTCTTATAAAAGCACAAGTTTGACCTTCTCTCTCTCGGGAGTGTTCTCTTGCCCTTTTGCCATAGATAATGCTGGCATCTTGATATTGGACTTTCCAGCCTCCAGAACCATGAGAAATAAATTTCTGTTCTTTATAAATTAGTCTGTGGTATTTTGTTAAAGCGGCACCGAACAGACTGTCAGAGAGGAAATGATCATTTTAATTCAAATTTATTTTATTATTGGCAAAGGTGAACACTTTAATACATTTATTAGTCACCTATTTTTGGACTGCCTTTTCACATCCCTTACCCTTTCATCTTATTAATTCACAAGAGCTCTTGGCTCTTTGCCATCTATATTCCAAATATTTTGACCATTTTATTATCAGACTTTTCAAATCTGTGTAAGTATTCTTGCCCTATGGAATTTTCAAAATTTTATTCAGTTAGATACATCAATCTTTTTTCTTCCATGGTTTTTGTCTTTATGCATATGTTTAGAATGTTCTTACAGAATGAAGATCAAATTCTTTTTAGGGTGTTAGGGGTATCTGTCACCCAGGCTGGAGTGCAGTGGAGTACAGCGATCTTGGCTTCTCAAGGGATTCTCGTGCCTCAGCCTCCAATTAGCTGGGACTACAGGCACACAGCACCACACCTGGTTAGTTTTTTGTATTTTTAGTAGAGATGGGGTTTTCACCATGTTGCCAGGTTGATCTTGAACTCCTGGGCTCAAGCAATCTGTACTCCTTGGCCTTCCACAGTGCTGGGATTACAGGCGTGAGCCACTGCGCCCAGCCAAAGATCAAATTACTCTACATTTATGATTATCTGTTTACATATAAATTTTATAAACATCTGGGATTTGTTTTAGCATGTGATATAAACTGATTTGATTTTCCCAGTAGCCTGTTTCAGTAATACCGCATCCTTTGAAATGGTAGTTATTATATACAGATTGTATATAGATACGTCTAAAATCACACCTTCACACCTGTTTCTGGCTTTCTGTTTTTGTAACATTGACTATCTAAGTCATTCACAGACCTGGCTCAAGTTCATTCTCATGGCTAAGAGAGCCAGCTCTGAAGTCATTTTGGCAACACTTGAACCTGTTCTCTCTATTGACATGCTCTATGACTCAGACAAGTCATTTAAACTCTGGACTTCGTTTTTCATGAGGATTACTGTGAACATCAAGTAGAAGGATACACGTAGAGTTCTTGGCTCAATGCCTGGCACATTCAAGGATTTGATTACATAGATATGATTGTTATTACTGTGGATATTCCGGTGTAACTCAGAGGTCAGATGGGCACTCCCTTCTTCCTCGGAGTAAACTTGGTTTTACCGTGCAAAATGGGTGAGAGAGGGGAGCTGCAGAAGCCCAAAGCCTGGCTCAAGATTCAGTGACCTTCCAGGGTCAGGGTCATCTCTGCCGTTTCTGACCTTCACCACTTAAGCCAGCTGTGAGGGTCTGTCCCTGCCTGGAGATCCAACCCACTGCCCCACCCCCATCAAAATCTACCCCTAAAGCACTGGTGACCACTGTAGGCATTCCTCAGTCCAGAAAGTTCAGGGAACAGAGGAGTCCCCTATGTTGAGGACAGGTGAGCAATGTCAAGGTGGAACAGGAGGCTTCCCCAATGGTATGCTGCTCCAGGTACCCCTGGTACTCCCAACAGTGGGTTTTACCCACATTTCCCCCATCTTTGCACCTCTCCTTCACTGTGTATCCTTTCTTTTCTCACCTTTTCACTCCTCTTTCCCAAAAACAGAACCTCAAGTGCCTCCTTGTGCCTCAGACAGAGCAACTCCTCCATCCTCTGACATCTCGGCTCCTGCCAAGCCCAGGTCCTCCTCCTCCCCAAGGGACCTCACAGGGTGTCTCCCCAAAGACAGCTCCTTCCTGAAGCAGGATTCTACCACCTGTTCAGATGCAAAAGTAGTCTTCAAAGTGCCACATTACCAATAATAGTAATAGCATCCACAATTATGAAATGCTTAGCGTAACTCAGATCATACACTCTGTATGATGTCTGATAAACATGACAACAATTCTACAAGGCAGTCACTGGGGGAGGAAAATTTTGAGGGGAATACGACTGGGACTCAAAGATCTGGTGTAAGTAGCAGAGGAAGGTTTTGAGAATAGGGGGACCTTCCTCCAAAACCCGAGCTCTTACCTAGCCCCTCATAGCTGCCTTTTTAAGACTCTTCATAAATGTTTCTAACTTGGCCTGAAAGATTTTACTAGTCTTTTGGTTTCAGGATGGTGAATGACAGTAGCCAATGTGCATATTAGGAAGATCCCTCCAGCTGCAGTGAAGTATGTAGCTGAACCTCCTTGCCCGTCATTATGCCTGGTCCAGGACTCTGTACGTAATAAAGGCTCAAAAAGCATATCTCAAACAGTATTGCTTATCTTCTACCATGAGTTTCCATCTCTGCTTTCTACCACTACATCTCATCAGTGACCTTAAAATTAAATGCACATCTTGTGTATCAGTCGCAGAAGAAAGCTACACAGGTGTAGTTATATCCACTTTATAATTGGGGGAATTATGAGGTCCAGAGGGGTGAAGGAACCAGGCCAAATTCATACCAGAAGTCTCTGGCAGAGCTGGGGCTAAAATCCAGATCCCTCAAACTTGGTCTGGCAGCACTCCACTCATCCATGCTGCTCCCTGCCACCTGCCCCTTGGGACCCCCAGGCTCTACTTCCGAGCCTCCATCTCTCCTTTCTGCCAGGGATGCTGATCTTGTTTTTCTCAGTTACGCTGAGTCTCTGTTTAGGTTTCTGTTTAGGTCCTTGGGTGCTGAACTGCCCAAATCCACCACAACCCTTACAGTCAGGATCTGGTCTCATGAGTTATGTCTACTGGCTTATTGGATTCTCGAGAGGAAATTAACATCTTCTGCACTGGGGCTGCCCTACCCAACAGTCAAGCTGCCCGGCTTTCCTGTGTGCAGGGAGCCACTGACTGGTTCAGGAAGGCACTTGACCCACAAAGGACCCACCCATAGGCTGGCCACCTAAAACATGGTGGGCCCAAAGGGCTCTGCCCAATAGGGTTCTAATTCTTCTCCCTCCCTTGGGACCAAACCAGTGGTAGTGAGGGGAGAAAGGAGCTGACCTCCCTAGAGAACAGGAGAGCTTGTGAACCAGAAGCACATTCCCAGAGCCTCTCCTAAGCTCGGTGCCCTCCCCATCCATGCACATCCTTACAGTAAACCTTCTTTTCTCAAGACCACTGGGGGCATCCAGTCTGCAACTGAGATTCCAATGCACCTCCATTTTATAGAGGAGGGGACACAAGCTCTGGGAGATTTCAGAACAGGGTCACACATTTAAAAAGTGCCAGAACTGCGACACAAGCTCAGAACTCCCTGATTCCAGAACGCGTGATCTTACCAGAGCTCAACACACAGGGTTTACCAGCGACTCAGAGGTGCCACTACCAACTGGGAGACACCAGCTCCTCTTCTTATGTATCGTCTAGTCTTCTGGACCAGGCCACCATCCTTAGCTACTCTTCATGGAGTAGCAACCACATGTACTCAGGTCTTTACCTACTGCACATGATCTTATCCTCACAACCCTCTAAGGTATATATTATTACCCCAATTTTACAGGTGAATGAACCAGAGTTCAGAGAAGTGGAGTCACTCGTCCATAGTCACAGAGCAAGAAGTGATAGTGCCAGGACTTAAAAGCTACCCAGAGCCTCTGCTGTTAACGCCTATGGCATATTTCAGCAGTAGAGACAGGGATAACACTGTTGCTCCTCCTCCAGCACAGCCAGGCCAGTCTCCTTGCTGTTCCCGGTGCACATCAGTGTGCTGTCAACACATTTTCTCATGCTGTTCTGTTTTCCTGTGAACATTCTACCCGCCCCTACAACTACATCTCCTCCAGGAAGTCCTCCCTGATTCCCCTGTTGACAGTTCTCTCTTCCTCCACCATTCCACAGCTGTCACTCTCCTACCTTGAGTGGTGGGTCATCTGGTTATTTGACTAGCTCCCTAGCAGGGAGAGGCCAGGATCTCTGCTGTGTTCACCTCTGCATACCTGGTACCTGGTAGTTCATAGTTTACGAAGCGCCCTTAAGTCCATATCTTCTCTCTCTCTCTCAACTTTTAACATTGACCAAGAGTCAGCAGGACAGAGGGACAGAGACAACTATTTCACTTCAAAAATGAGGAAAATGATTTCCTCTGGCCTGATCAAAAAGCTGTCTCTGAACTTGGCTTTGTGACACAGATTTCACAGAAAAACTGGGCAGTGGTGACTCCAAATGCATATTTACAGGTTTGTCAAGTGTTGCAATAGCCTGCAGATTCCTAGCTTCTGCATAAAGAGGCCTCATGAAAGCCAATGAAGTCACACCTCCACACCCAGAGCCCTGCCTGCTGGCACCATGCGGTCCTCTCTGGGTGAGATCCCACTGAATATTTTCACATCACCTGAGGGCCAGCAGCAGGCTGGGGCAACCTGCGCATGCTCCTAGGAAAGAGCCAGTGAACGCCCGTGGGGCCATTGAGGAAGGTGAGGAACAGGGGCCAGGCATGTTCTGGGTCTCAAAGCAAGTTTGTAGCAGAGTCTTTCTCCCTAACTGGTGAGAACTGGAACTGAGGTATGAGCAGGTGGCAACTGCAGCCCCTCCCAGCATCTTTCCCTCACTCTGTATTTTTGTCACAATGAGTGACTGATGCAGGAACAAACAATCCCCAAATCTCTGTACCTTACCGCTACAAAATTAATTTCTTTCTCATGAAAATCCACAGTGATCCCAGTGAAGTGACTCATGATACATGCTGCTTTGGTTCTGTGGCTCCCATTTCCACCTGAGGAGTCCTCCACAACCACTGTGGCAGGGGAAGAGAGAAACTGAGAGTGCACTGGAATGACACTGCCATGGCCTGAGAGTGCCACCTGGCATTTCTGATCGTATTTCACAAGCCAGAAATATGTATGTGGCCCTGACTAACTTGAGGGCTGGAAAGTTTCCCATATGCTGAGGGGAAAAGGAGACCTAAGGATCGGTAATGTCTATTGCATGCTTTCCAGGGACTCAAACATCATAGTTCTCTCCACGTCCCTCCACTTGAGCCATTTTAAAAGATACCCTTTTAGGGAAGTGTATTGGTCAGCAATTGCTGCACCAATGCTGTGTAACAAACCACTGCAACACTCAGTGGCTTACAATAATAAGCATTTATTTTTCTTCCTTGTGAGTCTGTAGATTGAATGGCTTGGCTGTGTTCCAGGTTGCAGGTTGGCCTGGGTTGACTGCAGGCTTTGACTTGGACTCAGTCTGCTCCTAAGACCAACAGCTGTTCTGGGTATATGTTTTCATGGCAGATCAGAGGGCACAAATGGCCAAGTCAAACCGTGCCACACATTTAAGGCCTCCCTCTGCACACATCACATGTGCTAACATTCCTTTAGCCAAAGCAAGTCACATAGCCAAGCCCAAAGTCAAAGGCTGGGGAGGTAACCCCTGCCCACCATGAAGCCACAGCAAGTGTGAGGATGTACAATTCTATTAATGGAGGAGGTAGAGATTTGGGGGCAATGAGCCAATCAGCCATGAGAGGTTGTATTAGTCTGTTTTCATGCTGCTGATAAAGACATACCCGAGATGGGGTAAATTATAAAGAAAAGGAGGCTTAAAGGACTCACAGTTCCACGTGGCTGGGGAGGCCTCACAATCACAGCAGAAGGTGAAAGGCATGTCTCACATGGCGGCAGACAAGAGAATGAGAGCCAGGCAAAAAGGGTTTCCCCTTATAGAACTATCAGATCTTCTGAGACTTAATCAAGACCATGAGAAAAGGATGGGGGAAACCGAAACTACCCTGATGATTCAATTATCTCCCACTGGGTCCCTCCCACAACACGAGGGAAATATGGGAGCTACAATTCAAGAAGAGATGTGGATGGGGACACAGTCAAACCATATCAGAGGTCTTCATAGGCATGGGGTTTGGAATCCCACAGATAAGTGGTTTGAATCCCAGCTCTACCACTTATGGGCTATGCACCCCTGGGTAACCCCTCTACCCCTCTGAGCTTCAGCAGCTGCTTCTATAAAATGAGACTAATACCTTTCTCTTGGGATTCCTGTGCCATTTAAAAATCACAAATAACAGTTACTGAGTTCCTACCACATGTTAAGCACCAGGAGAATGTTTTACATCATCATTAATTAGCTCTTCATCCCCTGAAGGTACTTGTTCCCTCATTACATGCATATTAGTGTGGATTAGCAGATTTGGGAGTTAGGAGCCAAAAGACCCACCAGAGCAAAGGAAAGGATACTGAAAGGAAAGCAAAAACAAAAACAAAAAAGGCCCAATGTTAATGTCACCAAAATCATAGTGGCTGGCACTAGCAAGCATCCTCCAGAGAAAAAGACCCAGTAGAATATATATATATGCATATATACATGCATGCATATGTATAAACACATTATACATATGTGTTTATGTACAACAAACAATTATGTGTTTGTGTGTATAGATTATTATAAAGAAGTGGCTCACAAAATTATGGAGGTTGAGAAGTCCTAAGATCTGCAGCCAGGAAGCTGGAGACCCAGGAGACCTAATGGTGGAGTTCCAGTCCAGGTCCAAAGGCCTGGTATAGCTTCCTGTCCGAAGGCCAGCAGGGTTGAGAACCAAGAACTAATGTTTCAGTTCAAGTCTAAAAGCAAGAAAAGACTGATGGTCCAGCTCAAGGCAGTCAGGCAGGAAAAATCTCCTGTTACCAGTTGGAGCGTCAACCTTTTTGTTCTTTTTGGGCCTTCAACTATTGAGTGATGCCCACTCACATTGGGGAGGGCCATTGACTTTACTCTGTCTACCCATTCAGATGTGAATGGCAGAGGCCAGCTTGGAAGTCAGGGAGCCTGATCCCCAGGTTCTATGCCCTCACACCAAGCTGGCATCTCGCCTGGTTTCATCCAATCAGAATGTCAATATTTGTTTCTAAACAGCCAGCCAGTTAACCTGTGTCCTTCAGAGGATTCACTTTTGAGGCACCTTCTGAAACCTACTGGGTAAATTATGTAACAATCTAAATCATTCAGCCGTCCATTTCCTTATGTGGTCAGCCCAGTGCTAAACACACAAACATGTGACAGAGGTCTCTGTCTTCAAAGACTCCCCAGATTCCTGAAATTCCACACCTCCAGGTTCCTTCCTTTGGCTGAAGGGTTCCCTCCTGTGAAAAGTCCACTTTAAATGAAAAGTGTTCATTTGCCTAACTAGCTACAGGAAGATGACCCCAAATCAGAGGCTCAGTCATTGCTCCACTTTGCATCTGAACACCTACTGCAGTTTTACTGCGACAAAAATGGGCCCAAGGTCATCTCGGTTGTGGGTAAACCAATATTTGCTCTTGATTTTGAAAAAGGGAGGGGATTATATCAGCCTGTCCCAGTCATGCCCGGCAGAGCTTATGAGAAGGTGACTTTTCCATTAAAAGCCCAGCTTATGTTTTATGTATTTCTAAAGAGCCACAGTTTGAACTTAATTCCTCCTTTAAGACAAGAGCCCCAAAGTTAGTATTTAAAATGTCACACACAGCCAGAAGCTTCCGGTGGGTCATGGAGGGCGGGACAACTTAGACTGAGAAGTAATAAAATTGACACCAAATGACTTCAAGACTCACAGAGGTGCCCTAGAGTTCAAGAATAGAACATGTGATGCCAAACCATGAATAAATCTTAGGAAAGTTGATAGCAGAGCTTTACAAAAAAAAGGAAACTGGTAAATAAGCTAAGCGTAAGCTTTGAATTCGCATGATGAGAGTTAAAGAAAGTGACCCCTAGGGTGACAGTGAATTGTGGAGAGTTGTGTGCAGCAAGTGGGCGCCTCATCAAGGTCCCCTCCTTTCAAGCAGTCTCCTTATTTACCAAGGGACACTCAGAGAAAGCAGGGAGTGTCTTCCCTTGGGACCTAGAGCTAGTAAGTGGCAAAACTAGGATTTGAACCCAAGCCTGCCTGGATTCATATATGTGAAGGACTCAAAAATAGTGCTGGGCACACAGAAAACACCATACCTCTATTGACTATTATTGTCATTATATTTCGAAGACTAAGAAAAGCCCAGTTTTTTTTAGTTTAGTTTTTTTTTTTTTTTTTTGTAGACAGTCCACCCTGTCACCCAGGCTGGAATGCAGTGGTGCAATCTCAGCTCACTGCAGCCTCGACCTCCCGGGCTCAAGTGAGTCTCCCACCTCAGCTTCCCAAGTAGCTGGGACTACAGGCACAAGCCACCACGCCTGGCTAATTTTTGTATTTTTAGTAGAGATGGGGTTTCACCATGTTGGCCAGGCTGGTCTTGAACTCCGGACCTCAAGTGATCCACTCGCCTCAGCCTCCCACCGTGCTGGGATTACAAGCGTGAGCCACAGTGTCTGGCAAATTCAGCTTTCTTTATTGCAAGTCTCACAGTGTAATCCCTTCAAAGACCCTTCATGGTGTCACCTGAAAGTTACCTCAATTATTCCGAAACTCAAATTAATGTGTTGCCGAAAGTGGATTATGGCAGAAAGTGTTAGCCATCATGACTAATTCCCCTACCCACTGCTGCCCCAAAATGCTATGTGTAATGATAGCTTTTATCACCCACTCTATCCTGCAATTTGCTTTCTTTACTATACTAACATATGTGTACATCTTTCCACCTGGGCACACAGAACTTACACATTGTTGGCAATGGTTGTTTAGCCTCCATTACACAGCTGTATGACCTCTATGTAACCATTCCCTCATATTGTTGTTCGCTTTGGTTCTTTCCAGTTTTTCAGTATTAAAAACAATACTGTGCTGAGCACCTGGTATAATCTTGCGTATTCATGTTAGTATTTCTATAGAATAGATTCCTAGAAGTAGAATTACTAGGTCAAGGGTGGGTGCATTTACAATTTTGATAATTAATGTAAAGTGGCCCTCCCCAAAAGTCCTATTTACGCTTTCACCAACAACATTTGAGATTTCCCATTTCCTCTTAACCCTTACAATATAGATCATATCAATATTTTTTTAACCAGGTGGGTAAAAATAGCTGTATTAGTCCGTTTTCATAAGGCTATAAAGAACTGCCTGAGACTGAGTAATTTATAAAGGAAAGAGAATTAATGGACTCACAGTTAGCATGGCTGGGGAGGCCTCAGGAAGCTTATAATCATGGCAGGTTAAAGCAAGGCACCTTCTTGTCAAGGTAGCAGGAAGCAGAAGGACTGCGAGAAAGGGAAAGAACCCCTTATAAAACCATCAGATCTCGTGAGAACTCACTCACCATCATGAGAACAACCTGGGGGAAATGGCCCATGATTCAATTACCTTCACCTGGTCTCTCCCTTAACAAGTGGGGATTACAGAGACGACAATTCAAGATGAGATTTCAGTGGGGACTCAAAGCCTAACCATATTCATAGCTATATCTAATTTATGTTTATATGATTATTAATGAAGTTTAACATCTTTTTATATATTTACTGACATATAAATCTATAATTTTCTGTACGTATTTCTTCTTCTGATAATTACCTCTTTTATCATTTGCCCATTTTTAATAGGTTGTTGTCTTTTTCTTATTAATTTGTAAGCATAGTTAATACCTTTGGATACTAACCCTTGGTTTGTTATATAGGTTGCAAATATTTGCTCCTAGCATATCATGCATTTTTTGTCTTTGTTTATTGCTTATTTAACCAAATAGAGTTTTAAATTTAAAAGGCAGCCAATTTGTCAGTCTTTTCCTTGTGGCTTCTGCAATTTGTTATGTTTTGAAAGGACTTCCTCATCCCAAAATTATGAAAATATTTCTCTATATGGAATTTTATTTTATCCTTTGAATGTACATTTTTAAAACATATGAAATTTATTGTTGTAACATGAAGAAAGATCTAGTTGAATTTATTTACAAATGTACAGTCAGTTGACCCAGCCTCATTACTGAAAATTTACTCTTTCCTCTCCAATTTTAAAATTTCACTTTTATCCCATACTCAATTTCCACATACACCTGAGTCTGTTTCTAGAGCCCCTAATCCAATGGTTCTCAAACTTTGCTGCATATTGGAATCACCTGGGAAGTTTTTAAAATTCCCCACACCTGGTTTACACCCTGACTAATTAAATCTCCCCAACTAATTAATCTCTGGGACTGCAACCAAGGTGAAAATACTGTTTAACTTCTCAAGTTTGATAATACTATAATGCACTGGTTTTTCAACCTTGGTTAACATACAGAGGCTCAGGTTCTGCTCTCCTTCTTTTCTTGAGTCAGGGTCTTTCTCTGGAGTGCAGTAGTACATGGCTGGTGCAAACATGGCTCGCTGCAGCCTTGAACCCGGGCTCAAGCAATCCTCCCACCTCAGCCTCTTTTGTAGCTGGTATCACAGGTACACACTTTATTTTTTTGTAGAGATGGGGTCTCACCATGTTGCCCAGGCTGGTCTCGAACTCCTGGGCTTGAGATATCCTCTTGCCTCAACCTTCCATACTGCTGGGATTACAGGTATGAGCCACTGCGCCTGACCTTGTTCTCTTGCAATGAGCCCCTGTCTTAACTCATTGCGCTCCAGGTGATTCTGACACACCAGTGTCTGATAGCCACTGCTCTAATCTGCTCAGAGGCTTCCAGAGAGGCATAATTCAAAAAGAACCCCACTGCTCCACCAGCAACCAAAGGCATCTGAATCCTGAATCCCAAATATCAGGTGTTTGGGGTGAGAGGGTGGCGGGTGTTGAGATCTGTCCTCAAAGGTCCCTCTGTGGTTTGAAGGTGCAGCCCGGCTGAAGGTTTCACCTTCAAAGTGAGAACCACTGGGCTGGGTCACATAGTACATGGGCTGCATGGGACCTTCCTTCCCTGAAAACCCAGGGAAAGTCTCTGGGGTCACCAATTGCTGCACCTGCTTCATAAGGAAGTCCAGAGGCCTCCAGATGCCAGGGCTGGCTGCAGGTTGGGGATCCCCGCAGAGCTCAGGACTAGGAAAGGCCATTCCTGTGCAGAGAGGGATTTTGCACCACGTAGCATTTCTCCCTGTAAGCAAACCTAATTATTACCATCCCTCAAATGAATTCCTTCTGAGATTGAGCAACCTGGCCATGAGGATTGAGCATTTCTGTGAATCGATTCAATGAGCACACCAGGGCACAGAAGGCAGAGCCACCCCTTTTTGTTTTGTTCTGTTTTGTTTTGCTTAGTTTAAGCATCTACACCCCCAAAGCGATTCTTTTTCAGGTTTTTCCATACAAATCATCTGCTTCAGCCCTGCCTTGGCTCATGCTGCTCCCGGAACACAGCCCACTCCGTCTCTCCAGCCTTCCACGGCCAGCGGAATCCTGGTCCCCCATCGAGCGCTGGCTCTCCACCTTAGCTGCGCATTTGAACCACCTAGGGGGCTTTTGAAAAGTCCTGAAGCCCACGCCCTGCCCCAGGCCAATTAAAACAGCACCTCTGGGCAGGACCCAGGCATCGGAACTTCTAAAGCTCTGCGGGTGATTCCAGAGTATGGCCATGGGTGGGAATTCTAAGCCTAGCCCAAATGCTGCTGTTCTGTGACGCAGCCTCTCATTTCATCCACTCCCACCCTGACCTACACATATACCACAATTATTTTATTGTAAATAAGAATGTTACCTTTATTTGTTCATTCTGGAACAGGGAATAGATTCAAAACACAGAAGGTACAAAAGAATGCAGAAAAGTCTTTCACTATTTCCTGCTGTAGATGCCCTCCCCAAAGGGAGCGCCTCAGCAGAATCAAAGGCTCCACTCGTGCCCTGTGACGATACCATGACTGAGAGAACTGGCAAAGTCTTGGGGTCACAGAGGCCTGGGTTTGATTTTTTTTTTCTTTTTTTTTTTCAATAGACAGGCCTCACCATGTTGCCCAGGCTTGTCTCAAACTCCTGGGCTCAGGTGATCCTCCTACCTCGGGCTCACAAAGTGCTGGGATTACAGGCATGAACCATCACACTCAGCCAGAGGCCTGGGTTTAAATCCACTTGAGCCATCGACTTCCCATATGATGTTGAACTAGCCGTTTAACCTATCCAATCCTGTTTCCTTACCTATAGAGATAACAGCACCTGCCTCTTGGGGTTATATACGAGAATTAAAGAGGTGTTTTGGTTCTTTATTGCAGCCTAGCAAACTGCCCCAACTTATTGGCTTATAAAAATAACCATTTTATGTGCTCATAATTCTGTGAGTTCAGGATGCAGGCCTTGGAGATTCTGGTCCTCAAGGTACCTCCTGGGATTATTCTCCTGGCTAGTGGATGGTCCAACCAAGACAGCTTCATTCATAAAACTGATAGATTAGGGCTGTACTACATGCCCTCTGGTCTCATGATAGCTTGGGCTTCCTCACAGCATGGTCTCTGGTGGTCAGCCAGCCATAGGTGACCCTCAAGAAAGAGCACTTAGAGCAGGAAAGTAGACATACTGTCAATCTCTTAAGGCCCGGTCTTAGGAGTTACACAGTCAACCCAGATTCAAGGGGAGGAGAAATATACACCAGCTTTTGATGGAAAATGGTATGGTCACATTGCAAAAGAGCATATGGGATGGGATAGTGTCACAGGCATCTCCAGAAACACAATCCACCATGAGAGAAATGAATGCAAAGTGTCCGGCTCACAGCATGTGCCCAACAAATGTTAGCGCCCATCTTTCTCCTTGGCATACAGTTCTTTTGCCTTTTATTGTAGTTCAATGTTTATAATGCCTTCAGTGTTCCTTCCTAGTGCCTGGCCAAGAGCCTGGCAGAGAATACATGACCAGTGAATGTTCATATAAAATCTCAGAGGTGGCCATGAGGCCAGCATTCACCCAGTCCTGTGAGTCTAATGTGCTGAATTCCTAAACTGCCAAGCCATAAGATTCTCCCTCCCTGACCTCCACCCTCACTATCCTCTCTTGCATGCCGGTCACTCTGGCCTGCTAGGTCCACAACCTGAAATATCCTCCTTCTCCCTTGTTATCACCTGGCTACCACCTGGTTGGCCACAAAGTGAGTGAGAAGGGGAGATTTGGCAACCAGATTAAGCAAGGTCTTAAATGCTCTATAATGAGTAGAAGTTTCATTCTCCAGAGACAAGGGAACCACTGCAGGGATTTTTAGGAAAGGTGAGACATAATTAAACACACAGGCAGTTGTGCAGGCACCAGATGCACAGAGAGCGAAGAAATGATGTTTCCTCATGCACCATCTTAGTACTCAGAGTTCTGGAACCTGGCCAGTCTGAGCAAGGCTATCCACTGCAAATTTCCCTCCCTATTGACGGAAGGGAGACTGAGGCCTGGCAGGGGAAAGGGACGGCCCACGGTGGGGGCTACGGGCCTCCGGCCATGTGGCTGGATTCCAGAGACTATGTCTGCAAAGCATGTGTCTGACATTGAGCAATGTCTCAGCAGCATAGGGAGTAATGATTGATGGGTCTGATGAATGCAACCCCATTATTATTGAAATTTATACACGTACCACTGATCGAAGAATTTCAGCGCATGTGTCTCATTTAATATTCACAGCTGTTGTTTTTCAACTAGAAATCCAAGAGTCGGGCCCTGGGATTGACAAAGATGAAATCTGGGGGCACTTTCCAGAAAGCTACTTCTGGAAATAAAGACCCCAAGTGGAAACTGCCCTTTGCCACTCACTGGCATGTGACCTAGGCAAGGTGTCTATTGACACAGAGCCATGCTCTGGGCAGATGCGCCAGGTCACAGACAAGAGGATCCAGCTCAGCTCCTCTCACAAGCCGGAAGGCTCCAGTTCCCTTGGCCATTCTCCAGCTAGCAGATATGTTTGAAGGTTTGCTACTTGCCAGGTGCCGTAGTGGGTGCTAAGGATGCAGCAAAACCATTGTAGACAGGCCCCTGCACTCCTGCAGCTTTTTGTCATGTGGAGTAGACAGGCTATAAAGCAAGCAGATTAAAAAGCAGAATAAAAACCAATACAGCTTGTGAGAAGGGCCATGCCTCCAGACAAACAGGGTGCTGTGACAGGCACCTGGCGGAAAGTGATTTGGTTAGGGGCTGTCACCTGACGAAAGCTCCTAAGGCACGTTGGGCACCAGACTAGGCCTTTATGCCCCATTAGATAGAGTTGGTCCAAATGACAAAGGGAGAAGTGACCCACGGAACCAGGCATGGCATGTAGGCAGGCATCAGCATCAGCCACTCTGCACGCACGCTGGGATCTTGTCTTCATAAACACAGAAGTTACCTCTGCCATGTTCCAACTCCACTCCTTTTTTTTTTCTTTCTTTCTTTCTTTTTTTTTTTTTTTTTTAAGACAGAGTCTTGCTCTGTCGCCCAGGTTGGAGTGCAGTGGCATGATCTCAGCTCACCACAACCTCCACCTCCCAGGTTCAAGCGATTCTCCTGCCTCAGCCTCCTGAGTAGCTGGGACTACAGGTGTGTACCACCACGCCTGGCTAATTTTTTGTATTTTTAGTAGAGACAGGGTTTCACCATATTGGCCAGGCTGGTCTCGAGCTCCTGACCTCAGGTGATCCGCCCGCCTCAGCCTCCCAAAGTGCTGGGATTACAGGCATGAGCCACCATGCCCAGCTCAACTCCATTACTTTCTGTCAGATCTAAAACAAGGTGCTTAGTCCTTCTATGCCTCAGTTTCCTCATCTGTACCATGATGGTAATCATAGGACTCTCTGAGGAGGGTCCCTCTAATCTGTGAGACTTGGGTGAGTTAGTACAGGTGAAATGGTTAGAATGGTATCTGGCGCTGAGTCTTCGCTAGTATTATTCCCCACATCCTCAGATGGGGTTCCCATTGAAGTTGGGCTTTGAGGGTTTGTTATGTGGAGTTGGCTAAGAGAAAAGATTCCAGGAGGGACCTGTCTTGGTTTGGGTTCCCCAAGAAGCGCCTGCTGAAGTAAGGATTTGCAGGTGAGTCTTTTATTTGGGAGGCGAAGAGACACCTTAAGAAGTGGGGAAGTGAGAGAGAAGAGTGTGTTCCCAAGCCCACTAGTGCTGTTGGTGCTTGGAGATTCATCTCTTTATTAGTCTGTTCTCACACTGCTATAAAGAACTACCTGAGACTGGGTAATTGCAAAGGAAAGAGGTTTAATTGACTCACAGTTCTGCAGGCTTAGTAGGAAGCATGGCTAGGAGGCCTCAGGAAACTTACAATCATGGTGGAAGGTGAAGGGGAATGCAGGTACCTTATAAGAGGGCAGCAGGAGGGAGTGTCTGTGAGAATGAGGACATGCCACACTTAAAAACCATCAGCTCTCATGAGAATTCACACACTATCCTGAGAACAGGATGGGGGAAACAGCCCCCATGATCCAATCACCTCTCACCTGGTCCCTCCCCTGACACGTGGGAGTTACAATCTGAGATGAGATTTGGGTGGGGACACAGAGCCAAACCATATCAATCTCCCTCGAGAACTCTGGAGCCAGTGTGGTGCACAGCCTCAGATTTGTCTCATGAAAGGGCGAAGGAACTGGGGTATTTACCACCAACCCTCCTCGGTTATCGATTGAGGACTATGGTGGTGGTAGAGAGGCGTGCTCATTTTCTCAAGCCTGGCAGGCAACACGGGCCCTGGCAACCTCAGAAAGCCCTCAGGCAAGCAGTGCAGGTTCCAGGAGGCAGGACACTGCAGTGGTCCAGTTGAGAATGGGCTCAACAGGGCTGGGAACAGCTCCAGCATGAGCAGAGAACAGTGAGGCAACTAGGGCAGCAGGTCTTTAATCTCCAGAGGCTGAAGAGGATCAGGAGGACATTGATGTTATGTTGATACCAGGTTAGAAGGGCCTGGAAAGCTAAGGGACTAGGACTTTATTCTGTGGGCAGTAGGCAGCTGCCAGAGGTGTCTGAGGAGGGGAAGGACACAGAAAAGAAATAATCACATCAGTAAGCTGTGGACCTACCTTAAACCCAAGCATCTAGCTCTGTTCCCGCTAACACCACTGTGCAGCCTGAACCTGATTAAAAGGCAGGCCAGCCAGGAGGTTTCCTAAAGACACAAACTCTAAGGGAACTGTTCTCTCATTGCTATAAAGAATTACCTGAGTGGGCGCCTGTAGTCCCAGCTACTCAGGAGGCTGAGGCAGGAGAATGGCATGAACCCGGAAGGCGGAGCTTGCAGTGAGCCGAGATCGCGCCACTGCACTCCAGCCTGGGCGACAGAGCAAGACTCCGTCTCAAAAAAAAAAAAAAAATTACCTGAGACTGGGTAATTTATCAAGAAAAGAGATTTAAAGGCTGGGCGCAGTGGCTCATACCTATAATCCCAGCACTTTGGGAGACAGAAGTGGGCAGATCACTTGAGGCCAGGAATTTGAGGCCAGCCTGGCCAACATTCATGTAGAAACCCCATCTCTACAAAAAAATACAAAAATTAGCCGGTCATGGTAACACACGCCTGTAATCCCAGCTACTTGAGAGGCTGAGGCATGAGAATCGTTTGAACCCGGGAGGGCAGAGGTTTCAGTGAATTGAGATCATGCCACTGCACTCCAGTCTGGGCAACAGAGCAAGGCTCTGTCTCAAAAAAAAAAAAAAAAAAAAAAAAAAAAGAGAGAGAGAGAGAAATAAATAAAAGAAATATAATTGACTCACAATTCCACAAGCTATACAGGAACATGGCTGGGGAAGCCTCAGGAAACTTAACAATCATGGCAGAAGGTGAAAGGGAAGCAGGCACATCTTACATGGCCAGAGAAGGAGAAATAGAGAGAAGGAGGAGGTGCTATAGACTTTTCTTTTTCTTTTTTCTTTCTTTTTGATGGAGTCTCACTCTGTCACCCAGGCTGGAGTGCAGTGGCATGATCTCGGCTCACTGCAAACTTCGCCTCCCAGGTTCAAGCAATTCTCCTATTTCAGCCTCCCAAGTAGCTGGGACTACAAGCACGTGCCACCACACCTGGCTAATTTTAGTATTTTTAGTAGAGACGAGGTTTCACCATATTGGTCAGGCTGGTCTCAAACTCCTGACCTCAGGTGATCCACCTGCTTCAGCCTCCTGAAGTGCTGAGATTACAGGCATAAGCCACTGCACCTGACCTAGACTTTTAAACAACCAGATCTCATGAGAACTCATACACTATCATGAGAACAGCAAGGGGGATGTCCGCCCCCATGATCCAATCACCTCCCACCCAGCCCCTCCTCCAACACTGGGGATTACAATTCAACATGAGATTTGGACAGGGACACAAATCCAGACCATATCAGGAAGTTTGGAATGGACGCTCCACGTAGCCACTTGGGTGAAGAATGACACCCCAGGGACTTTCTCAAGTAACAGCTTGGTCATTCACCACCTCCCTAGATTGGTGATGGCTAATAATGAGTCAGATATGAAAGTTTGGGGCAGAGCTGAATACCTTAGCATGGTAGTCCAAGGGCTTCTACCAGAGCATCTTCTACCCCTCACCCCAATGCCTTCTCTGAACAAAAGTCAAACAAATATTAAAGACTATTGTTTGAAAGGATGGCCATACTGCTAGCACTCACATGGTGTTTATGTGTCTCAGCCCTGACTTAGCATACCAAAGCAGGGACAGATGGGGGAAGAGAACAACCGTCCCTTTTAGCAACTGCAGGTACTGTACTGGCATGTTCACTATGCCAGATCCTGTCTAATTATCTCAATGACCCAGCAGGACGAAGGGTTTCCTCTCCATCATCCAGAAGTGAAAACTCAGACTATGAGAGGTTAGATGTTTGTCCCAATAGCAGAGTTGGGATTATAACTGGAGGACTCTGAGTACTCCAGATTAAGGAGTTCAGACTTACCAAAGGCCTGTGGTCAAGTGTCAAGATGATTCCATCAGAGCTGGGAACCCCTGCAGAAGGAGGTGCTACCGTTGGATGGGTCTTGAGGTGAAAGAGGGAGAGGAAATAAGCCCAGAAATTAAATGATATCTGATTATTTGCATTACCACAATTTATAGATAAGACACCAAACTGGGAGAAAGGAAGCAAGAGACAAACCGCATTAGAAAGAAATGTAATGCACATGAATCACACACCAGTTTGCAATAACACCCAGAAGAAAATGCAGAATGCCAACGCTGTTATTAAAAGCAACATTTTGCTGATATGAGTAAATCAGAGCTGGGAAAGAGTGACAGAAGGGGAAGCCAGTGGATGAGGAGTGGGCTTGTTGTTCTGGAAGCTGCAGGTTCCCAGGCATCCCTGCAGAGCTCCCAGAGGCAGAGAAAGGGAGCCTGTGCTCTATTCTGGAGGTCTGTGTATGTGCATGAGTGTGTTTGCATGCACATGTGTGCATGTGGATGCCTGTGTGTCTGTGTATGTATGTGTGCGCATGTGTGAAAGCTTTGTGCTTATGTGCATGTATATGTCCATGTGTATATGTGTGCACATGTATATGAATGTGTGTGTGTATTTGTGCTTATATTCCATGAATGTGTGCATTGTGCATGCATGACTATCCATGTGTGCATTTGTGCAATTGTGTGCATGTCTGTGAGTGCTCATTGTGTGCCTGTGTATGTTAGTGAGCACATGCTCATATGCATGCATGTACAAATGTGTGTGTGTGTGTGCGTGTGTATGTGTGTGTGTTTGGGAAGTCTTGTTATCACATTGGCCGTCCCTGCCCCTGCCAATGTCAGCAGCAAATCAGGTTTCAGGAGCAGTACACCATTGAAATTTGAGCTTCTTACAGCACTTAGTAGGTGTTAATATTTAAGTCAAGCTACAAAATTGGGTTCTTGCCCAGGGTACTCACTGTCTGATTCCACACAAAAGGAAGAGTTTAGAACCAGGGATAGAAAGTGGGGTTCCATTTTTCACCAGTAGAATGGGAATTTCTTTCCTTCCTTTGTCTATCTTTCCTGCCCATGATTCTTCTCCCTCCTCATTCCCAGCTCTGTTGCTTCATTCTAGCCACATTGCCCTTCCTTCAGCTCCAGGCGTCATTCTGCCCCCTTGGGACCTTTGCCCAGGCGTTCTTCCATGATGAACACTCATTTTCCAAACCTCTTCCCATGTGTCCCCACAACCCAAACATCACCTCCCTCTGCTCATACCATGGGTCTCCGCTTAGACTATCATCTACTGGAAACCTTCCCTGCTTACTCATAGCTTTTATTTTTTTAACGGCTTTATTGAGACATAACTCACATATCATACAATTCACCCATTTCAAGTATACAATTCAATGATTTTTCACAGGGTTGTGCTACCATCACCACAATCTAATTGTACAACATTTTTATTCTCCAAAAGAAACCCCATAACCATTAACAGTCACTTCCTATTCTTGCCTCCCGCAGCCACTCACCTATTTTCTGTCTCCACAGATTTGCCTATTCTGGACATTTCACACAAATGGAATAATACTGTAGGTGGTCTTTTGCAATTGGCTCCTTTCATTTAGAATAACTTTTTCAAAGCTCATCCATCTTGTAGCATGTATCAGTACTTTACTCCTTTTTATCAACAAAACACATTCCATTGAATAGATATACAGCATTTTATTTATCCTTTCATCAGCTGGTGGCCATTGGGGCTGTTTGCACCAAACTTTTCGGCTATGATGAAAAATGCTGCTATAAACATTTGTTTACAGGTTCTAGTGTGAAGATATATTTTTCTTTCACCTGGGTTTATACCTAGGCATGGAATCTCTGGGTCACATGGGAACTGTTTAACCCTTTGAGGAACCACCAAACTGTTTTCCAAAGTGGTTGTACCATTCAACACTCCCACCAGCAATCTACTGAGTTCCAATTTCTCTACATTCTTGGTTTTCTACCACAATCATCCTAATGGGTGTGGGGTAGTGATTTAGATTTGCATTTCTCCAATGACTAATGATGTTGAGCATCTTTTCACATGCTTATTGGCCGTGTGTATCTCTTTAGAGAAACATTTATTCAAATCTTTTGCCCATTTTTTATAATTGTCTTTTTGTTGTTGAGTTGTAAGAATTCTTTTTGTATTTCTGGGTACTAGACCTGTATAAGACTTATGATTTGAAAATATTTTCTCCTATGAGTTGTCTTTTCATTTTCTTGGCAGTGGTCTTTGAAGCTCAAAATTTTTAATTTGATGAAGTTCAATTTATTTTTTCTTTTGTCATTTGTGCTTTTGGTGTCATATCTAAGAAATCACTACCTAACTCAAAGTCACAAAAATATATTCCTATGGTTTCTTCTAAAAACTTTATAGCTGTAGTCCTTATATTTAGGTCTATGACCCATTTTGAGCCATTCAACAAATATTTATTGGGCAGTCACTATGTGCTGGGCATCAATTTAGACATGGGCATATATACTTCAATATACCAGTGAGCAAAATGAACAACCTTGAAGAGCCAACATTCCAGTGGAAGAAACAGATAATAAACAAACAAACAAACACACAGGATAAGGACAGTTTGAGCTGGTGTTGGCACCCTGAGGAATGAAACCATGTGGGACATTCAGGAAATGAGGTAGTTTCTGTACTGTACTGGAGCTCTGGAGCAAGTGTTAAGGGCGACAGTGAGAGACAAGGTCACAGGAGCTGGCTAAAGGACCCTTCTAAATCTACCCCGTTTATTTATTGTAATTATTACAACATTTAATTTCATGTTTAATTATTGTAATTTTGATCCTTTGTCATTTCTCTTATTACTCATCTCACCATTGCTATTTATCCCACTGTGTGAGATAAATTTACTGTGGGATGCTGCCCCTTCCCACTCCTGGACCCCTGGCAGACATGAATAATCAATCAATCCAGGGTTCTCACCCACTAAGCCTCTTGGTGTCCCTGGCTAGCAACTTTCCTAAAGCAATACAATCTTATTAAATTAAATGGAAAGGCTCAAAGAAGAAGCACCCAAACACAGCCTCTGGGTTCCCAGGCTTCAACTTCTCCTACCACTCATCTGAGGTTGGCAGCCAGGCCATTGCTGGAGGAATGGCATACATTTTCTGCACAATTAGGTTTGTGACTGGTAGGAAGCAACAGAAAGTACTCTGACAGTACCTGAGCAGTGCCTTGTGTTACTTACCAAAACCCTCTTAGATTAGATAATCCACATGATGATTTTTATGGGCAGTCCCCTCACTGTCTCTGTGAATGGCTCTGCTCTTAGTTATTTCTGCCTTCCGTTTGGATAAGATAACATCTCAGTTAATCTGTTTCTATTTGCCTCTGCTAAAACTTCTCCCTTAATCTTCATTATCTCCTATCATGCGCTTTTGTTGGAACTTTACTGAACCAGATTCACCCCAAGGGCCTCCACATAGCTCTAAGAAGAGGAGATAAAATTCAGAGCAACTCGGAGCTTTGCTGGTTTGGGAACTAGGTTGGCTGTCACTTACCTGAAGTTTTATCAACTGGACCTCAGGTTCCCAGGTCATAGGAAAATTCCTCAGCCTGACACATCTTCCCTTTGTGGGGTCTGTGGCTACTTTGTGGGATTCTCTTGGCAATAGAAAACAACAAAAATGCAAGTATTAGTCTGCCACAAGGGCTCTTATGTCAGGAATCAGCATTTCAAAATTTTAATAGTGATTAGAGTCATCTCCATCTGAGATAGCAGACAGTGTTCATCTTGCAGGTTATTACCAACTCTGTCCCTGGGAAGAAGGAGAATCAATTAGTCTACCTTGACTGAGGATGAAAGAGGGGGCCTCTCTGCTGGTGGAGAAAGCACTCCACCAGGAATCAGGAGACCTGGGTCATGTACCATTGGGCAAGTCTCTGGGTCTCAGCTTTTTCCAGATAAAGGCAAATTTGGCTTGAACGGTCTCTAAGATTCCTGGAGAACTAAGCTGGTTTCCGGATGCATGCACACTTGAGCCACGGTGCTTGGTGTCAACGTGTTCACTTTGGTAGGGGGGAAGAAGAGATTTACTCTTTAACGAGATCGCTGCTGTAGGCTTAGATCTGCTAAGCCCACTCCAGTTGCCACTTGCCACATGTACCTATTGAAATTTCAGTTGGTTTAGGGCCGGGCACGGTGGCTCACACCTGTAATCCCAACACTTTGGGAGGCTGAAGTTGGCGGATCACCTGAGGTCCGGAGTTCAAGACAAGCCTGACCAACATGGAGAAACCCTGTCTCTACTAAAAGTACACAATTAGCCAGGCGTGTTGGCACATGCCTGTAATCCCAGCTACTCGGGAGGCCGTGGCAGGAGAATCGCTAGACTGTAGGAGGTAGAGGTTGCAGTGAGCCGATATCACGCCATTGCACTCCAGCCTGGGCAACAAGAGTGAAACTCCTTCTCAAAAACAGAAAAAGAAAAACAAATTTCAGTTGGTTTAAACTAAATACGATTTAAAATACAGTGCTTCAGTACATCAGCCACACTTCAGGTGTTCAACAGTCACACGTGGCTAGTGGCAACCGTGTCGGACGGCGCAGATAAAAAACACTTTCATTCTCCAAGAAAGTTCTAACGGACATTGCTGGTGTCGATAGCGTTTTCTCATCACTCTCTTGTAACTTTCCATTACAATTCAGGGAGATGAGGGGAAGGGGCTAAGATTAAGAGATTTCATTCCTACTCTGCTTTCTCAGACTGCTTTCACATACCTGTCCAGCGCAATCCACTCAACATCTTGTCAAGGAAATATCATTATTTCTTTGTCCTAGTTAGAAAAACGGTGGCCGGTGAAGCACAGGAATTCGCTGAAAGTTACTCAGCTGGTAACCCACTGTGCGGCACAGTGGCAGCAGAGTAGGCCCAGGCATTTGCCTGTTGCAAATGAGGAGACCAAGGCTCAGGAAGTCACGTGGTTCCAGCCAGGCATCCCTGCCCCATAGTGGCTCAGCAAGGCCTCTCGCCACTCCGGGCAGCGGGGACCCATGAAATAGAGGCTTCCAGGGGCTTCCTGCAGCTGGTCCTGCGCTCCAGGAGGAACATTTTTTGTCTGGAAAGTGACAAATTAACAGAAAATTCATGCTTTTGCTGTGATGAAAATGAAAATGTCTAATTTGCTAGTCAAAAGCATTTCCCTGTTTAGAGATAAGAGTAAATTTGAGTCTTTGTTATCAGTGATTGACACAGCACAGTGCAGAGCTTCCTGGAGATCTCTGGCTCCATTCTGTGGTCTAGGAATGGTATACCTGGTTGTCGCAACTGGCCAGTCCCCAAATTCGTCTTGCCTGATCTCATTGCCAACACTGCTGGGTAATTTTTTCTTTTTTGAAGGAAAGTCTGCCATGGAGGAAGGATTTATGTGTGTGTGTTTGCATATTTCACAGTGTCTGGAGCTGTCTCATTAGGTCAGAGAAATGGGAGAACCCTTGAAGGAAGGAGGCTTCTAAGTGATGTTTGCATGCAGAGCACTGGATTGGGTGGGCGTCAGGAAATCCAGGCCCTGAGCCTAGCTTGCCTCTTCCTCCTTGAGCCTTTCAAGTTAATTTAATAGGAATGTATTGCCTTTAGGATAGTTGCTAGCCAGGGAAGCAAAACGGGTCTCAGCTGTCATGAGGACTTCAATTGATTGGTGGTGACTACCCAGAGTGCTTGATGGAGACGCATTCTGAAGACACGAAGAGACAAGAACCCCTGATTGATTGCTCATGTCTCGGGGGCCCAGGAATAGGAAGTGGCAGCATCCCACAGTAAAACGAGATAAACAGTAATGATAGAAATAATAATAACAGGCCGGGCGTGGTGGCTCACGCCTGTAATGCCAGCACTTTAGGAGGCCAAGGTGGGCGGATCATGAGGTCAGGAGATCGAGATCATCCTGGCTAACATGGTGAAACCCCGTCTCTACTACAAATACAAAAAATTAGCCGGGCATGGTGGCGGGCGCCTGTAGTCCCAGGTACTCGGGAGGCTGAGGCAGGAGATGGTGTCGACCTGGGAGGCGGAGCTTGCAGTCAGCCGAGATGGCGCCATTGCACTCCAGCCTGGGTGACAGAGCAAGACTCCATCTCAAAAAAAAAAAATAAAGAAAGAAAAAGAAATAATAATAACAGTAATTACAATAAGGATTTCCTGGTCAAGTCATTGGGAACATCAAGTAAAATCATGGATGTGAAGGTACTTTGAAAACTGGGCAGAAAGACTCATGATGTCTAGACTCAATTATTAAGTGTTTTTGTTGTGAATCATGAGTTCCTTGTTCGTGCGACTTGAACCTTTTCCCCAGAGTATTGCCCAGCCTTGTCATGAGGCTGGAGGCCGCAGTGATGTAGAAGGAGACGCATGGGTGAATGCACATTTGCGTATTCATTTCTGCACACACCCTTGGCAGCTCTGTTCATTCATTAAGACACATGTCAAAGGGTCTTTAAAGGTCCAGGTACTGGCACCAAGACAGGCCTTCCCAAACCCTCCCTCCTCAGAGCTCCTGGAATACGACCAAGTTTGAGCAAGTTTTGATCCATCATAGCATTTAAAGTGCATTGGAACAGTCATTTTATTACGAGGATGGGGAAAATGAGGCTGAGAGAAGGTAAGAGACATGTGCAGGTTCACATAGCCAGTTCCTAGCAATGGTACTCTGACCCTAATGCCAGCTACCTGTGAGTGGCTTTGCATAATTACCTCTAAGCCTTGTCATCACCCCACAAGGCAAGGGTTACGGTTCCATTTTATGGTTTTAAAAAAACTGGACTCTGGGAAGGGAGGTATTGACCCAAAAGCATAAGCAACAGAGGCAGATTTCAAACCAGATCTGGCTGACTCCATAACCTAGGGTCTTTTGACTGTTGTACAGAGCCAGCAGCAGCTTCCAGCGAAGGCTCAGAACCTGGGGTTCTGCCCAATGCCTCGCACAGTCAAGGCAGGGGGGACCTCCTGGGTCAAGGCCCTCGACCTAGCAGCGTCTTTTAAACTCCTTCTAGAGCTTGAAGCTAGTCCACTGCTGGGTATCTCTGTACTGAGGGTGGCACCTCCTCCTCAGAGGAACAGCCTGAAAAGGAGGTGGGAGAGAGTTGGGAGCCAAGACCCTTAGGAGAGGTCACTGGGGACATCCCAGTGTACTTGACACCATGAAGGAGCTCTGGAGGGAGCCTGCAGACCCGGACTTCCCTGCTTATCAGTTCTGCACCCTAAAGAAAGGCACCCAGAGCCCAGAGCCTCAGTATCCCCACCTGCAAAATGGGGCAATTATAACAACAGCCGGCACTTACTGGGGAACACATTGAATTCTCAAACTAACCACGGAAAGTAGGTGCTACAAATATCATCCCTACTTCACATAGGAGGAAACTGAGGCACAGAGACGCTGCATGACTCTCTCAAGGTGATTCAGCACTAAGGTTAGAACCCGGGTAGCTGGATTGCAAAACCTCACCCTTCCAGCACCAGGAAAGACTGCACGGGGAGCCCCCCCTACCCACGCAGCAAGTGCACAACCCTTGCTTACAAAGCGGTTTTGGTAAACACGCCTGTATTCTTTGGGGCAGCATGCATCTCCACGGTTTCCTAAAGAGGAAACAGATCCGAGAGGGGCCAAAGTCAAGGCAGCTGCAAAGCAGGGTGCGAACTCCCTTACCGGTTCTCCAGGGTTCCCGCGGGTGGTGGGGAGGACGGGAAGGGGTTACCTGGGCTCCAAACCGGGCAGTGTAGGCCTGAGTGTGCGGGCTGCAGGGTGGGATCCCCCGCTCCCTCCCCTGACCCTCACCCACAACTAGTCCTCAGGGCCGGCGCTGGGAGCTCGGCAGAAGCGCTGACTCCGCAGTTTCCGACACCGCGCAGCCTGGATAAGTCCCCAATTACACTCGCCCGCGGCGGCGACGCCAGGCCCCTCGGGGATCGTTTATGGAGAGCCCGGGGCAGGAGAGATCGCGGCGGAAGGAAGGAAGGGGGAAGAGGGCTGAGGACAGGGCCCAGAATTACTAGAAGCTTAGAAGGTGACAATGATCCACTTTGTGTGGGTGACTGCTGAACAGAGCAGTTGATTCCCGAACCTCCACAGCAGCGCCTCGCTCTGCCTACGCACCACTCAACGCACGCAGAGCGAGAAATTCTGCAGATGGGAAATGGGAAGCGGGGAGGGTGGCAGGAGGAGAGAGAAAGCCACCAGAAAGGGCACCTATACACTTCCTGCTCAGAAGGAGAAACTGAGGCCCCAGGAAGGAGACATCCAGGAGTCTTCATTCTCTGGAGAGGGTGGGATTCCTTCCTTTAAAAGGTGATGCGAGGCCAATATCCACATCCCCTCTTCCTTCCTCCCCACTTCCTCCTCCACCCTCCTCCCTCCCTTCCCCACTCTCCTTCCTGCTCTCTTCCTTCCTCCTCCCTTTTGCCTCCTCCCTCCCTTCTCCACCCGCCTCCCTCTTCTCTGTTGACTTCTTTCCTCCTCTCTGCTTCCCTCCTCCCTCTTCTCTGCCTTCATCCTCCCTCCCTTCCCCACCCTCCTCTCTACCTTCCTCTTTCTTCCTCCTCCCTCCTTTCCCCACCCTCCTCCTTCCTCTCCGTCTTCCTCTTCCTTCCTCCTCCCTCTTCCCTCCCTTCCCCACCCTCCTCCTCCCTCCTTTCCCTACCCTCCTCCCTCTTCTCTGCCTTCCTCCTGCTTCTTCCCTCCTCCCTCCCCTCTTCCTTCCTTTTCCTTCCTCCCTACTTTCCCCTTCTCCTCCGCAGCATTTGCAGAGGTTTCAAGAGGAATTATCCCAGTGTCTGCCTTTGAAGGGGTCCCAGTTTTCCCAATAGCCTTGAGAGCTGCTCCTGTGTCAAATCCTGGCCTTGTCCTTTGCAGAGAGGGGTGTCCCTGAGGCTTCACAAGGCCTGGGGGAGCTGGAGAGAATGGAAAGAACCTGAGCAGGGTCTGCACTTGGCCCCCCTTCCCTCAGAACCTGTGCCTCTGCAGCCCACTGGGAGACCTGGCTTCCAGCCTCAGCCCTGCAAGGCAAGTCACTGTGCTGCAGGATGCATCATTCCCTCCTCTATATATGGGAACAGCAAGGACAACCACCCCCCACTGCTTCAGGGGAGTCCAGGGCCCCAAAAGAGCCTGCAGGATCTAGCTGCTGTCTCCCTCAGTGCACTCGCCCTGCCCCTCATATCCATTGCTCCTGCCACATCCTTTCTCTGCAGGTCGCCTAATTTCCATGCTGTCTCCTGACTGCAGGTATCCCACCTACTCATACCCTCCACTTGGAATGCCCTCCAACACAATTGCAAATTGAAGAAAACATGTTCAAGGACCCCTCCTAGCCAGAGGCAGAGTGACGCCTTGTCCAAGTCTGGTCAAACCAGGTCCCAGAATTCTGTGCAATAGGAGAGCACCCTCCACTCTGCCTTTTAGAAAAAAGGGTGACTCTTTCTCTCCTGAACAACCCAGTTCCAGGCCAGTATGGCTGGAACTTTGGGTTTCTTTGCAAGGATAAGGATAGAAAAGAGGAAAGAGACGGGAAAATAAATAACCCATGTTTAATTTAGAATGAGAAAACACAAAAAGAACAAAAGAGAAAAATATCACCCTCCACCCTCAGCGCCCCAAAATAAAGAATGTGAGGTTGTGATGTGGAGCCTTCCAGAGTGTTTTATGCATATATGTGTATGGTGGGTGTATTAGTCCGTTTTCAAGCTGCTAATAAAGACATACCTGATAAAGGAACGAGGTTTAATTGACTCACAGTTTGGCCTGGCTGAGGAGGCCTCAGGAAACTTACAATCATGGCAGAAGGGGAAGCAAACACATCCTTCTTCACATGGCAGCAGGAAGGAGAAAATTGAGTGCCCAGTGAAGGGGGAAGCTCCTTATGAAACCATCAGATCTCATGAGAACTAACTTATTATCACAAGAACAGGATGGGGGAAACAGCCCTCACGATTCAATTATCTCCACCTGGTCCCTCCCACGACATGTGGGGATTATGGAAACTACAAGATGAGATTTGGGTGGGGACACAGCCAAACCATATCAGTGGGTGTGAATTTTACTACTAGAAATTCCAGATACAAGAAATATTGCTGCATGACTATTTTTCTAGAATCAAAACAAAAGCTGACTCTAGCCCATCCCACCTGGAGCCAGGCACCTATGAGATTGGCAGACCCAGGCTCCCTCCTTAGTCTTGGGGAATCTCTCTCTGTCCTCACTCTCATTTGATGCTCAAAATGTCAATCAAAATTTGAGTTCCTAATCTTCTTCCAAAGTCCTGAGTCTTCCTTTTCTCAATAAATGGTTTCTCCAACTGCTCAGTTGCTGAAGCAAGAAATAGAGGACTCACCCTCCACTCCTCCCTCCCTTTTCTCCTTGTCCTCCTGACAGCCAAACCATCACCAAATCCTATGTGTGAACCCCAAAGCCTATCTGCAGGCTGCCCCCTTCTCTCTATTGCAATAGTCATCTCCAATGCAGTCTCTGCCCAGCAAGCAGAGGGATCTGAGATGCAGGAAATCAGTGCTGGTCCTCCTGTTCCACCCCTGTGAGATGCATCTACTGCTAAGGAGGAATCTGAGCATCCTGTGCCCATGTGGAACAGTGCCAGCCTCCTTTGCAGGTCACAACACTCACCCCCACTACGAGAGCCTCCCTTCAAACACAGTGCTGCCGGTCATGGGGCACATGCCTGTAATAGCTTGAGACCAGGAGTTCGAGACCAGCCTGGCAACATAGCAAGAACTGCCCTCTCTGAAAAATAATTTTTTTAAGAAATAAAAAAAATACCCAGGCATGGTGGCACACGCCTATAGTCCCAGCTACTCAGGAGGGTGAAGTGGGAGGGTCACCTGAACCCAGGAGTTCGAGGTTACAGTGAGCCCTGATGGCACCACTGCACTCCAGCCTGGGTGACAGAGCGGGACCCTGTCCCTAGAAAAAAAATTTTAAAAATTAAAAAAAAAAAAAAAAAATCACCGCGACCTCCTCTGGTCATCACAATACCTCCATGAACACCCTTTCCCTTTCCCCTACCCATCATTCAGACCTCAGGGGAGCTGAGGAGCTGTCACTTCCTCAGGGAAGCCTCCCTGCCCACCACCCCACCCTAGCAGCTTTGAGACCCTGGACCTTCCATCCTCTTTCCCCCCAGTTTGCTGCTTCATTCCTGCCGTGTCTGGCACTCTGTATGTGGTGTCTGAGGGCAGAGACCACACTGGCTGTTGTTCACTGATCTATCCCCAGTGTTTCGCACAGGGCATGGCATGTAGCAGGCCTTCAGTCTTTGCTGAATAAGTGGATGAATGAAGGAATGCATTTCCAGATGACTGCAGCTCACAGCTATAGCACAGTCACACCTTGACCAAATGTCCCTTCATTCCTATTTCCCACCTCCACATTCAATCCATCCATCAGTGAATCTCATGGACATTAACTCCAAAATATGCACCAGATTCTTCCTTTCCGCTTCTACCATGCCCACTCCAATTGGTCTTTCGGCTTCTTCTCTTGTCCTCCCCCATACAGTTTATTCACACGGACATAAAGAGCAGCCCCAACCCCTTCTGAAATAGGCAAAATCAGATTCTGCCATGACCCTGCCCCATCCCCTCCAGTGGGCTTCACACTGTATTCCATCCAGCTGCTTTCTGGTGCCTTGCAGAGCCCTCCAAGGTCTTTTTCCACCCCTTCCCTGTCCTGTCTCCCACCTGCACTAACCATACACTCTGCTTCAGTCACGCTGGCCTTTGGAGCTTCTCAAAACATGATAAACCCATTCCTACCCCAGGGCCTTGGCACTTGCCCTTCCTCCTGCCGAAGACTCCGCCTCCATGCCCAGCAGGGGCTGTGCTCCCTGACTCACTGAGGGACTCCTGAGGTTCAGCAGGCTGGTGCATAGTGGATGCTCCATCCAGATTTGCCAAATAAGTGAAAGGACCTCTGCATGCCTCTGCATCTTGTACATCTGTTTGGAGCCGAAGTATAGACCCAGATGTGTTATTTTCCCTTGTTAATTACTGCAGAGTAATTATAGTAAGAAGTGTAAGTACAGCAAGCGTTAATGGGGAAAAGAACGGATTTCATGTGCTAGTTCACAGACCATTTGAACCAGAGATGGGCCTCCTTGCAGCCTGCTAGAATTCTGGAGGGGGTAATTTTGCCCCCTGAGTCACAGCCTGAGCCCAACCCACCCCAGTTTTTCATGGCCTCTCAGAAAATCACCTCCAAGCTGGTCTCTGCCTCAATAGAAGCCATGGTGGGGCTGGGGGAGCCTGGGCCTTTCTGGGGTTAAAAATATTGATTCTGGCTGGGCATGGTGGCTTACGCTTGTAATCCCAGCACTTTGGGAGGCTGAAGTGGGCAGATCACGAGGTCGGGATTTTGAGACCAGCCTGGCCAACATGGTGAAACCCCGTCTCTACTAAAAATACAAAAATTAGCTGGGTGTGGTGGTGGGCACCTGTAATTCCAGCTACTTGGGAGGCTGAGGCAGGAGAATCGCTTGAACCCAGAGGTGGAGGTTGCAGTGAGCTGAGATCTCCCCATTGCACTCCAGTCTGGGCAACAAGAGTGAAACTCCGTCTCAAAAAAAAAAAAAAAAAAAAAAAAATCTTGATTTTATGTGTTTCTGAAAAGCTGGGTGGCATCAGGCAGATGACTGAACATCTCGGAGCCTCCGTTTTCCCATCTGTAAAATGAGGATAGTTGACATCTCCCTCCCAGGTTGTTGTGGGCCCTAAAAGGGACAACATTTGCAAAGTGCCCATTGTGGGTTTCAGCCAAGTTGCCTCCCTTCCCTCCCTTCCCAGTGTGGTAGAGAAAAGACACGCTCCCTGCCTGCCCACTGCAGGCCCTCCTGTGACTCTTCCCAGGAGAAATGGGGCAAGGCCACCCACTCATTGATGTGCTTCCTCTATTTTGAAAAACCAGGTTGATTTCAACAAGATTGGTGAAAAATGTCCTCGAGATGATTATTTCAGGCCCAGAGTTTCAAAAAGGAGTTGCTATTGGCAAAGAGGGAGTGCTACATCTTGATGAGGAGGACTGTACAGCTTGTGCTGGGCTGTTTGCCTCTCTGCCTTCCCCGGCCACACCCACATGTGGACAAACACTGCATCCCACTAGGCAGAGAGAACCACAAACGCCCCAGGGCTGGAAACCACCAGGAGAACTGGCCTTGGGAGGTGCAAATGACCTGAGGGAGGAGAGTCTAATGTAAACTGTAAAGTGCTGGAGAAGCGGGGTCATTGCTGATATTCCAGAACCTACTCATTGGTCATTTCCAACCACTGGGAAACAGATCTTGGACTTGAGTTTTACCTTCCGGATGACCCTGAGACGCCCTCTTGTGGGCATCAGTGGTAGTGAGTGGCAAGTTTTCCAGCTTGGCTCTCTCATTTGCCTGTGGAGCCTTGCTTTTCTTTTGGTCTTTTCTTTTCCTTTCTTTCCTTTATGTTTCTTTTCTCTTCCAGTGCTCTTTTATTCAGTGCCACAATTCTTATGAAGATGATATCCCCAAATACCACTTTTCTGTTCTCCAAAGTGTTAAAAGATGAAGATCAAATCTCATATGGATCCTACCTTTAAAAAAATTAATGTATTTTTGCTTTTTGAAAACCATCGTACAAAATTTTGAAAATGCCAAAAAGCACAAGCAAGCCAGTAAAACTCAAGAGTAAGCTTTCTAACTCAACCTAGCAGGCAGCAGGAGAAAGGAATGAGGGTACAGTCTTCCTGAGTCACCAAGTGTTGATACGAGCATTTGTGCAAAACATGTTGGCAACATGAGCTCAATTCTGAGCTCGTGAAGGAGGGTGGGCATCTGGGCTCAGGAACTGAATGAGACAAACCTCTTAGTCGCATAACTGAGGATTCCATCTGAGCCTCTCTCCCCACACCCCTTTTTTTCTTCCTACAGAGACCATCCTGTGCAGTTAGTGCAAGGGATGGAATGAGCTCTGGAGTGTTCCATTCATTCATCTGTTCATTCAAGGATTCATTCAACAATGCTCAATGATCATCTCTTGTAGGCCAGACCCTGTGCTGGCACCCGGAGATACAAAGTCTAAAACACGGTCCCTGCTACTCAGAACTCATAGTCTAGACTGGACACAGTTAGATAAACAGGTGATTACTAAGCATGCTCTGATGAGGGAAGCACAGGGTACTATGGGGTACTATGGGGTACTGGGGGCTAATCCTGGATCCACCACTCCTCAGGTATGTGGACAAGCCACATCCCCTCTCTGAACTTCAGTTTCCCCATCTGTAAAATGGGGATAACAGGACCAGCCTCGTCACATTATGGCGGCAGTTGAATGAACACGAAGTACATGCACGAAACGCATAGCACACAGAGCCGGTACTTACTAAATACTCCTCTCCATCCATGCTAAATTCTTTCTTCAGACTCTAGAGACCAAATCTGACCAGGATCACCTATGGCAGTCTGGATGCCTGTTGGACTTTTGGGAATATCACAAAATTTTTTATGTAGTCAATGCCAGAAAGGGTGGCCTAGAAATCATCCAACCAAGTCTCCTTATTTTAGAGAAGAGGAAACAGGGCCCAGAGAGGAGAGGAGATTGACCCAAGGTCACACAGAAGATCTGGAGAGCCTCTAGGCTTGGTCATTAAGGTTCCAGTCTCTGCAGGGAGAAGGGAGATTCCCTGCGCTTGAATCCAAGGATTCATAACTTACTGAGTTGGGCAAGTTAGTTCAACTCTCCATGTCTCGGTACCTCTATCTATAAAGTGGGCATAAGAACAACCTCCTTCCTAGAGTATGTGGGAGGATTACATCAACCAACTCCCAATTCAGTGCTCCATCTACTATACCTAGAATTCATGCAGCTTACAATTTTAGGAAAGCAAGTATTCACTCTGAATCTGTACATTTTGCATCCAGAATCCATGGGTCAGGACTTGGCTCAAGTCCTCCCCTAAATGTAAAGGCCTCTTGGTAGAAGCCTTGGGCAAGAGGAAACATGTTTCTATTCCAAGCTGCAGAGAAGTAAATTATGATCAAAGAGAGTTAAGATCAAAAGCAGTGCCACCCACCTCTCCCTCAGATTAACCTTGCTCTACATCAATTCAATGAACATGGCTGGGTCACATTTTAAGAAAACAGGCTGCTTCTTGGTCACTAATAGTCAATTGCCTCTCTTGGCGTGCCCAAGATGAATTAGAATGGTTTAAGGTCAAACACAAAGTACAAACAATTGCATCAAAACATCAGATTAAATAAAAATAAAAATAAGCAAACATCAGAATAAGTTAGCATCTGGGTGAACTCTTGCTAATGGTGGCCACCCCTCAGCCTTTCCTCTTTTCCTTCAAAAATAGCTATACGCTCAGAAGCCTTTCAGGGGTCACCCGAATAGAAAAGCAATCCCTCGAGATTGGTTGCAAACTCCAGTTTATCCATTTCTCTTTCAATATCACAATGGAAAATCACCAAGGCCACATGGAGATCTGTAATGATTTTCTGTACACTCATGTAAACAAAAGAACATACAATTTCCCTTCTCTCCCCAGTGGAGTGTTTTATTTTTTATTTTTCCAGTTTAGGGGAAATGCTAAGATGATTTAGGGGGTTGCTGAAATGTCTAAAAATCAAAGACACAATAGTAAAGAAAGAAGCCCATTGAAGCGGCTGTGTTTGTGGTGGAGCCAGTTGTTTTATTTCATTATAAGGTTTCTATGTTTTCAGGAAGCAAGAGCAAAAGGGAAGGGAGAAGTGGAAAATTCCAGAAAGTGATGGATGTCAGGCTGTCATAGAGATCGAGAGCACCCATTTCAGGCTCATAGGGCAGTCCATACGCCCAAATGATCGACTTACAGACTATTTTCTTTTCCTTTTCTTTTTCTTTTTCTTTTTCTTTCTTTTTTTTTTTTTTTTTTTTGACAGAGTCTTGCTCTGTCGCCCAGGCTGGAGTGCAGTGGTGTGATCTCAGCTCACTGGAAGCTCCACCTCCCCAGTTCACACCATTCTCCTGCCTCAGCCTCCCCAGTAGTTGGGATTACAGGCACACACCACCACGTCCGGCTAATTATTTATTTATTTATTTATTTTTGTATTTTTAGTAGAGACGGGGTTTCACCGTGTTAGTCAGGATGGTCTCAATCTCCTGACCTTGTGATCCACCCACCTCGGCCTCTCAAAGTGCTGTGATTACAGGCGTGAGCCACCGCACCTGGCCAGAGTATTTTCAAGAATAGCGGTTGCTCACAACTTGACCGTCCTGTGCTGCAGGGCAGGCCATGAGCGGCAGTAGAAAGAACACAGCTCTCAATACAGACCAAGAAGGTCTCAGTCTGACCCTGGCCAGGGTCCTTTGCCAGGTGAGTGGCCCTGGGTAAGTGGTTTCACCTCCCTGAGCTTCAGTTTCCTTATCAGCAAAATGTGATGTTTGAAAAGTGCCTAGAATAGAACTCGCAGCTTTACCGCAAATGCCACCCCTCCTCATTTGACTGTTGTCAACATTCTGTCACAAACAGTATTTTATTTGATACCCCCCCAAAACTTCTGAGGTTCTTGGAACTGGAAAATTTGTTTTTACTTCACTGATTAAGAGCTTCTAGTCCCCTAAAGACAATTCACTTCTTAGTGAAGAACATGGATATTTTTGGGAGGACAGTGAGACCTGGGTTTCAAGTCCTAGCTCCACCAAGTGATGTCGCCAACTGATGACATCGTGTAGGTGATTTCACCTCCTTTATTCTCCAGTCTCCTGCTCTGTGCTTTAACACCTCTCCCGCTGGCCTGGCTGCTGCATGAGCAACACACCTGGAGATTGCAAGCTCTTTGCAGATTCCAGAAACCAAACAGTTCACATACTGTGAACTGACGAATGAACTGAGGGACGTCAGAGCACTCAAGGATGTCCACAGAGGAAAAGAACCCCCTTCGTATGTCTAATCAAGAAAGCAGACAACTTCCCCAAGCACCAAGATGTCAGCTGGACTTTTGTAAACTAGCTTTTTCCCTCACAGTCTCACCTTGCTTCCCATGTTCCAGTTTGCCTACTTTCCCAAGGGATGGGCTCACCTGTTCATGTTAGCAGGGATGGGCATGGGGAGAGGTCACGGAACATGATTCATGTGGTCAAAGGTGTGGCGTCTCAGCAGGATGCCAGCCCAGGTGGCCCATGGCCAGCATGGGAGCTTTCAGCTGTTATCTCAGGCATCAAGATTCATTATAGCCTCCCATATCTTAAAGGCGGGGAAAGAATAAAGAAAGGAAGAGAAGGGGAAGGGAAAGAAAGGAAGGAGGGAAGGAGGGAAGGAGGGAAGGAGGGAAGGAGGGAAGGAAGGAAGGAAGGAAGGAAGGAAGGAGGAAGGAAGGAAGGAGGAAGGAGGGAGGGAGGGAGGGAGGGAGGAAGGAAGGAAGGAAGGAAGGAAGGAAGGAAGGAAGGAAAGAAAGAAAGAAAGAAAGAAAGAAAGAAAGAAAGAAAGAAAGAAAGAAAGGGGGAGGGAGGGAAGGAAGGAAGGAAAGAAGAAAGAAAGAAAGAAAAAGAGAGCAAAGAAAGAAGAAAGAAAGAAAGAAAGAAAGAAAGAAAGAGAAAGAAAGAAAGAAAGAAAAGGTGAGGCGGGGCAGAGGGAGGGAGGGAAGGAAGGAAGAAAAAAGAAAGAAAGAAGAAAGAGAAACGAGAGAGAGAGAAAGAAAAAGAAGAAGGGAAGAAAGAAAGAAAAGGTGAGGCAGGGCAGAGGGAAGGAGGGAAGGAAGGAAGGAAAAAAAGAAAAAGAAAGAAGAAAGAGAAACGAGAGAGAAAGAAAAGGAAGGAAGAAAGAGAAAGAAAGAAAGAAAGAAAGAAAGAAAGAAAGAAAGAAAGAAAGAAAGAAAGAAAGAAAGAAAGAAAGAAAGAGGGAGGGAAGGAAGGAAAGAAGAAAGAAAAAGAGAGAGAGAGAGGGAGGGAGGGAGGGAAAGAAAGAAGAAGGAGGAGGAGAAGGAAAGAAGGAGGAGGAGGCGAGGAAGAAGAAGGAAGGAAGGAAAAAGAAGGGAGGGAGGGAAGGAGGGTGGGAATCCAAGGGAAAGGATGTGCAAGAGCCCCGTGCTGTGAGTCAGGAGACCTTGGCTTCAGCGCCGGTTCTGCCCAATGACCTTGACTATGGTCTTAATTTCCCCATCTGTACAAGAGGTTGGACTATGTTAGTGTTTCTCAAAATCTATTTCATAGAACAACAATTCTATAAGTGCTCCCTCAAAACAAGAGTTTCTGGGGTTCAAAAACTCTAGGAAACAGAGCCTGCCTTACCCCTTTTTGGTGATGCCCATTTGTATATTAAAGGGTCTGAGAAGTCCTGCAGAAGAGAAAACTCTTCAATCTTCTTACTAGACTGTAAATCTCAAGCAAGGATTTTTGTCTATTTTACTCCCTCTCGTGCTTACAACCCTTAGAACACTGGTGTATAATAAATAATAGTATCTGTTGGATGAACGAATAAGTGAACTTTCTTCAACCCAGTGTTCCCCAAACTTCTATCACAGAACCTTTTTCTATTTATCAGAGCAGCCCTAGGCATCCCTGAAACGCAGCCCTCCAAGGAACTCACCGACTGGAACTCTCCATTCTGTCCGACCTTCTGATCCAGGTACCCGTCTGTGGCGTTTCAAGCCCATGCAGCAGGTCTGGGGTCTGGACATGCTCACAGGGCACACAGCTGCACTGCAGTGGAAATGGTGTCAGCTCCTCTCTGGGGGCATTCACGGTTTTTGACACCCACCCTTAAGAGCTTCTGCGGTTCTGAAGTTGGAAGGGTAGGTGGGCAAACAAGGGGCACCAGGGCCCTCCAGGAGGGCTCTCCAGCCCCTCCCCAGGATGCAGGATTTCAGCCTGCATCACATCAGAGCACATGGGACATTGTGAAACACCAACCAGCCCACAGGTGTCACTTTTCACTCCTCCCTCTCTCCCAAGGCTGCTCTTCAAAAGCACCACTCCCAGCCATCCATCTACTTGGCCTCCTGCACGGGCTGAGGACCATGGGCTTTGTGTGCCCAGCATCCTCCTCTCTCACTTTTTCTGGTCCCTTTGGCAACTCCAGCTGTCTATCTGGCCTTGGCAGAGTGTCTGTCATGATCCCCCCTCCACCTGCTCCCCTCCAAGAGCCAGAGGGGCCAGTGAATGGCCCAGGCTGGACATTAGGGCACCCATTGCCCTTGACTCCACAGATGTTTTTAGGGAAAGGGCGCCTGACCAAGCAAAAGCGGTCAGAGGTTTCCCTGGAATCAATGGTGGGAAATGGGGAAAAAGAAATTCTCTTTCCTCTGGATTTGTGGTGCCAGGAGGAGGTAGGTCAGGGCTGCGGGTGACTCACTCAGCTGACACTTTCACAGCACAGAGCTGAGCAGAGCCAAGTGATGGAGGGAGACGCCCAAATGACCCTGTTTGAGCCCCTGCTGTCAACTAGTTCCACCCATCTCCCAGGTCGGTGACTGGCAGGCTGGCAACCAGCTGCCCCAGCCTCGTTTCTGAGTCCCTTTCCTCTGGCTTCTCTTATAGAGGCAGAAACTGCTTACAGCTCAGTTTTCCAAGCCTTGATGAAGCTAAGGGTACCCTTGTGAACCAGCACAGCCAAACTGTGTCACTTGGCCACCACACTCCACTTTCACACCTGTCTACACCACCCTGTGTGTGGTGCCTTTGTGGCTCCTCCCAGAGAGAGGTAGAGTCTATTTCTCCACCTTTTTTTTTTTTTTTTTTTTTTTTGAGACAGAGTCTCACTCTGTTGCCTGGGCTGGAGTGCAGTGGCACGATCTTGGCTCACTGCAACCTCTGCTTCCTGGTTCAAGCTATTCTTCTGCCTCAGCCTCCCAAGTAGCTGGGATTACACACACGTGCCACCAAGGCCGGCTAATTTTTGTAGTTTTAGAAGAGACAGGGTTTCACCTTGTTGGTCAGGCTGGTCTCAAACTCCTGACCTCAAATGATCTGCCTGCCTCAGGTGTGAGTCACCGTGCCCAGCCTGTTTCTCCACCTTTAATCTCAGCTGACCTCACAACTTTGGGGCAATAGAAGGTGGGAGGAGTGACACTGTGCCAGACCTGAGCCTAGGCCTCAAAAGAGCTTTTGGGTATCTCTGCTCCCTCTGTTGAACCCCAGCCCAGCCACCATGTGAGCAATCCCAGACTAGCCTGCTGGAGGAAGGGAGACATCCCAGCAGCTGACAACTCGCCAGCGCCAGCCACGTGAGAGGGCCATCCTAGATCGGCCGGTCCCAGTGGACCACCAGCCTTTCGCAGACACATGACTGAGCCCAGCTGAGATCAGCCAAGCCAGCCTTAAATCAGCAAAATTTCTGAGCTGGCCCATAGTCTCATCAGCGACAATGTGTGGTGGTTTTTAGCTGTTAGGTTTGGGGATGATTAATCACACGGAAACAGATCACTGATATGGAAGTATTATCGGAACTGCCTGTGGCACCTCTTTCCATTTTTCTGTTTTTGTTTTTTTCCTTCCTATGGGTAAGGGCTAGGAATTGGCAGCTGCCTCACAACTGCAAGATAGCAGGCTGGGGACAATGGGGCAGAAAGAGAGGAGGGGTTGCTGAGCGCTCTCTCCTGCCCCAGACTGCCTGCCTCTGAACTTTTTTTTTTTTTTTTTTTTTTTTTTGGAAACAAGAGTCTTACTCTGTAGCCCAGGCTGGAGTGTGGTGGCACAATCTAGGCTCACTGCAGCCTGCAGCCTCCACCTCCTGGGTTCAAACAATTCTCCAGCCTCAGCCTCCTGAGTGGTTGGGATTACAAGCACGGGACACCACGCCTGGCTAATTTTTGTATTTTTAGTAGAGATGGGGTTTCACCATGTTGGCCAGACTGGTCTCAAACTCCTGACCTCAACTGATCCACCCGTCTCGGCTGCCCAAAGTGCTGGGATTATAGGTGTGAGCCACCGCGCCCGGCCCTACCTCTGAACATTATGTGAGACAAAGAAAACCTTTATTTATGCCAACCGTAGTCAGAGTTTTTATTTGTAGCCAAACACATTTCTGATGCAATCAATAAATTACCTTGCTTGCTCAAGCTAGTTTTGAGTTGGATTTATGATCTTAACCAAAACAGCCCCTTTGTGTGTTCCTGTTCATCGGTTGCTTTTTTGGGGGGGTAGCTCCATAACATGTAGTTTTTATAAAACAGCAGGTTTATAAAATGTAATTTTTCATGGCTCTTCTGATTTCTCTTTAGCCCACAGACAGAGGGACCACACTGGTTTGGGGTCACAGAGAGAAAACTCAGAAGCAGTGCTATGGTGTTTGCAGTATGAGGGCTATACATGTTGGAATATTCCCAGGTAAGAAAACTACCAGGTATTCTCATAGAGGCCTCCAAGGGGTCAGAAGACTACTCCAGGGATCCTATTTCTCAGGTCTTTGGTGGTGCCTCATGCCGAGGAAGCAGTGCCTGGCCATGCTCTGGCGAGTGAGTAATTGAGATACGCACCAGAAAGATCTCCGTTTGCGAATACCCCACTATGTCTTCTGAAAGTCCAGGTGACTGATAGTTCTATCTTATCTTTTATCTTATCTTTTATCTTATCTTATCTTATAGACAGAGTTTTCACTCTTGTTGCCCAGGCTGGAGTGCGATGGTACAATCTTGGCTCACTGCAACCTCCGCCTCCCGGGTTCAAGCGATTCTCCGATTCTCCTGCCTCAGCCTCCAAGTAGCTGGGATTACAGGCGCCCACCACTATGCCCAGCTAGTTTTTTTTTTTTTTTTTTTTTTGTATTTTTAGTAGAGACGGGTTTCACCATGTTGGTCAGACTCATTTTGAACTCCTGGCCTCAGGTGATTGACTCGCCTCGGCCCCCCAAAGTGCTGGGATTATAGCCGTGAGCCACTGCACCCGGCCTGATAGTTTTATTTTAATTGTCTACTGCATAGTTCATCTCTGCAAAACTTTATCTGGTACAGAGTAGGAAGGAGCGCAGAAAATGTCTGTCCGGTGAGGGAAGGAACAGAGAGTTGAGTTGAAAAGGACGATGTTTCTCTCTCTCCGCTGGTTTGTGACACACACACTCTCTCCACCTCATTTTGTCCCTCTCTTGGGAGCACGGAGAAGCAGATGAGTGAGGGAAGGAACAGAGAGTTGAGTTGAAAAGGACGATGTTTCTCTCTCTCCGCTAGTTTGTGACACACTCTCTCTCTCCACCTCATTTTCTCCCTCTCTCGGGAGCATGGAGAAGCAGATGAGCTCCTGCCCCTGTCGCTAGGTGATCCCCCAATGCTCCCGGGAGCGAAAAAATGACTCACTCACCAAGCAAAGATTGCAAGCTAAACATAGGAGGATGCATCAGAATAGGGCGCAGACTCCGCCTTAGGGAAGCCCGCAGCCTGCGGGAGCACAGCTGTGGAGACAGATAATGGCAAGGCAGCGCTGAGTCCCTCAGAGAAGAACACACAAGCGTGAGTCCTGAGGAGTAGCTCCAAGCCCAGCCCACAGCAGGCGGGGAGCAAGGATACTCTCCCAGAATAAGCAATGCCTACTGAATCTCTGAGGTTAAGTAAGACTTCATGAGAAAGAAGCGCTGGTAAGAGAAGAAATACCGTATGCAAAGATGCAAGTCCAGGAAGCAGCTCAGTGATTCTGGGGCTCCACGTGACCCAGAACAGTGGGGAAGAGGGTTGAGGACAGGAGCAGCCTTGCAGGGGCTGGCTGCAGAGCTGAGTGCTGCTGGCTGACATAAGTCCCCTCACAGCCTTTAAAGAGGGACCATCTTCTGTCTACAGCAAAATCCCCCAGGGAAGGGCTCTGATGGGCCCACTTTGGTTCACAGGCCCATCCCTGAGGCGGGGGAAGAAGCAGTGGTTTTCAAAACTTGGCTACATTTTATTTATTTATTTTGAGATGAAGTCTCACTCTGTCACCCAGGCTGGAGTGCAGTGGCACGATCTTAGCTCACTGTAACCTCCACCTCCCAGGTTCGAGCAATTCTCGTGCCTCAGCCTCCCAAGTAGCTGAGACTACAGGCACCTGCCACCACGCCTGGCTAATTTTTGTATTTTAGTAGAGACCATGCCTGCTCAAAACTCCTGACCTGGCTGGGCGAGGTGGCTCATATCTATAATCCCAGCACTTTGGGAGGCTGAGATGGGTGGATCACAAGGACAGGAAATCGAGATCATCCTGGCTAACACGTTGCAATCCCATCTCTACTAAAAATACAAAAAAAATTAGCTGGGCGCGGTGGCAGGCGCCTGTAGTCCCAGCTACTCAGGAGGGTGAGGCAGGAGAATCACTTGAACCCAGGAGGTGGAGGTTGGAGTCAGCCGAGATCGCACCGCTGCACTCTAGCCTGGGTGAAAGAGCAACACTCTGTCTCAAAAAAAAACCAAAAAAACAAAAAACACGAAAAGAAAAGAGTTAAGGGCTGCTGTGATCAGGGGAAGGAAGGCTGGGCAAACAGAAACCAGCAACAACAGACCCATTTCATCAGGAGCTCATGCTGGCATGGGCCAGTTGAGGCCACTGCAGGCATGGAGCCAAGGAGACTGGTAGGATGGCAAGGGGTCTGGCGTAGGCTTTCAGTTCCTCGATCCAGATTGAGATCCTACCAGGAGGGTCTTTGCAAAGCTCAGAACTTAGGTCACTCAAGAGGGGGCCTGGCCATCTCTTCCTGCCCAAGGGGGTGGCTGGGGTGCTACACGAAGCCCTGGCACAGGAGGTAGCCACTGTGAGCCCAAACCCAGCTCTACCCTCATGCAGCCCCGTGCTGCCCTTCTCCTGGGGTCCTCAGTCTTCCTGCCCATAAATAAAGCTTTTCCAGCAGCAATAGCCTCTGACCTTTACTAGGTCTAGCCTGGTGGCCCAGCCCCATCCATCCACCCGGGGCAGATCCGTAACAAGTCCTGGAAAGGAGTCTGAGCACATCTCACTCCTGCTGTCCTGGGGAGTGGCCAAGACGAAATCTCAGATGAGGAAAAAGGGACGATTTGGAAAGACAAGAGAGTGAAGTAACCAAACAAATGTTTTGAGCAAAAATTCAAAATTCTGTGTAATTGGAAGGCAATATTTATACCAACCATGGACACAACAGCAATGATAGGTCAAGGAACACAGGCTTCCTTAATAGGGATGGAAAAGGACACAATTTATAAACTGGCAGGCCTTAAATTTTGGCCACAAGGGCCTGGCAGAGCAGCTGTCACCAACCCGAGACTGCAGCGTTACCATGAGGCCGAGTCCTTACTGTGCCGGACACTGGTGTTCTGGGGTCCCGGGGTCTCTTGGCCTGGGCTTTTACGATCTCGCTGGGCCGAGAAAACAGATCCTCTTGCTGATAGCACCAGTGGTCAGGCTGGGGGCCAGCCATCGGCAGATGGCCAAGCTGACGTTATTTGTTATTTAAATTAATTGTCAAGCGTCTCGTTTTAATTCACCTGAAGTGACCTCGCTTTGCAAATTGTAATTAGCCAGAGAGAGAAAGGGCACAAGAGCCCAGTACAGTCTTCCATCTATCTAACAAGACCTAACAAGGTCATCCGCGTGTGGGAATCAAGAGATGCAAATGGCTGCTTCGAGGGAACTCACGGAGAAAACAATTGCCTGGAGATGAGTTTGTGCGTCTGAAAGGGTGTGCGTTGCGGGAGAGGATCTCCACGCCCAGCCTGTCCGCATTGTGAATGCTCATCACGCCTTCCTGCCTGGGCCTTCAGCTTTATTTTTGTGTGTTACTAAGTCTTGGGTTCAGAGGGAGATCCAGAACTCAGTGGCCCACACTGGTGACCAGTATGGGATCTCTCTCTGTGGGCACTGAGCCTTGGCATTGAAGATTCACTCTGTGAAGCTCTGGACCTAATTGGGTACCTCATGCATCCAAGTATGGCCTTTCTGTTCCTTTGAGAGGCACTGTGCCTTCCAAGAAATCCGTTTGTCCCCCCTGGATGACACAGAATATGACCCCTCCTCCAGGAATCAAGCCCACTTGTTCCCTCGGGATTTGGTCATGTATTGGTATCCTGTTCAGCAACTACAGTCATGTGCCATATGACGTTTCAGTCGACGACAGACCGCATATACAACGGTGGTCCCGTCGGATGATAATACTGCATTTTTACCGTCCATTTTCTATGTTTAGACACACAAATCCTTACCATTGTGTTGCAGTCACCTACAGTCTTCCACACAGTGCCACAAGTGCAGGTTAGTAGCCTAGGACCCACAGGCTAGACCACGAAGCCTAGGTGTGTGGTAGCCTCTACCTTCTAGGTTTGTGTGAGTACACTTTTATGACATTTGCACAAAATCGCCTAGCAACACACTTCTCAGAACGCATCCGCATTGTTAAGCGACACATGACTATACTTAAGAGCACGGTCAACAAGCCAGGGTCTGGGCCAGGTGTGGAGATTCAGTAAGAAGCAAGACTGGCTTGGTCCTTCAGGACACAGACAGTTCAGGGGACAAGTACTTACAACTGCAATGAATGTTGTGAGTGGTAAGCACTCAGTGGGGCAAAAGCGTGGACTGGAGGGAGTGATCGGGGGCCCAGACCCCCTAAGGAAAAGTGACTTGTAAGCCACACCCCCAAGATAAGGAGGAGGGGATGGAAGAGCCTCCTGGGCTCAGCTAGCGTTACCCTGAAGGCCTAGTCCTTACTGTGTTGGGCACTGAGACTGGCGTGTTAGAGGAACTGCTTTTCGCAGCTGAACTGTAGACTCAGCAGGGGAGAGGAAGTAGAAGAAATAGAGCCAGTTTTGGTAGGCCTTGTAGGCATGAGCCCTTTGGCTTCATTCTGAGGATAACAGGAGACCATGAAAGTATTTTGGAGGAATTGCCTTTTCCTGTTGGTTCCAGAGAGATCCTTTTGGTTCCATGATAGTGATGGATTGTAGGGGGTGGATGCAGGGGCAACTCCAGCATTGAGATTGGCTCCTTTTGGATACTCAATTGCTATTTCAGATTATTCAGCTACTTTTGAGTAGAATAAAAGAGCTGGGTCACAAAACATCAATTGTGAAAAGTGGAGAAGCATGACACAAATTAAGGAATTATTGGGTGAAATCTGGCTTAAGGGAAATAGATTAATCAGGAGGACACCTGGTGTAACAACCAACCTCAAAATTTTCAAAGGCAAAACACCATAAACGTTTAGTTTTGCTCATACAACCATCCCCCAAGGGCGTTTCTGGTTATAAAGCTCTCTGGGATGGCTCTCCTCTAGGGAGGGACTTGGGGATCCAAGCTCCTTCTAGCTTGTGGTGCTGTGGGATTCTCTGCATCTGGCCAGCAGATGATGTAAGAATGTGGAGATTCACATGAGGAGGTTTTCACAGATCAGGCCTGGAAGCAGAATATGTCACCTCCATCCACATTCTATTAACCAGAACCTGATGACAGGCCTGCACCTCACTGCAAGGAGGCTGGGCAATGCAGGCTTCCTCTGAGCCCAAGAGGAAAATGGTTTCGGGGGAAATTAGCTTCTCTCTGCCACAGAGGAGGTGCCACTGGGAAACTCAGAGCCAAAGAGGAAAAGTCGCTTGCTGATGGTTACCTTTCAGGTTGGTGACAGCAAGGAGACCAGAATCTTACAATCTTGATCCTCAAATCCATCATTTTCCCCTTTTCTGTAGTGGGCATGCTTATCAATGTGGGGTGAGGTCATGCTGCTCTGAAGTGTCAGGACATAGAAAATCAGTCCAGCAAGCTTTTATGAGGGCCTGCTATTGCAACTGGTAGAAAGACAACAAATAGGCTGGACTCGGTGGCTCAATCCTGTAATCTCAACACTTTGGGAGGCTGAGGTGGGTGGATCATGAGGTCAGGAGATCGAGATCATCCTGGCCAACATGGTGAAACCCCACCTCTAATAAAAATACAAAAATTAGCCAGGTGTGATGGTGTGCACCTGTAGTCCCAGCTACTCAGGAGGCTGAGGCAGGAGAATCACTTAAACCCAGGAGGTGGAGGTTGCAGTGAGCTGAGATCTCACCACTGCACTCCAGCCTGGGCAACAGAGCAAGACTCTGTCTCACAAAAAAAAAAGAGAGAGAGAGAGAGAGAGAGAGAGAGAGAGAAAGAAAGAAGAAAGAAAGAAAGAAAGAAAGAAAGAAAGAAAGAAAGAAAGAAAGAAAGAAAGAAAGAAAGAAAGAAAGGAGGGAGGGAGGGAGGGAGGGAGGGAGGGAGGGAGGGAGGGAAGGAAGGAAGGAAGGAAGGAGAAAAGAAAAGAAAAGAAAAGAGAAAAGAAAGAAAATAAAGATAAGAAACCAAAAATATATGATTTTCTGCCTTCAAGTAGCTCACTGTTTCCCAGGCAAAGGGGAACATGTGCCAGGGGCATTCAGAGTAGAAAAGAAATGGTATCCGGTCCCTTAGGAGACAATTGTGAGCTGAGCCTCAAAGGGCAGGCAGGGTTTTTGTGTTTGTTTCAATTTTATTGTCTTTCTGGGGTTTTTTGTTATTGTTGCTTTTTTGTTTTTTTGTGCTTTTTCTGGTTTTCATGGAGGTGCCATTTGGGCTATAGGGCCCTGGCACAGTTAAGGACATTAAATATTTATCCATGACCCAGTGTGACCTCTCCTGGATGTCTATCTCAGAGATATCTCCTCTCGCATCCTGCGTCTTGCAACTCATAGGACAAAAAGAAGCCCCGCCATCCCTTGAGGCTACTCCAGCAGTGTAGTTTGGAGGATCAGGGATTCTGAGACCACCAGGGTGTCCATCGCTGAAGAATGTGGTGAATTCTCACCATGAAAAAACATTGTGCATGGTTATAAGCAACTATTACAGACTATTGAATATACTTTGGTGCTAAGAGAAGAAAGAAGAAAAAAAAAAAAACCAGACTGAGAGCTACAGCACAGAATTAGTCACGTTAATTAAAAGCATATATACACAGAATAGCACAACATGTTTTATAAGGATTCATGCATATTTAAGAACATATATCAAATATATTAGTGAAAATGCCCATGGGGGAAACGGGATGGTGGTGGGAATCAGGGATAAACGAGAAAGAAGTTAAAAAACAAAAAAGAAACCTAACACCACAAAAAAGGTTGTGTGCAGTTCAACAGTGAGAATGTGCCAGGAGCTGGGAGATGAGAACCTTTGCTCTCTGTAGCTGAGTCTGATAAAAACAGAAAGATGGCTGGGCCAGTGGCTCACGTCTGTAATTCCAGCACTTTGGGAGGCTGAGGCAGGCAGACCTTGAACACCTGAGGTCAGGAGTTCAAGACCAGCCTGGCCAACATGGTGAAATCCTGTCTGCACTAAAAATACAAAAATTAGCTGGGTGTGGGGATGGGCGCCTGTAATCCCAGCTACTTGGGAGGCTGAAGCAGGATAATGGCTTGAACTCGGGAGGCAGAGGTTGCAGTGAGCCGAATCACGCCACTGCACTCCAGCCTGGGCAACAGACTGAGACTTCCGTCTCAGGGGGGAAAAAAAAAAAAGAAAGAAAAGGGCAGTGGTTTGTCTGTGTTGTTTAAGTTTGTATATCTTGGATTTCAGGTACATCTCTTTTCTTTCAAGCACTTGGTCACCATTTGATGTTATCCCTCTGTGAACTCCCTAGTGATATTCTTTGACCATTTGTATTGAATGTCCTAGGGTTTGTACTGAATCTCCTGGGATCGTATTGAATCTCCTGGAACTCCTATTGATTTGAAGGAGTTCTTTGTCTATTATAGACAATAAGCTTTTTCTGATTTAGACATTAAAAGTCTTTTCTCAGCTTGACATCTGTTTGCCTACTTGTCTTTGTTTTCCTCTGCTGAACAGAAATCCTAAATTTTGATGTAGTTGACTCTAACCATGTTTTGCCTTATTGTTTGTGCCTGTTCGGTCTTAGGAAGTCTTGTTCTACTCCCCAAGTCAAAAACCCATTCTTCCCAATTTTCTTCCATTCCCTTTAGAGTTTTAACTTTATCTCTTTAATCTGTCTGGATTTTGAGATGCAAGGCAGGCTTTAGCTGTATTTTTCCCCCCTACTTTAGGCTTGTTTTTCAGATACTAAGGGATCTCTCCCTTCTTCATTGTCCTGTGGCACCCCCTTTTCCATAGACTGTTAGCAAGTTCCCGAGCATGTGGGAGCCTCACTCCAAGTGCTGTATTCCGTACCACTGGCGGTTGGCTTTTTCTTTGCCCTTAACCACATTGTTTTTCTCTGTGGCTCTGCAGTGTGTCTTAATATGACATACTTGTGCTTTAAAAAATCTAAATGGGGCCGGGCGCGGTGGTTCACACCTGTAATCCCAGCACTTTGGGAGGCTGAGCCGGCCAGATCACCTGAGGTCAGGAGTTCAAGACCAGCCTGGCCAACACGGAGAAACCCCATCTCTACTAAAAATACAAAATTAGCCAGGCATGGTGGTGCATGCCTGTAATCTCAGCTACTTGGGAGGCTGAGGCAGGAGAATCACCTGAACCCAGGAGGCAGAGGTTGTGGTGAACCAAGATCGTGCCATTGCACTGCACTCCAGCATGGGCAACAAGAGCAAAACTCTGTCTAAAAAAAAAAAAAAAAAAAAAGTCTAAACAGGGAAAGGGCAACCCAAGGTAGTAGAGTACCACACATAAGCCAAGACCTGGAAACCTCTTCCCCCAACTCTTTACTTAACCAGCTCCTTCTTACCTTGAGTCCTTGACCTGAACGTCCCCTCCCGAGAGAAGCTGGACCTGCTTGCCTTATATAAAATGCCCTCATCACTCCCTATCGTAGTCCTGTACTCTCCTGCATATGCAACACACACACTTTGTAATTTAACATGCAGTTGCTTATTGATGGTCTGTTTTCTTCACCAATCAGCAAACTCTCCAAGGGCAGAAAGTCATTTTGTCTTCCTGCCCAGCACACCCGCAGGGCCACACCGAGAGTTAGTTTAGGCTCTAGGTTAAGCACATCACATGGGTTGGCTTATTAATCTCCCGTCCCATCTCTGTGAGATGGGTCCTATTATTCTCTCCATTTTATAGATGGGGAAACTGCGACACAGAGAGGTTTAGCAAATTGCCTAACACCACACAGCTGGAAAGTAGATGAGCTTGGATTTGACCCCAAACAGTCTGGCTGGGGAGTTCATGTTCATATCCGTTTGCTATACCACCTCTCCATACCACATTCATAGGGTGTACAGTAACTGAATGAAAGAATGAACAAATGCAGGGAAGAACGGGAAGGTGGACCGGATGATTCCAACAGCATTAGCAAACACATTTGGGTGCAGCTTCCATTTCTAAGTTGTTATGCTCTAAAAAGAGTTATTTTTCCTCTAAGATGATGATTTTAATAAATTATAGAAAATTCTTTGGCTATTGCTTTTTACGTTATGACCTGGGTGGAGCACAGGAGAGTGATGAATGACTTTTTAAATTTCTTCACATTGGGATAAGGAACTCTCCAAGACAAGACCTCATGTAGAATGTATAATTAATTATTATTCACACTTAATACAGTTAGATAATGTGAACACATACTTTCCATTAATTTATGTGACTGATTCCTCATCATTTTCCCATAGGTATAGTTCACTGATTTCTCGAGTTATTAAAAATTAAAATTCATATTAGGGAGTTACAGGAGCCTGGTGTCCCTATGCCTATTTTTAGTCTAAAGTCACAAGCTGGGTGGGAGCTTAACGCAACTGCTTCCTTTGGACAATTATTTTGTTGTTGTTGTTGAGATGGGGTCTTACTATGTGGCTCAGGCAGGTCTCAAAGTCCTGGCCTCAAGCAATCCTCCTGCCTTGGCTTCCCAAAGCCCTGAGATTATAGGTGCCAACACCGTGCCTGGCCTTATTTATTTATTTATTGACAATTCTGAATTAAAGCATGTGGATGCATTTACTCTTTTATTTGTTAATTCCTCAAAGGTTGACCAGTGACAGTTGATTGGTGACAATCCTGGGCCCGCATGCTTGGAGGGCTACAGGGAAGACCAGCAGGTGTTTGTTCCCAGTGAGCCCAGTGCCTGCTGGGGAAGGTGGACAACGACCAGCTGCTGAGTGCTACCCAGGAGGCTGGGGACGAAGGGTACCTGGCCTAGACTGGGGAGGGGGCAGGAGAAGCTGATATCTGAGCTGACCTTTGGAGGGAAAGTGGGAGTTAGACAGATGGAGAAGGGAGGGAAAGGCATTCCAGAAGCAGAAACAGCATGTGCAAAGCATAGGAGGCAAGAAAGGCATGGAAGCTTCTAGAAGGCCAAATACTTCAAGGGAGGAAGCACAAACATAGGGCAGTGGGAGTGCATGCTGGAGAGGGGCAGGGGGCATCATAAAGTGCTGAAGAAAAAGAGAGAGGATAGTACTTTCCAGAAACCTCCATACAGGAATCTAAACACTTAGGGTGATCACAGATCCTTGAAGCTCATAGAGACCAACTCACCCATTATAAAGGTGAGAAAACTGAGGCCCACCTGCTTTAAAAACAAAAACAAAAAACCTTCATACCAAATGAATTCATCCCTGCCAAGGTCTCTGGGGCTAATACTCTCCATATGGCAGGTGCATTTACATTCCAGTTCCTGAGCACTACTCAGAAGGGACTTTCAAGAGGCATGACATTGCAGACAGGAGTCCAACACTTCCCGCTGCCCATGCCATCAGGAAGCTCTGCAGGTGGAATTATTCAGATCAGAGAACTGCAGGTGCCCTCCTGGTTACAACACAACCAGAGCCACTCCTGATTCGCATATTCTGCATAACTTTACATAAAGCATTGACAAGTCTCAGAGCCTGTAAAAATAAAACTAATTAGAGTAGTGTCTTGCCCTAGTATCCAGATTTTGCATCTAAGAGGAGGGGAAGGGTCATCTTTGTCCTCTCTACTGCCCACTTGAATACAGCTCTTGGGGCTGGTGAGGGAGAGAAAGAGCCAAGGACAGTACTGACTTGGAGTCAGGCTGGGTTCTAATCTTAGCATTTCTGTTTCCTATGTGTGCAACCTTGAGAAAACCATGTCACTCATTGAAATCAATAGGGGGCCACCAACCCTATATATACAAAGGAGTGAGTAGAGGCAAATGCACTCGTATGTCCAGCATGCCTGCCACAATGTCCAACACATATTCAACATTCAGCAAATATTTAGATATGTGGGTCTGATCCAGGTGCAGCAAAATTTCCCACCTAATAATCAATGCCAGAAAATTTTAATCTCATTTCTGAACGAATTTCTTGCCTATACCTCCCAGAAAGGAAATGACCCATATCCCTAAAACCAAAGGGAAATCCCAGGTCCCGAGAAAATCACCATTGACTGCAGAGTTTGTGAAATCAGAACATAAAATCCAACCTAGTGAGAAAACTGAAGCCCAGAACAGGAAAGTAAAAATCAAGGGCTGGAACCTAGGTTTCTCAACTTCCTGCTGGAGTTTCCACAACTGCCCCCCGTAGACCTGGATTGAGGACATTTTTTCTTTTTTCTTTTTTCTTTTTTTTTTCCTGTTTTGGCAGTCCTTGGGATTCCAACCCCTCACAGATAAATCTGGCTAGAGGTTCCAAAGATCAATGCTGCTTTCGATACTCTCTCCCTGCGGCAAGCTCACGACATATTTTTTCACAAGTAATAATTAGCGACAGAAATATCTGACCTACTTACAACTCCACAAATACACACACTTGGCTGCCTGCACATCAGCTCCAAGGCCGTCAGAAGGAGCCTGTTTGGGAATAGCTTTTTTTAAGGCGGTTGGATGACACTTCTGCGGTGGGCAGTTTGGGATGCTAATTTCTACCCACCTTATCTTTCAAGACTGGCACTGCCCCTCTGTGCCCTGCCTCCTCGCCATCGAGGTGGCTTTTCAGGCCCTGAAGCTGGTGATTATTTTTACATACAGTTCCCACAAGCAGAGGGGGCACTGAGTCGTCGTTGGAAAGACAGATTATGCGTAGATCTTTTCTGATTTCTCAAAGCCACTTAGGTGACGTTGTGGGGTTTTTTTGTTTGTTTTGGTTTTTTTTAATGCTAAACAAAAAAGGATAGTCTGGTGAATGTCCAGTTGTATAGTGTTAGTTCTGCCCTTGCATTTTGTAAACCCAGCCCTTCAACGTTCGGTCCGAGTTTCCTACTCATCTCCCCTGTGTATCTTTACCTCGTCCCAGGAGAACACTCCTCCTTTTCCCTTGCCCTCAAATGCTTTCCTAGAGTTTAAAATGTTCTTAACAAAATTAAACTGTGCAGGATCTGTGGTCCTGGGACAGGGCAGGGACAGGCCAGTGCTGGAAGACCTCAGTCATATGGCCAGAACATTCTGGAGCTGCCCTGTGGGAGGCTGTGGTCCCTTCCAACTGCCTCTCCCAGAACCCCAGCACCACCAACTGTTGGGATTTAGCCTTCAAGCGACACCCGCTGTACTGCTACCTGCTAGTGAGGCATGGTGCAGGCTGGTGACAGTAGCGGGGGCACCTTAGTTGAGTTCCGTAAGTGTTTATGGGGTACCTGCTATTGAGCCTGGAGACGCGGTGAGTAAGACCTGTCCTGTCCTTTCCAGTGCAGTTTATGGCTTTGGGCTGCCTTAAGCTGCCAGCGAAAGAAACCCAAGCTACCAGGACTTTAAATATCCCTGAAACTAAATAGATTCAGGAAATGTGTAGTGAATGACCGGAGGGGAGAATATGGCACAGGATGGGAGACGGGAGGGGACTTCCTCCAGCCAGCGGACATCAGAGAAGGGTTCGTGGGAGACACGCACCTGCACCCTATCTTATTAGTGTTTTCCAGGTGGGGATGGGGTCAGAGGGAAAGGCCACTGCAGCCCAAGGGAGCAGCTTGTGCAAAGGCAGAAAGGTCAGTGGAGAACGTGGAGCGTCTGGGAAGCTGCATGAAAGTCAAAGGCAGTGTGGAAACTGAGGTTGGAGTGAGAGGTATGATGAGACTGGAAGGAACTTTGGAGAACATGGAAAGGATTCAGACTCTAACATTAGGGCAAAGGGGAATCAGTCAATTGCTTTAAGAAAGGAGTCACATGATTCAGTTTGGACTTTATAGGTTCCTAGTGACAAGCACCATCTGGATGAGAAAAAAAATAGGAAGATTCTTCACAACTCTCCCACTCCCCATTCCCCAACCCAGGGCCCATGCCAGCCAGGACACTGGTATCAGGGCCCATGCCAGCCAGGACACTGGTAGCTGTCCTTCTCTAACCTTCAAAAGGTACACAAAAGTTAAAGAATGAGCCCGGGTGCGGTGGCTTATGCCTGTAATCCCAGCACTTTGGGAGGCCGAGATGGGTGGATCACCTGAGATCAGGAGTTCGAGACCATCCTGGTCAACATGGCAAAACCCTGTCTCTACTGAAAATACAAAAATTAGCCGGGCATGGTGGTGCATGCCTATAGTCCCAGCTACTCAGGAGGCTGAGGCAGGAGTGGCTTGAACCTGGGAGGCAGAAGTTGCAGTGAGCCAAGATCATGCCACTGCACTCCAGCCTGGGCAATGGAGCGAGACGCTGTCTTTTAAAAAAAAAAAAAAAAAAAAAAAAAGGTGAAGAATGAGAACACTGGCAACAATGCAGCACTTTTGGGAGGTCAAGTCCTAGTGGGGCAGGAGGAGGAGGAAGCAGGAGAAGGTTGCTGTGGCAGTGCCTCCGGAGGCACAGTTCTGCCATCCTACATCAATCGACGTACATGGCAGCCTGCACAGCTCTCTCTGTGGGTGTGGGGTTGCCTGTCTGCTTTGCACTTTTTAAAAAACTAAACAGATCATGTTTACTGCGATTTTATATTTGCTAATGTTTTAGAAAAGATATATGCTGGCATTATGTGACTAATGAAGACCTGCAAGCATTTCAGTGGCATTCTCTAGTTGTTACGATGTTGTGCACGTTCCCCAGTTTGAGATGAGAAGTTAGTTTGCCTTCCTTCTTTTCTTCTTGAACTTTATTGATATCATCTGAGGCTTGGGGATCCAGGCTATAATTGTTACATTATTGGCCTTTTGTCATATAACTGCCGTTATAATTATACATTTGGATTTTTTTGTATTCTGTTGTTGCCAGATTTATAATAATTTAAAATTCTGTCTGTTTTAACTAAAATTGGTGTTGTTGCCCATTCTTTTTTGTTTTGCTTTGTTTTTGTTTTTGTTTTTTTTAAGACAGAGTTTTGCTCTTGTTGCCCAGGCTGGAGTGCAATGGTGGGATCTCAACTCACTGCAACCTCCGCCTACAGGTTCAAGCGATTCTCCTGCCTCAGCCTCCGGAGTAGTGGGGATCACAGCCATGCACCACCAAGCCAGGCTAATGTTTTTGTGTTTTTAATAGTGGTGGGGTTGCTCCATATTGGTCAGGCTGGTCTCGAAGTCCCGACCTCAGGTGATCCACCTGCCCCGGCATCCCAAAGTGCTAGGATTACAGGCATGATCTACCGCGCCCAGCCACCAGTTCTTTTTATATCAGGATTTCTTCATACCTGTGCTCTTAATTTTGTTTCATCCCTCAATAGGTTGGAGTACTTCCTCAAGTAATTTTTTTAAAAAGAGGTACAGAGGTAGTATATTTTCTGAGCCATTGCATGTCTGAGAATAAATTTCTTTTGCTTTCTTACTTAAATGCAAGTTGGCTAGGTCTAGAATTCTTGGCTTACAATATTTTCAAACTTCTTAGATGCTTTGCCGTGGTCTGATAATGGCTGTGGAGTGAAGTAGTTTGGAAAAGCACAGATTAAAGTCCTAGACTGCCTATGGCCAAATAACGGCTCCGTCATCTGCTGTGTGACATTGGGCAGATTACTTAACTTCTCTGTGTCTCAGCTTGATCTGTTAGCGGAGATGACAATGACAGGACCTATCTCATAGAAGGACAGAATGAGCAAATGTGTGTACAGCACTTAGTTCATGCCTGGGACATAGTAAGCCTGATGTGCATGTTCACCCCTATCAGTTGACCATTTAGGATTGCTCTCCATCCCTTCCTCCCCGCATCCTTTGTATATAGCTGCCTTTTCTGCCTGGATAATTTTTAGGACTTTTCCTTTTGCTTTCTAATTTGAAAATTTTGCCACCACGTTGCCTGGAATGTAGAGAGTCCTTCTGATCTGCACACATAGTTCCTTTTTTAGCTCAGAAGAGTTTCTTGGTATTGCCTCTTTGACTACAATGTTTGTTTCTCTTGTTCTGAAATCTCATTCATGAACACCATTTTTTCATTCACTGGTCATCTCTTCTTTCTTCCCTATTTCTTCAAAATGATCCTATTATCAATCATCATTTTAATGTATTTTTTTCCTCTGCACTCTTCCTCCAAATCACCAATTCAACGATCTGAGGCATCAGTTAGGTCTGCTGTGACGACCACTAGGGTGGCCATTGTGCTTTTCTGTTTTCCTTGCAACCTGTCCTTGTCTCTCTCACCTACCTCCTTTTCTATCTCATCTTGTTGCTTTCTGCAGGCTTTCTACCTTCTTGTGCTCTACTGAGGATGGCTGAAATGACCTGTGGTGGGTCATTTTGGAGGTTTGCTCACCCACCGTTTCCCTTGTACTACAATTGTTTCATCCACAGCATCCATGTTGGTTTTTTCCTTCCTAACTCATCTGCACATGAGGCCAGATGATGGATCAGCTCTCTCTCCACTGACTGGTGATCTCCTCCAGCCCTTCAGTGGGAGGGGAAGTTGACGTTTGCAAATAGCAGTCAAATTTCCAATTGCTAGCAAATTTCCATGTAGTGAAACTCTGATCTTCTGTGACTTCCTCCTACCTCCATCATCTACGTCTCTGTATTTTGAGTGAGGTTGCCATGCACGTTGGACCAAGGTTGGGCAGAAGTTCCTTGTGAAAGCACTTTGGGCTTCTGTCTCAGTGCCCCCATGTCAGTTGCCTCCAAGGCCCTGGCAAATGCAAGCATGACATCTAAAGAGGCTGCCCTTCCTCCCCACTCAGCCTCCTCCTTATGGTAGGAGACCCCAGAGCTTCGGTGACATCCATTTACATTGGTAAAACAAATAGTCACATAACATGAGCAGAGAAACACCATCTTTCCTTTAATCCCCTGCAGGGCCAGCGGTTTGCTAATTCTGCTTCTCTTAGGCATAGGGTACAATGTGCCTACCCCTGCTGGCACATGTGTTCAGGGTGTGGCTGCCTGCCACCTCCCAATTCTTCCCTTGGCACCAGCATGGGGAAAGCCATAACACCAAGGGGCTCAGAACTGATGCCCTGGTCACCTGCTCCTTCAAGGTGGCTCAGATCAGTGTGATGCCATCTTTCTAAATCCATCCCTACAGAAGAGGTCCTCTATTTATGGTACTGGAGTCACCTTGTGACAAGGATTCTTGGCTTGCCCAAACTTTAGTCAGACTCCTGAACCTTCTCCTAGGCCCATCTGTGCACTTCCTTACGAAGTCCAGTTTTAGCAAAAGAGCCCTGCTAAGTCAGTGTAGCAGCAACCCCCATCCTTGATATCTGATCATCCTCCATATCTGATCAGGTTCCTCACCCACCACCATCCCCCAGAGGATGTCTCATCTCCCTGGCCTGCCTTCAACCGCAATCCCCAGAATCCTGTTAGGTAGGTTTAACCAGAATCCCCCTCACCCTGAAGGTTTCATCTTAGTAATTTTCCACCCACTGACCCCACCCTGCCCCTCGGCTATAAGTCCCACCTGCCCATGCTGTCTTCAGAGTTGAGTTCAATCTCTCCCCCTGTTGCAATGATCCCTATACCTATATCAAGGGTCCTAAGTAAAGTCTTTGTTACCATGCTTTTAACAAGTGTCACTGAAGTGTTTTTCCTTTAACTCCTGCATGAGAACCACCTGAATCCTGGAGCCCATCCTGAAATGCTCTGAGTCACAATCTCTGGTGGGTCTGCCCAGAAGTCTACATTTTAAACAATCCCTCTCTAATTTTAATGCCATATCAAGTTTGAGAACTACCCCCTAATAGGGTCTTGAAGCTCTATTTTTGGCACAACCCACATCCCTTGATGGAAAAAGATTTTGCTCCTAGTCTGAAGCATAGTTCTCACATTGGTCCATTCGTTGGTGTTAGACTCTCCGTGTTTATTGAAGGGGGATGATTTGGGGGGAGCAGAGGCAGAAGCAGTAACCTTGGGAGCAAAGCATGGGTCATGGCCCAGGCTTTTTTTCTGCCTCTATATCCTCAAGAGACTTTTCCCTGGTAAAATTGTGCAGATACTGTGGCTTGTGTACGGCTCACAGCTCAGGCACAAACAGCGGAGTTCATTAATTCTCATTTCCAGGCACGCCATCATCATCAATCCAGGCAGGCCCCCTCCACACTTTGTTTTATTGAATTCTCTCAGTGCCCCACCCTGCCCCCACCACTTCCTACCAGCACCAGCTCTAGGAGGATGACCAATGGGAGAGATTGCTCAGGCCTGAGGGGTTTCCTGGGACATTGGACTTTCAGAGCTCAAACTGAGGAAGTCCAGTGAGGAAATCCTCCCTCACTCTCACCCCCTCCTTCTTTCCCTTCCTCTCTCCTTTCCTCCTTCCCACATTCATGGGGCACCCGTCTGTACTGGAGGTGAGCACGGTCAGGGCTCTGCCCTTAGGGAGCTCGCTGGGCAGTGGGGCACTGGGGGAGTGGAGCGCTCCAGGCAGAGGAGTCAGCCCTGAGAAGGCCTGGAGGTATTGGGTGCGGCAGAGTTGGACAGACAGGATTAATGGGGCAGTGGAGAGGTCAGGCCTGCGTCCTACTCCAGGACCCACTCATTACCCACAGCACCTAGCAAAGCCATCCACTTGTTCTAGGGCAGGGCACAAGGCTCAGGGATGACTACATGTTTCCCAGGAGCCCTGTGGATTGGGCCCGGGAGCTTAGAGCTGGGACAAGAACCAGGGAAAGGCTTCAGTCACTGACTGGTGTCATCTGGGAAGTGGCCACAAGGTGGTAGCAGAGGATCGGTGGTGTCACCTGGCTGCTGACTGTGGCTGCGGCCATAGATAGCAGAGCCAGTCTCTGTGCCAGATCCTGGGACAACATGGTCACAACCCTGATGAATGGAGAGGGTCAGAGTCAAGTCAGAAATGCATGTATGTGCATGTATGTGGGCATGTGTGTCAGTATACGTATGTCCATGCATGTTGTGGTATATGCATATGCACGCCTGTATGTTGTGTGTGCAATGTGTATGTGTGCATGCATACATGTGTGGACGTGGCATACACATGTATATCTGCTCACATGGGTGCGCTTACATGTGCACATCTATATACACATATGCACGCCTTGTGTGCACACGTGTTGTGCATATGAGTGTGAGCATTTGTGTATGTGTTGTGCATACGTATGTGTGCATGGGTCTGTATATATATGGGCATATGTGTGTGCATATGATTCATGCCCATGTGTAGATGTGTGTGTGTGCGTGTGTGTGTGTGTGTTGGCTTCCCCATCCCGAGCCTTCCAAGGGTCTGTCTCAGGGATGACAGATGACTGAGGTTCCCAGGAAACCAAGATGACGGACACTAAAGCTGCAGCTGAAGATTGTTCAGGACTCTGCCAAGCAGTCGCCCACAGCCGAAAACTATGGGTGGAAAGCCTGCCAAATGCTAAGCCACCTGTGCGCTAAGCCGAGCGCAGGGAAATGTACAGCTTGTGGAAGGTGTTGCAACCACCAGCAATACAGTATTTCTGGTGGTCAGGGAAGACCTCTGTGTGAAGTGACCTTTAAGCAGACACAGGAAGGAAGTGAGGGCTCTAGGCAGGCGGATGTGGAGAGAGAGGGTCCAGGTGCTCCCAGGGTGGGGTTGTGTTTGGGACAATCAAGCAGCAGCAAGGGGTGGGTGAGTGAGCAGGGAGTTGGAGAAATTAAAGTTGGGGGTGGGGGCATGTGATTCTGAAGCCCACTTGGGTCCCGGCCGCCTTTGGCTTCATCTCCGCCACCTGGCTGCTCCTCCCCTCTCACCTGGACACCCGCAACAGCTCCCGAGCCTGGGGAAGAAGCCCAGAAGCTTCGGGTCCTGATGCAGCCTCATTTTTCCTCCTTCCAAGTCTTGGCGCCACCCTCTCCCCTGCCCCAGCCGTTCCCTTGTCTTCTGCTCCTCCCACTGAATTGGACATCTGAATCCCACTCAACCTTCCAGGCCCACCTCACCCCTCACCTCCTCCAAGAAGCCTTTCCTGCCTTCTGAGCCTCTCACCTCACAGCCCAGGGTGGGTTGGTTGTGTCCCCATGGCCAGTCCCTCAGGACTCCCGAGGATAGAGGCCCTCCACAGCACTCTCTCCTCCCCATCCTTTCCAACTCATGGGACAGGAAGCTACACAGTCATCTTGGATGATCTGAGGGGAGGGGACTGTCCAGGATGGTCTACTTGGCTGGGCTGGGAGGAGAGTAGCACACTGGGTTTGTGGCCACCATCCCCGAGGCCCTGGATGTCAAAACTTCTAAATTTTGTCTTCCAGTGTTAAAGGGTAGGCTCTGGAACCACACTGCCTGGATTGAGTCCTAAATCCACCACTGAGCAGCTGAGTGATCTTGGGAAAGTTACTAGCCTCTCTGTGCTTTATTTCCCCATGTGCAAAACAAGGATAATAGTAGGGCTGTTGTAGTGTATACGTAAAAAGCACTGAGTTCAGCAGCACATGGCAGAGCTACGACTTACAGAATTATTAGCTACAGTTGTTACTACTAGGTTCAAATCTAGCTGCATCTCTGTGATCTTGGACAAGTCAGTTAACATCTGGACCACCAAAGCCCAGCCACTGTCCCCTGGCATCTCAAGTGTGCTTGTGCACGCGCGCACACACACACATACACAATGGATTTTGTTTTGTTTTGTTTTGTTTTGTTTGAGACAGGGTCTCGCTCTGTCGCCCAGGCTGGAGTGCAGTGGTGCGATCTTGGCTCATTGCAACCTCCACTTCCCAGGTTCAAGCGAGTCTCCGGCCTCAACCTCCCGAGTCGCTGGGACTATAGGCATGTGCCACCACACTTGGCTAATTTTTGTATTTTTAGTAGAGATGGGGTTTCACCACATTGGCAAGGCTGGTCTCAAACTCCTCAAGTGATCTGCCCACCTCGGCCTCCCGAAGTGTTGGGATTACAGACATGAGCCACCGCGCACAGCCAACACAAAATGTTTGTTCACTTGTTTACTGTCTGCCTTCCCTATTGCAGACCTGAACGTAAGCTCCATGAGGCAGAGCGTTGGTGCCGTTCAACAGTGAAGCACCAGCTCCCAACAAAGTGTCTGGCAAATGATAGGTGCTCAATCATTATTTGATAAACAAATGAACACACGTGGACTTCCTTCATTTGTCAAACAGGGGATGATCATTCCTGTCTCACAAGGCTGCTGTTGGAAATGAATGAGACCACAACACATGAAAGCCATTCAATTTTCCTCTACTAGTGGGAGAAGCATCTGGGGATGGCTATCTTGGAAGTGGACGCCAGGAGGCAGCAAAGGGCCAAGTCACTCAGGACACACTTAATCCTTGCGAGGATTTCCAACCCACCAGCAAGCAGGCAGAGGGAGCAGAAGAGACGAGGGGGGCCCTCTTGCAGCTCCTGCCATGTGCCAGGGAGCTGTAGGCTCTCGCGGAGCAGATTTATGCACCTCACTCGTTCCTTCAGCAAGCCTTAATTGGGTCACAGAGAGGTAAACAGATTCTCACTCTCGTGGAGCTCTGAGCCTAGCAAGGAGACAGCCTCTGGACACACAATCAGAGGAAGGTGTGCGCTGAAGGCAGCAGGCCTTCAAGTGCCCTTGAGCACAATGACCCTGTGTTTTCGGCTGAGATGTGATAGCTGAGCAAGAGTTAACCAGTGAAGAGGAAGGGAGATGTGAGAGCTTCAGACAGATGGAAGAGCCTGTGCAAAGGCCCCAAGGCAGGGAAAGGCAAGTCCATTTCATCTTCGGCCCAGAGACAAAAAGTGACTCTCCAAGATGACACTTTGAGAAGCAGAGCCCAGCTTTCTTGCTTCCCCTCCAGGCTCCGTCCCTCTTCCCTAGTTTCCCTTCCAACAAGCTTCATCTCTGCTGTAGCAGCAGCTGGGCCGGAGGCAGAGGAATTTTGGCCCTGACACAGCCTGACCCAACTTCCCCAGAATATGAGCTCATAAGAGATTTTAATTTTGATGTCTAGACTAAGACAATGACCAAATGTCCTAGGGCGAATGAGGCTGATAAGAGCCTATATTTGGGGGAAACGAGGCAGCCCTCTCTGTTTTCATGTTTCAGAGTGGCCCTTGGCCAGGGCAAGGGGGCTGTGGAGGCCAGTGGAGCTAAGCATGGAGGCTTCTAACAGAGTGAGCGCATTGGCTGGGACTCAGAGATGCTTGGAAAGTTGCAGTTAAGACTGACCCTCATCTAGATGAGCATTCCAAGGAGGCTTAGCCTGGGACAGGGCAACCCTGTTTTATCAGTGGGAATAGATAAGGTTATACTGGAAACAAAACAACTGCTAAATCCAAGAGGCTTCAAACCGTAAAGATATATTTCTCACTCATGCAGAGTCAACTTCATGCTGGCTGGGCGTGGCCCCTGGGTACCAGCCCAGGAGGAGAGCAAGGGAAAAATTGGAGCATCTGTAATTGAATGCTTCCACCCAGCGGCCACAGCCAGGTGCATCCATGTCCAAGGTCAGGATGGTGGCTTGGTGCTGTCATCCCCTGTGCTGGAGAAGGAAGAGGCCCGGGAACATAGAGCAAGCATGGGTGTCCATCTCCCCACCGCAGCACAAACAGAGATGCCTGGGGAGCCACAGTGGGAGCCAGATCTCATTTAGCCAGTTGTCCCTAAAAGACAAGGCCTTGGGCTGGGCAACCTACCTCGAACAGTTGTGTCATTCATGAGCAATTACCCTCTGCCCCATGCTCCGGGGGTGTTAGGACATTTAATCCTCCCAGCAACACCGTTAGGCAGGTACTGATGTTCTCCCCCATTTTACAAATGAGAAAACTGAGGCATAGAAAGGTTAGACAATCTGGCTGAGTCCACCCAGCATGTAAATGCCAAAGTGAGACATCACACCAGGCGTCCCATCTCCGAACCTGTGCCCCTAGCCACCAAACAGATGTTGAGAAAGATTGGGATACCCCACAAAGAAAGGCCTGGGGGCCAGGGCAGGGGAGCCGGGGTGGGTGTAGGATGCAGAGGGCTACTGACACAAGTGCTTGCAGCTTTGCAGGGAGAAAAAGAGAGGGGGAAGAGGGGTTTTATGAGGAGCAGCTTCTGTGGTAAGCAAAGCTTTGAGTGGAGGTTGGGGAAGGAGGATTGTTAGGACTTTTTTTGCCACAGGATGCAAGTCCTGACTTTGTATTGTAGATTTCAGCAGAGATTTATGGCTTTTCCATGCCTTTTTCTTTTACAATTATTTTCTTTTTTTTTTTCTTTTTCTTTTTCTTTTTTTTTTTTTTTTTTTTTTTTGAGACAGAGTCTTGCACTGTCACCCAGGCTAAAGTGCAGTGGCATGATCTCAGCTCATTGCAACCTTCGCCTCCCAGGTTCAAGCAGTTCTCCTGACTCAGCCTCCTGAGTAGCTGGGATTAAAGGCACGTATCACCCTGCCTGGCTAATTTTTTTTTATTTTTTTTATTTTTTTAATTTTTAGTAGAGATGGGGTTTCACCATGTTGGCCAAGCTGGTCTCGAACTCCTGACCTCGTGATCCACCCGTCTTGGCCTCCTTGCTGGGATTACAGGTGTGAGCCACCATGCCCAGCCTATTTGCATTTTTTGGTGTTGGGTTTTTTTTTCCCCTAATCTGGAAGGTTTTCTAACACATAGAATAGTTGAAAGAATACCCCTATCTGAGATTCACCATTAACATCTGACTGTATCCCCTTCATCAAGCTCTCTCTCTATTTCTCTTCTTCCTCCCCCTCTTTTGCCAAACCATCCAAAATTAAGTTGCAGACATCATGATACTCCACCCCCAAATACCTCTCTATCTCTCAGGACCAAGGTCATCCTCCTACGTAATCTCACACCAGTGCCACACCAGGGATAATCAGCGTTGGGCAACGTCACCCAACACAAAGTCCACACTCGCTTTCCACCATTGCTCCATAACATGCTGCTGTTTATTTTTCCAATCCAGGATCCTGTCAAGTGTCATGCACGGCATTTGGTGGTGTGTATCCCCCGACTCTGCTCCTCATGACACTAAATCTGAACAATCCAGGCCACATGTCCTGCAGAATAGCCCACGATTCCCAGGTTAGCTTCAGGCAGAACTTTTCCAGCAAGGGCCACACATCCTGCCAGCCCACAGCACGTGGACACGGCCCAGCCTGACTGCTTTGGGGAGGTGCTGGCTGCCCGGCCCTGCCATCCTCAATGCACACCCCCCTCTGCAGTGAATACAAAATCTCTGGAGTGATACTTCAAAATCTTGTTCCCCAGCCACTTGTATTCCATGGTCTCTTCACATGCACTGATGATACTCACCTGAATCACTTATCACACTAGAGGTTATGAATGTTGATTTTCTAATTTTTTTAAAGATAGGGTCTGGCTCTGTTGTCTAGGCTGGAGTGCAGTGGCACAATTATAGCTCACTGCAGCCTCAAATTCCTAGGCTCAAGTCGTCCTGCCTCAGCCTCCCGAGCAACTGGGACTACAGGCATGAGCCACCACACCCAGCTAATTTTTAAACTTTTTTTTACAGATGGGGTCTTGCTATATTGTCCAACATGAGATGGTGTCTTGCTATATAGTCTCCAACTCCTGGCCTCCAGTGATCCTCCCACCTCGGCCTCCCAATAATTATTTACATAGATAACAAGAGGAGGCCTGGTTCTTTTGATGCAGAACTATCTGAGACTTGTCTCCGGCCCCCCAGTGCCTTCCAGGTCACCCTGATGGCAGGTGGTAGGAGGATGGGCAGGCTATCATGGTAGAGGAGGCTGGTGCCAGGCCCAGTTCCATCACTAACTGCCTGTGGGGCCCAAGTTGGTCTCAGAACCAGCAGCACTGACTCACCTGGGAGATGGTTGGAAATCCAGGCCTCCAAGTAGGAATCTGCATCCCAATGACTCCAGGGGACCTGTGTGTAAGTGAACAGAGTCTGGCAAGAGATGGCCCAAGGAACCCCATAAGCCTCTCTGAGCTTGAGCCTTTCAAGGTTCAGACCATGAGTCAAACAGGCTCAGGCCCATGTTTTTCAGAAAAGCAGATTCTAATACCCGCCTACACAAGAAGGTGATGAAGGTTATGATGACAACAGCAACAACAACTGCCATTTCTAAGGAAGGAAAACGAGCTTGGACATTTCACCAAGGTTTCTGAATAGTATGTTTGTAATCAATAAGAAGGGTAGAATTTGTAGAGGGGGGGCCTGGGGGTCATTAATCAGAAATGTGATGGGTTGGGTTGACCTGTTCTATCACAGGGCCACACGGACAGTCTTTCTAAAGTTTCTGCACTGCAGAAAGAGAATAGCCCACGCCAGGGGCTGGCAGGAGGGAGCAGGGACAGAGGGGATGGGAGGGAAGAGGAGGCCGGGTGCGTGGCAGAGCACAGTGAGGCAAAAGCCTGCAATTGCCTTGAGTGTCCTTAGCCTCATGTGTTCGCTTCCAAATTCATGTCAAATTCTCCTGTTTCATAATAAATCCATGTTTGTTTCAATATTTTAAAATGGTTTTAAACTGCCATCAGGAGAACATCAGTTTCCTATCCTATTCATCCCACAGCTTTGTCCCTCCCCAAAGCAGCCCTGGGCCCCAGGGATTTGTGAAGTTTCCAGCAGAGAGGGACCCAGCAGAGAGGAACCGATCCACAGCTGCAGGAGGCCTTGGGGTGTGGATAGGCATTCACAGCTGCAGAGAGACAAGGAGGCTCCGATTTGTCCAGAATCTCAACTGGGTGAGATGCTTCTGCTCCACACAATCCTCACCTGTGTCCAGTGCTTTCATCTGCAAGGCTTTTACTCCAAACTCCCCTCCCATCAGGTTTTATACAAGCTCCATGGGCCCCGCTGGCCAGGCATCATGACCATCCCATTCTACAGATGAAAGAGGCTGAGGCACAGAGCAGCGCAGCAGTTCATCTGAGAGTGCATGTCAAGTGACTCAGGTATTCCAACTTCTGGACCAGTGAGTCTTCCTGCTGGCCTGGCCCGGAAGTCTCATCCCTTCCCCTATGCAGAGGGAGGCATCTTCCAGTAGGACAAGCAGGATGTGGTGCACTTGCCCGGCAGTGTTGCCAGGGGTGGAGGAGAAAGGTTCCGTCTGCCTACTCCAGGGTAATCAGAGCCTCAGGAAAGGAGGCTGTTCCACATCAGCGGTCAAGTGAGAGGAAGGGGAGACTGGGAGAGCCATAAGTTCCCAAATCCAGGCAGCCCCAGGCTCGCCCATTTTCAGGGCCTGTGGCCACCCCAGGCTGGAGAGCAGAATGTGCACAGTTTGGGGGTTGGGGAACAGGAGTGACCTTGAAGAGGCATCAGGTTTCAGCCCGGGCGAGGATGTTTTCTCGCAGTCACTGGGATGAGATAGGTTGCCTGAGCAAATAGTAAGCTTCCTGTCCAAGAACTATGCAAGCAGAGGCTGCCTGACCTCACCCTCCAACAGGCATACTGCAGGCAACTGGCAGGCCATGTGTCGCTTCCATCCTCAGGACCCCATTCCAATAGGTGAAGCAAGTCTCAATGCTTTGGCCCTTGCCCTCACTTTTGGTTTCACCATGAGGGGTGGTGGAGGATCCCACTGAAGGCCATGTCTGCTGTCTCCATGTGGTCTGGCAGAGGACATCAAGTCTCCTGGAGAGGAGATGACCACAGAACTAGGAATCAGGAAACCCTTCCAACCCCACAGCATTGATCTATGGATGCTGTGTGTCTGAGCAAGTCACTTCACCTCTCTGAGCTGTCCATTCCCTTCTAGGCAGTGAGAATATTGCTCCTCCCACCTCAAAGGGCTGATTTTGGACACTCTTAAGAAATGGATGAGGGACCAGATTTTCAAAGTGCACTCTTGCTATCCCAGAAGACATTAGGATACTATTATCCCCATTTTGCAGATGGAAGAAAAGGAAGCCCAGAGAGGGGAAGCAGCTTTTCGAATGTCACAAAGCATGTCAGAGGCAGATTCCAGACTTGAACTCAGGGCTCCCAATCTCCGTTCAGAGTTGTCTCTCTCAAAAGACCCCATGAGCAGGATCACTGGAGAAAGGCAGGGTCCCCTCCCTTCCTGAACATGTCAGTTTTCACAGTAACTGGTGAAGGAGCCCTTTGTCTCTGCAGTAGGACTTAGCCTGACTGAACAGGAGGACACTGGCTCTCTCTCCCCTTCCTGGAGTGCAGGGGATTCCCTTCCAGAAAACCTCATGGCTCTGCCACCCACACCCAGGCTAGACAAGAAAGATGCCCACACGTACCTTGCCCTAGGAAGGCTGGGGACCCCTCCCAGGTCTGCCCCAATTGTCACTCTCATTGGAATAGCATGTCCACGTTTACAAAATGCTAGGTGACCTTGTGCAAGTCCTTCCCCCCTCACTGGGCCTCAGTTTCCCCATCCATAAGCTGTATCAGAGGTTGGGTGTCAATCTCTCACCAACGTTAGCTCAGAACCAGCTCTGGCATATGCAACAAAAATGGAAGCTTTGTTTCTTTCTTAAACCGAACAGATTAAAATATTCTGGTCCAAGGGAGCCTCGTGTGAGTCCAGTCCCCATGCGGCTCTCACATTCACAGCATCCTCCCCAAGCCCGAGGGCTCCAGATGGAAAGGCTCTTCTGGGCAGCGGGCCAGGCACATCTGCTTCCACTCAGCGCCCTCAACCGGCCGCTCTGCCAAGGCCTTGGCCCACAGCCTCTCAGGCCTTGGGGGCCTGGAGAGAGCGCCGGGTCCCATTATGGGGAGACAAAGGCCCCTGGCAGGACAACACTTGTAGCTGGCACATGGCTCTCTCGGCCCTGCAACAGCGGCCAGGCCTGCTCCCAGCCCAGACACCAGGAGGCCAGCCAGGGCAGATGCTCAGTGACTCAGGGGGCACAAAGAGAGGCCATGAGTGTTTTACACAGACGCAGGTCCTACAGGGCTGAGGGCCAGGGAGGGAAGGGCAGTCACCCAGAGGTGTGGCTGCTGGAGGGGAGGCTGAGGGGCAGCCCGGGCCTAGTGGTGGAGGAAGGTGTTGGCTTCGGCGTCAGACCTGAGTTCGAATCCTCACTGTGCCACCTCCTAGTGGGCAACCTCAGGCACACCCTTCGCCCTGTCTGGTTTCTCATCTGGAAAATGGGATGATGATGTTACCAAGTCTCACGATCACTGTGAGAATTACATAAGTCCAGGCATGCGAAATGTCTTACATGTAGTGATGCCAAGCCAAGAGTAGTTGCTGTGGTTATTGTTATTCTTATTACTACTGTAGACATTAGTGTTGGGAAGAATGAAGGAGGTCTTGGTTTTATATCCTGCTCCCAATACATTGCCCCAAACAGCAAGCAGACAGGTTTCTAGATGCCATTACAGCCACAACACAGAGGGACAGAGAAGTCCTATGGGGACTGGGTAGGTGGAAATAGCTGGGAGGTAGAGGCGGGGCCCTGAGGCCTGTCCTGTCCGTATCCTACGGTGTAGCCCCAATCCACCTTGACCACACAGGGGTTCAGGACCTACAGGCTCTGACCTGAATTCTGAGACTCTGGAGGTCTTCACTCAGCAGCATGGTTATAAAATCTATTTTAAGAGTGAAGGACAATGGAGCAAGCCCTGTGGGTCTCCTGGGACAGAATGGCCTGACCCTCTCTACCAGAGCAGTGCGACTTCACAGCAAGGGCACGGCCACCAGGTCAACAAACTTTCAGCCAGTCTTGAGGACCTCATTTCTAATGGCAAGGGCAGCCTCAGGGTCTAGGGTTCCTCTGGGGACAGAGGACAGGCTGATGTGGTAGCTGCTTTCTATAAGTCTGCACTTCTGGGATGTGGCACTTCAGGAGAGGGCACTGACCACTCCTGGGCACACTATCATTCTCTCCCCAGGAATCTGGCAGTGATGGGTTATTAGTTGATGCAGAAATATTTGCTGAACATTTACTTTGCATTCTGGGACAAATGCTGTCCAAGCAGAGCAGAGCTGTGGCTGGGAAAAAACAGGGAACAACTGTTGCCCTCAGAATGGTCAGGGAGGGCTCCTGCAAGGAGGCATCAGTGCATGAGAAGGCACGAGGTAGAAAGAAGGGAGCAGAGAGAAATATACCCCAATTTTTCTCCTTTCTCTGTGTCCAGATCTTTTGCCCAGTGATCTTATAGCTGGTTCTTATCACTAAAGAGGCAGAGTCTAGCACCAGGCACAGTGGCTCATGCCTGTAATCCCAGGAGGAGGCTGAGATAGGAGACTCACTTGAGCCCAGGAGTTCGAGACCAGCCTGGACAACATACAGAGACCCCAACTCTATAAAAAAATTTAAAAAAAAATTAGTCAGGCATAGTGGCAAACGCCTGTAGTCCCAGCTACTCAGGAGGCTGAGACAGGAGGATTGCTTGAGCCCAGGAGGGCAAGGATTCAGTGAGCCATGATTACACCATTGCACTCCAGCCTGGGAGACAGAGCAGCACCCTGTCTCAAAAAAAAAAAAAAAAAAAAAAAAGAGGCAGAGTCTATTTCCCCACCCTTTACTCTGGCCTTAGCCACGTGGTTTTCTTTGGCAGTAGGATGTTAGGAAATGGCCCACACAGAGGCTGAAAACATGCATCAGGATTCTGCCTTTTACCTTGGACCCCTGCCTTCACCCCAGCAGGTCTGCTAGGGAGAAGGAAAGGCACATGAAAGAGAAGCCTGGTTGTCTAAGCCACCCCAGCCAAGACCAGCCCAGACCAACCAACTGTCCATCAACCACCAACACGTGAGGGAGCCCAGCCAAGATCCAGATCCACAGAACCACCTGCTTCACCCACAGCTGCCTGCAAATGCTTGAGTGAACCAACCAAGACCAACCGAGACCAACCAGCACCACCAGATCTGCAGAGCTGCCCAGCCCACCCACTGCCTCCCAAGAAACCATGAATGGTTGTTGTTTCAAGTCACTAGGTTTTGGAGTGTTTTGTTACCTGGCAGTTAACTGAGACTGATAACTGATACAGGGGGAGGGCATTCCAGGCAGTGGGAACAGCAATTGCTCAGAGATAAGAAAGAGCTGGGTGAGTTGAGAGAAACCAAAAAGAAGGTCAGCATAACTGAAATGCAGTGAAGGACCAGGAGGGAGAGAGAAAATGAGATTCCAGAGGTGAATGGGAGTCAGATCACGCAGAGCCTTGAAGACCATTGAAAGGGCTTGGACACTTTTTAAGTACAGTGAAAGCCAGCGGTAGGTTTTAAGAACATAGTGGAGCTGGGCAGCAGGAGGCAGGGGCCAGGGCGGGGAAACCAGTACAGGCATTTGATGCAATTGACTTTAAACCTCCCTCTGGTCACCCTGGGGGGATGGATTAGAAGTGCCAGGAGTGGAAATGGAAAGACCAGTTATGGTCTTGCAAAACAGGTCTCAGGCACTGTTCACACCAACCCTGCAAAGTGTACATATGGGGAAACTGAGGCTGAAGGAAGGGGAGGAAATTGCCCATGGTCATACAGTGAATCCTATGGCAAGGGTATTGGGACCCTGGGCTCCTGATTTCTAGTCCAGAATTTTCCCTCCTGTTCCCCTTGGGCTTTAGCAAGGAGTCAGAGGAAAGAGGTTCACCCCCACCCGCACCCCTATCCCGAAGCTCATACACTACACCTCTGATGCTGCCTGCCATCTCTCCATCCAGCCGCCTCTCTGCCCATTTCCAACACTGGATGAAATTTCTTCTTTCCCACACTATCCTCAGTCCTCTCAGACTTTCATCTCCGGTGCTCAGGGCTGACTTGGGTTTAACTGTGATTCTTTCTGTCTTGAACGGCTTCCTAACTAACCATTCACTGCAAGGCACCCTCCACCCAGCTGCCAGAGGGATCCTTCTGGTTCTGCTCCAGAATTCTCCATGCCTGCCACCGCCTTCAGAATAAAGTCCAATCTCCCTAGCCTGGCATTCGAGTACCTCCGCGATTGGGCCACCTCTCCAGCTTGAAGAGCATGAACTCTCTAGTTGGATTGTCTGGGATTCAAACTCCACTCTCTTTGTGGGACAGGAAGAAATCTCCTAGACTCTCTGAGCCTCTACTTCCTTGAAGCTAAAATGGGTACAGCAATAGGACTCATCTTGCCCAGTCGTGGTAAGAACTGACTCACCTGCCTGCTGGTACCTGGCTGATAACCAGGGCTCAGTGAATGACTGCCCTGTTGCCGCTGCCCTCTTTGGCGGGGTGAGTTCTCATGAAACTGCACTCTGTGGGGGGTCCCTTCAGTCACCAGCATTCCTGTTTTGTTTCCGTTTCCAGCATCGTGAAGGTGAGAGTCAGGAACTTTTGATCCTATAGAGCAGCAGTCCCCAACCTTTTTGGCACCGGGAACCAGTTTTGTGGAAGACAGTTTTTCCACAGACAGGAGATGGAGATGGGGATGGGGAGGGACGGTTTCGGGATGAAACTGTTCCACCTCAGATTATCAGGCATTAGTTAGATTCCCTTAAGGAGCCTGTAGCCTAGATCCCTGGCATGCACAGTTCACAATAGTGTTTGCAATCCTATGAGCATCTAACGTCTCTGCTGATGTGACAGGAGGCGGGGCTCCGGCAGTAATGCTCACTCACCCGTAGCTCACCTCCTGCTGTGCCGCCCGGTTCCTAACAGGCCACTGGTTCCTAACAGGCCACAGACTGGTACTAGGGGTTAGGGACCCCTGCTATAGAGGACAAGAAGTTTAGATTTCCCAGGTTCATGAGTCTCAGAGTTTGTGAATATTTTATCTGTGCACACGCATGGTAACCTCCTTGAGAACCAGACCCACATCTAGTGGGGATGTGACCTGTTCACTCACCCAAGCAGTGGGCTTCGAAACCAGGCCTGGCTCCAAGCCCTCCCAGCTCACTGGCTAGGCCACCTTTCTCCATAAGATCATTCCATGGGTCTCATGGCCCTTTCCTGCCCTGGGGACTCAGATGGAACCACCTTATCCACCCGGCAACTTAAGCAGATCCTGGAGTTAATTGAGAAATCCTTTGAATGATCTTCTCAGACACGCAGAGTACTGTACTATCCTCTAAAGGCTTTTTACATGAGTAGTTATCCCTGCTCTGTACCTACTCAGTTTGCAAGAGATCTGAGGGAGTGGCTGTCTACACTATAACCCCAAAGACTGAAGCCCTCTGGCTCTACCTTCTGATTAACAACCTGATTAAGAAGGCCATTCAAAGTATTCTCAGTTAACTGAGGGATCTGCTTCAAGATGATTTTATGATCCCGCTTCTCTTCATTAAAAAAAAAAAAAACCCTAATGAATCTCTGCTTTCTCAAGTACCCTATTACATCTTAATCATCTGATTTTTCTTGTAATATAACAATCTCGTTTCTGTAAGAAGAACACATTATAAAAATGATTTAAATAATCAGTAAGGATATCAGCAGTGCTATCAACCAACTGAACTTAATTGACATTTAAGGAACGCTCCACCCAACAACAGCAGAATACACATTATCCAACCACACGGGGAGCATTCACTAAGACAGATCACATGCTGGACCATAAGAAAGTCTCAACAAATTTTAAAAGATTGAAATCATGCAGAGTATGACCTCTGGCTACAACAGAATTAAACTGAAAATCAGTAACAGAAAGATATTTTGAAAATTTCTAAATATTTGGAAATTAAAGTCATTATAAATAACACATGGGTCAAATAAGAAATCACAAGGCAAATAGGAAACATTTTGAACCAAATAAAAATGAAAACACTGTATATTAAAATGAGTGGGATGTAGCTAACAGAGTGCCTAAAGGGAACTGTATAGCTTTAAATGTTTATATTAGAAAAAAGATAGGGTTAAAATCAATAATGTAAGCTTCCACCTGAAGAAGCTTAAAAAAGAAGAGCAAATAAACCCAAAAGAAGGAGAAGGGAGGAATTATTAGTGAATAGAAATCAAAGAACTAGAAGGAGAAAAAACAAATGGAGTAAATCAATAAAACCAAAAGATGGAAAAAATAATAAATCTCTAACCAGACTGATCAAGGAAAAAAAAAGAATGAAGACACAATAACCAATATCAGGAACTCAAAAGGTACATCAACATAGACCCTAGCAGGATAATAAGGGGATTTGACAAATAGCTTTTTCCCAAAAAATTTGACAACTCAAGTGAAATGGAAAAATTTCTTGAAAGACAGAAATTACCAAAACTTAACTCGAAAACAAATAGAAAATCTGAATACTTCTATATCTATTAAGGAATTGGATTTGTAATTAAAATTTGCAAACAAAACAAATTCCAGATTTAGATAGTGTGCTGATAAATTCTATCAGACATTTAAGGAAAAATAACACGAATATTATACAAACTCTTTCAAATAACATAGAATTTTCCAACTCATTTTGGAAGGTCAGCATTCCCATGACACCAAAAGTAGACAGAGACAATGCAAGAAAAAGAAGGAAGGAAGGAAAGAAGGGAGGGAGAGAAGAAGGAACTACAAAACAATGTTCCTCATAACCAGAGAGGCACAAATCTTTATATTTTAGCAAAGTGAATCCAGCAATGTATAAAATGACTGACTACATTTATCCCAGGAACACAAAATTGGTTTAACATTTGAAAAACAATTAATATTAATCACAATATTGGATAGAATAAATGAGAAAAGCCATATGATTATTTCAATAAATTCAGGGGAAAAAAATGACAGATTTCAACCATCATGCATGATTTGAAACTCTCAGCAAGCTTGAAATAGAAGGAAATTCTTCAATTTGACAAAGAATATCTTAAAAATCTCAGGGTAAAAATCATATTTAATGGGGAAAATTTCTTTCTCACTAAAACTGGGAACAAGTCAAAATATCCATTCTCACCACTTAGATTCTATACCATACAAGAAGCACTAACCAATGCAATAAAGCATGAAACAGAAATAAAATACACAATCCTAATAAAATACATACATGTGGGATGAGACAGAGTAAAACAATATTTTAAAATGAAAACACAAGCCCCATAATTGTATACATAGAAAATCCTAAGGAATCTAATAAAAAGCCACTAGAACTAATGAATGAGTTTAGCACAGTTCCAAGATATAAAGTCAATGTTCAAAAATAAATTGTATTTCTATGTACTGACAATGTACACTTAAATATTGAATTTACAAAATACCATTTACAGATGTGTCCAAAAGATGTGATATATATATAATGATATATTTAACAAAATATATGTAATACCTCTAGGAGAAAAACTATAAAACATTAATGAGTGATATTAAGGAACACCCAAAGAAATGGAGAGATATTATATTCTTGGATTGAAAGCCTCAATATTGTTAAAATTGATCTATATATTCTCCCCCAAATTGATCTACAGATTCAATGCAATCCCAATCAACATGTAGCAGTCTTTTATTTTTTGTAGAAAGTGGCCAGATGATTATAAAATGTATATGGAAAACCAAAAGATCTAGAATAAAATAAGTTGAAAAAGAAGAACAAATTTAAAGGACTTAAACTACCTGATTTCAAGCCAATTATAAATCTATAGTACTTAACGCAGTGTGCTACCGCAAAAGGATTGACATAAAGATCAATGGAACAGATTAGAGAGACCTGAAATAGACCCAAGCATATACAGTCAATTGATTTTCACAAAAGTGCCAAGATAATTGAATGGGGGAAAGATGGACTTTTCAACCAATGGTGCTAGAACAACTAGATATCAATATGGAAATAAAATGAAGCCGACCTTCACTTCCTATTACACACAAAAATTAATGTCAATAGATCATAGAACTAGACATAAAAAACCAAAATTATTAAATTTATAGAAGAAAATATAGGAGAAATCTTTTTGACCTTGGATTAGGCAAATATTTCTTTAGATCTGACACAAAATTCACTAACCATAAAACGAAAAAATTATATAAGTTGAACTTCATCAAAATCCAAAGCACTGCTCTTTGAAAATGTTATAAAATGAAAAGGCAAGCTACCAATACACAAGATTCTGAGAAAGGATTTGTATCCAGAATATATAAACAACTCCCTCAACTCAGTAATAATAAGAAAATACCATTTTTAACATATTTGAACAAACACTTTACCAGAAAAGTATACAAATAGACAATAAGCACGTAAGATGCTTGACGTCATTTGTCATTAGAGTCATTAGGCAAATACAAACAAAAATGACAGTGAGATGGCAGTACACACACACACACCAGAATGGCTATAATTAAAACCACTGACAATATAAAGTGCAGACAGGATGCAGGGCAACTGGAATTCCCATATGTTGCTGGTAAGGATGTAAAATGATACTTTGACAATAAATGGACATTTGCTTTGAAAGTTAAGCATTCGTTTACCACATAATCCAGCAATTCCACTCCTAAGCATTTACCATAGAGCAGCCATGTCCAACTGTTTGAATGCAAGGACTTTTTTGCTTATCTGTGGTGGTGGATATCATGAAAATTATGCATGGACTTTTTTTACTTTGAAGCTCATCAGCTATCATTAGTATTAGTGTACTTTATGTGTGGCCCAAAACAATTATTCTTCTTTCAATGCGGCCCAGAGAAGCCAAAAGGTTGGACACCCCTGCCCTAGAACAATAAAAACATGTGTTCACATAAAGACTTGTCCACAAATGCTCATAGTAGCTTTATTCAAAATACAGTACTCTCGAACTGGAAATAATTCAATGTCAATGAAACAGTGACTGTATAAGCAAACTGTGATATATCCATACAATGTACTGCACAATCAAGGAAGTAAGCTACTGATATACACATGAATGAATCTCAGAAACACTGTACTGACTAAAAGAAGCCAGATAAAAAATATCCTTGGCTGTATGATGCCACTCGTATGAAACTCCGTAAAAGGCAAATCTAGTCTATTGTGACAGAAAGCTGATCCATGTGGACCGAGGCCAGGGCTGGGAGGTATTGACAGTGTGGGTTATGAGAGAATTTTTAGAGGTGATGACAATGTTCTATATTTTGATCATGGTGGTGGTTACATAGACGTATAAGTTTGTCAAAACACATTGAAACATGCATTCAAATGGATACACTTTATTGCCTGTAAAACTGTATCTCATTAAGATTGCTTTCTAAAAAGTAAACAAAATGTTTGTGGAAGGCAAGCAAGACTGTAGAATTGTTTAATCCTATAGCATTTGCTAAAGACCTACAAGGTGTCAAGTTCCTGGGAAAAACACATCATGGGAAAGATAAATATAGGCCCTGCTTTCAAGAAGCTTGCAGCAGAGTCGCTGCTGTGGAGGTTGGTACCATAGAAGGTTAAGTAGAGTCCTGTCCTCTATGGAAGTTGGTTCTAAGGTCAGCACTAGGGCTGGGCGTGGTGGCTCATGCCTGTAACCCCAGCACTTTGGGAGACCAAGGTGGGCAGATCACTTGAGGGTAGGAGTTCAAGACCAGCCTGGCTAACATAGCAAAAACCCGTGTCTACTAAAAATACAAAAATTAGCCATGCATGGTGGTGCACTCTTGTAATCCCAGCTACTCGGGAGGCTGAGACACAAAAATCACTTAAACTTGGGAGGCGGAGGTTGCAGTGAGCCACTACACTACAGCCGGAGCGACAGAGTGAGACTCTGTCTTAAATAAAGTCAGCATAAAAGGAGAACACTGGGCACCATTAAAATTATTCCTGAAAATTCTTTATGGAATTTCACCATGTTGAAGTCCAACATTCTATAACATCTCTCACTATGTCCATCACAGCCAGCTTTTCCTCAGCACGGATCTGACTGCAGTTTCTTTGGTTGAATGAAAGATGGTTGGCTTACTGGGGCCTTGTTACGAACACATGTGCACACACCCACACACATTTGTGGGGTTTTTTCTTTCTTTCTTTTTTCTTTTTTTTTTTTTTTTGAGACAGAGTCTTGCTTTGTCTCCAAGCTGGAGTGCAGTGGCATGAGCTCAGCTCACTGCAACCTCCGCCTTCCAGGTTCAAGAGATTCTCCTGTCTCAGCCTCCTGAGTAGCTAGAACCACAGGCACGCGCCATCATGTCCATCTAATTTTTGTATTTTTAGTAGAGACGGGGTTTTACTATGTTGGCCCGGATGGTCTCAATCTCTTGACCTCGTGATCCACCTGCGCTGCCTCCCAAAGTGCTGGGATTACAGGCATGAGCCACCGCGCTGGGCCTTTTTTCTCCTTTTTTTTTTTTTTTTGAGACAGGATCTCACTGTGTCGCCCAGGCTGGAGTGCCGTGGTACAATCTCAGCTCACTGCAACCTCGACTACCCAGGCTCAAGCAATCCTCCTGCCTCAGTCCCCCAAGCAACTGGGACTACAGGCACCCACCACCACGCCCAGCTAATCTTTCGTATTTTGATAGAGACAGTGTTTTGCCGTGTTGCCAGGCTGATCTCAAACTCCTGAGGTCAAACAGTCCTCCTGCTTCAGCCTCCCACAGTGCTGGGATTACAGGTGCGAGCCACGGTGCCTGGCAACACATGTGGTTTTAAACACTAGATCCACACTCAGTCTGGAAAGATGGCACCTGGGAACTAACACCTCCAGGAAGAATAGAAGAATGACGGACTCCGGTCTCCAATCTCGCGCTCACTCCAGGCCATACATTCCTTGGGTGGAGTGGAGGGCGGAACCATCCACAGCATTGACCATGTTCAAATTCTCTCTTATTCTCACTCTCACTCTCACTCTCTGAAACCTTACAGATGATTGTAGACTGGGTCCTCCACACCATTCAGCAAGGAAGGAAGGCCTTGGGATGAAGAAATGAAGTGATGCCATTGTCCTAGCCCTGGGTGTGCTTACTGTGGCAAAGCTATCGTAAGTTGTGATGTTGGTGCAAGAATGAACCCACCATCCAATAAGACAGAATCCAGAAGCTGACTCAGGCATACCCCAGCAGGGCTGGGGATGCTGGAGCCAAATGCAATCAGAGTTGATTTATGACAACTGTTAAGTGGTGGGGAAAGGATAGTGTTTCAAAAAATGATGCTGAGTACGGATGGAGGCAGACACATAAATATCCATGATCCAGGGCTAAGTGCTGCAAAGGATGAAGGCAGACAGTTCAGGGATGAAGAGAGGGCTGTGTGTGTGTGCATGCGTGTGTGTATGTGTGTGTGTGTCAGTAGAACTTGAAAGATACATTCTAAAACGTATATGGAAACTCAAAGGGCCAAGACACTCTTGAAGAAGGATAACAAGATGGAAGACTTGCCCTACCAGCTGTTAAGACGTAGCATAGTACAGGGTATCGTAAATTAAACCTACGGTAAGAGTGATGTTGGTGCAAGAATGAACACACCGTCCAATGAGACAGAATCCAGAAGCAGACCCAGGCATAGATGGACACACGATTTATGACAATTGTGATGTGGTGGGAAAAGGACAGTGCTTCAACAAATGATGCTGAGTCTATCAGATATCCATATGGCAGGGAAAAAAATGAACCTTGCCCCCTACTACACACCACAAAAAAAAAAAAAAAACCCCACTGCAGATCTAAATATAAAAAGTAACCATAAAGCTTTTAAAAGATATTACGAACTTGAGGTAGGAAAGGATTTCTTAAAAAGCAGTAAGCATAAAGGAACAATTTGCTGCATTTATTACATTACATTTTTATATGTCTGATCACCAGAAAGTGCAATCAAGAAAGTGAAAAGGCATCATTAGGTGCAGTGGCTCACACCTGTCATCCCAACACTTTGAGAGGACAAGGCGGGAGGATGGCTTGAGCCCAGGAGTTTGAGACCAACCTGGGCAACACAGGGTGACCCCATCTCTATAATAATAAGAAAAATTAGCTGGGTATGGTGGCATGTGCTGTAGTCCCAGCTACTTGAGAGGCTGATAGGGGAGGATCGCTTGAACCTGGAACCTGGGAGTCTGAGTCCACTAACCTAGGCAACATACCAAGATTCTATCTCTAAAAAATTTAATAAAAATAAATAAATAAACAAAAAGGACTTTTAATGGGTAAAATTAAACTCTGTGGTTTAGGAATGCCTATGTAGATGCAAACCTATAAAATAAAGCAAAATATGATCAAAAATCAACTAACTCTAGTTGAGAGAGAAAGGTGCACTGGGGGTTCTAGTTGCTGATAATGTTCTATATCTTGACCCGGGTGTTAGGTAGGTGTTGGCTTTAAAATTATTTGTTAAACTATACACATATATTTACACCCTTCTCTCTCTATATGAAATATTTGAAAATAAAAATATCATAAAATATAACAAGAAAGAAAATGCTGGGAGATGTGCAGTTGAGAGAGAAACTATATGTGTCTGAGGAAATCAAGGAAGACTTCATGGAAGAGGGAGTTCCTCCCTGCATACTAAGAGTCCTCCACATGCTAGACCCTGGGATGACAAAGGTAACCAAATACACACTCCCTGCCCCCAAGGAATTTACATTCCAGGAAGGGAGACAGGCAGGAATCAAATAAACATGCTGTAAATGCTTAAATTGCAGACCAAAATAATGGCCATATTGGTCTGTTCTTACAGTGCTATAAAGAAATACCTGAGACTGGGTAATTTATAAAGAAAAGAGGTTTAATTGGCTCATAGTTCCATAGGAACCATGGAATGCTATGTATGCTATATAGGAAGCATAGCAGCAGCTGCTTCTGGGGAGGCCTCAGGAAACTTACAATCATGGCGGAAGGTGAAGGGGGAGCCAGGACCTCACACGGGCAGGGCAGGAGGAATAGGGAGTGGGGAGGTGTCTCACACTTTTAAATGACCATATCTCAGGAGAACTCACTCACTATCACGAGAACAGCACCAAGGGGGAATTCTGCCTTCATAAGCCAATCACCTCCCACCAGGCCCCACCTCCAACATTTGGGATTATAATTCAACATGCGATTTGGGTGGGGACACAGACCCAAATCATATCAGTGGCCTTGCAGGTAAAGTTCATGGGCCCTCACTCTGAATATGCTGGAGATGCCGAATGAGCTGAGATTTGACCGGTCGGCATGGGTTGCTCAGCATAGTGAGTGAGAGGGGGCAGAGGGTGCAGCACCCAGTAGAGGTCCTCAGGAGGGCAGGAGCTTGTCTGTGTCCCCTCAACCCACAACTGCTGAAAGGTCACGTGGCCACGTGCAGAGAACCAGTGAGGGAGTAGTATGAGATGAGCAGCATGGAAAGGTGGGAGAGGATATTTGAACTGGGTTTTGAAGGGTGGATAGGAGTTCAACAGACAGAAATTATGAAATCCTTGAGGGCTTGGAATTCTGTGTCTTGCTCACCTATGTCTTCTACGTAGTTGTGCTCAGTAAATACTGTTTCTCCTGGAAAGTGAAAAGCCAGAGAAGAGAAGAATGGAGAGGTTATAAAACAGAGGCCACTGGTCTTGACCTCAGGGGAATGGAGTGCAACTCGGGGAGAGAGTTTCCTTAGCATCCTGGGTTCTGTCTTCTCTGTCAGCAGCTTTAGTGGTCCAGTGAAGTCACCAACAGAGGGAGGTGGCAGCTGGAAAGGACGACTCCAAGAGACAAGTCATCGGCTTCTGGAAGCAGCTGACAATGTTGCCCTACCCGCCACCACCACCACGAGGCTGGCTTGCACCATCTCTGCCACACCCCTAACCCAAACCCCAGGGTCCCATGAGGGTGACAGCAGCAGGGCTGGGGATGGTGGAGCCAGACGCAATCAGAGTGGGCAGCCGCGGCTGCGGTGGCTTCGGAATCTGGTTGTTAGTGGGCGGCTGAGGGAGCCGTGCTGTCTCCCCTGTGTTTACTTGGCTCCATTGAGGGACTGGAAATTCGATCTCCGTGGGGACCAGGCCCTGGTTAGCCCCTGCCTGGAGTCCAGTGAAGTCTTAGCCTCTCAGAGCTGCTCAGAGGCCAACCTGTTACTGGGGAAACTGAGGCCAGGGAGTAAGTGGAGAAGGGACTCTCCCAGTCATAAACTGAGTGATAACAGCCACCGTTTAGGGGGCACTTCTGATGTGCCAAGCGCTGGCACAAATGCTTTCTATATAATATCCCTGCAAGGAAAGTATTATTATTCTTGTTTGGAAACTGGTGCTCAGAGAGGGCAAGTAATTTGCCCAAAGTCACACTGAGCTGGAACCAGATTGGCATCCAGATGTGCCTGATTGCCAGTGTCTCTAATCAGCCTGCAATCCTGCCCACAAGGGCAGTGTTCAGCATGTGGCTGGGGCTCCTCAAAGATCTCCGACCACGGTGAACCACCCCTTCTATAGCTGATCCTGGAGTTGGGGACATCTCTTCTCACCTGGCCTGCCCACCTTCTCACAAGGAGGCTTCACACCTAGTGCCCTCCCTAAGCCCACCTTTCTTGAGCCCCTGCAGCTCTGTCTGGCGCTCCCACTGCCTCTATTTACTCGTTTATGTTTCTTTCTTTTTTTCTCAGGCATGCGATTCAAACCCACGTTTCCACGGGAGACTGTATCCACTGCCTTTATGTCCCTGGAATGGGTCTGGGACTTTGAGCTCCCAATGGCAGGAATTCCTTCTCTAAACTGGCCATACAAAGTGTATAACTAGGAGAATGGGGTCTGTCCTGTTGTTCCGGATCCAGAGGCCCCGACCACCACCATGCAGCACAGCTCCTGACACACAGAAGGAACGAGAAAGGCCCCCAGCCTGGGCACCTGGCATGGGTGTCTGTGGCACAGCAGAGAAAGCTAAATCTGCTGCAAACGGCTGTGTGACCCTGGGGGCAAGGGATGCGACCTCTCTGAGCCCATAGCCCCTCTACTGATATTGCCTTTTCACCACACACTCCACAATTTCATGCAGGCAAAGGACTTGGCCCTCAGTGTGTGCTCAAGTTTAATGTCCTGGATTTGAACTTTGACTTTTTTTTCCTTTTGTTTTGGATTTTTACTCTCTAGTTTTCAGATTCTTCCAGCAATGTACTACAAATTTCTGGGGTAAAGGAACCATGTGCCCCTGCCAAGATGCCCAGTGCAGTACCAGCAAGATGGCCAATGCCTAGAGCTCCCTTGTTGATCTGAAACCTCCCCTTTTCCTTACTTCTCCCTCTTTGTTCAGAGTTTGTAGACTTCTCTAAGCTTTGTTAAACCTGTTTACAACTTCAGGCCAAATCCCTCTCAGCGTAAAAGGATCCAAGTGACTACTTAATCTGGTTGAACTAAGTGTCTAACTGTAATCCCTCTTGTAATTTGAGCCCATTTTCTCACATTTGGTCAGAAGTATGGAAGCAGCTGTTCTTTCTCCTCTGGGAATCCTGTGTCCTAAGCAGGGAGAAAGCACCCACGCCCCACAACCCAGGAATCTCCCTCGTACCTTTCCTATAGGAAATTCCTGCACAGCATTGCTTTCCTCTCTTTGATGCAGCCTTGCTTCTTTGGGCCAGTCCCTCACCCACCAGGCCTTTTAGGGAAATGCTTTGAGCTTTCCCAGCTTGGGGAATTCCAAGGAACTCAAATCAGACTTCCACGACCCTCCCCACTGCACAGGAAGGAACCTAGCCAAGGCCCCTTCTTGGATAGATGGGGAGCGAGAAGGTCACCCAGTGTGTTGGTGGCACAGCAGATTCCTGACTCACTGTCTGCTGCTCCCAGGCAGCTGGGCCCACCTGTGGGGCCCTCGCTCCCCCTGTCTCCTGAGGCAGGGTCCCCTCCAGCCAGTCTCAGAGAACAGAAGGTCAGGCTTTCTTGCATAAAGAATGTCAGGTATCCAGTGGTCTCCAAGCCTCCAGCCCTACTGTTACTGTCCTCCTGGAATTTCGTGCCCATGTCCTGTGTCAACATTTGTGACCTCAAGTGCAGACTGTTCCTCATGAGATGGTGAAGGAAAGAAAGCAGTGTCGACTCAGCACATCTACACACACGCATGCGCACATGCGCGTGCACACACCCCCCCCCCCCCCCCCACGTGTGTTAAGGGCAGCAAGGGGGCCTTGTGAATCAGCCAGGTTTCTTAGCAATGTCTGGTGTTCAAACTCTGTGACCCAGTCCTGGGAGCTCATCAGCAATCCCCACAATCCTTCCCAAAGCCCAAAGCTGCATCAAAGAGCTGAGCCCTAGAGCCAAGGACCATCTATTCTCCTTTCCAGAGCAGAGTCCTCTCCCAGTCGGCCCAGTGAAAGAGAGCTCATTATCTCTCAAGGCATCTTACTCCACCGTCAGATGACTCAGGAGGCTGCCTGGAGGAGCAGAAGCAGGGCTGTGCAGTCAGAGAGACCTGAGTTCAAACCCTGGCTCCAGTGCTTCGTAGCTGTGTGACCTCAGGCAAGCCACTTCCCCTCTCTGAGCTTCTGATTCCTTTATTCTTTAATTAATTAATTAATTTTTTTTTTAGACCAAGTCTCGCTCTGTCGCCCAGGCTGGAGTGCAGTGGTGCGATCTCGGCTCACTGCAACCTCTGCCTCCTGGGTTCATGCCATTCTCCTGCCTCAGCCTCCCGAGTAGCTGGGACTACAGGTGCCTGCCACCACACCCGGCTAATTTTTTTGTATTTTCAGTAGAGACGGGGTTTCACCATGTTAGCCAGGATGGTCTCGATCTCCTGACCTCATGATCTGCCCACCTCAGCCTCCCAAAGTGCTGGGATTACAGGCATGATCCATCGCGCCCAGCCAGCTTCTGATTCTTTATCTGCACAACGAGGAGTCAAATATTTGCCTTGTGGACTTGGTGTGAGCATTAGATGAGAAAGTGTACTTGAAATCCAAATGTCAGCCGCCGCCTCCCTGCCCCCAGAGACAAGGGAGCATAGGAACCATAGTCTGTGATCAATATCAACTAATATCAACTGAGAAGCGTGTCAGGGGCTGCGCTCAATGCCCTTTACGGATCCTGCTATTTCATCTTCGCAACGAAATCTAAGGAAGCACTAATGTTACCCCCATTTCACAGATGAGGACGCCAGCACACTTAGAGAAGTGTGTGTGACTCGCCAAGCTCACATGGGTAGAAAGGGCAGGGCTGCGATTTGGGCCCAGGTACCCTGAACAGGGAACCTGCTTGTTTAGCCACAGTAACTCACTACAGGCCCGTGGAAGTTGCAAGCCCTCCCCAAGATTTTCTCATGGGGGCTCTTGCCTTCTCGCAGTCTCTCTGCTCCTCACCACTGCCTCCTCTGAGTCAGACCAGCTGTGGTTCATCTCAGTGGCCCTTTCATCACCATCTCAGCTCCTCAGTGTGTCTCCTAAGATAAACCATTCAGCCCCTTCCTCAGTTACCAGGAAAAACGCCTATTCCCAAGAAGCATGTGAGTGGGTGTAGACTGAACTGATGATGGAATGTGGAGGCATGTTTACACCGCAGTACACACTTCACACTGAACATTTGACATCCCTGGTTTTCAATATCCTTTTCTGCCTAATTCTGCTCCTCCAAGAACCTTCCTCTGCCCACTTTGCCTCCTAGGGCCCCTACCCTCCAGGGACCCAGTGTTCCACCCATGCCTTCTCCTCTCTCCTCTCCTCCCACGCCTCCTCGCCCTGCACCCATTCAGGCTTGCTCTCTCTGTCTGTTAAGACTAGGAATTCCAATCCCTCCAACCCTTAATCCCAAACCTTCCCACAGTCACACCCACCAAGGGGCCTTCCAGCTAGCCAGACCCACCCTCTTATGGGACAGTCTTTGAGGGGCTTCTTCATTCCTTGGCTCTGTGCCTGTTGACTCAAGTGACGATAGTTATATTAGCATAGAAAAATTCCTCCTCAGATTAAGTGGCAATGAGCTCCTTTCCAATAACAATCTTAAAATATCAAAAGCCACAGACCTGGGAAATGATCCTGCCCAGAATTTCTCAATAAGACACAAATGGCCTTCATGATATGAGACTATCCTGTGCACTGCAGGACACTTAGAATCCCTGGATTCTCGGCATTAATGCCAACAGCATCCTGCCTTCATCCTCGTGACAACCAAAACTGCCGCCCCATTTCCAAATTTCCCCATCTCTCACACAGGCACACTCATGCACAGCCCATGAACACACACACACACACACACACACACACACAAAATGAATGGAGATCCAATCATCTCTTTGTACACACGGGTTCATGAGACCCAGAGAGGCAAAGGTCTCTGCCTGAGATCACACAGCAAGTGAGGTTGGAACAGACGACTGGCGGACTGGGGGAGAGCCTCTCTCCCAATATGCAGGCTGAGGCTGCCCGGCCACTAGGCTGGGAGCCAGGGGACAAGGGCCCTGTCTTGCACCCCACTCCAGATTTTTGTAAACCCAATTCCCTGGATCCCTTGGTAAGGACCAGCAGGATGCCAGACAGACACCAGCAGAGAAAACCTCAGCCTCTCATATTTTGAGGACTCGGCAGATTCTGCCGGTTCCCGGTAAACCAGAAACATGGTCATGAAGTGAGGTTAACACGGAGTGCTGCCCGAGAAGGCTGAGCCAGCCAGCCCTCTCTGGGGAGGCAGAAATCCTTCCCAGAGCCTGAGACCCCTCCAGCCTGGCTGTGGGAAGTCAGCTGCTCTCAGCTGCCCAGAGATGGAGGTCAGGGGACAGGAGCGGGGATTTCCAGAACCCAAAAGCCAAGTGTGCCAGCAAGCCTATGCCTTCCAGATGTGAGGACCCACCAAGCCAAACACAGCTCCAGTCTCATCCAGAGACACAGTGCCAGGAGACGGGGAGGCAGGCTTAAGGAGGAAGATGTGATCCTTGACGCATCCCTTACAGTGCGCAGAGCACCCCCATTCCCCTCTGTGAATCCTTATAGTGACCCTGCAAGGTAACCATAGCATCCCCACTTCACAGATGAGGAGATAGAGGCTCAGAAAGGCAAATCTGCCACCTACTAGCTGTGTGACCAAGGACATGCAATGTAACCACCCTGGGCTTCAGCTTCTCCTTCTGGATCATCTGGAGGGTATGGCCTGCCTTTAGGATGTTTTTGAGGCTAAATGAGGCAAACCTTTGTTATAGTAGCCCAATGCCTAGCTAGCAACAGGTGCAGAAATAATGCTATTGGAAGCAGCAGGTTGAGCAAGCCAGACTGGTAATGTAATCAAAAGCACAACCTTATTTGTGTCCGATTATCTCTTCAAAATGTAGTCAGTGGGACAACTCCAGGAAGGGTGGGTGGGGGTGACTTTTTTGCTCTTAGTAATGACCGTAACTTTAAATTGCAAACACAGTCCAAGGCAACCATGAGAATGCCCAGACCACTGCAGAATTCTCTGGTCCAGAAATAGAGAGAATGTCGCTTCTTCTCACCTCCAAGCCCATTCTCCAGGCTGCAGTTTCAACCCAGCCAAGGTTTGAGTAGTCAGGAAGAAAGAGGATTAAAGCGAGTGCACAGAAGGGTTCTTTCTCAGGTCATTTTAAAATTGAGACACACATGACATTTCTTAGATGTCTGAGTATGTGGTTGCATCTGCATCTGCTACGCACGCGCACACACCCACCCCCCCCCACACACACACACACATATTCTAATACTGTTACTTTTTAGGAATTCTGGTATGTATAGAGTATGGTAGATATTGCAGCTAAGTTATGTGCCTTGTGCTTTCCCTTTAATAAACAATGAACACTGTCTTCTCTCACTGCACATACTTTTTTTTTTTTTTTTTTTTTTTTTTGAGACGGAGTCTCGCTCTGTCGCCCAAGCTGAAGTGCGGTGGCGCCATCTCGGCTCACTGCAAGCTCCGCCTCCTGGGTTCACGCCATTCTCCTGCCTCAGCCTCCCAAGTAGATGGGACTACAGGCGCCCACCACCATGCCCGGCTAATTTTTTGTATTTTTAGTAGAGACAGGGTTTAATTTATTTTTTGAGATACAATTCACATAACGTAAAACTCACTGCTTTAAAGTGTACAATTCAGGCCTGGCACGGTGGCTCACGCCTGTAACCCCAGCACTTTGGGTAGCCGCAGCAGGTGGATCACCTGAGGTCAGGAGTTCGAGACCAGCCTGGCCAACATGGCCAAACCCCACCGGTACTAAAAATACAAAAATTAGCCATTAGCCAGGCGTGATGGTGGGTGCCTGTAATCCCAGCTACTCGGGAGACTGAGGCAGGAGAATCTCTTGAACCCAGGAGGCAGAGGTTGCAGTGAGCAAAGATGGTGCCACTGCACTCCAGTCTGGACAACAGAGTGAGATTCTGTCTCAATAAATAAATAAATAAATAGTACAATTCAGGGGCTTTCAGTATATTCACTACCTAATTCTAGAACATTTCTATCATCCCCAAAAGAAATCTTATACCTATTAACACGTTGGTGCAAAAGTAATTGCAGTTTTTGACATTTTAATTTTAAGTGGCAAAAACCACAATTACTTCTGCACTGACCTAATACTAGCCAATCTCCACTTCCCTTCCCCTCATCTCCTGGCAATGGATCTGCTTTCTATTTGTCTGGATTTGGCACCTGGATAGGTTATATATTTGAAATTCTACAACATTTGACTATTTGTAACTGGCTTATTTTCAAGGTTAAACATTTCAAGTTGTAGCATAAATCAGTACTTCATTCTTTTTTATGGCTAAATAATACTCCACTGTTTAGATAGATCACATTTTGTGTATCCTGTTAGCAGTTGATCAACATTTGAGTTTTTTCTACCCTTTGGAAATTATTAATCATGTACTATGAGCATTCGTTTACAGGTTTTTACGTGAATATATTTCCACTTCTCTTGCATCTATACCTCGGAGTGAAATTTCTGAGTCCTGTGGTAACTATTTTTTTCTTTTTTCTTTTTTTTTCTTTCGAGACAGAGTTTCATTCTTGTTGCCCAGGTTGGAGTACAATGGCACGATCTTGGCTCACTGCAACCTCTGCCTCTCAGGTTCAAGTGATTCCCCTGCCTCAGCCTCCTGAGTAGCTGGGATTATAGGCATGCACCACCACACCCGGCTAATTTTGTATTCTTGTCAGAGGCAGGGTTTTTCCATGTTGGTCAGGCTGGTCTTAAACTCCCGACCTCAGGTGATCCACCTGCCTCAGCCTCCCAAAGTGCTGGGATTACAGGCGTGAGCCACTGCGCCTGGTTATTTTTTTCTTTTTTTGAGACGGAGTCTGGCTCTGTTGCCCAGGCTGGAGTGCAGTGGCATGATCTTGGCTCACTGCAACCTCTGCCTCCCAGGTTCAAGTAATTCTCCTGCCTCAGCCTCCTGAGTAGTTGGGATTACAGGCACGTGCCACCATGCCTGGCTAATTTTTGTATTTTTAGTAGAAACGGGGTTTCACCATCTTGGTCAGGTTGGTCTCAGATTCCTAACCTCAGGTGATCCACCTGCCTCATATCTCCCAAAGTGCTGGGATTACAGGCATGAGTCGCTGTGCCTGGCCCCTATGGTAAATCTATGTTTAGTTTTTTGAGGAACTGCCAGACTCCATATCCACTTCCAATTTCTCCACATCTTCACCAACAACAGTTAGTTTCCCTTTTTAAAAAGTTACAGCCATCCTAGTGAGTGTAAAGTGGCAATTCATCATGGTTTTTATTTGCATTTCCCTAATGACTAACGCTGTTGATCATGGATATGCTTTTAAATTATGATTTTAATGGCCATGCAAATTCCATTGTAGGTTACTATAATATATTTTTTAATTGGCTATTATTGAATATTCAAGTTGTTTCTATTTTTTCAAATTCACTTATACATATAAACCTTTATGAATCATAGTCATCTCTGATTCCACAACATTCATCCATTCACTCATTTATTCAATAGCTATCTACCAAGCCAGGCCTGTTCTAGACAAAACAGATCCGATCTCTGCCCACCTAGAGCAGACGGTCCAGTGATTTATTAAATGGTTGTGCAAATAAGTCTATCAGCAGGCTGACGAGTATCAGCCAGGAAACACACAGGACACATATGTAAGAGGAGCGCATCATTCAGAGTGGGAGCCCAGGAGAAACCAGCCAGGGGTGGGAAATGGGGAAGAGCATTCCAAATAGAGGGAACAGCATGTGCAAAGCCGTTGAGAAACTAACAGAGACCTGAGTGCCCAGGGGGACAAGAGCAAAGAGGGAGGTGAGGGCTGAGGTGGAGGGGATGGAAGTGGACATAGGATGGACTGTGCTGATTGGCAGCCCGCTGCGGGAGGGCTGAATATGTTGACAATTGTTTTATTTCCAATATGCCCTTTAAAAATAGCAAAGAAGGGATGAAGAGAAGGAAAAAGATGGGGAGAGGGGATTTCCAAAGATGGAACACTTAAAGGAATGGGGTCCTGCCCTATCTGTGCCTACACTGGCCAAGGTGAGCATCTGTCAGTTGTCCAGCCTGTCAGTCACCTGCCAGCATCCATGCCCAATCTCAACAGCTTATACCACACATGATACTGAGTGATCTTTATCCCTGGCCAAGTGGGTATTTTGACCTAAGAGCAGCCAATCTTAAAGTTGTCCAGTGGGCTGAGAAGTGACCTGGTGTGGTATAAAATATAAATATTTATGGTCTTGGTCTCTGATTCCTGGCACAGAGCTCCTAAAACCCTTGAACATATTGCCTTTCATATGCTAATGAGATGACTTATGGAGGAGCCCTAGAGAGCTTCATGATGAGGGCTGGTTACCCCCACACCCCCAGCCTCCATGGGGGCAAGATGGGCTGGAGATTGAATTCAATCGTCAATGGCCAATGATTTAATCAATCATAATGAAACTGCAAGAAAAACCCCTAAACAACAGAGTTTGGGAGCTTCAGGGCTGGTGAACACAGGGACTCGCTGGGAGGGCGTGGAAGCTTTGTGCAAACCACCCCATGTTTTGTTCTCTGCATCTCTTCCATGAGTCTGTTCTTGAGTAGTAGCCTTTATAATCCACTGGTAATAGTAAGTAAAGCACTTTCCTGAGTTTTGTGAGTTGTTCTAGCGAATTATCTAACTAGCAGAGGAGGTTGTGGGAACCCTGAAATTCAGAGCCAGACAGTCAGATGTACAGACGGTCCCTGGATTGTGACTGGTGGCTGAAGGGTGACAGCCATGTGGGGCTCAGCCCTAAACTTTGGGGTCTGCACGGACTCCCGGAGTTAGTGTCAGAATTGAACTGAATAATTGAATACCTAGCTGGAGTTAGGGAATCAGAGACCTCATATAAGAACTCGCTTAATCCACTGCCTGTCCTGGTGGGGGACTTCCAAACCACTCAAGTCCTCCCTCTGGGGCACTGAGTATAAGTTAAGAAGCTGGGAGTGAAAGTCGAAGCAGGAAAGATTCACAGAGGGAAGGAAAGAGAAACTGGGCTACAGAAGCCATGAGCTCACCGGAACTGGACAGCAAGAGAAACCACAAGGAGGCAGAGGCCGCAGGAAGCAGAAGGCATGCGACACAGAGGGGAGGAGAAGACACAGGAGGCAGCAGGGCAGGTAGAGGAAGAGACAAGCTGATCACCAGAGAAGGGCTGGAGATGACAAATTAGCCTGACTCTGAGCAACTCTCCACTTCTCCTAAGAGCTTCCCAGGCTCTGAGAGCCCTGGCTGGGCTACGGCGGAGGTTCTGTTTTCCTCGTTTCCTCCTGGAGTCTGCTGCAAGTGACCTGGCAGTGTCTGCTCCTTACACTGTCCCTGGTTCCAGGCACGTGGGCCTGGGCTTGGCTCAGAACTTCCCAGCCTCATTTTGCAGAAAAGGGATCTAGGAGAGGGAGAAAGTTCTGAAGAATGGCATAGGAAACCCTTAGGGTGGGGCCGCCATGGAGAACAGGGGTGCTAGGGTGGGCATAGGGGTCCTGTGGGTGCAGCTCAGAGATCCAGGAGCCAAAAAGCACAGATTTGACTCTGAGTCACTGGAGGCCCCCGAGAAAAGGCTGTGCCCTCTCTGGGTCTGAGTGTCCCCATCTCTGAAAGTAGGTGACTTCTGCATCCCACCCCAGCATGAATATTTGTTGAATCTGTGACATGAGAGGAAAAATCATTTACAAAAGAAAGAGCCAGAAACTTAGAAATCCTGTAGGCCAACAAATGTTTGAGAGACACAACATCAAACATTTAAGATAACCAATACAATTTCATTTCTAAAATCTGAAGTTTCAAACTTCATCAAGTTGAGATAGTTGAAATACTGGGCTCTGAGGGCTGGTGGGAGGAGAGGGGTCAGGTCTGCTGACGAATGTCCTCCTCTACACCAAGAGGACACCATCTACTCTAAGACCAACAGGGCCCCAAAATGAAATCCCTCAAATTCCACAACATCAAAAGATTCCTAAAGTTCCCCAGGTTTAAAGATTCTCCAGATCCTAAAATGTCCAAGATTTCGAAAGATGCTGAAAGCTCTGAAGTTTCCCAGGTTCTCAAACTTTCACAGGTCTCAACTTCCCAAATTCTAAAAGTCCCAGATACACACAGTGAGCCTAGTCGGGATCTGGCTTGAGAAGCTTGAAAGCACAGGGCCACCATCTTTACCACCTGCTTTTTCTCCAGCCAGAGGCTGAGGCCCTCCCTTTGGGCACAGCTGTCCCTGAGGGCAGTGTTTTCTGTGACCAGGGTGGTCCCCAAGTGGAGTAAGTTGGGCCTTAATCCTTCTCTATGCCTCCAGGGGCCCTAACCCTTCTCTCAGTAAGAACAGCTGCTGTCTGGGATCCTGGGCCCCAAGATTCACCTTGTCATTCATTCCCAATGGCTCTGTCCTCAAGAGCTTACTGCCTAGTGGGGGCCACAAACAAGTAAGAGAAAGAGTCCCTGGAAAGGATGTTCACAGGGCAGTGGCCCGGCCAGGTGTGACCCCCTCTGGGGGGCCTGAGCTCCTGCCCTGCATGGCATTCCCACCTGCTGGCTTCACCCAGGTTACACCCCAAGGATGCCATTCATCAGTTCCAGCCTCAGGAGAAAGCATCTTAGAGGCTCCAGTCCATGGCAGGTCAGAGGGCATCTCCGAGACTGCTGCCGGCCTTGGCTTCTGCTGTTTTGGACCTGCTCATCCAACTGCCCATCCCAGGCCTGAGCCTCTACCTCAGCCCCATCAGGGCATCTCCAGCTCAGCTTCCGCTCTGGTTCTGCTGCTCCCTGAGCCAGGGCCCCACTTTCCAGCTCTGATCCTTCATGGGATGACTGTACCTCAAGTCTCGGGAGAGATGGAAGATGCCTGAGGTCAGCTCCCAGCCTCCAAGTCAGGACCCCTCCCCAAAGGGATGTTGGGCGGCACCAGGTAGAGGGAGAAGAGACTGTGGAGGGAGCACTGGCCCAGAACCCAGACTTAACTATATATCCCCAGGTTGCAATCTCTGGAAACATCCATTTCCTCCACTATAAAGGGGGATTTTAATTATTCCTACCTGACTCGGTAGTAGGGGAATTAGGTGACCGGCTGCCTCCCTACTTGTTAAAGGACCTATCAGACGTACTCCCCTTCCTTTCCGCTCCCCACCCCCAACCCTGAGTGAGTGTTGGGAGCCGAAAAGGTCAGTCTCCCAGGAATCAGCAGCACAGAAGGGGTGGTGCTAAGGCTCGCCCAGGGGTGGAGAGTCAGAGAATGGGTTTTAACACAAACACTAATTGTGGATCCCAGAATGGACTCCCTGGCTCCATTCATGAAACTGGTATTTTTAGCCCAGGATCAGCTCCCTGCGGCCCCAGAGGGGGTGGCCAGGCCATGTGTCATGTCTCAGTGATGATGGACTCACTCTGCCCAGGAAACAAGCCCACAGGGGCCTGCTGCCAGATCCCAGGGCTGCCACTGCATCCAGGAAGAGGCAGATGTTCAGTTAAACCCTCTCATCCCCAAGGGGCACACCACAGGGTGTCAGGAATGACAGTAATAATGAATATGCATTAAACATTTCCTAGGTACCCAGCACTGTCCTGGCATTACAGGCATTAACTTATTTAATCATCACTATGAGGTAGATACTATTATTATCCCCATTTTATAGATGAGAAAACTGAAGCTGGAGCACTTAATTAACCTACCTGAGTCCACACTGCGGTAGCAAGTGGAGCAGGGCAATTTAAAGCCAGGGAATCAAACTCCAGAGTCCATGCTCTTTCTGCCTGGTCACTTGGAATCTGGACCAGCAGTGGACAGTCTTCAATGGCCAGTAGGTCCTCCTGCCTCAGCCCATTGAGTTTTCTGGGATTGCAGAGTGTATCTAGTCGGTGCTTCCCTCCTGCAGAGGTGAGGAAATTGAGGCCCACCATGATGTCCAAGGTTAAGGAACCATTTGGCCCTAATTCCCAAACCACAACTTTTCCCACTGAATGACTCCATGGGTCAAGTTCATCTTGTCACCCGCTCGCCTCCTCAGCCTATCCCCAGCTCCCAGATCAGATAAGCTTGCTTTAGGGCAAAGAGCCTGGACTCTGGAGGCAGATAAGAGCCCCGATCCTGATGTGTTATGTGACCTTGGGCAAGTCAGCTCACTTCTCAGAACTTCAGTTTTCCCCTCTGTAAAATGGGTGTGACTGGGCTATCTTCATAAGGCTGTGTGGTGGGTATAAATTGCCTGGAGATTCATCAAACATGGGTCTCCTTACTTTGGGCTCCTTGAACTATTAATTAATCCCCACTGTGAACAAGACACATGGTATACACCTTCCCAGGGTTATTCCTGGAAATGGAAGATCTGGTGATGGAATTGTAGACACTGTGACCACCTGTTGGGGAGATATTTGGAGCAAATCATGCCATGACTGCCTCTATCCAGTCTTCAGATTCCCAACAGAAAAGAATTTGGCAGAAAGAAAGGGAAGAGAGACAAGGCCTGTCCATGCTCTGAGCCAGCTGCCAGGGTAGGAAAACAGAACATGCATGGCAGAGCTCAGGACCAGCTTAACCACGTGCCCTCTGGATGACCATGGGTCAGTGTCTCCTCTCCCTGGGGCCTGAATCTCCCAAATGCAGAGAGCAAAACAAGACTCATGCTCTCCCTGTCCTGATTTCTGTGACTCAATTAGGACAAGCCCCTCCCTCAGGGGCTTGGGACCCTGTGTCCTGCCCCATCTTCCAGCATGTGTGCGCACGTGCGCGCGCGCGCGCACACACACACACACACACACACACAGTCTGCTCAGGAAGCCGCCACAGCTCAACTTCCACATTCACTCTGGGCTTGCCCAGGGAACGCGGGGGTGGGGCTCCCTGGGTCCTCAGCCTCTGAGTCACAGTCTGCAAGTGCACCTCCCATCAGAGCAGGCGACTCTTTCCAGCTCTGAATCCCAATTGCAAATTTCCTGACCGGAAAATCTGATTGGCCCAGGTGGCATCAGGGGGCCCAGTGGGCTGGGTCATGTATCCTGTGTCATGGGCCAGGGGTGGAGCAGCTTCTCCAAGAAGAGGGTGCAGATGGGAAGGAAATGAAGGCACCTCTAAGTCAGAAGCAAAATGAGTTCACCCGGAATGTAAATTAGTTACGCGGAAAAATCTATCTACACTCATTTTGCATTGATCTAGAAAGCTCTCAGAAAGCATCTGGTATTGGGGTGAAAATTAGAAAGAAAAAAAAACTACCCCTTATTCTCAGCTGCCAAAATAAACGTCAAAAATCCATGTCCCTGACCCATCAGAGAATCCTCTCATTCATCGATTATGAACTCTTACACTACATACCATCCTGATACACATGGATTATTGGTTTTTCATTCGAAGGAGTCATGATAACATGGTGAGAAGTAACTGCTGATATCTCACAGGAAGAAATCTTTAAAAATATAGAAGCAAAGTAGAACTTTTAAAAGCAGATACAAGGGTTAAGCAGCTTGGGGGACATTCACAGTTCAGGCACAGTGAGTTTAGGAGTCCGTAAAATTTACATCAATGCATATGGTAGTTAAAACTCACAAAGACAACCCTGGAGCATTGAGAATGAGTAAAATTACATTTCCTGACCTTCACTTAAGGTGGTATAAATAGGTAACACATGGGGAAAGACTTCCATTTAAAAAAAAAAAAAGAACAGTTTTAAGTTTTTAACAGAAAAAATAAATCTCATCTGGAAAATGCATTCTTGTGGAATAATGCATTATAAATGATGTATGACTATACGAGGGTTTATAAGCCAATCCAACAAAAATAATAAATGGCACAATTTTGAAACCAAACTCTGTAACTAGCAGCTCAAGTTTCATTACTGGAGGAATAAAGTGCTTTAACAGTGATTTCAGTTGGATCAGGGACCCCAGAGACCCTGCCAAGAGCTTGAAAGCAGATAATTGTTAGGAGCAATGCCCAGTTCCAGCCCACCCCATAATTTTACCCTCCAGCTTCATAACTCTACACTTCGTTATGAGGGGGAAGGAGGCTGAAGAACTGTGATGTGTTCAAACTTGAGACTGGGTGGAAAATTCAAAGTCCTTGGTGTCGTGGGTCCCAAAACTTACATACATCAAAATCATTTAGAGGTGCCCTAAAAACTTTAGGAGGTCTGGAAGAGGAATCAGAAATATCAGGAATAGGCATAAACACATTCCCTAAATGATTCTGATACGAGGTGGTCCATGGACCCCTTATTGATGAACGTGGCTCCCCTCATTCTGCAGATGGAGAAATCAAGCCCAAGGAGGAACAGAAAAGTGGCTCAAAATCACACAGCAAGTCAGAGGCTGAGCTGGTCTCTGGCCCGCGCCTGGGGCTTCTTTCCACCAAATTCCGCCTGCCCATGGGTTGCCCCCTGGGGCTCACATTCCAAGGAGCCATGTAACGGGAAAGGAAATGTCAGCTGTGACTGTTCCGATGTTCGAAGGCCCATTGTAACTCCAGGTTCCGCCAGACACAGTCCTCAGAGCTCAGGCGGCCAAGATTCATGAGCCTGCTTTTTCCAGATGGGATCAGGGATGAGATTACAACAGCCAGTATTTATTTTTATTTCCCCAGGAAAATAAATTGGCAGTTTTGCTCCAAGAAAAGTGATCAGAGGAAGCAGTGTTCCTAACCAGAAGGAGGGCCTGGACCATCTCCAGCCCCTCACAGCCCCCTCCAGGCCTGCCTCCCATCCTGAAGGTACCTGACATTAAGTCCCAGCCTCAGACAAAGCACCCTTTGGGCTTGGACTCAAGAACCCTCTCCTGCCTATCTATGGCAGTGGATAAAAGTCTTAGGAGCTAGAGGGTTACTTTCTCCCACCTCAACTTAGGTGAAAGACATTTGGCAATGTCTGGATCTGAGAACTGGAGAGGGGTGCTACTGGCCTCCAGGAGGTCGAGGCCAGGGATGCTGCCAAATATCCCGCCATGAAAAGGACAGCCCCCACAACAAAACTCCTTGGCCCAAAATGTCAACAGTGTTGAGGGTGATAAACCCCCAAACATGGGCAAGTGGCCACAGATGTTAGGAGTTGGGATGTGAGTCCAGGTTTTGCCTGTAAATGCTGTGTGAGCCTGGGCAAGGCTCTGCCCTCTCTGGGCCTCAGATTCCCAATTGCACAAGGAGGAGGAGGCAGGGGAGGCTTGTCTCTGGCGCCCCTGCCATTTTGGGCATTCCAGGCTTGGGAGTGTGCCTTGCCTTACAACTGAGATGTGGCTGTCAGAGGGGAGGGGTCTACGCAGCCCCACTTGCCTGAGGGGTGCACAATCAGCTCTGTAGTGCCCCTCCCCCAAAGCGCTGTATCTGGAACTCCTGCTCCACCAGGAACGGAAAAACTATTATCCGCAGATGACATCACTTTGCAAAAATGCAGGCGGGTGGTTGCCAAGCAGAGCTCCAGGGAAACGGCGGGAAGGAAGGTCTTAGAGCATGCCAGCCACCAGCGCACCAGCATCCGGCACCTTCACAAATCTCAGCACAACCCTGGGCAAGTTACTCCACTTCTCTGGACTTCCATCCATAAAAGACTTCTCTGGTCCTTCCATCCATACAAAAAGAGAATGCATCTGGGTTTTGCCAGGAGCCCTTCCACTGGAACAGTCCAAGATCCCGCGACTCTTTCATGTCAAGCCTCAGAGGGCTTCTGGGCTGCAGGAACACAAAGGGAGCCCCTCCGGGTACAGGAGTCCAGAGTTAGGACTGAAAGGAGAGGAAATTGGCTGCCCTGCTTGACTGACCACACAGAGGCTGCTGATGCCGCCAAACTGCTTGAGAGCAGCTCTCCTCCCGGAGCGCTGGTCCTGTGTCCTGCCCACCGACCCAATTCCTTTCTTGGTCTAGCATTTGGAGCACATTGTGAACCAGCAGAGCGCTGGCTAATTGCGAGCCAGAGAACTTGCTTCAGTAGGGGAACCACAGTGACCTGCAATGCCCATCTTTCTACCTGTGGGCTCCTAGGATACGAGCGTGGTAAAGACCGGCTCTGATAAGCAGAGCAGGCTCAGGTCACACTGGATGGAGTCCTGGGTTGCTCCCCAGAGGCCTGGGTTCTAGCCACAGACATAGGACCTCAGTTTCTCCTTCTGGACAGTGAGTAGTTTGATCCAGAGAGTCTATGGGGTCTCTCTACGCTGTAACAGGTGGTGGCTCCAGGAGCAGATAAGAACAAGTTATACATAAGACAGAGCACGGAAGAGCTGTGTGTCTTCAGCAGGGTGACAATTCCCTCTCCTGTCTGCTCCTTCATCAAGAACAGAATTGCCTTTCAGACCTGTTGCTTTCTAAATGGAAGAGGAAGGCCGAGCATGGTGGTTCACACCTGTAATCCCAGCACTTTGGGAGGCCGAGGTGGGCGGATCACCAGAAATCAGGAGTTCGAGACCAGCCTGACCAACATGGAGAAACCCTGTCTCTACTAAAAATGCAAAATTAGTCTGGTGTGGTGGCGCATACCTGTAGTCTCAGCTACTCGGGAGGCTGAGGCAGGAGAATCGCTTGAACCTGGGAGGTGGAGGTTGTGGTGAGCCGAGATCACACCATTGTACTCCAGCCTGGGCAACAGGAGCGAAACTCCGTCTCAAAAAAAAAAAAAAAGGGAAGAGGAAGGAAGAAGAAGGCAGATCAGCCTCGGTCAAGCTCAAGTGAGGGGTGGTATCTGGCATGAAGGGTACTGCCCCCGCACCCTCCTTCATTGGGCGCTGCCCACTGCCAGGAGGCAGTGTAGCTTACAGGTTAGAATAATCAGGCCGGCATCACCTAGACCAAAGTCCAAATCTTGGTCCAATTCCCTCTAAACTGTGCCAAACTTGACTCTCAGTTTCCTCAACTGTAAAATGGAGTCAGCAACATATCCCTCTTTTTTGGGTGATTCTAGTTCCCCCCTGCCCCCACCACCACCGGATTCATTCTCACCCCTCCTTGTCCTGCTCTGATCCCCAGGAGGCTGACCTCACCCAGGTAGGATATTGGAAGGCAGCAGGAAGAGAGAGAGGTCGAGGACTTTTCCCACTCCCTCTGCTGGGCCATAGTTTGGCTGTGGCTGCATCCCTGTCCCAGGGTCCCCCATCCTGTCGGGCAGCCCCTTCCACAGCTCCTGCTCTGTGATTCCGGTACCCAATGCCCTCCTCTGGCCCACAGGGCTACAGGTGGTTACAACATGCTGCTTTCACTAGTCTCTGGTGCATCGTCGTCCCCTACCAGGTCTTCTCATTATTTCCCCAAAGATGATTTACAAACAGCCGACAAGCACATGAAAAGATGCTCAGCACCATTCATCATTAGAGAAATGCAAATCAAATTCATAATGAGCTAGTACTTCACACCCATAAGGATGGCTACTATCCAAGAAACAAAATAACAAGTGTTGGTGAGGATGTGGGGAAATTGGAGCCCTTGTGCGTTGTGGGTGGGATTGTAGAATGATGTGGCTGATGTGGAAAACAGTAGGGTGGTTCCTCAAAAAATTAACACTAGAATTACCATATGATCCAGCAGTCCCAATTCTGGGCATACATATTCAAAACAATTGAAAGCAAGGTCTCAAAGAGATGCCTGGAACCCCATGTTCATAGCAGCATTATTCACAATAGCAAGAGGTGGAAGTCAATGCTCATGGACAGAGGAATGGATAAAGAAGAGGTGGTACATACATACAACGGAATATTGTTCAGCCTTTAAAAGGGAGGAAATCCTGCCATACGTGACAAGGATGAACCTTGAGGACCTTATGCTAGTGAAATCAGTCAGTCACAAAAAGACATTCTATGTAATTCCACTTCCTTTTTTTGTTTGTTTGTTTGTTTTTTTTAATTTATTTATTATTATTAAACTTCAAGTTGTAGGGTACATGTGCACAACGTGCAGGTTTGCTACATATGTATACTTGTGCCATGTTGGTGTGCTGCACCCATCAACTCGTCATTTACATCAGGTATAACTCCCAATGCAATCCCTCCCCCCTCCCCCCTCCCCATGATAGGCCCCGGTGTGTGATGTTCCCCTTCCTGAGTCCAAGTGATCTCATTGTTCAGTTCCCACCTACGAGTGAGAACATGCGGTGTTTGGTTTTCTGTTCTTGTGATAGTTTGCTAAGAATGATGGTTTCCAGCTGCATCCATGTCCCTACAAAGGACACAAACTCATCCTTTTTTATGGCTGCATAGTATTCCATGGTGTATATGTGCCACATTTTCTTAATCCAATCTGTCACTGATGGACATTTGGGTTGATTCCAAGTCTTTGCTATTGTGAATAGTGCTGCAATAAACATACGTGTGCATGTGTCCTTATAGCAGCATAATTTATAATCCTTTGGGTATATACCCAGTAATGGGATGGCTGGGTCATATGGTACATCTAGTTCTAGATCCTTGAGGAATCGCCATACTGTTTTCCATAATGGTTGAACTAGTTTACAATCCCACCAACAGTGTAAGAGTGTTCCTATTTCTCCACATCCTCTCCAGCACCTGTTGTTTCCTGACTTTTTAATGATTGCCATTCTAACTGGTGTGAGATGGTATCTCATTGTGGTTTTGATTTGCATTTCTCTGATGGCCAGTGATGATGAGCATTTTTTCATGTGTCTGTTGGCTGTATGAATGTCCTCTTTTGAGAAATGTCTGTTCATATCCTTTGCCCACTTTTGGATGGGGTTGTTTGTTTTTTTCTTGTAAATTTGTTTGAGTTCTTTGTAGGTTCTGGATATTAGCCCTTTGTCAGATGAGTAGATTGCAAAAATTTTCTCCCATTCTGTAGGTTGCCTGCTCACTCTGATGGTAGTTTCTTTTGCTGTGCAGAAGCTCTTTAGTTTGATGAGATCCCATTTGTCAATTTTGGCTTTTGCTGCCGTTGCTTTTGGTGTTTTAGACATGAAGTCTTTGCCCATGCCTATGTCCTGAATGGTACTACCTAGGTTTTCCTCTAGGATTTTTATGGTATTAGGTCTAACATTTAAGTCTCTAATCCATCTTGAATTAATTTTCATATAAGGAGTAAGGAAAGGATCCAGTTTCAGCTTTCTACTTATGGCTAGCCAGTTTTCCCAGCACCATTTATTAAATAGGGAATCCTTTCCCCATTTCTTGTTTCTCTCAGGTTTGTCAAAGATCAGATGGCTGTAGATGTATGGTATTATTTCTGAGGACTCTGTTCTGTTCCATTGGTCTATATCTCTGTTTTGGTACCAGTACCATGCTGTTTTGGTTACTGTAGCCTTGTAGTATAGTTTGAAGTCAGGTAGCGTGATGCCTCCAGCTTTGTTCTTTTGACTTAGGATTGTCTTGGAGATGCGGGCTCTTTTTTGGTTCCATATGAACTTTAAAGCAGTTTTTTCCAATTCTGTGAAGAAGCTCATTGGTAGCTTGATGGGGATGGCATTGAATCTATAAATTACCTTGGGCAGTATGGCCATTTTCACAATATTGATTCTTCCTATCCATGAGCATGGTATGTTCTTCCATTTGTTTGTGTCCTCTTTGATTTCACTGAGCAGTGGTTTGTAGTTCTCCTTGAAGAGGTCCTTTACATCCCTTGTAAGTTGGATTCCTAGGTATTTTATTCTCTTTGAAGCAATTGTGAATGGAAGTTCATTCCTGATTTGGCTCTCTGTTTGACTGTCACTGGTGTATAAGAATGCTTGTGATTTTTGCACATTAATTTTGTATCCTGAGACTTTGCTGAAGTTGCTGATCAGCTTAAGGAGATTTTGGGCTGAGACAATGGGGTTTTCTAAATATACAATCATGTCGTCTGCAAACAGGGACAATTTGACTTCTTCTTTTCCTAACTGAATCCCCTTGATTTCTTTCTCTTGCCTGATTGTCCTAGCCAGAACTTCCAACACTATGTTGAATAGGAGTGGTGAGAGAGGGCATCCCTGTCTTGTGCCAGTTTTCAAAGGGAATTTTTCCAGTTTTTGCCCATTCAGTATGATATTGGCTGTGGGTTTGTCATAAATAGCTCTTATGATTTTGAGGTACGTTCCATCAATACCGAATTTATTGAGCGTTTTTAGCATGAAGGGCTGTTGAATTTTGTCAAAAGCCTTTTCTGCATCTATTGAGATAATGATGTGGTTCTTGTCTTTGGTTCTGTTTATATGCTGGATTACGTTTATTGATTTGCGAATGTTGAACCAGCCTTGCATCCCAGGGATGAAGCCCACTTGATCATGGTGGATAAGCTTTTTGATGTGCTGCTGAATCCGATTTGCCAGTATTTTATTGAGGATTTTTGCATCGATGTTCATCAGGGATATTGGTCTAAAATTCTCTTTTTTTGTTGTGTCTCTGCCAGGCTTTGATATCAGGATGATGTTGGCCTCATAAAATGAGTTAGGGAGGATTCCCTCTTTTTCTATTGATTGGAATAGTTTCAGAAGGAATGGTACCAGCTCCTCCTTGTACCTCTGGTAGAATTCAGCTGTGAATCCATCTGGTCCTGGACTTTTTTTGGTTGGTAGGCTATTAATTATTGCCTCAATTTCAGAGCCTACTATTGGTCTATTCAGGGATTCAACTTCTTCCTGGTTTAGTCTTGGAAGAGTGTAAGTGTCCAGGAAATTATCCATTTCTTCTAGATTTTCCAGTTTATTTGCATAGAGGTGTTTATAGTATTCTCTGATGGTAGTTTGTATTTCTGTGGGGTCGGTGGTGATATCCCCTTTATCATTTTTAATTGCGTCGATTTGATTCTTCTCTCTTTTCTTCTTTATTAGTCTTGCTAGTGGTCTCTCAATTTTGTTGATCTTTTCAAAAAACCAACTCCTGGATTCATTGATTTTTTTGGAGGGTTTTTTGTGTCTCTATCTCCTTCAGTTCTGCTCTGATCTTAGTTATTTCTTGCCTTCTGCTAGCTTTCGAATGTGTTTGCTCTTGCTTCTCTAGTTCTTTTAATTGCGATGTTAGAGTGTCAATTTTAGATCTTTCCTGCTTTCTCTTGTGGGCATTTAGTGCTATAAATTTCCCTCTACACACTGCTTTAAATGTGTCCCAGAGATTCTGGTATGTTGTATCTTTGTTCTCATTGGTTTCAAAGAACATCTTTATTTCTGCCTTCATTTCGTTATGTACCCAGTAGTCATTCAGGAGCAGGTTGTTCAGTTTCCATGTAGTTGAGCGGTTTTGATTGAGTTTCTTAGTCCTGAGTTCTAATTTGATTGCACTGTGGTCTGAGAGACAGTTTGTTATAATTTCTGTTCTTGTACATTTGCTGAGGAGTGCTTTACTTCCAATTACGTGGTCAATTTTGGAGTAAGTACGATGTGGTGCTGAGAAGAATGTATATTCTGTTGATTTGGGGTGGAGAGTTCTATAGATGTCTATTAGGTCTGCTTGCTGCAGAGATGAGTTCAATTCCTGGATATCCTTGTTAACTTTCTGTCTCGTTGATCTGTCTAATGTTGACAGTGGAGTGTTGAAGTCTCCCATTATTATTGTATGGGAGTCTAAGTCTCTTTGTAAGTCTCTAAGGACTTGCTTTATGAATCTGGGTGCTCCTGTATTGGGTGCATATATATTTAGGATAGTTAGCTCTTCCTGTTGAATCGATCCCTTTACCATTATGTAATGGCCTTCTTTGTCTCTTTTGATCTTTGATGGTTTAAAGTCTGTTTTATCAGAGACTAGTATTGCAACCCCCGCTTTTTTTTGTTCTCCATTAGCTTGGTAAATCTTCCTCCATCCCTTTATTTTGAGCCTATGTATGTCTCTGCGTGTGAGATGGGTCTCCTGAATACAGCAGACTGATGGGTCTTGACTCTTTATCCAGTTTGCCAGTCTGTGTCTTTTAATTGGAGCATTTAGTCCATTTACATTTAAGGTTAAGATTGTTATGTGTGAACTTGATCCTGCCATTATGATATTAACTGGTTATTTTGCTCGTTAGTTGATGCAGTTTCTTCCTAGCCTTGATGGTCTTTACATTTTGGCATGTTTTTGCAATGGCTGGTACCGGTTGTTCCTTTCCATGTTTAGTGCTTCCTTCAGGGTCTCTTGTAAGGCAGGCCTAGTGGTGACAAAATCTCTAAGCATTTGCTTATCTGTAAAGGATTTTATTTCTCCTTCACTTATGAAACTTAGTTTGGCTGGATATAAAATTCTGGGTTTAAAATTCTTTTCTTTAAGAATGTTGAATATTGGCCCCCACTCTCTTCTGGCTTGAAGAGTTTCTGCCGAGAGATCTGCTGTTAGTCTGATGGGCTTCCCTTTGTGGGTAACCCGACCTTTCTCTCTGGCTGCCCTTAAGATTTTTTCCTTCATTTCAACTTTGGTGAATCTGGCAATTATGTGTCTTGGAGTTGCTCTTCTCGAGGAGTATCTTTGTGGCGTTCTCTGTATTTCCTGGATTTGAATGTTGGCCTGCCCTACTAGGTTGGGGAAGTTCTCCTGGATGATATCCTGAAGAGTGTTTTCCAACTTGGTTCCATTTTCCCCCTCACTTTCAGGCACCCCAATCAGACGTAGATTTGGTCTTTTTACATAATCCCATACTTCTTGCAGGCTTTGTTCATTTCTTTTTCTTCTTTTTTCTTTTGGTTTCTCTTCTCGCTTCATTTCATTCATTTGATCCTCCATCGCTGACATTCTTTCTTCCAGTTGATCGAGACGGTTACTGAAGCTTGTGCATTTGTCACGTATTTCTCGTGCCATGGTTTTCGTCTCTTTCATTTCGTTTGTGAGCTTCTCTGCATTAATTACTCTAGCCATCAATTCTTCCACTTTTTTTTCAAGATTTTTAGTTTCTTTGCGCTGGGTACGTAATTCCTCCTTTAGCTCTGAGAAATTTGATGGACTGAAGCCTTCTTCTCTCATCTCGTCGAAGTCATTCTCCGTCCAGCTTTGATCCGTTGCTGGCGATGAGCTGCGCTCCTTTGCCGGGGGAGATGCGCTCTTATTTTTTGAATTTCCAGCTTTTCTGCCCTGCTTTTTCCCCATCTTTGTGGTTTTATCTGCCTCTGGTCTTTGATGATGGTGATGTACTGATGGGGTTTTGGTGTAGGTGTCCTTCCTGTTTGATAGCTTTCCTTCTAACAGTCAGGATCCTCAGCTGTAGGTTGTAGCTGTAGGAGATTGCTTGAGGTCCACTCCAGACCCTGTTTGCCTGGGTATCAGCAGCAGAGGCTGCAGAAGATAGAATATTTCTGAACAGCGAGTGTACCTGTCTGATTCTTGCTTTGGAATCTTCCTCTCAGGGGTGTACTCCACCCTGTGAGGTGTGGGGTGTCAGACTGCCCCTAGTGGGGGATGTCTCCCAGTTAGGCTACTCAGGGGTCAGGGACCCACTTGAGCAGGGAGTCTGTCCCTTCTCAGATCTCAACCTCCCTGTTGGGAGATCCACTGCTCTCTTCAAAGCTGTCAGACAGAGTCGTTTGCGTCTGCAGAGCTGCTGCGTTTGTTATTATTTACTGTGCCCTGTCCCCAGAGGTGGAGTCTACAGAGACAGGCAGGTTTCCTTGAGCTGCTGTGAGCTCCACCCAGTTCGAGCTTCCCAGCAGCTTTGTTTACCTACTTAAGCCTCAGCAATGGCGGGTGCCCCTCCCCCAGCCTTGCTGCTGCCTTGCCGGTAGATCACAGACTGCTGTGCTAGCAATGAGGGAGGCTCCGTGGGTGTGGGACACTCCCGGCCAGGTGTGGGATATGATCTCCTGGTGTGCCTGTTTGCTTAAAGCGCAGTATTGGGGTGGGAGTTACCCGATTTTCCAGGTGTTGTGTGTCTCAGTTCCCCTGGCTAGGAAAAGGGATTCCCTTCCCCCTTGCGCTTTCCAGGTGAGGCAATGCCTCGCCCTGCTTCAGCTCTCGTTGGTCGGGCTGCAGCAGCTGACCAGCACCGATCGTCTGGCACTCCCCAGTGAGATGAACCCAGTACCTCAGTTGAAAATGCAGAAATCGCCGGTCTTCTGTGTCGCTCGCGCTGGGAGTTGGAGACTGGAGCTGTTCCTATTCGGCCATCTTGCTCCGCCCCCTCTGTTTGTTTGTTTTTTGAGATGGAGTCTAGCTCTGTCACACAGGCTGGAGTGCAGTGGCATGATCTCAGCTCACTGCAACCTCCGTCTCCTAGGTTCAAGCGATTCTATGCCTCAGCCACCTGAGTAGCAGGGATTATAGACGTGCGCCACTATGCCTAGCTAAATTTTTTTTTGTCTTTTTAGTAGAGATGGGGTTTCGTCATGTTGACCAGGCTGGTCTCAAACTCCTGACCTCAGGTGAACCACCTACCTCAGCCTCCCGAAGTGCTGGGATTACAGGTGTGGTCACTGTGCCCAGCCTGTGTGATTCCTCTTCTACGAGGTACCTAGAGTCATCAAAGTCATAGAGACAGAAAGTAGAATGGAGGTTGCCAGGGGCTGGGGGAGGGGGAAATGGAGAGTTGTTTAATGGGTGCAGTCTTGGTTTTACAGGATGAAAAAGGTCTGGAGATCCTCGCACAATATGAACATACTTATATATGAATATATTTTAAAATATACCGTGGAATGATACATTTAAAATGGTTAAAATGGTTTTTAAAAACTTATCAAATTGTATTTTTTGAAAATATGCAGTTTATTGTGTGTTGATTATACTGCAATAAAGCTTTTTAAAAGTCCCTTCATTAAACTCTCTTCAGGAAAACTGGTGGTTTCCAAACCTGTGTGCATGTTAGAATGTTCTGGGATCTTTTAAAAATTCCCAATCCCGGGCCACTCCCCAGAGCCATTAAAGCACAACCCCTGGGAGTAGGATACAGGCAGAAGGCGTATCTGATACACCCCAGCTAATTTCAACACACAATGACACCTACAGAATTGCGTCCTTCAACTGGGCCATGTGTTTTTTGTCAGGAATCTGCGTAATTAGCTACTTCTTAAGCTTATTGTGAGGATGAAAGGGGATGGTGAGTGCAAAGCATTTAGCACAGCTGCTGGCACTGACAGCGCTTATACAATGTACTGAAAACATCGTTGGTGGTGTTGTTATTGTTATTAGTATTATTTCTCTGGGCCTCCAGGTTGCTGTGGGTCTCAGAGATACTACAGAGGAAGGTAGAGGGGGTATCAGGACCAAAGGCGAGGTACGACAGGAAAGCAAGCAGGGCAGGAAGGAGGGGTGCACTCAGAGGCAGAGAAAGAGGGGAATTCCGTGCTGGCTGGGGAACCTGGTTGCAAGACTGTGAGGAGCCCAGGGCAAGAGGATGGCAGATCTGCCATGATGCCAGGAAGTACCTGCCTCCAGGGGCTGCTGCCAGGCAGCAGGCACCACTCAGAAGCTTCAGAAAACACTGGGTGACACCCAGGGCCATGGAAGAGTTGATCCAGGAAGCAGCAGCCTGCAATGTACATACGCTTACCACTTGAGGACTTATAGCTGTCTGTGCTTGCGGGACTCCTTCTAATTTTTCAGGGTCCCCAACAACCCTTGGCAGCTGTGACAGGCCCTCTCTCAGCCTCTCCTCTGGGCTCCCTGGTCTGAGGCAACCACAGACTGCCACCTCCGTTTACCTGCAAGTGTCTGCCCTGGGGCCCTTCACCTTGCTGGGCTGGCCGTGGTTGGGGGACAGGGGACGCGCCGTCAGGGAGGGAGACGACATTACCTCCCTTGGTTGCCACGTGGGAACTGGAAGATGGTGTAAGGCCATGGTATTGAGGTTCACCAATATGGTGAACTTTTCCGGCCAGCAAAGGATTCTGGTCAAGGAGATGGAGCCACCGGCCCAGCCTGGATTTTCCGCCCCGCAATGGTAGGCCAGGCATCCACTCCAAAAAATATTTCCTAGGCTCCCACTACATGCCTGGCCTGGGGCCCTGAGATCCGATAGTGAACAAGACACCCTGGCAGAGCTCAGGTCTGGCTGGAGGGAGCGGGAGTGCGGCAGGAAGGAGAGGGCCCCGTAGCAGAGCAGCCAGGGGCAGACAGACAGGGCTGACATCCCAGCTCTGCTCAGTACCAGCTGCAGGTCTTGGGAGAAGTCGATCCACCTCTCCAGCCTGAGTTTTGTCTTCTAAAAAGAGGGTGACAAACCCAGCCTCACAGAGCTGCTGCTGGAGGGAACGAGACAAGATGACATGAGGGTCCCATTTGGCACAACTTGGAGTTCCTTTCAGGAACGAGGAGCGAAGAGCAGGCGCCTCCACCCGGTTCCAGCAGAGGCCGCTTGCAGGGGCCTGAGCTGCAGATGAGAGAGGCAGCTCTCTGGGGACAGAGCTGTAGCCAGAGGCCAGCACCTGGGGCTCCAAGAACCACAAACCCACAGCAGGAAATCCTCCTCTAGAGCCTGGAGCGTGGGTGCCTGGGTCCCCACGCTGCTGGCTGCTGACAGCGCTGGGTGAGTGTGGGCAGTCCCTTCCCCAGTCTGGAGTCCACCTTCCTCCTCTGGCCAGCAGAGCTCAGGCGGGACACCAACGAATCCTCCAGCAATGACATTCCAGGAAAACGGAAAGCCCTCACGATCCCTTCTTGCAGGTAGGAAACCAGAGGCCTAAGAAGGACAGTCTATTCAAGGGCACACAAGTTCACACAGCAGAGTCAGAAGTAGAAAGCCAGATCCCCTGACTCCAAATCCATAGCACCTGTCCACACTAGCACCTCTCCAAAGGCTTGTGTCAAAGTACCAGGAAACTCAGTTAGAAGCTGTGGCTCCTTCTCTAAGGAACTCCTCGACAAAGCTCTCAGCTCCCATGAGGTAACCAACCTCCCCTCCAAATACCCTCCAAGATCTAGAGAAGTCACTCCTTTGCTCAAGAACCTTCCACAGCTCTCCATCACCCAGTGAACATCTCACCCAGCATCCAGGGTCCCAACCTTCCTCTCCAGCGGCTCCCCCGGGTCCCCCACCTTTGCCTTCCATCCTGGTCGCCACACAGTAATGACTATCCCCATCTCCTGGTCTTTCTGATTCTGTTTCCCCACCCTAGAACTTCCCTTCTCCTTCCTTTAAGACCATCTGAATGTTACCTCCTCCAGGAAGCCTTCCTGCTCCCCAGGTTAAGCATGGCCTCTCCCTCCCCCAGGCTCCCAGAGGAGGCAGGCTCAGGCTGTATCTGGATACCTCATGTGCCCATCTGTCTCCATGACATGGGGAAGTACTTGGGCACAGAGTCTAAGAAACGCCCACTTCTTGTCCTCTTCTCATCCTCTATGCCAAGAACTGAAAGAGGAAGGGCTAAGTGACTCCTGGACCCACAAGAGGACAAATAAACAGGGACTGTTTGGTGCCCATTTGGGACACAATTCCAGGTCAGAGGTGGCTAGAGGCTGGGCCTGGCGCCCAAACACAGGCGTTGATCCCGCCTCCAACGGCTGTTTCTGTTTTCCTTTTCCCTGGGCAGAGGTTGCGGGGGCGTTCTGGGCCACAGCTGGTTTCTATTGCATCAAGGCTCAAAAAAGCCCTGAGCATATTTTTAGAGAGAAGGGGAAAAAAAGAATCTTTTCTTCCCTGACCCAGGATGAGGGCTTGCTCCAAGTTTCCATCTGCTCTCTCTTCTGGGTGGAGCTGGCCGGGAAGTTTCTCTGCAGGGGGATCCTTCAGGACGGCGGTTTGTGAGCTCATAGTTAGGGCAGAGTGAGAGGCTGCCGGCACGATGCCCGCCTCCCTCCCCGACACACATACAAACACAAATGTGCACATGCACACAACCTCGGGCATGTGATGTGGAGAGGAGAGCCATATGCCTGAGTAAGAACAGTGGAGGAGCAAGAGGGACTTGGAGCCACCAGTGGCTCCAGCCCAATCTTCCACTGGAAGCAGGTAGCTGAATGGTGGCCTGAACCAGGGGTTGCCGCACTTGCACTCCAGAGCCCTGGGATGTGCCGCATTCCCACTGGGGTGCCTGGATCCCCAAGACCTGGGCACATCTGGGCCTGGAATACAGAACGTGTTTGATGCATCTTTGAATGGCTGGTTTTCAATTGTCTGAAGATGCTGTTGGGAGGAATGAAAGACCAAATCATTTTAAGACTCTGAACTCTTAGAGCTTTTGTTGAAATGCATTTTCTCAATCAAAAAATACTAAATGCACTAGCGCTCTGCTGGTATGTGTGTGTGTGTGTTTGTCGTGTGTGGTGTGACATGTGTGTAAATCTGTGTGTGATGTATGCATATGTCCTCTATTTGTATAACATGTATGGTGTATTTGTTGTGTTATGTGGTTGTGTGTTGTTTTTCTATGTGTATTGTGTGTATTTGTAGTATAATTTGTGTGTGGTGTGTGTATGGTGCATGTGTTTGACATGTTTCATATGAGATGGGGTGTATATGTGTGTCATATGTGTTTGAAATGTGCTGTGTGTGTATTGTGTCTGTATGATACATGCTGTGTGTTTGATGCATGCTGTGTCCGTGCTTGATGTGTGCTGTGCCTATGTGTGTTGTGTGTGTCAATGCATGTCGTGTGTGTTGTGTGTTTGATGTATGTTGTATGTATAAGTGTGTGTTGTGTCTGATGTGTGTCGTGTAGCATGTGTGCTGTGTGTGCTGTGTGTCTGACAGAGGCTGTGTGTGTCTAATGTGTGTTGCGTGTCTGATGTGGGCATGTGTGGATGCTGTAATCAGAGGACATTCTTGGTACCAGCCAGAGGCACATCTGAAACTGAGGGAGGGGGCCGTGCAGAGGAAAGTGTCCCTGTTTCCCCCAAGCACACTCTCCAAAGTGACACCTTTTAGAGATGTTCCAGGCCAATCTGTTGAGCAAAGCACCATGGGGAGAGAAGGTAGTTGGAGGGAAAGAGCCCTTTTCTTTTCTTTTCTTTTCTTTTCTTTTCTTTTCTTTTCTTTTCTTTTCTTTTCTTTTCTTTTCTTTTCTTTTCTTTTTCTGAGACAGGGCTCTGTTGCCCAGGCTGGAGTGCAGTAGCGTGATCTCAGTTCACTGCAACCTCTGCTTCCCAGGTTCAGGTGAGTGTCCTGCCTCAGCATCCCAAGGAGCTGGGATTACAGGCGCCCGCCACCACGCTTGGCTACTACCAATTTTATGAACTTGCTCCCCACCAGCCCCTGCCCCTGATGTCAGACCAGTCTTTGCCTCTGGTGGCACCCAGTTTTAAAATCCTCCAGCCCAAACAGCTGCAGGCCACAAAGCCAAAGCACAGAGAAGCACATGGCCCAGCATTACCGACAGGACAGGGATCAGAGCCCAGACCCTTCCTCCCCCTCATGGTCAACCTGGCCTTTAAGGCCCTTCAGTACCAATGAGACAGCCTGCAGAGAAGAGGTAAGGCTGTGACAACGAAAACCACAGCACACCCAGAGTCATCATTACAGCCCAGCAATTGTACCTAGAGCTGGCTCTCAGGGGCCTGAGCTCTCTGCAAATGCAGCCTTACTTCCCTCTTGCACTCACCCATCAAGGGAGTATCATTGCGCCGTTGTACCAAAGGAAACAGGCTTGGACGGGAGACAGAGGTGAAGGCAGGCCCCTGAGCCAGGAGGGTAACTTCCTGGCTTTGGGGATCAGGTAGGGAAGTCGGCGGCAGCTTCCAGGGTCCAGAGGTTTACTCCACCAAGGGGCAGTGCCTTTTCTGTCCTATCTGCAGAGACACAGGCCCTGCCCAGGGTCAGAGCCAGGAGGCAGGTGGGCACACCAGCGTCATGGGCCTTTGCCCTGCCCAATTCTCCACCTTTCCCAGGCAGCTTGGTCAGGCCAGGCACCCTCTTCCCCACAAAGCCCCTTCTGTCCCCAGGCCGGAAGGGCTGCTACAGGCTCACCCTCCAACTTCCTGGAAACCGAGGCAGCCCAGGTAGGGCCCAGGGGAGTTTCTTGGAAGATGGGCTTTTAAAAAAAAGCCCAGATTCAATGCTTCCCCAGTCCTTTGGCCTTAGGCAAATCCTTCTCCCTCCCTGAGCCTCAGTTTCCTCCTCTGTAAAATGAGGCTGCCACCCGTTCCCTCCTGGGATGGTTGGGAGGAACACATGTGGGTGCATGAAGTTCTTGGCACAGGCCTGGCACAAGGGAGGCGTTCGATCCACGTGTGTCCTGTTCCCGTCTTCAGCTGCTCTGGCCAGCCACGAATTGGACTTGACTGGTCCAAAGGTTCCCCTCCTGACCCCAGCAGAGGCTGCAGGGGAGAAATAGTGATTCTTGGAAAGTCACCACCAAATCCTTCCAGAAACTGGAGGGCCACTGGTCAACATGTCACCTGGCATCCACACCAACCGCCAGGCCCTGAGTAGCCCTATCTGACCTCTCAGCTGACCACATCGAATGCCACAGTCCTGCTCACCACTCCATGTCTACCCCGCGCTGGGCACTGGGGACTCATCAAACACCATCAGGCCCTCCCTCTCTAAAGTCATCTCGCTCAGCTCTCCCCTGCTCAAAGCTGCCAGGCTATGTATCAGACAAATGGATGATATCCGTATACATTTACACACATGCCACACCACACCTGCAGAGCACTGCTGCATTTAGCACCAAGTCCCTAGTCTGCAGCTGGGCATTCCAGGCCCCTCTTGGTCAGGCCAGCTTCCCCTGTTGTTTTTCCTGCACCTCTTCAGCCTGCACCCCACACCCAAGCCACAGCCAGCTCCCCACTCCCACATGGCCGCCTGCTTTGGTCACCATGGAAAGAGCTTAGTTTGGGGTCTGGGCCACAGGAAGATGTGATCCGGAGTCTGCAGAACCTCCAGGCTTCAGCCTCGCAGGGTCTCGTGCTTACAATGCCACTACCCTTCTCTAGCAATCTATGACACACGTCCAGACCCACCTTGGTCTTCACCTCCTCCAGGAAGCCTTCCTTGATGCCCACCCCTCCAGGCCAGTATAGGTACCTTATTCCCAGGGGGAGCTGCCTGGTGTCCCCAGATCCTCCTGTCACTGATGTCCCATCAGGATGAAATAGCACTAGTCCCCACCCACCATCCTGGTGTGTCCTCTCCCCATAAATGTGGGTGTCCACCTGCCAGTCCTCCTTGCTCTCAGCACCTGCAGCTGTCCTCTGCCCAGCAGCCTGCTGGGCTCCATTCTGGAGACACCCCAACCCTCATCTTATCCCAAGGGCCTTGCAATGCTGAGTTAACTTGGATAACAGCAATCCCAATGCTGGCTACCAAACAACTTGACATTCAGGGTTAGACATGATGCTTCTTAGGAATTTGTCAACCATCTTTCCCCACAGAGAATCTCTCACAAGCTGGGAGTCGGGAAACCTAACCTCTCAGAGTGTTCTGGAAACTCCTTCTCCCTTCTCGGGTCCCCTCACCCTTCTCATTTCTAATGCCAAAACTATTCAGAACTTCTGCTCCTTGGAGATCCCAGGAGGGGCCTCACCTGACAGGATTTACTCTCTGCCAATATGCAAAAGTGGCTACTGTCAGTCATTTTAAATCGACATTGCTATGGAATGAAAGGTGTCTCCCACATTTCCAATGTTGAAGTCCTGACTGCCAGTTCTGGAGAATGTCACTGTATTTACGGAGGTTATTAAGTTACAGTGAGGTCATTAGAGTGGGAATGACTGTCTTCCTAAGCCAATGTGACAGATGTCCTTATGAGAAGAGGAGATGAGGACACAGAAGGGTGCACAGGGAAGACCCATGGAGACACAGGGAGAAGATGGCCAACGACAAGCCAAAGAGAGCAGCCTCAGAAGAAGCCAACCCTGCTGTACCTGGATCCTGGATTTCCAGCGTCCAGAACTGGGAGGAAATAGATTTCTGCTACTTAAGGCACCACCAGGCTTGGGACTGCATTCTGGCCGCTCAAGCAGACTCATGTAGATGTTTCTCATGCATCTTGCTCATTGTGCTGTTCTCACCTATTAAGGAGCCTGGGCAGATCAGACCATTCATCCCACAGAGCCTAGAAACCACTACTCCCAGAATGCGTGTCCTGGGTGAAGAACTTCTGTGATGAACAGAACTGGCTTCACCGGCTTTTTAAATCGTCAGACACGGGAAGATGGCAGCCGGACAATGTTGCTGCCTCCCCATCTGTGAAGCACCATCCCATACGCCCTGAAAGAAAGGCTCCCCAACATTTTACCAATGAGTAAACCAAGGCCAGGGAAGACAAGTGACTTGCCTGAGGTCATTCATGGAGTCAGAGTCATTAGAGAGGAGAGACTGAAGCCCACAGGTCCCGGGGAGGGGGGGCCTGAGAGGTAGCAGGCTGGTTTGGGTAGCTCTGCAGTGTCCACACTCTGGAAGGAGACAGAGAGGGCCTGGGTTTGAATCCTGACTACTCCTCTTATTTGCTGTGTGTGAGCAGGTTCCTGGCCTCTTTGAACTGGGCCTCAGTTTCCACATGTGAACAATGAGGCTGATAAATATGAGAGGACATGCAGTGCTCAGCACCGTGCCTGGCCCACGGCTCAAGAATTGTTGGAAAGGCTGCTGCCACCGCTAACAAACACAGCATTCCCAAAATACTTGCCGACTCTGCACCTGGCCCCACAGGAAGTCTAACAAAGAGCTTGGGTAGAAGCTTTTCCTGCCAGTCGGCATGGGGGAGGTGGCCACACAACCTCTGTCCACCTCTGAGCACTGCCCCCACTCGCTCTATCATTTACCCTCCTCCTGGCCTTACAGGGCCCAGGCGCTCGATAAGGTTCAATGGCTCATTGTTCTCCATCCAGGCCCAAACCAGGCCAGGCCTGCCGGGAACCAGCAACTAAAAATAGCCCCACCGGGTGTTTGGGTCCAGCTGCTTCTCTCAGTCCGGGGGTCAAGAGGTGCCTGCGCTCTTCCTGGTCACTGCTTTGGGTGAAGGCCAGCTTGGCCGACTGCCAGATCACCCTGACTGGAGAGCCCAGACTCACACCCGCAAAATATTTAATGGAAAATTCAAGAGCTGCTATGATTCCCCAAGGGACAGAGCCTTGGTGCAGACTTTCAGAGGGAGTTCAGAGTTCAGAGGTGGGGCGGGACTCAGCCTGCCAAGGACTGGGAGAAAGGGCTTGGAAGAACAGGCTGCAATTGGCAACGCAAAGAGAGACAGGGAAGGCATCCCAGGTGGCAGGGACAGCAGAAGCAAGGGGTGAGGAGGAGGCTAGGTGTGACAATGAGAGGCTGCAGGAGAGCTGTTTGGCAGAGCAGGAGCGGCATCTTCAAGGGGAAGCCCAGGCTCATTCCAGAAGGGCCCTGAATGCCTGGCGAGACTTAAAAAAAAAAAAAAAAAAGAATAAAAGAATAAAATGGGAAGACTCGCTCTACCTGATTTATTTATTTATTTATTTATTTATTTTATTTTATTATTATTTTTTTTTTGGCGGAGGGGACACAGTCTCACTCTGTTGCCCAGGCTGCAGTACAGTGGCATGATCTCAGCTCACTGCAACCTCTGCCTCCCGGGTTCGAATGATTCTCCTGCCTCAGCCTCCCGAGTAGCTGGGATTACAGGTGCCTGCCACCTCAGCTGGCTAATTTTTGTGTTTTTTTTAGTAGAGATGGGATCTCACCATGTTGGCCAGGCTGGTCTCAAACTCCTGACCTCAAGTGATCCGCCCACCTTGGCCTCCCAAAGTGCAGGGATTACAAGCGTGAGCCACCATGCCCGGCCCACTCTACCTGATTTTAAGACATCATATAGTACAGTAACCAAGACTGTGTGGCACTGGCAGAGAGATGGAAATACAGATCATTGGAACAGAGAACCTAGACATACACCCACAGGGTGTGACCAACTGATTTTTGACAAAGGTGCAAAATTTCACACCCACTGGGATGGCTGTAATAAAAAAGACATCATACGTCCCGGTGCGGTGGCTCACACCTGTAATCCCAGCACTTTGGGAGGCTGAGGTGGGCTGATTGCTTGATCTCAGGAGTTCGAGACCAGCCTGGTCAAGATGATGAAACCTTGTCTCTACAAAAAGTCCAAAAATTAACTGGGCACAGTGGCGGGCACCTGTAATCCCAGTTACTCAGGAAGCTGAGGCAGGAGAATCAGTTAAGCTGGGGAGGCAAAGGCTGCAGTGAGCCAAAATCATACCATTTATACTCCGGTGAGGGTGACAGGAGTAAAACTCTTGTCTCAAAAAAAAAAAAAAAAGTCATAACAAGTGTTGGTGAAGATGTGTAGAAACTAGACTCCTCACACACTGCTGGTAGAGATGTAAATGGCAAAGTTTGGCATTTCCTCAAAAGGTTACACACAGAGCTTGTTTATGACTCAGCAGTTGTACATCTAGGTAAATACCCAAGAAAAGTGGAAATGTAAGTCCCCCAGAGAACTTTGTACATGCCTATTCATAGCAACATTATTCGTAATCGACGAAAAGTAGAAACAATCCAAATGTCCATCAACTAATGAATGGATAAATCAAATGTAGTCTGTTCTGTGGTATGTAAAATGTGGTATACACAAATGGAATATTATTAGGCAATAAAAAGAAACTACTGATACACGCCACAACACGGTGAACCTTGAAAACATTATGCTAAGCAAAAGAGGCCAGTTGCAAAGGACCATATATTGTGTGATACCATTTACATGAAAGGTCTACAACAGGCACATCTGTAGAGGCAGAAAGGAGATTCGTGGTAGTCCCAGGCTGGAAGGGTGAGGTATATGGGAGGGAGTGACTGTTAATGGATATGGTGTTGTTTTAGGGGCTGATGAAAATGTTCTAAAATTGATTGTGATAATGATTGTACAACTCTGTGAATACGCTAAAAACCACTGAATGGTAACCTTGAAAGAGGTAAATTGTCCCATATGTACTTATACCTCAATAAAGCGGTTTTTTAACAAAACCAATTCGGCAAAAGAAGGATAGTCTTTTCAGCAAATGGTGCTGAAGCAACTGGCTATCCTTTTTTATTTTTTATTTTTTTGAGATGGAGTTTCCCTCTTGTTGCCCAGGTTGGAGTGCAATGGTGCGACCTCGGCTTACTGCAACCTCCGCTTTCCGATTCAAGCTGTTCTCCTGCCTCAGCCTCCTGAGTAGCTGGGATTACAGGCAACCACTACCATGCCTGGCTAATTTTTGCATTTTTAGTAGAGAGGGAGTTTCACCATTTTGGCCAGGCTGGTCTTGAACTCCTCATGTCAGGTGATCCAGTTGCCTCAGCCTCCCAAAGTGCTGGGATTACAGACGTGTGCCACTGCTCCCAGCCGCAATTGGCTATCCTTGTGCAAATAAAAAACGAACCTCAACCTAAACCTCACATCATACAAGAATTAGCTCAAACTAGATCAAAGATTTAAGTGTAAAACAATACAATGTTCAGAAGAAAACATATGAAAAAATCTTCAGGATTTTCCTGTACAACCCAGTAATTGCACCCCGGGTTATTTATCCCAGATAAATGAAAAGTCACGTCCCCACAAAACTCTCTCTACAATAGTTCATAGCAGCTTTATATGTAACAGCCTCACTACCTGTACAGCTCCTAGGGCTTAGTGAAAAGCTCTTAGACAACAGCAAGAGCATGATCCACTTTTTAAAAAGGACAAATTGTACTTCATCAACAGTAAAAACTTTTGCTTTGCAATGACAGTGTTACAAGGATGAAAAGACAGGCTACAGACTGAGAACATTATTTGCAAATCGTATATCTGACAAAGGATTCATACATAGACTGTATAAACTCTCAAAACTCAACAGTAAAAAAGCAAACAATCTAATTAGAAAATGGGCAAAAGACATGGAAAGACATTTCACCGATGAGGACATACAGACGGCAAATAGTACATGAAAAGATGTTCAATATCACCAGCCATTGGGAAAATGCAAATTAAGACCTGGATGAAAATCACCACGTATGTGTTAGAACAGCTAAAATAAAACTTTGGGACAACATTAAATGCTGGCAAGAATGCAGAGACATTGGATCTCTCGTGGTACAGCTACTCTGGAAGACAGTTAGTTGGCAGTTTCTTAAAAACTAAACCTATACTTACAGCACAACCCAGCAATTGCACTCCTGGTCATTTATCCCAGAGAAATGAGAAGTTACATCCACACAAAACTCTCTCCACAACAGTTCATAGCAGCTTTATATGTCATAGCCCCAAACTGGAAATGACCAAAATGTTCCTCAAGAGGCAAATGGCTAAACAAACAGTTGTACATCCACACCACAGAATGTTACTCAGCAATAAATAGGATTGAACACAACATAAATAGGATACCCACAACATCTTGGATGAAGCTCAAGGACATTATACTGAGTGAAAAAAGACAGTCTTAAAAGGTCACATACTGTACAATTCCATTTATATCACATTCTTGAAATGACAAAATTATATAGATAGAGAACAGATTAGTGGTTGCGAGGGGTTAGGGATGGGGAATGCATGTGCCTATAAAAGGGTATTGAGGGAGATCTTCGTGGTGATGGGATAGTTCCATATCTTGATTGCGGTAGTGTTTATACAAATCTACATGTGATAAAACGGCATAGAACTCTACATACGTATTGTCCCAATGTCAATTTCAATTTTTGATATGGTACCATAATTATGTAAGATGTGCTCATTGGGGCACACCAGGTGAAGGGTACATGAGACCTCTCTATACTATCTTTGCAATTTCCTGTGAATATATAATTATTTCAAAATTTAAAAGTTTAAAACACATACACACGCTTTCACTGCAGTGAGAACTTTCCCCAGGTAGACCCTGACCCTTCTGCCTGGGGGAAAAGAGTTACAGTGAGCAGATCTGAGCCCAGCCCACAGGGAGGGGCCATGTCCAGCCCAGCTCCTCCTAGGTCAGTTGACTACAGAAGCATAAGAGAGAATAAGTGATGGTTATTTGAGGTCATTGTATTTTGGGGTGGGTTTGATTGATTGATTGATTGATTGATTATTATTATTTTTTTCGAGATGAAGTCTCGCTCTGTCGCTCAGGCTGGAGTGCAGTGGCGCAATCTTGGCTCACTGCAACCTCCACCTCCTGGGTTCAAGCGATTCTCCTGCCTCAGCCTCCCAAGTAGCTGGGATTACAGGCATGTGCCACCACACCTGGCTAATTCTTTATTTTTAGTAGAAACAGGGTTTCACCATGTTGGCCAGGCTGGTGTTTAACTCCTGACCTCAAGTGATCCGCCCCCTTCAGCCTCCCAGAGTGTTGGGATTACAGGCGTGAGCCACTGCACCCGGCCCGGGGTGGTTTGTTTTGCAGCACTGTTGTATCAATAGCTAGCTGACACATACCCACTTGCCCCACTTCCTCTCCATAGCCCTACGAGGATGGACATCTGTCACTGATGACAGTGGCGGAGACAGCTTGTTGTCCCCAACATCTGCTCTGCCTTTGTATTACCCGAGAGTAACAGAACCTCTGATTTTTATCTGGTCATGGCTATCTAGATTAACACTACATTTCCCAGCTTTCCTTCTTCTCATTTATTTACTTATTCATTTTCAGAGACAGGGTCTCACTATGTCACCCAGGCTTGAGTGCAGTGGCACCATCATAGCTCATTGCAGTCTTGAACTCCTGGGCTCAATGGTTTCTCCCGTCTCAACCTCCTGAGTTCACTACCATGCCTGGCTGATTTTTATTGTTTGTAAAGACAAGGTCTCACTATGTTATCCATAGTGAGGCTCATAGTGAGGCTGGTCTCAAACTCTTGGCCTCAAGTGATCCTCCCACCTCGGCCTCCGAAAGTGTTGGGATCACAGGTGTGAGCCACCACTCCCAGCCTCCTTCTAAACAGGTGTGGCCATGTGCTCAGTTCTGGCCAATGGGGTGTAAGGGAAAGTGTCATGTGACAGTTTCTGAGCACCTTCTCAGACACAACTGAAATTTACCTTTTACCCCCTCTTTCTTGGCCTCCAGCCTTGGGTGATGGCTGGAGCTCAAGTAGCCATCTTGGACAGGAAGCGGAAGCTACATTTTGAGGATGGCAAAGTAACAGAAGAGACAAAATCAGGGTTCCTGATGATCACAAAAAGGCCACTAGGCTGCTTCTACCCAAGTTTCCTTTATGGGAGAGATAGAAACTTCTGCCTTGTGTTTTTGTCACTCACAACAGAACTCAGTCTTTACTCATGCAGTGGCTTCTTATCCAGACTTTTTGTTCATGGGCTTGTCCTGTGCAACCCACCGTGCTAAGCAATATATGGCCTTTTATCCAATAAATAATTTATTAAGCACCTCCTATGCACCAGGCACTGTGATTGATAAGGCTGGGGATACAGTGAGAAGTAAGACGGACAGTGTTCCTGCCCTGAGGGGCTTATGGTTGAAAGGAAGAGACAGCAATGAATGAACACATGCCTGTGTATAATTACAACCTGTGACAAGCGCCGTGAAAGAGGAGCAGGAGACTTTGGGAGCAGTCAGCAGGGGCCTTCTTATAGTCAGGGTTATCAGGGGGAAGGGATACAGCCTACTCAAGAGCACAGGCTTCAGAGCCAGCCCAGCCTGAGTTCAAATCCCATTTCCTCTTGCTACTATGGAACCTTGGACAAGGCGCAGTCTCTCTGCGCCGCAGCTGTTTTATCTGAAAAATAGACATTTAGCTGATAAAACATTGATACCGCATTTACAATGTGCCAGGGATGGTTCTAAGCACTCTGCAGGTAGTAACTGTGGAGTCTTACAGCTACCTTCTAGTACAGGACTATTCCTATCCCCATGTACTGAGTACTGGGTAAACTGAGGCCCAGAAAGTAAAGTCAGTTGCCCGAGTTTACACAACTAAGTGGAAGAGCTGGGAGTTCCCCTAAGCCACCTGTGCCCAGGCCTGGCCTCGGGGCACTATGCTGTGGTGATTAATAATAACAGCTCTTAACCCCCAGGATTTTTGGGAGCATGAAAAAAGAAAACGTCAGTCAAGTACTTAGCACAGTGCCTGGAAAATATTACATGTTAGCTATCATCCTTCTCCTCCTCATCATCATTATCATTAACTAAGGGAGCGGGGGAAAGAGTCTTCCAGGGAGGGAGGACTGCAAGTGCTAAGACCCCGAATGGAAGGAAGCGTGGTGCATTCGAGGACCAAAAGGCAGACCAGAAGGGCTGAATGCAAACAGCTCACCCCTATACTGTATTTTATTTGATCACAACAACTGTACTAGGTAAGAACTATTATTAGCTAGTTATAATCTCTTTAATGCTCTATAAATGCGGAAACAGTGGCCCAGAGAGGTTAAGTGACTTGCCAAAGGTCACGCAGTAAAGAATCATCTGAACCTGGACTCAAGCCCAGGTCTGTCAGCCTCCGAAGCCCATGCCTCCAGTGACCACCCTCCCCTGCCTTGGAATGGACGGAACTCGAGAGCAAGCCAGTTCCTGCTGCAACAGCAGCTCAGAAGGAAAAGCTATACAGCCTGAGGCGTCAGAGTCGGATGGTTCCTGGAGAGCACTTTGAACATGCCCCACCCATTTTTAAGATGGGGAATGTGAGGCCCAGTGAGGAAAGGGACCTGCCACAGACAGATTGGCAGCAGAACTGGGCCCAGAGACTGTATCCCCCTCCAGTCTTGGGGGCGCCATCAGCTTTGCCTTTGTTCAGGCCCTTCTTTTTTATATCTCCCTGGTGATAGCAAACTGCGCTGACTCCCCTGAGAGGGGCAGCTCCGGTGGGTGCGGTGCTTGTGTGCGCTGGGGGTAATGTGGGGATGGACTTTGCCTCAAGGGCAGGAGCTTGTAAAAAACCAGCAGATCAGGTCCCCAGCCTGGCTGGAGGACACAGGGGCAGTGCCCCCAGGGGCATGAACCCTGTAGACTGTGGGACTCCTTGGTGAACAGACTGCTCCATCCAAGTAGGCCTTCCAGTACCCTGGGAAGCAGCTCAGCAGAGCCCTAGCAACTCGAATACACAGCTCACATACACACGTGCATACACATGCCCATGCACACACCCCCCGCCGCGTACAGAGGCAGCTTGGCCTGGATCCCAGCCCCTCACACCCCACAGAGCACCATCTGCCCCTTCAGAAGGTCCTCACACAGGAGGAAAAGCTGGATTCTCCTTGTGTGTCAAGAGAAGAAGCCAAGGACCAGAGCAGAGAGGGGCCTCATCCAAGGTCACACAGAGGTTTGGGACAGATCTGAGCGCAGAGCCCAGAACTCCTGACTGCCAGGCCAGCTACCTGATGAGGCAGATGCTATTCGGTTGCCTTTGAAACAGCAGGCAGGCAGGACCCCGCTGAGCCCATGTGGAACCTAGGGCGCAAACCCCACCCCCTTGGGACCCTGCCCGTGTCGCTGAGTCACTGGCCTTGGAGCAGATGCGGGGGCAGCTTCCTCCTGCACAGCTGGTTGGGGCTTGGCCTGACAGCGCCTCCTGGACCAGCCTCCCTCCCTCTGCCCCGCAGGGCACGCTCCCTCTGTGCCTGGCCCTGTGCTGAGGGTTCACACATATTCGTGAACCTGCCGAGTCCACACAAGTCCCAGGAGGTAGAATTATCATTCCCATTTCATAGTTAAAACAACTGAGGCTTGGAGAGGTAAAGCAACGTGTCACACAGTTCTACCAAGAACTGAGATTCCTTGCAGGACCGGACATCCGCACATTCATAAGCTCACTTATTCCTCGAACTTCCTTAGAAAAATTCTGCCCACAAGCCAAAGAGAACCAGCATCAAAAGCCCCCATCTGCAACTCCAGCTGAACCACTAAGTCTCGCAGACTGACTGGAGATGTGGATTCTTTTGGAAAGGCCTGGCTGAGGCTGCCTGGAAGTCAGGGATAGAGGTCCCCGTCCCTGTTCAGCCACGACGGGCTGTCCACTTTCTCTAAACCCTAATTTTCTCATTTGTAAACTGAAAATAATACTCAGTCCTTCCTCCCAGGACTTTGTGAGGATCGATGGCAATGAGGTACGGAATGCATGGTGTGTGCCTCTGCGTGGTCTAGGCTCCTGTTGCTACCTGCCGCCTGGTACCACCCTCCCCACTCCCAGCCATGCCTCCACTCTCTTCTGTACCCGGCAGATGGGATCAGTCCCACAGCTGTTCCTCAATCCCCCACTGCCTCCTCCCACCCAAGGAAGGGGGCACCACCGCAGCAGGGGCCCCAGGGTTTCCTCCTCCCTTCCCCGGCTAGGGAGAGGAGAGGCAAAGCCAGATGTTCCACAGATGTTGCCAGTTGTTAGCAAAACAACAACAAACAAGTGACTTTTTTGAGACCCCTGTCAGGTCCATTGCTTGAGGGCCTGAGAGCTCTGAGGGAAAGGTGGGGCTGTGGGGGAGTCGCCAGGAGCCGGAGGTTTGGACAGGAAGGGAGGTGAAGCAGAGAGGCCTTCTGGGGTGGGACGTCAGTGGGAGGAGTTTGGGGAGGGGACAGTAGGCTAAGGGACCCAGGCGTGCAGAGGCAGGGAGGTAGGGCGGGGAGCTGAGAGCTTGGTGCAAGCGAGAGGAGCAGGGAGGTGTGAAGCTGGAGAATCTGGTAGGTCCAGGGGTGGCTGCCTGGGCAGGAGGCCTGCAGGGATGGTACTAACTTATCCCTCCTTCCCCACCCCGCCCCAGGACCCGACTTCAGATGGAGAGAACTTTGGAACCCCCAAGGGGCTCCCAGGCCCTTCTGAGCTCCGTCATGGAAGGAATCAACAGAAATCCAAGGGTCCTAAGCGCTGGGCAGCAGTTTGAACTCAATGGTCTCTTCCAAGCTGGAGAGTCTAGGAGGCCGTAGCTGGCCCAAGACAGGTCAAGAGAGCACGTCACTCACGTGGCAGAGGCCGAGAGCGTGAGGGACTTGACTCTCCCACCAGGAGCCTGGCTGCAGTTGGCACCTCTGCTGCTATCATCCAACTGAGTGGCACTGCTGTGCCCTCTTGCCTCTCCACCCACCACAACCTATTTGCCAACTGACCCCAACTGCTCCCGGCAGGGCCAAGACTGGGCAGCAGTACGGAACAGGCTGTTTCTGACTTACTCCCTGGAACTGGCTGGCTTTGTCCTCCAGCAAAACTGTTCCTGGAAGGACAAGGATATGGGGTCTGAGACTAAAGGGCCCCTATCTTCTCTGGCCTGGGCAGGTGGAGAATGAGTTTTGCCACTCATCCTGTGACCCTGAATAATGAGATTGCTAACAGCAGCTCATGTTTATGAAGCACCTACCCCACGCCATGCACTGAACTAAACTTGTTGCATGCACGACCTCGCTTAGTCATTGCAACTCTGGGGTAAGTGCCAATGTGCACAATTTATACATGAGAAAGCCGAGGGAAAGAGAAGGTACGTGACTTCTTCAAAGATTTGCAGCTAGTAGTAAATGGTGGAGTCAGAGACAGAGCCCCAGAGCCTGACTCCAAGGCCCTTCACCTCTATGGTGAAGAGTCCGGCTTCCCTTCCCTCCCCTCAGTCTTCCCATCTGTGGGATGGCGAGGAGCTGGATGGAATGACCTCACAGCTTTGCGATCCCACATTGACCGCCTGGAATTGCCAGAGACCAGAGAGCACTACTCCTTCCTCTCCTGTGAAAGAAAATGGGAACCAGCCCAAATGACACTGTACAGATGAGGCAACTGAGGCCTAAGCAGGCAGATAATGTACCTAAAGTCCTCCAGGGAGCCCAGGCAGGGCCCAGGGAAGGGGGAAGGGGGAAGGGGACCCAGACACCTTTCTAGTCTGCCCTCCAGCTGCTCTGCACAGCCAAAGCCGCTCGGAGGCCAAGGGAACCAGGGTGTGTGTAATGGAAACCAAGCAGTGGGGCCTTCCGAAATGGGAATTCCATCTGCCTGACTTTGTTCTCCCGGACTTTGGTTTCCATGGCAACTCTGGGAACCAGGAGGTTGGGAAGGTGGAAGAGGGAAGGCCTGGTCCTAAACTGAATCCCTAGAATCTAAAGAACTGGAAAGGTGGGTCTCCTTGTGGACCCAGTGGCTCCTCCCAGCAGAAGATGTGAGAGAGGCCAGGTCAGGCAGGGAAGTCCTAGGCTCAGACCCAGTGCTGCCTCTACCATTTTGGGGGAGTAGGGAGTAGTATTATAGTCCTCCCTGGGCCCCAGTTTTCCCAGCTGTCAGGCCCCCACATCTCAGGCCTGGAAAAAACCTGGAAGGTGCCCTTGTTCAGAATTAGGAGCATGACTGTTCCCAGGCCCTTCCAGCCTCAGTGAGGCCGTGAGTCTCTACAGTGGGAAAGCTCTTCATAGTCCGTAAAGCCCAATGACACTCATTGCGAGGTCCTGGAGAAAGACCCAGTGCCGCTCCTGGAGGGGCTCACACTCTGGTGCCAACACGTATCCAGCACCTACGGTATACCTGACCCCAGGTTAGGACCCTGCTGCAGAACTGGCTCACCAGCTCTTCATCCCAGCGCTGAGAAGACAATAGAATCATCCCCATTTTTGCAGGCTCAGGGATGGGCAGTGACTCGCCAAGGTTACAGAGCAAATCAGTAAAGACAAGACTCAAACCCAGGACTGCCTGATTCCAAAGCCTGGCAGCCTTTGGAGACAGAAGAACCCATGCCTGACTCAGTACACGTGGTAAGGGCTAGTCAAGGAGAGGCCACGGCCGCTGGGGAGCAGAGGGAAGGGGTTCTCTGCTGACCCGGGCTACTGTTGTTGCACAGAAGATTCTTCCAAAATGGGTTTCAAGGTTTGAAACCAGTTACAAGGTTTCAATTGTTTGATCTGCTGGTTTTTTACAAGCAATGTTTCAAGCAAGCATTAGGGATCCCATTTGCAAGAGGGGCAGGAAAAGTCAGGTGCGGTCAGAGCGGCAGTCAGACAGCCCACCTCTCCCTCCTGATGAAGGTCTACCCAGCACCTGCTCCACACCCAGGCCCTGGCCCTAGTCCCCTGTAACCCTGAAGAGGGCTCAGTCCAACTCCCTGAAGGCCTCCAGAGACCAACAATTCTGATCCTCTCACTGTGCAGAGGGGCCAACAGGGCTGGCCTTGCCCAGGGAGATGAATGAGGGGAGGCAGGGCAGGGAGGAGGGAGCTGTACATGTCGTCTGCAGCTCCAAGTCTCCAAGACCCTGGGCAAGGAAGAAGATCCAAGGAGATAGGGCCCAGCTCCTCCTGCATCAACTCCATCTAGCTTCATCTAAGACAGCCCTGCTGAGCCAGACCCCACCCTGGGCCATGCCCTGGCCCCTGGGAGGTTGTATGTGTGGGGTCAGCTTTGGCATCAGCTTATACTGGGCTCTTGGCCTCTTCTGCCCACTTCTAGGCAAGTGGCCCAGGTCCTCTCTTGAAGGATGCCCTGGGCCGTTCCTAAATTTGCATCTTCTGTTAGGTAGGAGGGGAAACAAAGGTACAGTGGGGAAAGCCTTGCCCAGGGCCACAGAAAGACTCTGTGAGTCCTATCTCCTGTCTCTACAGCTGTTCCTTCTGTCCAGAGGCCTCCACAAGCTCACCACCACCTTTCCCGAGATTCTGGCCCCATCCACCTTCACCAGCCATCCCTGCACCAAGTGAAAGTTCTATTCGAACCTCAGGGTGTGGCGAGGCAGAGAAGTGAAGGAACTTGCTGAAAGACATGTGGCCAGCTGGCGACAAGCAAGGACTCCATCCTGTAGCCGGCAGAGTGCAGGCTTTGCAGCCAGTCAGACTTGGGCTGAACCCCTGCCACCTGCTGGCTACGTGACCTTCCCTGTCAGTGCTTCGATCTCCTCATCTGTAAAATGGGGATAAGCCCTACCTCCCAGGCTTGGGGAGGAGATGCAGTGACCACTAGAATGAGTGGCACGGTGCCTGGCACAGAGGAAGGCGTGCGAGAGCAGCCCTCACTAGTGTATCAGTGTATCTGGCTCCAGGATGGGGGCAGGTGATGGCCAGAAAGAAGTGGCTGAATCAACAGCCCAATGACCAACCCTCCCAGCCCCAGCCACCCTGGGAAGGCTTGAGACCAGGAACACACAAAAAGGGTCATGAACAAGAAATAACACAGGCCTTTTATTTGCTCCAGAACTCGGCTACTGTGTGGTCTGAGGGTGCCATGCTTTCCCAAAAGCCCCCAAGGGACACCCCACCCAGGGGGTGCCAGATCTTTGTGTGCAGCCAGACTGCAGTGTCCCCCAAGGCTGCCTCAGTCCAGAAGGCCAGCTGCCCACCACTGGTGCCCGGGACAAGCACATCCCCTGAAGCTGAAGAATGATGTCCACCTTTGCGTGGTAGCTTCTCACAAGGCATTGGCTAAAATATTGCACTTGTAAATCAGGAAAACTGATGAGGCAAGGGTTTCCTATTACAGGACAACGTGCCAAGCATCCAAGTACTATTTAAATAAATAAAACTCAAAGTGGGGGTCTGAGCTGCGAGCTCCAATGGCCCTCCAGGAGGGCCCGAGAGCCCAGGCCTGGACTTCCTGCCCCATCAGCCAGTTCTTTAAGGAACTTGGTCAACATGAAGCCTCCGCGGTCTCCGAAGCAGGGAGCAGCAGCTCCAGATCTGGCTCGGCCGGGGCCCCTGAACTGCCAGGGTCCTTGGGCCCCCTCGTACCGGGGCAGTGGGGACCCCACGGGGCCCATCCTTCTACTCCTCCAGTAGCCTGGGCCTCTCTTGGTCCAGGCCTCGCTCCCGTATGTCTATCCATCTGTCCAGAGACACAGCCTCTGGGGGCTTGCTTGCCCCCTCCGTCACAGTGGGGAGGGAGGCAGGTGGGCAGGAGACCCAGCCCGCCTGGTGTGAACGCTGAGCTCGACTCCAGTGGCCGGCCCCTAAAGCGAGGGACTCATCTTCTTCTGGTTAATAAGGTCCAGGTAGAGGTCAGAACGGAGAAAGCGAGGGTACGAGTCCTTTTCCATGAGCCCGAAGATGCGCTTCTGTGCCAGGTCGAAGCAGCCCCGCGTGACGCTCTGCAGGTTGTCCTTGGTGTGCTCCCGCGTGTAGGAATCCAGGTTGACCTGCGGAGGCAGAGGGGCACGTGGTCAGGGTTGCCTGCTGGGGACTGACCGTAGGGCCCATGTGCCTGGAAGGGACCCATCCAGCCTCTCACCTCCAAGCCCCTCTGCCCACATCTTAAGGTTCATCTGAAGTGGAGACCCTCAGACCAGAGGATTCAAGTCCTGGCTCAGTCATTTCCTGCGGGGCTGGCAGCATTTATAAGGCTGAAAATACCACTCCGAGGGTTAGGCTTCCTGGGTTCAAATCCTAGCAGTGCCACACCTGGGTGTGTGACTTTAAGCAAATCACTTAAGTGCACTGAGCTTCAGTTGTCTTATCTACCAGCTAGCAATAATAGTACATTCCTCAAAGTGTGAAAACCAAGCAAGATCATCCATATAATGTGCTTTGCACATCCTGCCTGGCACACAGTAGACGCTAAATAGATGGGAGCAATTAAGATTTATCTCTCTGAGGCTGTCTCCTTTTTCTTTTTTTTTTTTCCAAGACAGGGTCTTGCTCTGTCACTCAGGCTAGAGTGCAGCGGTGCGATCTTGGATCACTGCAACCTCTGCCTTCCAGGTTCAAGCAACTCTCCTGCCTCAGCCTCCTGAGTAGCTGGGACCACAGGTGCCTGTCACCACACCTGGCTAATTTTGTAATTTTAGTAGAGACGGGGTTTCGCCATGTTGGCCAGGCTGGTCTCGAACTCCTGACCTCAAGTGATCCGCCTGCCTCGGCTTCCCAAAGTGCTGGGATTACAGGCATGAGCCACCGCACCCAGCCTGTCTCTTTGTTTCACAGGTTGTTGTGAGGATTAAACCTGAGAGCACATACATAAAGGGCTCAGCACATGCCTGGCATGTGGCAGTGCCTTGGTGGTGGCCATTTTTATTACTAACTGGGATTCTGTTCTTCCCCTGATCTTAGCTTGCATCTTCCCCGCTGGGGACCTGGGCTCATGGAGTCATTCTGGCCTCTCCCCTTCCTATGCTGCTGGCTGCCACCTTGCAGCTGAAGAGCCACTGGGTCCTGGGGATTGGAGGGGCTGAGGGTCTGCCCTGAGGTCCTACCTCCTTGCATGCCTGGATCGCAATGTATTCAGCAAAGATCTTCTTGGCCTTGGATGCCATCTTGGACTGTGACTTGACCTTCTTGAAGTCCTCACAAGCCAACCAGAACTCCAGATTCTCCTCGCTGAACTCAGTGCGAAGGAAGGCTTGGAACACTGCTAACCCGTCTGTGAGGAGAACAGATCCTGGGGTAAGAGGCAGAGTCAGCTTCTCCTACCCTTAAGACCCCCAGCTTACCCCTACAGGACTTTGAATATGGGCGTGCTGGGAACTGAGTACAATGCCCATCTCTGACAGCCAGGAGCCCTGGGATGTAGCCCCAGCCCTGCCACTGCCTCTTTCAAGGTCTCAGCCGGGTCTCTCCCTCTCTATGCCTCAGTGTCTTCATCTGTGAAATGGGGACTATCGATTCTGTCTCACGGAGCCATGAGAGGAGCCGATGGGACCAAGTCCATGAGATGGCAGGCACATTACTCCCCGTGAAAGCCCTCAGTACTTAGAAATGTTTATTCTTATTCTGGGAATATGGATCTGAGCACACAGGTCCCACGGGCCTCCGGCAGGCAGTGCCAACTCCCATGGATGGGGAGGGGCTGGCAGAAGCTGGCTCAAAGGCCAGACCAAGGGCCTTGGCTTGGGCTCAGCCTCTCTGCAACAGCAAGGACACCCTGACAGCCCAGGAAAGGGAAGGCAGCCTCTCTAGCACCAGCTACACAGGGTCTGGATGGGGGCGAAGGGGAGAGGGAGGGAGGGTGCAGGGAAGGGGCAGGCCAGCCCAACTTACATTTGTGAACCAGCAGCTTCTCCAAGGACTCGCCCCACTTGAGCGCTTCCTCTGAGGTGGGCCTGAGGGGTGAGGGAAGAAACACAGTGAGGGCACTGAGAGGCTTGGGGACCTGGGGGGAAGCTGGACCTGGAGGCCTTTGTTTACTGCCCTGGGCCCAGGCTGTAGCTGAGCCCAGCTGGGGCGCCCAGGAAGGAGGCCCACCCTCTTTCTTGGGGCCAGGGTCCCTTCCAGCCCCCACCTCCATCCCACCTAGCCTGTCCCCTAGGGCAGCCCCTCCCTGTGAGGGCAGCTGCTCGCCAGGTACCCGGCTCCGTCTGTGAGAGCCTGTGTCTCCCCAGAGCTGGATCACGCTGGCAAGCCCCTTCCCCTCAACCCAGCACTCAGTCCTACTCCCCGGAGGGACAGTGAGTCCCCAAAGGGTCCCAGGGTGCCAGGGAGGACCTACTTGAATGACTTCATCATTTTGTCTGCCTTGCCCGCGGGAGGGGCTCCAGGGGACTCGTTCCGCCGTCTGAAGATGCCCAGCTTGTTCTTCATGTCCTTGGCTCTGGGGGCAGAAGCAGAAAAGAGGATTGCTCAGCCTGGCCCACTCGCCCCCGCAAATACAGGGTCGGGAGAGCTGGCTCAAGGGCACCTACTCCTTCATGGTGTGTCGCCTCTGCAGGTTCCCGTTGCGAGTGAGGTACATGCCTCGGAGCATCTCTGTAGGGCCCCCCACCTTGGGGCCGCAGAATGGTCTGCAGGAAATACCCCTCTGGCTCCTGTCCCCTACCCCGCGTCCTGGGCAGCTGGCAGCAACGGTGCAGGCTGCAGCCACACGCGCTCGCTGGAATCCCGGCCTGATGACTGGACTCCCGGGCACAAGCCGGGCTGGGACTCAGACAGGAGGAGCCAGGAAATGGGAGGGACCAGGACGGGGAGCGGAAAAAAAAATTCCTTCTGGCCAACCCTGAGAGGGAGCCGTGAAAGGGGCATATGTCTGCAAGGGACAGCCTCTGGGGCCGCCCCGGCAGGAAGCCAGTCCCAGCTATTTGTGACTGGCCTCCTCGTTACTATGGCAGCAGGAAGACAGTGGTTGGGGGTGGGGGACAACAAGTCAGCAAATTGCTGAGAGGGAAGGAGGGAGCCAGGGGAGGCTCTGCCCACCAGGGTGGCAAGACTGGCTATTTTTAGCCAAGAACCATTTTTAGTTTTGTCAGTCCCCAAGGAGGCAGCAGAATTCAGCACTGGGTGAAACTGCTGGCAAGAAAGGGGTTAAATGCCTCTTGCTCACGTTCGCCCCCGTTTCCCCCAGACCCCCTGTACAGGGCACCTCCCAGAGAATGGCTCCTGCCAGCCGGCCTCTCAGCCTCAGTCACCCGCATTGGCGACTTCTAGTCATGAATATACAGCAGTTCCCCAACGTCTTAGTAGTTTTAAGCCTGAATAACTTCAGAAGCAGAAGTCCTATAAACTTACAAAAACACCATTTTAAAGTTTAATTATGTAATGTTGTGTGCATAGTTTTGTGATTTTTGAATAATTAATTTTTCACTTTAAGTTTTGGTCTCCATCCTCCCAAAGATGGAAAATGCTCACTGAAACCAAAAATGAAAATGAAAAATTGATTATTCAAAAATCACAAAGCTAAAGACATGCAAAAGAAATTTTAATTTTAATCTTTCAAGGGGGTTTGGTAAGTTTGAAGCATTTATACCTCTGAAGCTCTTCAAGCTTAAAATGGCACTAAGACCTAGACACCCTGTCTAATGAAGGAGAGTCCTACGGGGAGGCTGAGCCCAGGCTTTGGAGCCAGACAGTCTTGGGTTCAAATCCCAGCTCCAGCAGTTACCAGCTGTGCGCCCCTTGACAAGTTTCTTGACCTCTCAAGTTTCCTATCAAGCTTTTTTCTCCGTCAAGCTGTTTCCTGTCAAACAGAAGCCAGCAGGCCAGGTCTCCAGGTCCCAGCTCCACCACTTTCTTACCATGTAACTTAGCCTCTGCACAGTAGTTCATTCATGTGTAAAATAAGGGTAAGGTCAATAAGAAAGAACGGAATGTGAAATAAAAGTAGTGGTAAAGATTACATTAGATCACATATGAAATACGCACAGAACAGTGCCTGGCATAATAAACAATAACGATTATTTTTATTATTACCCTAGATGTTCTAAGACTCTTTGTCTAAGCTTTTAAGAGTGTGAGCTTCGGAGGCCAGGCGTGGTGGCTCATGTCTGTAATCCCAGCACTTTGGGAGGTTGAGCCTGGAAGATCACTTGAGGCCAGGAGTTTGAGAACGGCCTGGCCAACATGGCAAAACCCCCGTCTCTACTAAAAGTACAAAAAAAATTGCTGGGTGTGATGGCACACACCTGCAATCCCAGCTACTTGGGAGGCTGAGGTACGAGAATTGCTTGAACTTGGGAGGCAGAGGTTGCAGCCAGCCAAGATCGCACTCCAGCCTGGGTGACAGAAAGAAACTCTGTCTCCAAAAAAAAAAAAAAAAATGTGTGGGCTTCAGGCAATTCAAAAGGCAGCACCTACACTGAAAGGAATCTAGACAGGGCAGCTCCAGCACCTGGGGTGCCTGCCCTCTGCTGCCACACACTGCTTCCCTCACCTCCCACTTCAGCGCCACATTCAACAGTCCTGGCACCCCCTGGACCCTCTCTCATCCTACCAAAGGTTAAGTGAAGATGGCTGGTGCAAAGGACTGTTTTGGTTTGTGCATTTCACCTTGCTAAGAAATTGCAACTGGCTGTGGAGTAAGAGAAGCCAACAGTTGCTGCAGAAAACTGGAAAGGTCAAGGCAGCTGGGGCGAGAAAGGTTTTCTAGGGTAGTGGACCCCACCCAAGGTCAAAGCTAGGGAAAAGGGTTGCAAGAGGCTCCTCCCCATAGACCAATTCCTGCCTAGTGGTGGGTGCTACAGGACCTGGAAGGGAGGGGCTGCCTCTGGCCGAGGGGGGGGTCACTATGCACGTACCCCACTGCCTCCTCCCTATACCTCCCCCGAGTCTCCAGGGCCTTAGGCCTGGGGATACAAGGAGACCTGAGGAGAACCCACACACACGTCTTTTTCATTGACACATCTAACAAACCCCCCAAAATAAGAAGGCCTGAGTGTGGCCAGAAAGGCTTGGGGAGTGTGGGATTTGGCAGCTGGGCCAGCAGCGCCCCCTCCCGGCAATGCCTGAGACTATTAGCATTCAGGAACTCAGGAGGAGAAAGAGGAGCCCCATGACTGTTAGTTCCACCCTTTCTCAGGTCACTCGTGGGCCCAGAGGGAGCAGAGGAGTTGTCGAAGCCATTTGGCCCATGCTTGGCTCAGAAGCTGGGCTAAAGCCAGGGCAACCGGACTGGTGGCCTCTGGTTCACTGTCTTCCGGGTACTGAATCAGCACTTTGCCTCACTTGGAGAGAATGCTCAGGACCCAGGTGACCCCACTCTGGGGTCACTGCAAAGTTCCAAGATCCAGATTTTCCCTGGTGTCTGTCTGGGGTTGTGGGCGGGACCAGGCGCAACCCCTTCTCCCCACCAGGACCCCTAGAGGAGAGACCTCTGGGGCAGGGGAGGAAGAGGAGTGCAGAAGCCAGTGATCTTCCCAACTTACAGGTTTTTGCTCTTTCTCTTCCGGGAGGCTTCGTCATCATCCCCAACGGTGTCGGCCCCGCTCACCTGTGGAGAGAAGACAGACACGATGTAGTCTGGGCACTCAGGAGCTCCTGCCTAAGCAAAGAGAGGCTCGGAGACCCAACAGTCCCTGCCACCAGCTCCTCCCATCCCCAAAGCCCCCACCCCCGGCACACAGGTGAGGGAGGGAAACCCCCCTGCTGGGAACAGCCTGGCCATGAAGTGGAATCGGCCTGGCAGACCCTCTGGCCACAGCGATCTCCTCCTGGGACATTCAGGCCCCCAGCTTACTGGGGAGAAGCCAGACAGCTGGCACTCATGACAGAGGCTTCATTGCAGGCAGTGAGCAGGTGAGAGAGCAGGGCTTCTGCTGCGTCACTAGGCCAATCCCTGCCTCTTTCTGCACCTCTGTTCCTTAATTTCTAAAATCAGGATCATAATGATTAAGTCAGGATTCTGAAGCTCAAAGGAAACCTCAGATGGTCAGCAGTGTATAAAATAAATCATTACATAGGCCTGAGCGCACATCTCTTGCCTTATAGCTTTCCATGGCTCCCTAGTGCCCTCAGGATAACGTCCAAACTCCATAACATGACTGGATCTACCATCTTAGGATTAGGGCAGAAAGTTCCATTTTAATGTCAGTTATAACTCCTTCAGTTATCTCTCCAGCCTGGCCCCTACTTCAGCAACCTCCTCAACTCTGCCTTCCAACCAACAGAAGGTCTTCATCTCCATGTGCAATTCCTTCCCTGGAGAATGCTTTTGTGAGTCTCCCACCTGCCTGCCTGGATGGATGGATGGATGGATGGATATAGATGGATAGGTGAATGGATAGATGAGTGGATGGATAGATGGATGGATGAATATATGGGTTGGTGGGAGGGTGGGAGGGTGGATGGATGGATGAGTGGATGGATGGATGCATGAGTGGATGGATGGAAGAGTGGATGAGTGGATGGATATATGAATGCATGGGTGAACAGATGGGTGGGTGGATAGATAGATGAATGCATGGGTGAATAGATGGATGCGTGGGTGGGTGGGTAGGTGGATGGATCAATGAGTGGATGAGTGGATGGATGGATGAATTATACCTTCATTTAGCTCATACTATAGGCCAGACCCTGGATGGGGCATAATTCAGATACTATCTCATTAAACCTCACAATAAACCTATAAAGTAAATAGAGGCTCAGAGAATTTAAGTCACTTCCCCAAGGAGACCCAGCATGTAAGTGACAGAGGTGGAATCTGCCTCAATTCAAGACCTGTGTTTCTCCACCAGAGGATGCTGCTACTCAAAAATGCAAGGTCAGAACACATTTTAATGTTTCCCGTGAAAGACTCGGGAAGTGCTGCCTCCTTCCTGAGAATGCTGCCCCACCAGAGTTGTAAACACACGTGTGTATGTGCACACAGAGGCACACACCATATGGTGTGTGATTTCAGAGCAAGGGTTTAGAACCAGACCTGGATATAAATCCTGCTTTCATCAACTTTGGGTAAGTTTCCTAGCCTCTCGGCTTCCGTTGTTTTAGCTATGGCTTAGGCATAGTGACAGCCACTTCACAGGGCTGATGGAAGGTTCACCAGGATAAACTCTGCACCCCAAGGCCCAGTCCTGGCACCTACACTAACCTCAGTAACCAGTGGTCATTGCCCAGTGAGTGTTACCACTGTCACCATTCAGTGCACCCTTCAGTGCACACACAGGCTGCAGTCATGCTGGCCCGGTGAGGCCATGCCCAAGGCCCCCACCCGTGGGAAAGAGCCCTCGGGCCCTGGGTTTCCTCCCATTCTAACCTCAGCTTCCGTACTTTATCGGCTCCACACAATGGGCCTGGGGACCACTCCCACCCAGCGGCCATCCCCAGCCTCTGTGCTGCTTTGAAATGGGCTCTTCCTTCCACTGAGGGGAGGAAAGTGTCTTCAGCAGGGACTGACCCAAGCCCAGCAGCCTGACAGAGGTGCTGGGCAGCTCTGGCCCTGGGAGTCTGCCCCCTGGGCTGCTGGGGAAACCCCAGCACCAAGAAGAGGCTGCGGGCCAAGGAGAAATTGAGGTGAAAAAATTGGGTTCTGATTCCCAGCCCTAGGGACTCCCCATAGCTGCCAGGAGGCTTTGGCCTCTGACCTTGGAGGGGGCCAGAGTGGCCCCCCCGACTCCTCCCTCCCACAGCTGCAGCAAGGCCTGCCCAGGGCCCAGCCTACAAAGGCCCTCCAAAGCAATTCTCCTTTCCATCTTCTCCCTACTGTCTCACTATGCGACCCTGTCCGGCTGAAAAGCAGATGGAGGTGAGTCCAGGATCACGCAGCCCTTCCTTCACTCCAGGCAGAATCCCCGGGCCCTGCCCAGCCTCATCCAGCCACCTCCAGGGACTAGGAGCTCACCACCTCTTGGAACAATAATTATAATTCTTACTGTAATTATAGTAAAGTTAAGAGTGTAGATTTTTAATTGCCTGGATTTGAAGCTTAGCTCAATCATTTATTAGCTCATTGACCTTAGCTCAGTTACATCCCTCTCTGTGCCTCAGTTTCCTTATTTGTAAAATGTGGATAATAACTGGACCTCCCTCAAAGGGCTGTGGTGAGGATTATGTAAGCTAACACAGGGGATGTGCTCAGCACAGCAACCAGCACACAGCAGTGAGCAAGTACTCTCAGCTAATGTGGGTTTTGCTATTATTTATTGAGCGTTCACTACATGCCAGGCGCTGGGCCAAAGTGTTTTAATATACTTTATCTCATTTAATCTTGGCAACAATTCTAAGAGCTAGTTACTGATATTTCCCTCAGTATGCAGCTGAGGAAACCGATGCCCAAGGCAGTTTGGTAACTGTCCTGGGCTCTCTGAACTGGCAAGTAGCAGAGAATTGTGGTCTGGGTCCAGAGCCCACTGGTGACAGAAGGCTCGTCTGTAAGCAGGGCTCAGCTGGTTTCCCCTATTGGTCCTGGTTGAACTTCTGGGGCTCCCTGGCCATCCATGGCTGCCCTCTCTGATCCAGCCCAGCCTGGCAGGCCCCATGGAACCACGTGGAAACAGTGGATCTAAACTCTATACTTACTTGTTTACACATCCGAAATAATTCTTTAGGCTTTTTAAAAATAGGAGACTTGAAGGTATTATCATCTTGGAGCTGGAAGGCATTTTTTGGGTCCTCCTGTCGGACCTCTGACCTACATGGGAGCTTATGAAACAGGGCTGGCACCCTCTGTGGACCACCTCTGCCCAGGCCAGTCCCCTGTAGGGGAGGAAGGAAGCAGGGCCAGGGAAGGGCTGCAGCCTGTGGTCTCCTCACTGTCAAAGAATAGCCCTGACCCTCTGAGCTGAGCCAGAAAGGCTGGAATAGAATTCAATGGCAGCATCCTGGACCCAAACACAATGATTCTTCAGGGCTTCCTTGACTCCCCAGGAAAAACGCCTGTGGATCTGCTCTGCAGGGCCTCCAGGGAGCAGCCAGGAAGGCAGGGGTCTGGCGGCAGGGGGCACCATGAGACCACTCAACTCAGCACAGGGTGCCAGACCCAGAGGACGGACAGCTGGAGAATTGTGGGGGATGGGGGGTGGCAGCGGGGGCGGGGTGGGGGGGGTAGCAGAGGGGGTGCTCTCCCTCTCTGGACTCAGTTGGCCTATCTGTGAGATCACCATGGCTGAGCTGACCATCTCTGAGGTCTGCCTGTTCTGACATTCCTACTTGCAGTAGAAATTGCTCAGCACACAAGACAGCAGGATAACAGGAGTGTGGAGTGGTGACAACAGCGAGACTGAATGTCATCCTGTGGCAGGCAGCATGCACTCTGGACAGCCTCAGTTTATTTGCACGGCAGCACAAATGACCAGCCCGAGCTTTCTATGTACTGCTCCCTGGAACCCTTGGGACAACTCCTGGGGGACTCTGTGTTCCATTTATAAGAGAAAACTGAAGCTCAGAGAAAGAAGCAACTTGGCCAAGGTCTCAGAGCCAGGGAGGAGGAGGCAGAGCTGAGACTTGAACCTGGGTCTGTCTGACTCCACAACCTGAACACTTCACCCCTCCCCTCTTTACCTCTTGCCTGGCATTGCCTGGGAATAGTGGCCCATCAGCATCAGGGAACCCTCCCAGAAGAGCCGGGCCAAAGCCAGGAAGACAGAAGTCATGGGGGAACCCACCGCGGTCCCTCTGCCAGTCCCCCACCCCTGGACCCTCATCAGCATGAGGTCACAGGGTCTGCAGTAGAGCCACAGAGGAGTGACTGGACAAGGGTGAGACCTTGTCCAGCGCCATCATCACTTGCTGCTGTGTGGCTGGGGACAAAACATCTCTTGCTAGCCTCAGCCTCCCACTGTAAGACAAGTGCCTGTCCACCTTGCAGCAGCGTCAGGAAGGTGAGAAATGGGGTCTGCTGATACTTTGAATGGTGGCACAGCCAGTACTACCCTGGTTACTGCTCTTCTCTCCCTCCCCCTCCTCATCACATGATTACCATTTATGCAGCACCCCCCAGGTGCTGAGCGCCAGGTACTCCCCTAAATGTTTTACCTGTGTTAAGCTATTTAATTTTCCCAGCAACCCTAGGAAGGATTATTACCATACCCATTTCACCAGTGAGGAAACTGTGGCTCACAGAGGCGCAGGGACTTGCCCAAGGCCCAGTACCAGTAAGAGATGGAGCTAGACCACGGTGTTTGTCCCATCTGGGCTTCATCTCCTTCTGACAAGGGTGGGTTTCGTACTGAAAGCTGCTGGCAGGACAGGGCAGGATGTGAATGGCAAAGGGTTCAGGGACTGGGGTGTGGAAGCCACATGGAAGGGTGGCCACCACCAGGCTGGAGGCAGTCTCAGATGTCTCTGCCAGCTCAGCCACTCAAACACAAGAAAGGAAGTGACTGGCTAAAAGTTGGTGGGACAGGGGAGGGTGCCAGTGGGAACCTTGGAAACCCAAAGGAGGAAGCTGAGACAAAAGAGAGCTTGTCCAGGCCTGCTGGACTCCCAGGCATAAGTATCTGTCCCAAAATAGAAGCTGAGGCCAACAGAGCCGGGGAATTAGATAGATGCATACACATGAATGTGTGTGAATTTATCTGTATATAAATAGTTTTATTGGAGCAAGTGTGGTGGGGGGAATGGAACTGGGAAGGGTGTAGTGGGGGAATCAGGATTGGGAAGCCCAAGGCAGGTGGGCCTCAACCGCCCTCCTAAGAGGAGTGGCCAGGCCTGATCTGAGTGAGCCTGAGGCCTTGCCTTGGAAGGACAGCATTCCGGACTCTCTCGTGTAGAAACCATCAAGAAATGACCTAAGATGGTGATATTCAAACTTTGGCAAGATCATGATCCCTCAGGGCATGTTTAAAATACAGGGTCTGGGAACCACCCCTAGAGATTCTGATTCTAGAGTTCTGGGTATGGGGACTAGGAATCATATATTAATAACCTTCCCTTGGTGATTCCGGAGCACACCACAGTGTGAGAACCACACATGCTTACAGATGAGGAAACGGAGATTCAGTTCCCAGGCCAAAGTTCAAGACCCTTTTCTGGAGGGCCCCAGCCTGCCCTTTGAGAATGACTAGCTTTCAGCAGAAGGCATCTCCCCAGATGCCAAGTCTGCCTTCTTGCTAGTGGCTAAGAAGCTAAGCAGGCTTCTGAGGACATGTCCCAACTTGGTGAGGAAGTATGCTGGAATCCGTTAGTGATGTCTGCTGCTGGTTGGAGGGAGGAATAGCAGCACCTGTGCCAGGCATCTGCCCTTTAGGAATGCTCTGCTCTAGCCAAAGAATGCCTGCCTCTACCTCTCTGTTTATTCTAATCCTGCTCAACCTTCAAGGCCAGGCTGAGAGGTATCTTCCTCCAGAAGCTTTCCCTGATGACCTTAGGCCCTGGGGTCTGTCCTCCTGAAGTTCTAGATCTCTGAGTCAGTTGCACTCCATGGGCACTGACCATCCCTATTCACCTGGCCTCACACCAACACCTTGCACAGGCTGTTGCATTTCAGGAGAAGGAGTGGGGCCCATCATTCCCTGAGGGCCACCGCTCATGGGGCTAGTGTTGTCAGACACCAGCCTCTTCCATTCATCCTCAACTGTTCTGGGATGTGAGTGCTATTAACCCCTACTTTTCAGAGAAGAAAACTAAGGCTCAGAGGAGTTGAGTGACTCAACCAAAGCCACGTAGTAAGAAACAGAGCCCAGACCCAAAATAGCTGGTGGACTTCAAGATCATGGCACAATCTGTTCACTGTTAGGCCACTTTCGAGGCTCACACAGATAACTTATTTCTCTCAGGCTGAGACCGGCCTCACACACTTCTGTGGCTCCTGCCTTGTTGCAGAGCGCAGGGCCTGGTACACAGCAGGAAATCAATAAATACTTATTTATCTACATACAAATATTCATGAGAGGCAAATAGTGTGGTGGTTGGTTAAGAGCACTGGCCCTGGAACCAGATTCTAATTCTGGTTCAGACACTGATAAACTGTGTAACCTGGAGCAAGTTAGATAACCTTTCTTTGCCTCAGTTTCCTCTGCTGTAAAATGGGCACCAAAATACTATCTACTTCAAAGGGCCGTTGTGACAGTTAATGAGTTAATGTAAACTGCTTAGGATAATGCGGATATGGAATAAATGTGCATTGTCGTTGTGACTGGCTGATGGATTTCTAGTCTGGCTAAGCTGTAACTCTGTTTCTCCAGCTACTACCTCAGATCTTTTAAATCCAAATACACAATGGCCTGGGCTAAGCTACACCTGTTCTGCTTTCTGTGGGGACCAGTGAAGCTATAAGAACATAGCATCTAGAGTCCTAAAGTCATGGGTTTAAGTCCAGGCTCTGCCTTCTTGGTCCCATTGGGCCTCAGTTTTACCTTCTGTCCAACAGGTGGAAGGTTCGCTGGGAGGCTGCTGGGACAGTGGGGGTGGAACATGGTGACTGCTCATTCCCTGCAGCCCCTGGACCAGCCCTCCCCATATTGCATGTATCCTTCTCCTTCCCCGTTTAGCTTTCTCACCTTCCTGTGTCCCGTGAAGAAGAGGGAAAGGTGGTGCATGGAGCCACCATTGCGGCCCAGCTCTTTCTTGAGGGTGCTGGGCGAAGGCATGCCCCAGGTGGAGGCGGCGCCCTCACCATCTGAGCAGTGCAAGGTGGTGTCGGAGGCGAAGCAGGGCCCTCGGGGTTCCTGCAGCAGGCTGCCCTCACTGTGCGTCCGGCGCCGCAGCGAGTTCTGCACACGCAGTGAGAGGCCACCCTCGGCCCCCTGGCCCGTCTCGATCATGCTGCTGCGCTTGGCCTCACTGCGCTCTCCATAGTTGTCATCGCTGGTGTCCTCATCCTCGTCCTCCTCCCCTTCCTCCCCTTCCTCCCCCTCCTCAGCCTCTTCCTCCTCCTCATCTCCTGAGCAGCCCCGCTCTGCCCCTGCCTTCTGGCTGTAAGTGCTATCCAGCCGGACCTCGGGGATCACGAAGGCTGGTCTGGAGGCCGCAGGTTGGTCCCCGATGGTTGCCAGTGGGTCCCCAGAGCTCACGGTGCCCTCAGTAAGGGCCTTGGCCGGCAGGGAGACCTGGCTAGGAGGCAGATCTTGACAGGGTGGAAGGTCCTGGGTGGGGGGTTCCTGGACGGCAGGGAGGTCTTTGGTGAGTAGAGGGTCCTGGTGAGGCAGGGGTTCTTGACCAGCAGGCAGGTCCTGGCAGGGTGAGAGGTCTTGGGCTGGTGGGGGTTCCTGGCATGGTGGTGCATCCTTGCTGGGTGGGGCGTCTGGGCCTGGAGGGGACTCTTCACAGGTAGCTGAGTCTTTGCTGGACAGTGGTTCTTGGCTGGAAGTGGATTCCTGCCCAGAAGGGGAGTCCTTGTTGGGTAGAAGGTCTTGTCCTGGAGGAAGCTCCTGGCCAGGAGAGGGCTCCTTGCTGGGTGGGGAATCCTCGGCACCAGGCCCCTTCCCTTCCTCCAAGGACATCTCCGTCTTCTCATCTGCCTCCGTCTCAAACATCTGGGAAACAAAAAGAAAACAAGAACGGTTCAGAAGAGGAGGCTCCGAGATGCCAGACACCATGCATGAGCTGACATGAAATCAGGCAGTACCCTGAATCCTGGCCCCCCAGTCTGAAAGCTGAGGTGCCAGATGGAACCCCAAAAGCCCCTTTGACTTAGCTGTGTAACAATTCTCACCCTGTCTTCTTGCTTGAACTTTCTGCTCCATCGAAAACACAGCTGGTCATTTACAGGAGAAGAGGGAGAGGTAACCACTGTCTATCTAGCTCCTGCCTTGGCAGTTGCCAGGGCAGCTTGACCCCACTCTCTCATATGGCCTTCCCAACAACCTTATAAAAGAAGCATCACTGTCTCCATTTTACAGAAAAGGAAACAGGGTCAAAGTCGCCTCCGGGGATAAAGGAGAACAGGCAGTTTCTGCTCATGGACCAGAACCAAGTCAAGCCCCAAACCCAGGGCAGTCACTGAACCCAGCCCAGGGTGTCTCCTACCTGAACAAAAGTTTTAAAAATCCTAATGAGTCATTCAAACAAGAATATGCTCTGAACGCTTAAGTATCTTTTTGAAAACAGTAAACTGGAATGAAACCGGAACTTTAAAATATTGTCCATACCTGGACTCACCAGATGTCACAGAAACATGGAACCTCCCTGAGAAATCACCCACCCAGGGATTTTTAAACTGCTTGGAGGAACCTCAAGGATTCCTCAAAAAACACAGCATCTCCTGCCTCACACACAACCCTCGAGATCCCAGGGGGTTTTGCTGAGTCTCAACAGTAGATTTCATGCACAAAAAGAAGAATGTTTCTCTTGATGAAAGTCTGAATAGCAGCTATGTCACCAGAAGATTCGGGCCCCGAGAAAGTCAGGAGTGTCCATGGTGCCACAACCACACAGGGAGGCAGTTCTCAAGCCTGGGCTGGGCCCCTCCCACTCAAGGTCCAGGAATGCGGGAGGTGGAACTATTTAGAGCCCAGGTTCTGTCCTTCAAGAAGCCATAGCTGCTGAGAACAAATGAAAGAGAAATACCCCACTCATACTCAGGAACTGAACAGATGCTTGGGAATGTGTGCACATGTGGGCACATGTGCACACTGGCAGAAAACTTCAGAGGTAAGTACCCCCAGAACGTGGGTTAAGACTCTCATTGTAAAAATTATTAATGTCCATTTGATGGATGACAACACTGAGTCGAAAGGCCAGTGACTTACTCACTATTATACAGCTGCCCTGATACCCAAAAGGCCATGCTCAAAGCTGAGAAGTCTTTGAAGCCCCGGGGGGTCTGTAATGGTGAAGCCCCACAGCTGGGAGTCAGTGATCAGCCATGGCTTGGGGCAGCTGCAGGCTGCTGCACACACGTGTCAGGGGTCACGCTGGCATCTGGGAGCACAGATGTGAGCGGATGTGAAAGCGCGGCACGGGTAAGAGCCACAGCCTGGGAGCGTGAAAGTGAAAGTGGAGCCCTGCAGAGCAGAGACGGTGGCTGGACAAGGGAGGGGAGGCCTCGGAGGACTCTAGCATGATCTGGCCAAGGTCAGGAAGGGCATGCCTTAGGCTGTGGCTCATAGGCCAAAGACAGGTACCTGCTGATGCTGTGGCCTTCTTGCCCTGGAAATCCTGCCTGCAGCTCAGAGGTGACTCCACACAAGGGCCCTCTCAGATCTTATAGTCTCAGACTCTGGAACAACAGCGATCTGAAATCCCCACTGCATAGACAGAAAGGCTGAGGCCCAGAGGAGCAAAGGGCAACCTAGAATCACACAGGGCTGTCAGGTAGAGCCAGTCACCAACCTTCAGGCCTCAAGGTGTCCACCTATGAAACGGGATAACCAGCGTGTCTGAGTAACAGATCAGGAGCGTATGCTGGAAAAGGCGGAAAGCTCCTACAGGAGATGGTGGTGTTGGAGGTAGTGATTTAAAAAGCATTGATCTAGAGGGAAATTCTGAAGTTAAGGACCTTAACCAGTGGCACATGTTTCCCACGTACCCCAAACTCTGTCAAACACCAGAGTCAGTGTTGGCAATTGTAATGTCAGGGCCTCCAGTCCAGAATTCTCATCTGAAAACTAAGGGCTGTGCTTCAGTCCCATCAGGCTGTTCCCAGGTGGACAGAAAGACCCTCCATTGGGTAGACAGGAAGGCTGAGGGCCCAGTCTGGACAGTGACTTAGTGACTTGCCCAAAGCCACCCTGCACAAATCTGGGGCTAGGCTGGGGCCAGAGCCTAGGCCTTCTGGCCCTGTTCTTCTCAAGCCCACTTCTGATCTCTGTCCCCATGAGCAACCCAGTCCCCAGCCCATCTCTCCACCCACCAGGGAGCATTCTCCATCAGGAGGAACAAACTGCCCTGCAGCCAGCTCCCTGGGGCCCCTCAGTCCTATCACCCTACCGCATGGCCAGACCTCCCCCTGACCCACCCCCCGGCCCAGCCACCTGCCTCTGATAGTCCTTGGGGAAAGGCGGAAGGAAGCAGCAACCGGGTGCCCTCAGGGCCTGGCACGGAGTGGCACTGAGTGGGGAGCAGGCTGCATTTCCCCTTTCCTGGGTGGTGAGGGTGGGGCCCAGGCCTGTCCCAGCGGTGATGACAGTCGGAGCCCGCCCACCCCTTGGGGAAAGTGCAGCAACAAACCCAAAACCAGAAATGCAAGTCAGCCTGCCTCTGCCAACTCTGTTCTAAATCGAGGCCAAACCAAACAAAGCCAGGAGGGGAAGTGCCGCTTAGGCAGGGGTGCTGTCCCCAGAGGGCCCCTACCCAGAGGGATCAGCTGAGAAACTAACCAAGACGGAAGGTTCGCAGAGGACCCAGTGGTTATGTGCTCAGATACCCGAGCCAGGCTGATTTTGATCCCAATGGGGCCACTTTTTAGCTGTGCAACTCCGGCCAAGCCTTTCAAAGCTTCAGAGCCTCTGTTTCCTCATCTGGAATTGAGCCCAATGATATCACACTGGACTTACAGGACTATTTGAGTCTCCTCACAGTGCCTGGCCCTGGAAAAGCTTTTGACACAATGGGAGCTATCAATGGTCTTATTTTAGAGATAAAAAACCTTGGGTGCCAGAGGGTATGGGAATTACCTAAGAATGAGAGGCTGATTCAACATTAGAATTCACATCTCCTGCCCAGGGTCTCTCCGTTTCCTTGCAGCCTTACACACAAGTGTTTGGGGCCCTCAGGGGGCTGTAGAGGGAGGAGGAACAGCTCGGAGTCCTGCCTGAGGCCCCTCACCTGGGTGCATCCCACACCAGCAGATGCTGGTGAACAGGGCCTAGAGCTCATGGTTTTCTGTGCTCCCAGGCAGGCCTGTATGAACTGGGACTGCATGCAGGTTTGGTACAGCCTGTGTTCTTGGGAGAGCTGGGGTGGGAAGTGGTTTGACGGGAGCTCCGGAACAATTACAGGACACCCGAGAACCCAGGGGTGGGGGTGGCAAGTGTAGGAGAAAATTAGGACAGGAGGGGAGGCAAAGATGAGGGGGAGGTTGCAGAACACATGGTGGGCATGGGATTGCCCTGTGAGCAACGAAATGCCACAGGCAGAGCTGTGCTGTGTCAAAGCTGCTCTGGGGAATGTGGGCAGGATTTGTGGGTGGCAGGGAGGACTGGGGCATGCACACATTCATGCATTCATTCATTCATTCTCCAAGCACTGAGGTAGGTACTTGGGGGATGGCAGGGAACAAGTCAGACACAATCTCTGCCCTCACTTAAGCAGAAAAAACAGAGGTTAGACAACTAGTCTCAAGGAGCATGGGATTGCTCTGATAGAGGAAGTACAGGCAGCTGGGGACCCTGTGAGGCAGCTGTTACAACCAGCTGGAGTAATAAGAATCCAGCCAGGGTGCCAGGGAGACCAGCCTGCTCACCCAGGGCCTTGGGTCCAGAGTGCTGGAAGCCACTGCCCCGCCCTTCCGAGGTGCGGGTCTGTGTCTTTCCCATCCATCACTTCTTTGGCTTGACTAGACCAGGTTAATTCTGCCCATGTCTCATCTGCTGTAAGCACACAGGAAATGAACCAGGCCCTCTAAATGGAGCCACTGTTTAGGACCTAATCAAATCCTCTCCCAAATCCAATCCAGAGCTCGGAACAGGCTAAGGAGGGATGGCAGCTGTAACACCCAGAGTTCACACTCATACCAGCTTTGGCTCCTGGGCCCCAGACGCCTACTGGCTGTTGAGTTGGGGGTAGTGGTGGGCTGCTGGAAGTGACTTGTCCAACATCACACAGCTACTCACTGAGCAGCCAGGTCTGCTGACCCAGGGACAACCTGCAGCTCTCACTCCGATGATTCATCACAGCCACCATGGATGCCGGGCTCCGCATCTGCCCTCGAAAACCACTTCCTGCACTGGGGGGTGTAAACTGGGGTTTGCCTCTGTCTCAGGGTGGCCCTTAACAGCCAGGATTTTACCAACAGAGCACTGGACATGCAGCCAGAAGACCTGGACTGGAATCCTCACTCCATCATTTGCTAGCTGTGTGACCCCAAGCTACCCCACTCCAAGCTTGGTTTTCTCTGCCACGAAAGAGGGTGAGGATGCCTGTGGCTTCCTATGCCAGAGACTAAGGGAACCAAGTCTGAGAAAGGGCAGGAAGGCACTCTGTGAACTGTAAAGTCCTTTGAGAAAGGGAGAGGCTGTTAGAATTCCTGCCCCGCATTGGACCTCCAGGCTTTCAAGATGGGCTGTTCCTTCAAGCATGGCATGCTCTGATTCCCTAGCTTCAGGTCCCTGACTCAATGCTAGCTTTCAGGAACCTTGACGGCTCAGCTAACACTTAGCTCTCCCAGCTCAGCGTCAGCCCAGCTCCTCCAGCTCTGGCCTCTTGACCACCCAGAGGCTGGCACATCCAGTGCTTCCTCCATCACCAGCTCAGAGACCCTCCAGGCCATTCTCCTGTCCCCTCTACCTCCACTCTCTCCAACACAGCAGGTTTGGCAAAATTTAGGAGGATAGAGGCGGTGCTTATATTATGGGGAGCTCCAGATACTAACTTCACACTTACTTGCTGGGTGACCTTGGTCTTAACCTTTCTGTGCCTCAGTTTCCTTAGCCATAACATAGGATTTCTAGAATACAGGATTTCTAGAACCTCCTCACAATGTTGAGAGGAATAAATGAGCTAACGAGTATCCAGAGCTCAGCACCATGAGGGCACACATGAGCACCCAATAAACAATAGCTACGGTCACCCCAGCACGGCGTGGTTTTAACATCTCCCTCCCTGAATTTCCACTGACCCCTTCTCCATCCTCTCATGGGCCTGTCTGCCTGTCCCTCAGGACCTGCTGCAGGGCCCCTCTCATCACAGTCCTGTCCACTCCCTTGGGAACCCATCCACTCCCCAGGCCACAATCACTATCTGTACCATCTCGCTACTGATGACTCGCAGTCCACACTGCTAGCCCAGACCCCTCTCCTGAGTTAGATGTCACAGGCATTCACCAAATCCTCATGGAATAGTTCTGCATCCAGACACTGTTCTAGGCTTTGTGCATAAAGGAAGGAATAAGAAAGACACGATCCCTGTCCTTGTGGAGCCTACAAACTAGAGAGGAAGGAGGGATATTAACCAAGTCATCACTGCTGTAAACACAGGATAAACAGAAACCAAGATCTGCGGTGTGAAGGAAAACCCTCGGGTGCTGTGAGAGAGTCCAGGGGAGTGTTGGGAAGGCCGCCCTGTGGAATGCCTGGAGACTGAAATCTGCAAAAGGGGCAGGGCGGGGCTCACTAGAGGAGGAAGAAGCATAGGCCAAGGCCCCAGACCAGGAAGAGCCTTAGCATGCTGCTGAGACAGAGGACAGCCGTGTGGCTGCAGCCCAGGGACAGGGATGGAGGCCTCCTTCTGCATATCCCATCAGTGCCCCCAACTCAACAAGCCTTACACTGAATGTGTGATCTCCCTACAAGTCCATCATCCCTCCTCTCATGACCCCTGTATCAATGAAGCCACCACCAGTTGCCCAAACCAGGGAACTGGCCAGCATTTTCTCCTCCTTTTCCTCCACGACCACCCCCATGGTCAGTCCTCAAATCCTGATCATCACTTATACAACTTCAAGGATCTTTCCACTAGGGAGGTTGGCAATAAGGAGGACAGAGTATATGGGAACTCTCTGTACTTTGTGCTAATTTCTAAGGCTACTCTAAAAAATAAACATTGAGGCCGGGCACCATGGCTCAAGCCTGTAATCCCAGCACTTTGGGAGGTCGAGGCGGGTGGATCACCTGAGGTCAGGAGTTCGAGACCAGCCTGGCCAATATGGTGAAACCCCGTCTCTACTAAAAATACAAAAATTAGCCAGGCGACATGGTGTGCACCTGTAATCCCAGCTACTCAGGAGGCTGAGGCAGGAGAATCCCTTGAACCCAGGAAGCAGAGGTTGTAGTGAGCCGAGATCATGCCACTGTACTCCAGACTAGGCAATACAGTGAGACTGTCTCAAAAAATAAAAAATTAAAAAATTAAAAAGTTGATTCATCTTTTTTAAAAAGAATGTTTCTACTCTCTCCATGTCCACCGCCACCACTTCCCTCCAGACCACCATCATCTCCCATCAGGATGATGCGCGGCTCACAGTGGCAGTGCAGACCCTGCTGGCCATTCTTCGTGCTGTGTCGGGAGCTGTCTACATGCAAACCTCAACTTGTCACTCCTCTGCTTAAAACGTTGCTGTGGCTGGCTCCCCAGTCCTCTCAGATAAAGTCCAAATTCTGTGGCCCTGGAAGACCCTGGGCTCTGTCTCCCTCTAGCCTCACATCTGATCACTCCCTACCTGAAGTGTTTGATGAATGAATAAATGAATGAAAGAACAATCGCCGGGCGCGGTGGCTCACGCCTGTAATCCCAACACTTCAGGAGGCTGAGGAGGGCGGATCACGAGGTCAGGAGTTCGAGATCATCCTGGCCAACATGGTGAAACCCTGTCTCTACTAAAAATACAAAAATTAGCTGGACGTGGTGGTAGGTGCCTGTAATCCCAGCTACTCAGGAGGCTGAGGGAGGAGAATGGCTTGAACCCGGGAGGGGGAGGATGCAGTGAGCCAAGATCATGCCACTGTACTCCAGCCTGGTGACAGAGCAAGACTCTCTCTGTGTCTCAAAAAAAAAAAAAGAAAAAAAGAAAGAAAGAACAATCCAGTGAACTTCACAGGACCATCTAGACTCTTAGCCTCAAAGTGCAGCCCAAGAGTCAGCAGCAGCAGCACCCAGGAGCTTATACAAAATACACACTCGTTTTTTTAAAATGCTAAGGAGCATCTTAAAAATGCCTGTCTGGACCCAATCTAAGACCTACTGCATCACATTCCCTACGAGTAAGGCCCAGGCCTTTTTACTTTTTTCTGACTCCCAAGACAATTCTGGAGAGTGGCATCAGGTAACAGGCAAGGTAACTGTCTGTTATGTGAGGCCCAGAGAAGGGAAGTGATAAGGCCAAGGTCATACAACAGAATCAGCACTAAAATCCAGCCCAGAACCTTGCCCAGGACCAGTTCTAACACATAAAACCCTCTCTATAATGAGGAGCCTATGCAGAAGAGGCATGACCTTGGAGCAGGATTGGGGGCTGGCAAGTTCCCTGGAGGCAGCTACCCATTCATGTTTCCCAAACAGAGGCCCAACTGCAGGAGGAGAGAGGGGCAAAGGAGGAATTCAACCACAGACTGAAGCTCCTCTGTCAGAGGTTCAGGAGGGCGGCACACCACAGCAGGGAGCACACCCACTATACAGAAAGCAATACTGAGGAACAGAAGGTTAGCTCACCCCTGCACAGGGACAAAGCCAACACTCACGGAAAGGGAATCCCTGAGGAAAGAGGAGATAGGAGGGCGCCTCAGAAACCCTCCCTACTCTTGGCTATCGCCTGACCAAGCCAGAAGGACATGCCATTTGCAGCCTGCTGGAGACCCACCACCACCTGCCTGGATGCCCAGCTTCTCCCTGGGCGGGGAGGCGGCTCCTGGGGTCTGGGTTTCAGCATGGTGCTGCCCTGTCACCCCCCCACCAGGCCCCTTCTCCTCTCGCCTCTGTTTCTGACACCACTGCTTCAACGTGGGGTGGACTTGTAGTCTCTGTCCCCACCCACCACCCCAAACACCCCTTCGACACCTCCAACTCTCTTCTCTGAAAGGCAGAGAGTTGAGAGTTGAGAGCAGGGGAGTTCCCAGTCTCTTCCTGAGCTAGTAGTGACTGACACCTTGTAAGAAGGGGAACTCCAGGCCCCCCTGGGGCTCTGCTGAGGAATCGGTTCGCCTGTGGGATCCATCCTCACTCCCCTTCCCACCCGACACTCTGCTTTTCTGCCTGCTCCGTGTGTGTGTGTGCTGGGGCCATCTCATTTCCCTAAGCTCTCTATCCCTCAAGTCCACTTCCTGCCTATCCCTGTGAGGACTGGTTCAATCTGCCTCAGATGCCCTGGCTAGAAGGCTCTCTGCTGCCCTGCCAAGACCCAGCCTGCCCTGCTGTCATGGCCCTGGGCAGGTCCTGTTTGGCTCATCAGAATCATGTCTGGCTTATTCACACCATTTCCCTCAAGACTTACTCAGCAAATACCGACAGAGCTGCAGCCATGTGCCAGGGCCTGTGCTGGCTATTGCTGCCAAACAGCAGCAAGCCATGTTCCCTGCCTTGGAGGTGCCAGATCAATCTCTCACCCACCTGCTACCACCCTAGGAAGCTGTGGAAGTAGAGGCAGCAGCGACAACTAGGATGGCTCTGGGAGGAAGTACTGGGAGAAAAGATGGGACAGGATATTCCAGGCTGAGCCAGAGCCAGCAGGGAACATTCAAGGAAGTGGAGGTGGTTGGATGGGGCAGGAGCATGGATATATTAAGGAATTCCGACGTTACCCTGAAAGCAGTTTTACTTAGTGCTGCAGAGGTAGGGAAGGTAAAGCTAGAGGTGTTTGAAACAGGTAATGATGACAAAGAGGAGAGCGAGCGAGAGATCATTAACTGAGCATCTACTGCACACCGCACACTGTGACAGTTGCCTTATACTTCAGGCTCTACTTCCAACAATCCTGTGAGATCAGTATCATTTTTAATAAGAAAACTAGGAAATAGAGACGTTAAGTAACTTACACAAGATCAAAAAGCAAGTCAGTGGAAGAGTCAGAATTGAAACCACTGTCTGCCTGGCTCCAAAGCCCTGCTCTTTCTACTCCTCTGTGATCCTCTCTTCACTTCCTCCTTCCCTTCCTTCAAAGGATGCTTCCTGAGGACAAACCTGGGCCAGGCTCTGTGCTAGGCAGTGGTGAGCAATACCAGACGCAGGGGCCCTGCTCAAACTCCACATGGTTGGATATTGAGGGGCAGGAAAATGACACCTGGTGTTGGGAGGGGCAGTGCAGAATTCTGTATACCTGGTGACCCTCCCAAATCCTCTCCCTCCCAGGAGCCCCTTCCAGGTGGGGAGAGCTAGAAGCGTGTGGCTTCTCTGTGATGTTTTATGCTAGGTTAATCAGAGAAGCTCTGCCATGCCAGGACGACCTCAGGGAAGGACACAAATAGCGCTGCAGTCATGAGGTCAGCATTTGGAAGCAGGAGGGCCTGGGGGTGAATCCCACTTCCTACCCACGTGCCACCTCCCTCACAGCCAGTATGCCGCTTCCTCACAGGGCTGCTATGGGGCATACGGAGGCAGTGCCTGGCACACAGTAGCCCATGGTGGTGCACCTCTGCTCCTTGCCTTCCTCTCCACAGCTTGACTCTCTCATGAGTGGGCACCAGGGACCAACCCAAAAACTAAGGTTTTAACTCCAAGCAACAGCTCTGAGAATAAGGACAACTGAGAGCCAGAGGTGGAAGGAAGGAAGCCTATTGCTGATGAAGAACTGGGGCTTGGAGACCAGCAAATCTAGCTTCAAATCCTGGCTCTGCCACCTCCTAGGTCAATGCACTGCACAGGCTGCTTAACCTATTCAGGTTTCCTCATCTGTAAAATGGCAACGTGAATACTGAGTATCTACATCACAGCTCTGTGGGGAGGGCTTAGCATAGGGCCTGGCACCTAGTAAGTGCTCAATAAGCATCTGCAATTTCTATAATCATAATTGTTACTCTCATTATGATCACTGACATCATCAGCTCCCTCTCCTGCATCCAATTCCGGGACAGGGCACTTGGCATATTCTGACCCTTACAGCAGCCTAGAACAGGAGTCCTATTAGTTGCAGGTTTCAGGGAAGGAAACTTGGAAAGCTGAGAAGGCAGAGGAGTCTGTGCTCAGCCTGCCCCTAGGTTGGGTCGGACTGGCTCACTGCATGGCCTGGGCCAAATCACTGCCCTCAGTGGGTCTTGCTCTCCCCAGCATGTCTGTCCAGCTCTGCAGCTCAGCTAGCCTAGAAAGATCAGAGTTCAGGGCCCAAGGCATAGCCAGGTCTCCTTGTGGGGGCATCAAGGGCAGGAGGAACAGAAAGGTCCCCCTTTCCAGATATGCTCCCTTCCTTTTCTGTCTGCCCCAGTCGGCCCCACTGCCCTCCTCCTTCAGGGCCTGCAGCTCTGGGGGAACTGGGTGGTGGTGGGGGGTCCACCCAGAAAAAAGAGGCTTTTTCACTCGAGGACACTGGAATGGACATGTGGACATGAGACTAAGCCACAGCCCTGTGGCTGAAGGTCACCCTCCCAAGCCCCTGGTACCCTTGGCCTCACTGCTGCCTTCTGAGGCAGGCGCACCCTATCTCTGCTTGGGGGTGATGTCAGGGTTAGGTTTGGCTGAATTTACCATCTTCTCCAAACCCACCTTCCTGCCTCCCTCTGTCATAAGACTTATCTTATCTCCCTCGGCCCTGCACCAACTTGCCTATATTGTTCTCCTGCTCAAAATGTCTCCATCCCTCTAGGATAAAGTCCCATCCTCTAACCCTGTGTGTTCTGCCCCCGCCAACTTCTCCACCACACTGTTTCTCCTCCTTTCCGTCCAGCCAGTCTGATACACTGTACCCTCAGGCTCCTCTAAACCTATGCTCACACCATACGTCCTGCCTAGAGCATCTTCCCCTCTCCCATCCACCTGCCGAAGCTCTACTCATCCTTCAAAATTCAAGTGACCCACACATGTATTGCCCCTCAATTTCTGACAAAGGTGACACTGCCCTATAGTGAGACAGGATAGATTTTGAATACATTGAATATTTATCCAGAGAAAATGAGTCTTGACCTGTACTTCATATAGTGGACAAAAATCTATTTCAAGTGGATTTTAGATCTAAATATGAAACATAAAACATCTAAAAGAATACATAAAAGTATATGTCCATAACCTTGTAATAAGCAAAGAAACAGGACTCAACAAACACTCTCCATAAAAGAAAAAAGATTAACAAATTGGACTGCGTTAAAATTAAGAACTTCTGTTCTTCAAATATACCCTTAAGAGAGGGAAAAGGCAAATCTCAGAGTGGGAAGAGATATTTGGAATGTTCATATCCAACAATAAACACATATCTACAATATTGTTTAAGCTCCTACAAATTAATCAGAAAAAAAAAAAATCCAATAGGAAAATGGGGGAAAGACTTGAACAGGCACTTTTCAAAACAGGTCATCCAAATGGCTAGTCAACACATGAAAAAGGGACTCGACCTCACCAGACATCAAGGAAATTCAAATTAAAGCCACAATTAGATATCACAATATCTAATACCAATAATGTTGGTATGGACATGGAATAACAGGCTCTTTCATGTACAGCTTGAAGTGAGTGTATTCCCGCCACACTTTGGAAAATAATATCATGGTATTTACTAAAGCTAACTCTGTATAACTCTATGACTCAGCAATTGCAAAACTTAGGTATTTATCCAACAGAAGCATCCATAGTACATCAAAAGATATGTATGAGAATATTCATAGCAGCACCATTCACTATAGTCTCAAACTGTAAACAACACAAATGTTCATCAACAGTAGATTAGATAAACTGTGGTGGTATATACAAGGAAATACCACAGAGCAACAAGAAAAAACAAAATAAAACTTGATACAATATTATTGATGAATCTTGCCATCAAAATGCTGATTGAAAGAAGACAGCATTAAATAATATGTACTCAATGATTCCATTTACACAAAGGACAGGCTACACTCATCAATGAGAGAAGTCAGGACAAGGGCCAGGTACAGTGACTCATGCCTGTAATCCCAACACTTTGGGAGGCCGAGAAGGGCGGATCACCTGAGGTCAGGAGTTCGAGACCAGCCTGGCCAACATGGTGAAACCCCGTCTGTACTAAAAATACAAAAATTAGGTGGGCATGGTGGCACGCGCTGGTAATCCCAGCTACTGGGGAGGCTGAGGCAGGAGAATTGCTTGAACCTGGGAGATGGAGGTTGCAGTCCACTGCAACCTAGCCTGGGCAACAGAGCGAGACTCTGCCTCAAAAAAAAAAAAAAAAGTAAGTCAGGACAGGGGTTACTTTTGAGGTCACAGAAACTAAAAGAGGGTTATTTGTGGGGATACCTAGGGTACCAGAATGTTCTATTTCTTGACCTGCATGGGGTCTATGCTTTGTGAAAATTCATTGGCTGTATTCTTCTGATTTTTCTGGAAGTATGCTATACTTTGATTTAAAAGGTTTATTTTAAAAACAAAACCCCTCATCCCAGTGTCTCCTCCTCTGCTCCCTGGGCTGAGGCTCACTGCTCCTCAGTGAGTTCCTTGCTTTGTACACATCTCTGATTGCGCATTCCAACTGCTTCCCTCCAGCAAAACGCTGCCGTGCTGCCTCCTGAATGCCTGCTCATGCCAAGCGCCTCACGTACATCGCTGCATTTAATTACAGCCACCCATGAGATAGGCGCTAGTGGCTCTCCCACTGCTAGCAGGACACAGAGTCCATTCACATGAAACATGTCTAAGTGCTTTACAGCTATCATCTCATTTAACCCAAGGAGGCTAGACCACTGCTTGAGGACATGAAGGCAGGAGAAGCTCCATTCTTGTCCGAGAGCACATGACTGTAAGGTAGGAGAGAGCCTTCCCTCAAGTCCAGAGCCCATATTCCTATACAACCTCCCTAGACAAGGAAGAGCATGAGGCTGGACTCACAAAAACAATTTCCATGGAGGGAATCACATCTACATCTCAGAGGGGTGGATAGACTGGAATGGAGACCTGCTCTTCAAAGCGCAAGAATCTGTACAATCACCTTCAGCTTCACCACTTGTAGGAAGCTTTGCTGAGGCTCCCAGTCTGAACTGGGTGCTTCCCTGGCAGGTCCCACAGCTCCCCCCCACCACCCTGTGCCTCTCCCTTAAAGCTGTGTTGTTAATGTCCATTACCTGACCATCCTGGCACTAAATTAAAGATTGGAACTTTTAGATCTATGCCTCCAGTAATTTGCAAGTACATGGCACACAGTAGGTGCTTAACACACATGGAAGGAAGGAAGGAAGGAAGGAAGGAAGGAAGGAAGGAAGGCAGGCAGGCAGGCAGACAAGGAAGGGAGAGAGGCAGAGAGTACAGCACAGAGCTGCTGCTGTTTAAATCAACTGGGAACTAACTGCAGGAAGTGAGGTCTGAGAAGTGAAGATTTCATGTTCTGGTTGGACATTGCTTACAACCCTTGACTTGAGGGGTGGCACAGCCATGCCACCTCCCATTCCATGGTCCTTCTCCTGGCTGCCTCTAGCCTGCTGTCAAGGTTCCTGCCAGTCATTTGGTCCCCAGAGGCGCTACCAAGACCTTTCTCTGCCTCTCCCCTTGTTCCCTTACCCTCTGCCACCCTTCCCCAAGTCCCCGAGCTCTGCTATTTGCCCAAAGCTAACCCCAGTAAGAGGTAACTGAGGACACCACAGAGAACCCTGGTTATGTAGTGAAAAGCATGCCCAGTTCCAAGTAACTTCCTGCACACCCCCCTTTCTAAGTTGGGAGCCGCTGACAGTTCTCCAGCAGCAGCCTGAGCCATGGTGCCAGGTGCAAGCGGGCTGGCCCATGGAGGGCAGGGAGAGGGGAGAAGCCCTGGGCCATCTGGAGCACAGGGCATACCTGACAGCTATCCACACATCTCAAGTGATGACTTAGCCCACTGCCAGAAGGAAGAGGGTATCCTGGGACCCTCTTCCCTCTCGTCTGTGCCTGGAAGCTCTGATTTCCCAAGAGGCTTACGGCTCTAACACCCCTCCCACCATCCTGCCCCCATCCCCACTCCAATCCTGGAAGCCAGGGTACAGCTGGTTGTGTAGGGGCAGGCAGCACTCCATGGGGCTGAGCCTGGCTGGTCTGCTGTGAGTGGCTCCAGCTTCTCCAGGCTTAGGGGGCTGAGCCATAAGTAGCCTTGTTTATTCCTGGGAGGAATGATGGTTTTCCCTAAGCAATGACATCTTGGAAACCATCTGGCTCCACAAACAACAACAAACCTCCCAGCTTCGGCTTGGGCTGCAGCTTGCAGTGAGAAGCCTCCTGCCCAGAGGCACCTGGGGAACAGGCTGGGGGCTGCTTCCCTGCTGCACCAAGCCCTGGCCCTGACCATTGACTCTTGGAAGCCAGGAAGAGGAAACGGCCTGCAGAGAATCAGAGAACTGGATATTTGGAAGGCACCTGGCAATACTTGGCCCAGTCCCTGGTTGCTACAAAGGGGAAACTGAGGTGAGAAACAAGGCATATTTGCCTGAGATCATCAGTAAGAAGGGACTAGAAGGTGCTGCAGTCTCCAGCCCACGGACCAAGGGCTTTGTCTATTGCACATGCTGCTTTTCGCAGAGGATAGCAGGGCTCTAGTCAGTAAGCCCGAAGGTCCAAAAGGGACATGTAACTGGTGAGTCCAGAAAAAGAGAGCCCCAAGATGGAACCTGGATACTCAGACATCCAGTTGGTGCAGTACAGAGAGGCCTGGCTTGGGGAACCTGAGCTTTTGTCTCTGCTTTCCTGCTGAGTCGCACGTCACCTCAGGCAAGTCCTTCCTCTCCTGCCTCAGTTCTCTATCTAGCTATCTATTAGGTTGGTGCAAAAGTAATTGTGGTTTTACATTACTCTTAATGGCAAAAACCGCAGTTGCTTTTACACCAACCTTATAGAAGGCAAAGAGACTGCCATCTCCAGGGCCTTAAGAGGCCAAATGGGAAGCAGCTGTTGGCCCCCAGGGACCCAGCTGGGGCTAGGCACTCTCTCCTCAGCTGTGCCTGTTCTGAGGAAGCCACACAGATCACTGACTTGAGGATCAATCCCCCCAGACCTACTCTGGTTGGCACCATCCCAAGAGGGTCCAGGGAGCTGAGTTCCAACCCCCTATAGTCTGTTCAAAGGACCTTGAGCACTGCATTTCAACCAGCCAGGGATACCCCTCCACTCTTCATGGCCTAGGCTATGTTGTGGATACCACCTAGCCCAGCATGACCCCTGGTCCCTGACATGATGAAGCCAAAATTCTCCCCGCCTCACCTCCTATTAAACCCAGCCCACATCCCTTGGCCCTATGGACACAACTTTGACATTCAGAGCCTAGACCTCTCCTAAAGGGGCTCCCTGACAGGCCCTCTATGCCAGGCACAGAGCTAGGAAATGGGCAGACACAGCTGACTTGCACGTCAGTGTTTGTCCTCAAAGAAAACCTGCCCTAGCCAGGACAATGCAAAGCCCCTCTCCAACCATGCCCCAGGCCCCTGGCCAGGTCCTTGCGACTAAGGGATGAATAAGGCCCAGATTCTGCATAAATAGGATACAAAACAATATTCATGGGTGCCACCACCAATGGACAGACTCATTCTGGCTGGAGTATTTGCTCTAGCTGTGGAAGTTTGGATAGAATAAGACATGCAGAGGGGACGGGAGGGGAGCGGGGGGGAGAGGAGGGGAGAGAAGGGGAGAGGAGGGGAGGGGTTTCCAGGTAGCCGGAACAGCATGTGCAAAGGCAAGGAAGGCTGGAAGTGCAATGATTTCACTGATACCACGTACTTATAATCAGAAGCCCCATCAACAATTTCTGGCTTAAAGCCCTGGAGACCTCTCACAAGGAGTGGTCACTTGCCTCAACTGCCTCATCTTCACCATCTGCCTGCTTCTCAGAAGCCAGTCTGGGCTTGCAATGAGCCCTGTTGTGGAACTCGGCTCCCTGAAGGACCTGCCCTAGGCTAAGCCACACCACGTGCTAGGGCGAGGGAAAAGGGGAGGTGCCCCTTGGCTGGGCGCAGAGGACTCAAGGGGCCTTGGTGGAAACTTTGACTATGCCTGCAGTGCCCTGGCTGGGATCCCGCAGGCACCAGCAGGGCAGCCTCTGCAGCTCCTTCCCTCGAGGAGATGTACCCACTCTAGCACTGGGAGAGGGAGCCAGATAGCCACCCAGCCAGAAGGCCTGAGGGCAGCAGGATGTGGAAAGTTTTCAAGCATCGCTGCGGGGCCTGGTGTACCAAGCTTCTCAGGCCAGGAGGGTCAGATTTAAAGTTGAATTATAATGCTTAGCTCAGGTCAGGGAAATGATTTCCCACATATCCTGTTCTTGCTGTTCTAGGAGGCAGAAGTCCTCCATCCTGGTCCCTGCTCAGCCAGAGACCTGCTGCTCAAACTTGGACTAGGCTCCTCCCTTTCTGGGTCCAGGTTTATCCTCCTGCCCTGAGTCCTAGGGTTCAAGGGTTCTTCCTGAACACCCCGGAACAAGAATAGAGATGTGGACCCTCCAGGCTGGGAAAATAATTAGCTTCTGTCTGCTCACAGTGGCCAACTCTGTGGTGTTAGCCTGTCTCTACCACCACCCCCTGCCTGATGGGTCTCAGCTGGAGCCAAGGAAGCAGGTGCAGGTCCTCTCCCACGGGGTTGGAGCTCGGAGGCAAAGCATCTTTGCTTGTGCTTCCAGTGGACATTTCAGCAGAGGCCGTCTCTGGGACCAAAGGCTACCCACTGAGACTAGTTCCAGAGACCATCTCTTCCCCTGCCAGTGAAACTAGACACAAGCTTCCATCCCTGGTGCCTGGTGTGCGGCCAGCACCCCTGACACAATAGCAAACCCTGCTGACTGAGCGCTCCCCTCCCATGCAGTGTCCTGACTTCTTGGCCACCAAACATTTCTTGTTTCTCCCAGAAAGAAAAGCTGGCCAGCCTAGAAGTGGGGAGCAGCCAACAGAGGAAGCATCCCCCCAAACCTGCAGGGCTCCCAGCCCCTGAGACAGACAGCTGGACAGACACACACACACACACACACACACACACACACACACACACACAGAGCTATCTCAGAACATAGCACAAATGGTTTGGTTGCAACATGCCTATCAATGGCTGCCCTGGGGAAGAAACAATAGAAACAGGGGCACAGGGTGGCTTGGACTCCCGCCCACCACATACACAGCCCTGTCACCAAGGCACCTACCCAGCACACTCCAGCAGGAACCCAGGCGGCTCCTGGCTGCTGCTCCTGCCAGCTCGCCCGCCCGGGTCTCCACCCGGCTCCTCCCGCAGGCGGGCGGCCGTGGCTGTGGCAGCTCCTGGCGGCCGTGTCAAGCCGCCTTCCCCAGACAGAGCTCCTTTGTGTCAGCAGAGCTATTTATGGACTTACCCAAGTTCCCCAGGGGAGCAATACCTGCTAGGAAAAGCAGAACCAAATGACCAGGTTCCACCTCCCACATCTAGGTAGCGCTTTAAAAACCCTTGCATCACCCATCCCTCCTCCTCTTCCTCCTCCTACTTGTCCTCCTCCTCTTCCTCCTCCTCCAGCGTCTTTCCCAAACACACACCCTGTCCAGCCGGCCACCGCCACTCTGGAGAGAGGCTGGATTTCTTTCTTCCATTAAACAGAAAACTCTGTGGTTTCTCAAAGCACTTTCATCCGAGATGGAGTCCGGGATGTCTCAAAGAAGAGTCCTGGGCCAGCCCGTCCTTCTGCCCACCCTGCGAGGGGCCCAGCTGGCTCCCAGGTTACATGCTCACACGCATGGGCTGTGGGTCCCCTGCGGCTTGTCCCCAGGGCCCAAGCTGGCCCCAAAGTGCTGCTCCAGGGGGAGAGGCGTCCATCCCTCACAACAGCACCCCGTGGCACTGGGATCCCTAGCAGGCTCCACCCCACACACATCCTGAGGGCTCCCAGGCTGGGGCAGCGCAAAGCCGCCTCCAGCCAGCCTGCCGGCAGCCGCTCCCTACAAGACCAAGCCAATCATCACCGAGGCTTCCCTGTCACACCCCCACCCCGATGCCGTTCCTGTCCCAATGGGAGGCTACAACTGAACCCAGGGTCCTGAAGCCAGCACACGCTGACTTCCAGAATGTGACCGCCCCCAGGGTGGGGGGCGGGTGGCAGCTTCAGTCCCTTCCCAGCACACAGCTGAATCTCTGAATGCTAAACTCTGGGGAATCCTAGGTGGAAAGAGAACTTGGGGCTTCCTCTCCCGGAAACAGACAGCTAGGAGGGCAATTTGGACTGTAACAGCCCATTACAATTAGTGAATGACAGACACATCCCCAAGGAGGAACTGCGGGGGCAGTGGAACAAGTCCTGGACTGGGAGGAGAGGGTCCCCAGCTCCAGTTCCAGCTCCAGCACTAGTTGATTGGGTGTCACTGAACAAGTTCCTGCCCCTCTTTGAGCCTCAGTTTCTTCACCTGTAAAATGGGGCTGCTAACCTTGACCCACCCACCTGTGGGATGAGATGAATAGAGGATTCTCTGAGCTGGCTCTTGGCTACCCTTTCTTGACCATGAACTCCATGCCAGGCCCTGTCCCCAGAGCTCTGCCTGCATTAATTCACTGAATCCTCACCAGCAGCTTGTGAGGAGGACTATGATTATCCCAGTTACAGATGAAGAGTCCGAGGTACAGAATGGCAAAGGAAGTTGCTCACAGTCACACAGCCAGTTGGCTGTATAGCCAGGACTGAAAACTACTTGCTCCTACTCACCTTGCCCACTCTTAACCACCATACAGCCCGACAACTGCAAGACGCTGCTGTGCCAGCACAGAGCTGTTCTCTGGCACTGCAGCTTGTCACGATGTCAACAAATGCACCCTGGGCTGTCCCTGAGACCCAAGTTGGGAATGCCCAACTTGTGACTGGCTCCCACCAGAGCAGCAGGCATCCTGGGATGATGGCACAGAGAAAATGGACTGAAGGAGCCTCTATTTTCCCGTGCCCAGCCCGCCCACCTTGGCCACCTAGGCTGAAGCACAGTCTCTCTGTCTCTTTCTCTCCCTATGGTAGAGACCCCCCCAGGGTCTCGGGATGTTTCTGCCTGTATCCCTGCCCCTGTCTATCTGTGACTCTCTGTTCCTGACTCTCTCACATACACAAGCATACACATGAACACTGCTACAAGAAAACATTCTTTATCAGGTCGACTCGCCCTCCTCTGAGTTGGTCACTCACAAACTCCAACCAGTGTTTCATCTTGTCCCTGGGGGCAGAACCAAGGCAGTCCTTGCAGGGCCCAAGAACCTTCTAGATTGGAAGGCTGTCATCCTGCTGGCTCCTGAAAAGCAGGATTCACCCTTGGCCTGGGAAGCTAAGGAGGTGAGTCTCAAGAGATGGCCAATTCCAATGGAGCTGACCAATCACCAATGAGGCTGGCTGGTTTCCAGGATGGAATTTCTGGTGCATGGGATAAGATTTTCTTAAGGTAGGGAGCCTGAATATAGGATTCCTTCACGTCAGAGGTGCCCTCGAGCTTCAGCTGAGGTGTCACCATCTTTCAATCAACAAACAGTTACAGAGCATAGACTGTGTGCCAGGCACTGTGCTGGGCACCAGGGATGTGGTGGCGAACTGATAGGCTGGGCCCTGCATTCACAAAGCTGACAGTACAGTGAGGGAGGCAGACATTAGCCATGGAGTGAGACTAATGACTCCAAAATTACACCCTATGCTGTGATGGGCAAAGCAGCTCTGCCAACCCAGTGCGCTAGGTCCAGAACGAGTCCAGAATACATTCATCAAAGCTCTGGACCATAGCATGGTGAGGAAAGGGTAGAGCAGCTCAGTGCCTCAAGGCCCAGAGCCTGCCAGGCCCGGATAGGACAGCATCCAATGACTGGAGGAGCCCTGGGGCAGCCACTGCCCTCTGCCTCCCATAGCTCCAGACACAAATCAGCAGGGTTGGGGGGCCTCCCAGTGTATAGCCTAGGGCAGGATAGGGGAGTCGCTGGCAGCCAGGCTATCTAAGCCAGAGGGCCCTCAGAGATCTTTCACTGTTGTTTCCCATTTACAGTCAGTGAAACTGAGGCCCAGAGAGGGAAAGTAGCTTTCCCAAGGAAACACGGCAACTGAGTGGCAGGGCTGGGATTGCTAGCTCCCAGTCCAGTGCTCCTTTCACCACATCCCAATGCTTCTCAGAGGTACATAAGTGATTGTGCTGTTCAGTACGGGATAAATTGGGATCTCAAGAGTGGTAAGATCTAGGCGGCCCACAGGCCCAGGGGTCAGCACCCGGGCACTCAGGACCTGGGCCCCAGTCACTGATCCACATATTTCACATAACAAACACTTATTTGACACATGATAGCACTGCTCTAAGTACTTTCTGAATACTGATTGATTGATTGATTGATTAAATCCTCATAACCCTATCAGATATGATTTCTTTCTTTTTTTTTTTTTTTTTTTTTTTTGAGACAGAGTCTTGCTCTGTCACCCAGGCTGGAGTGCAGTGGCACGATCTTGGCTCACTGCAACCTCTGCCTCCTGGGTTCAAGCAATTCTCGTGCCACAGCCTCCCAAGTAGCTGGGACTACAGGCGTGCACCACCACACCCAGCTGATTTTTTGCATTTTTAGTAGAGATGGGGTTTTGCCATGTTGGCCAGGCTGATCTCGAACTGCTGCAGGCCTCAAGCAATCTGCCCATCTCAGCCTCCCAAAGTGCTGGGATTACAGGCAAGAGCCACGCGCCCCACCTCAGATATGATTTCTAATATCCCCATTTTATGGATGTGTAAGCAGAGGCATAGAGAAACTATGAAACCTGCCTAAGGTCACACTCTAGTAAGTGCAGGGCTACAGATGAAGCCCAGTTCACTTTCCACTATGTCCTGCACCATGGCCCAGGGCAGCCCATGGAGCAGATGAGCCCATCGGTTACACGGAGAACTGTACAGCCCAACCACACAGGTCAAGTACTGTGCTGGGCCCTGGGGATGTGGTGGAGAACAAACTCCCCACTGTTCACACAGGTTGGCAGCAGCTCCCAGGGCTAGGACCAAGGAGGTTCAGCAGGGACCCGCCTCCTATTTTTGGAATACAGTACCCTCAAGCAGAGCCCAGGTCTTTAGACAGAGATGCTGCAACAGCCTGGGATGCAGCCAGGTGCCAGAGACGGGCTGTTCCCCTACAGTCCACACCACAGCGAGGTTTCCACTGTCTTCCTTTACTGCTTCCACTGCGTGAAGACCAATGCACCTTGTGGGTTTATGCTCCCAAGACCCCATCATGAGCATGTAATTCAGCACTTTGGGAGGCGGAGGTGGGAGGATCATTTGAGCCCAGGAGGTTGAGACCAGCCTGGGCAACATAGGAAGACTCCATCTCTACAAAAAAAAATAATAAATTAATTTAAAAAAATAAAAATTAGCTGGGTATGGTGGTGTGTGCCTGTGATCCCAGCTACTCAAGAGGCTGAAGTGGGAGGATGCTTGAGTCCAGGAGGTTGAGGCTGCAGTGAGCCATGATAATTGTGCCACTGCATTCCCACCTGGGTGACAGAGCAAGACCCTGTGAGAGAGAGAGAGAGAGAGGGAGAGAGAAAGAAAAGAAAAGAAAAGAAAAGAAAAGAAAAGAAAAGAAAAGAAAAGAAAAGAAAAGAAAAAGAAAAGAAGGAAAGAGAAGGGAAGGGAAGGGAAGGGAAGGGAAGGGGCCGGGCACAGTGGCTCACATCTGTAATCCCAGTAGTTTGGGAGGTGGAGGCAGGTGGATAACTTGAGGTCAGGAGTTTGAGACCAACCTGGTCAACATGGTGAAATCTCATCTCTACTAAAAGTACAAAAAAGTAGCTGGGCATGGTGGCATGCGCCTGTAATCTCAGCTACTTGGGAGGCTGAGGCACAAGAATTGCTTGAATCTGGGAGGTGAAGGTTGCAGTGAGCCGAGATCACATCACTGCACTCCAGCCTGGGCAACAGAGCGAGACTCCATTTCAAAAAGAAAAAAAGAAAGAGAGAGAGAGAGAGAGAGAAGCCAGGGAAAGGTGAAGGTGTGGTCCCAGGAATTCACTAGCCCCTTGCCCCTACTAAGCTGCTTAGCTTTCATCACCCCCAGACACCCCAAGACTGTGCTGGGTACACACCAGCTTCAACTTCTGCAGAGCCCTGCCACTGTCCCAACTCACTACAGAAGAAAGTGACTACCCCAGGCTGCTCTTTGAAACTCTGTGGAAGTGTCTGTACATGGCCACCCCAGTCCAAGCTTTGAATCTGCTAACTCGCTTAGAAAGTTCTGAGCTTTTACTCCCTGGGGCTCATAGCCCTGGTTTGGGGGTCTAGAGATTCTATGCAAAAAGGCCCTCCCACTGCAGAATCGGCCAAGAAACGTTAATTAGTTATTTCAATAACCACTGAATCCCTGCTCTGTGCTGGAGCCGGTACTAGGAACTAAGGACACAGAGCTGCCCGGAGCAGCCCACCCATGGGATGGAACTTGTAGGGGGTCATGGCAGATGAAGCCACTGATGCTGCAGGCGGGGGCTGCCTTGCCATGTTTTGGACTCTAGGACCCTAGCCCCTGGGCAAGGGACACATTCTCCTACTGCTTGCTTGGTGTAGGTCTTGCTCTTCCTGGTGGCACGGGCCTTGTTCTGGGGCACCTGCCACAAGTGGTGGGGTGGGGTAAGACAGAGCAGGCATCCTCAGGTTCAGGTTCACAGGGAGCTGTGGCTTGTGGCCTGCAGAACCCAGGGTAAGCCCCTTCCCCTTCCTGACCTCAGTCCTCCATCTCTAAAATGAGACCAGGAAGTGGGTGTCCAGTGGCCCTAGCCCTACTCCTCCCCTCCCATGGACAGTCCCACGCCCCTCCAGGCCCTCTCACTAAAGGAATCAGCTCAGCCAGTGGAATTTAGAGAGAGCATAGTCTTTGGAGTCTAAACAATCTGAGTGTGAATTATCCTGGGCAAGTCCCTTTACTATCTCTGAGTCTCAGTTTCCTCATCTGTAACATGGGCCTCACTGGACCCTGAGGAGGACTAGACGACGTGGTATATGTGGAATGCCTGATTGTTATTGCTATGATGTCATTGTTGCTATCATCTGTGAAAAGACAGAATTCACCTTGACAGGGTTAATGTAAATAGTAAAATTAAATGTGAGAACACCTGTTGAGGGGCTAACAGATGAGGGCCTGGTGTGTTCTAACAGCTGAGAATCATTTCCATTTTTTGATAAACAGGCTATTCTCATCATGCCCAGCTTACAGATCAGGAAACTGAGGTATAGAAAAGTTACAAGGCGGAAGCCCAGCAGGCAGCATGGCTCCCAGGCCCATGCTCTTAACTGTATATTCTGCCCCTAATCTTATTCCCCAGCTGTCTCCCCCTTGATATCTGCCTCTTCCTCAGCAACTTGAGGCAGCAATGGACGATTCCCAACCTGCTAACGGAAATGGTGGCTCCCAACCCAGCAAGGAGAAGCCCACATGCAGCAAAAGCCAGGAGACCGAATGTCCCCCTACAGAGCTAGCCCCGAGGCCTGCTGCTGGCTGGATTCTGCCTCCATCCTGGGGCACGCTTTGCAGTCACCTCAGTAGTATCAGTCTGACCTTGGGCAGCTGTAGCAGCTCAGGATGGCTGGGAGCCATGACTGTCTCCCTTCCTGGCTCCAGTCCAACCAGCCACATGCTGGCCGGAGACTTCGGGGTTTTGGGAGCAATCCTCGACCCACTGTGCTTGTGCCAGCTCCAGGGCCAGGCTGTGTCCTGTCAGCCCATGTTCCTGGGAAGTGTTCAGCACAAAGCCACTGACTCAGCTACGGGGAGACCAGGCCTGTGACCTTGGTTGCTGGAAACAGTTCTCCACACACTCCCCTGGGTCCACCCACTGCCTGGACTGTTGGGGTTGAGCCCAAGCCATCAAAACAAAGGGTCAGTGGGGGAAAGACCGAAATGCTAACTTTGCTGCTGCCTTCTGTGAACCCTGGGGCAAGGCCAATCCCCCCTACCACCTTCAAGCCTCAGTTTCCCTGTCTCTAAAATGCACTGGGGTTGAACTAGATCAGTCCACTCAAAATGTGTTCTGCAGAACCATGTGGGTTCACAGGCTGCTTGTTACCAGTCTGCAGTGAGATAGGTAGCAAGACTGAGTGTGTTTAAAGACCTTCAACTTGACATTGCCACGTCCAAGCATGAGATGAGTGGAATGGTCTCACTGAATGGGGCATGAGCTGGCTCGGGTGTTCTCAAGCCAGCATAATAAATCACATGCAGTGTGATGCTACAAAATGTCAAAGCCCCTCACCATAGGTAGCTTAAGGAGTCCTGATATAAATGGCTTTGTGTCACGAGAACTCACTAACTCAGACCCTATCATGATACTTACATCTACAGTAGGACTCAATCCTGCCACCCAAACCACTCCTCCTCCACTGCTCCCAACTCAGAGAATGGCACCAACTGTTTCCCTGAGCTAGACTTTTTTTTTTTTTTTTTTTTTTTTTAGGATGGAGTTTCACTCTTGTTGCCCAAGCTAGAGTGCAATGGCACAATCTCAGCTCACTGCAACTTCCGCTTCCCGGGCTCAAGCAATTCTCCTGCCTCAACTTCCCAAGTAGCTGGGATTACAGGCGTCTGCCACCACGCCCGGTTAATTTTTTGTATTTTTAGTAGAGACAGGGTTTCACTATGTTGGCCAGGCTGGTCTCAAACTCCTGACCTCAAGTGATCCACCCGCCTAGACCTCCCAAAGTGCTGAGATTAGATGTGTGAGCCACCGCGCCTGGCCTGAGCTAGACTTTTGAGTACCATTCTTCTCCCAAACATTCCCCGTGCAATTAATCACAGAATTTTGCATACCCTTCCTGCTATACATCCCGTGGATCTCTCATCTCTCTCAATCCCTGGTGCCTCCGCCCTAATCCGAGACGCCATCAGTTCTCCCTGGCCGAGGGTAATAGCTCCATACTGCCCCCTGCCTCTCACCTTGCCTTCCTCCTCACCATTCTCCCCTATGAGGCCAGCATCAGCAACACCCATCAATACCTGCGCTCAGGATAAAGTCACACTTCTTCCTACAGCTTCTCAAGACCAGCGCTGTCTGATCCTGAACACACCTCCAGCTTCATCTCATGCTCTGTTCCCCTTCCTTGTCTTCCCACCTACGCTGGCCTGCGTTAGGGTCCCCACCTAGAACAATCCTTACATCCCAAGCCTCCCCTGCCTCAGAAACTCTCCCCAGGTCCTCCCAGTAGGCGCTCTCATTAGGCCCTTTGTCACCACTGTCATCGATTTATTATATGCTGTTCATGACTAGTATCCTGGCCCCACATTAGACTGTCAGCTCTGTCTGGTGAGGATCATGCTGTTTGATGAGCCGGGAAGTAGAGGACATCTGAGATCTACCTAACCAGACCCCATTCACTTGAGGAACTAACCTTCCCTCTCTCATTCTCAAGCCAGGTGATTCACAAGGAACCGACCCATCTCCTGCTCCAGGGAAAGGCATATGACCCAGGACTCAGTCCATTAGTTTAACCCATCCCACTGTCCTCAGTGGCTGGGATGGGCTTGTGATCCTACTTGGGCCAATGAGGCTCAGGCCCAGGGACTTTGATGAAATGATTGAGGGAGTCCAACTCCAAGGCCATGGCCATAACCCTGGCCCTTCTGGCAGCAGCACTGTTACCACTAAGGGAGTGAGCTAACACCTAAGTAAATAGAACCAAGAGATGAAGAGGCTGAGGCCAGTTCTCAGTGACATTGCTCAAGGGTCTGAATCCATCTAGGCCTGAAGGCTATCCCTCCTAATCCAGTAAATTCCATTTACTGCTAGAAGCTAATCTGAGTTGGGTTTTTGTCACTTATGCATACTGCATTGCCAGTACTTAGCACAGTGTTTGATGCACATTAGGCACTGTAAACTTCTTTGCTCACTCACACAGTCATTCAACAAACACTCAGCAGTGTGAAGGTGACCGCGTGTGTTCTATAAGAAGAGTCATCATGGCTGCTGTTGACAGAGGTGACTACATGGACAGGAGTAGGAAGAGGGAGACCCACAAGAAGCAATGCAGCAGTCCCAGTGACAAAGAGGAGGCCTGAAGAGGGTGGCTGAGACCAAGGGAAGAAGAGGGAGGGGAAGAGTCCCAACTCTAAATTCACTGGAGAACGTTCTCTCTGACAATCCCTGCCCGTCTCCGGCCTCAGTAGCCCAGTCTGTTTCAGATCCATCGTCCTAGCATCCCCAAGCTTTCCCCCACTGATTACAGAGTCCCTGCCTGTTGATACTCAACACTGTCACTGGAAAGTACTGAGGGGAAGGGCAGGGTGGGCTCTGGGGTTGGGACCCAACAGGCAGGGAGTATAGTATAGCAGCTAAGGACACAGGCTGTGGAGCCAGGTGCTCGGGATTAGAACCTGGCCTGCACCTCCTAACTAGGAGACCTTGTATAATCTGCTCAATCTCTCTTTTCCTTTGTTTTCTCATCTATGAAATGGGGATAATAACAATAGTGCTGGGAAGATTATATATTATCACAGAAAGAAAGCACATTTTAATGTTAGGCACCATCATTATTATTATTATTATTATTATTATTATTATTATTATTTGTAGTAGGAAGTCCAGAAAGAGGAGATTGAATACATAGAATAGAAACCATTCCTAAATTAATAGAAAATTCCCCTGAACTAAAGGAAGACTTGGGTCTTCAGACTGAAAGGACTTACCTAGTTAGGACCAGGAAAAATTACCAAAAGAAAACAAACAACTAGAAATAATCTAGGGAAATTTCTGAATTCCAAAGATTGGAAAGAGGAATCCTGGTTGTTTCCATAAATAAATTTTAGAGAATCAAGGAAAAACTGCTCTTAAAACACTAAATACTGGGGAAACCATAGAACACTGCTCTCAGGCTTCTGGGAGAGAAGGACAATTCACTCAGAAATTTCTATTCAAGCAAACTATGACTCAAACATGAGGACAAATATTTTCAGGCTTACCAGGATAAGAAAGGATACCGCCCACAGACCCTTTCTGGAAAAATTACTCAAGAAAGCTCTACAGACAAAAATGAATTAAAATCGAGAAGTCAAGAATGAGATGATGTGGTATGTGAGAGACAGAGGCAAGCCATGAAAACGGAAACATTTAGAGCCTTAACTACTGATAACTAAAAGTGCAATTTTAAGTAAATGATTCTTAAAACAGAATGGTGCTAATGTTTAAAAATAGTCACAACCG